>NW_025999949.1:17959143-18195155 GCF_001458135.2 Marmota marmota marmota
AGGGGAGGGGAGGGGAGGAGAGGGGAGGGGAGGGGAGAGGAGAGGAGAGGAGAGGAAAGCATTTGTCTCCCTATTCCTTAAATGCTTAGCATGAGGTTGCATACATAGAAAGTATTCAATATAAACAGATTAACTGTATTTAACTCAACAGCTATATTAAAAACCTACTATGTGTAATTAGGATCATTGGGGATCATACAGATGCAGATAAATATCTGAGATGTAAAGGACGCATTTGCAAGGGCAAGAGCAAAGTCTGCAATTTCCTCATTTAAAATGATAGGCATGACAGAATCAGCCTAAAGGAAGCTATTTTTTAAAGCATCTTTCATTTTTCATGGCATTTTGCATGGACTGTTCCATTTCTATGTGGCTGCAATATTAAAGGTGGCTGTGGAAGAAAGGCAGTTCATTTGAGAGGTTTATCTAGCACTGCCAGCTCCCCACCCGAAGGTCTACTCGTGCTTAATAACGTTCACAATAGCCAGCTGTTTGGCTGAGGATTGTCTCTAGGTAAAAAAAAAATAAGAGCAAGTGAATTAAATCTGTTCATCTCTACAGGACTTATTTGCTGCCAACAGCTTTCCTAGGCAAACGGGGACAAGAAACACAAATAATTATGATTTATTAGATGAATCACTGGGCCCAATTCTACACTGTTTTGCTTCCCATGGGGATGGAGAACTGTCTCCAGGTAAAATTCAACTTTGAGTGTAATTTTTGTTCCCTTCAGAAGTTTCCTGCAGTTGTCTGAAGGCTTTAAAATTAATTAGCAGTAACTTGTTTGGGGTGGGAATCCATCAGAATTGTCAGAATGGATTTGCTTATGACGCTTTTGCTGCTTCAGAGAATTTTTATAGACAATTAACATTTGATAGATTAATGATTAAAGGCAAAAAAAAAAAAAAAAAACCCTAAGAAGAAAGAACTTGTAATACAGGTAAACATGATGTAGATAAACAGAAATCTTACATAATTTGACTCCCTGGATCTTAACATTTCTTTTCTTTGGCTTCTGTTTATTACTAGATTTGAGACATGACATCAGACCTGGACACCATGATGTCCTGTGCCTTTATCTCCTTCAGGTCCCTTCACAAGCACAAGGCAGCAATACTTCCTCAAGATTCCCCAGACAGTTTCTATCCCCTGGGGCTCACCACTGGCAATACATTTTAGTATGCTGGTACCTCTGAATGTGTTTTGAAGTTCCATTTTATTTCTTTAGTGTTTCTCTTTTTTTAATATTTATTTTATTTTATTTTTTTAGTTGTAGATGGACACAATACTCTATTTCGTTATGTGGTGCTGAGATTGAACCCAGTGCCTCACACATGCAAGGCAGGCGTTCTACCGCTGAGCCCCAGCCCCAACCCCAAGTGCATCTCTTTAAAAAAGATAACTTTAGTCCACCACACCTTTTGATTGCTAATGAAACCTGTTAAAGTCCAATCAACATATGGCTAAGGGTGAGAGAAGTAAGGAAAGCCATGAAGGCAATGACATGGAATAGAAACCAGGAGTAAAAATGGAATCAAGCCACTTATGAATTAAACACGTGACTATTTCCTCTGTGTCTGCCATGTGGGAAATATCCAATTGTTGTCCTGGATAATTTGGTGAACGACAGTAAGTGAGTCTACTATGATCTTGTTAGACAGCAGACTCTGGACTAAGCCCACTCTTCACATCCTTTTATCTTCCATCCCTCCACCTATCTCTACGAGGATGTGGCTAGCCCCACTTCATAGAGGAAGAAACTGAGTCGCAGAGAAGTTGGGTGAGTCAAAGGTCACAGAAGAAGCACATAGTCAAGGTGGGATTCAAATCAACTGACTTTTCTCTGTGGGGATCTTCAGTCTTATGAAAGATACAGACAGGTACATGATCCACTGTAACACAGAATTCAGAGTGATCTATCATTTGTCTATCTTCTTTTATCCTATCTTTATCAGTCTGTCTGTCCATCCACCCTTCCTGATGAACAATAATTCTTTCTTCTCCTGTTCCGTGAAGCAGTAGTTCACACATCCTGTCTGCAGGTGGTCCTGTGGGGCTGGGCAAGCAGCTCTCAGTAGTGTGCTCCCATGAGTTGGCTCTTCCTCCTTTCCTACCTTACTCATCATAGGCTCACTCTTGCTTCTCCAGGGTTGCACTCTCCCATAAGCTACTAAAGCTTTTGGCCTCATGCCATGTTACCTAGGGAGTCTGGGTGCAGACTCATATCCTGTAAGGAAACCAAGACATTTAGTTGTCAAAGAAAAAAAAAAGTATGGTGGCTCCCTAGAGCTGAAGGAATTGAAAAAGAGATTAAAACACACTGGAATCACTTTGTCTGAGGAGTTGGCCCTCATGAACCCCATGCAGAGAACTAGGAGTTGAAGGTACCCAGAGACATGGCTCTGATTTATGAGTAGTTTTCTCTGGTCTTAGCTACTAGACATTAGCATACTCTATGACGAAGTAGGAAAGAACATGTCATCTCAGTAATCTTAGGGGAAAGTTGCCTAACTTCTCTATTTCCTTATCTGCAAAACAGAGATACTAATCTCTGCACCAAGGATTTTTATAAAAATTAAGTGAAAAATTACCTGTGATATCCAAATCCGATGTCTATTATCAACATGGTTAATATCTTTCTATTTTGTGGTCTCCTCCTTATGGCTGGTCTTACTTGGGTAGAAGTTGTAGATGAAGATGAGTCAACATTTACAAAGAAATGCTCAGAAACCATGAAGAAATAAAATATGACTTCTGTTTGTAAGGGTAAAAGAAATTGAAGTTAAAGTGTAAAAGACCGGGCATTGTAAAGTTTCTAAGCTGCAAGGCCTGAGTTAAAATGTAAAGGACCAGGTATTGTTAAGTTCCTATGCTACACGCAAAACCTGAAGTTCCTGTAGCTGTTAAGACAATACTCGAACTGCCCAGTAAATATTCCCCCTGACCGCCTGGCTGTTTAATAACTTAGGGCCTTGTGCGATCTTGCACGTAGGCATCGCAGGGCCTAAACCAATCAGTTTGAATGTGTATCCCGCTTTAGAACTGACCTATCACTCCTGCCCAACCTGTTCCCGCCAATGAATGAACTAATCATGTTTAGGAATTGTTGTTTGATTTTCCCGCGGTGTATGATGATTTGTTAAAGGAGACTGTGATGTATGTAAAGTCCCCGCCCTCCCCAAAAGTGTACTTAAGCATTGCACAACCCCTGCTCTGGGCTCTGGGCTGCTCTCCCTTCTTGAGTGAGCACGGAGCCCCAGCGCGCTGGATTGGATCCTCAATAAACCCCACTTGCTTTTGCATGAGCCGGTCTCTTGGTGGTCTCTTCCTCCGACGTTCGCTGGACCCTTACAATATGATTTCTGTTTGGTCACCCTTACATAATAGATATTTGATTTAGTCTCCTACTAAGTACCTGTTGGGCTTCCTCATTTGCAGCCCAGATAAGCCTGTATGTAATTTCAGTTGCCTAAAATTTTGAAATTTTAGCAATAAAAGAAAGAAGAGTTTCTTTTTCAAGAATTTTCTAGTACTGGTTTTGATGAAAAAGGAATTTTAACTGGTAATCTAGAATTATGGATTTAGGTCATTTGTGATTTTTAAATTGTCTTTGTAATTAATGCCCCTCAATGAGCAGACAGAGCTGGGGTTTTGCTTGAATCAGTCATATCTGGTTAGGTTTTATGTTGTTCTAATAAACAACATTGAAATATCTGTGGCTTAAAAACAACAATAAAGGTTTATTTCTCACTCATGATACTGTCTCTGCTGATGGCGTTAAGCAAAGTCCCCTGTCCAGGACCTAGGGCCACCAATATCTGAAAAATTGCCAGTTTGCTTTGGAAAAAGAAAAGAACAACAAAACAAAACAAAACAAAGAAAAACCCCAACCCTTGGAGGGCATAGATGGGTAATTAAGTGTTCTAATTTGGAAATGACATATCTTTTTTAAGTTGCAAGTTTGGCCAGAACTATCCATATCCTCCCTCACTGCATCTTCATAGGGAGAAGACTGGGAATTACAGTCCTGCCAAGTTTCTGGAAGGAAGAAGAATTGAGAACAATTGGCAGAAAATAATATCACACCATCCCCTCCAAAACATCACTCAATACTTTCTAGTTCACACTTATTCAGCCCAACCTACTTGATTTTTTTCTTTCTTTTTACTGGACAGTAAAAGAGGAGGCAAGGAACAGAATGTGGGTAGCAGAGGTCCTCTGTCTATCAGCCTGGTGTATTATTCAAATGTAGTTTTTAATGGTCTTGCCAAGCTACCTATTATCATGCTTATTATGCCTGAAGGTTTGACATTTATTCCAAAGAGCAGTGTGCAATTGTCAAGTACTTCTTTGTGAATACAAATTCAAAGAAAATTCTGCTCAATGAGTCTAAGGAGACTGCTAGTGACCATAATTATACCTCTTCAGTAAGTCCTGAAGGAATGTCTTAGACCTGACTTTTCACTAAATGAAATATGAAAAAAAAAAAATACCCATATTTACAAATTCTATGCACACCTGCTAAAGACAGGAAGAGCTTGTTTCACAATGAGAAAATAGTTTTTTGGCTTAAAAGAACAATTTGTGATCCTAAAATATGTAAGTCATGCTACCTAAAAGTAGGTAATATTTCAAAAGCCGATTCCTCTTGTGATCTCATTGACCTCCACAGAATTTCCTATACATGAACTAATGGGGCAGAAGAAATTTTGACAAAATAGATTATTTTCAAAACATTTCTATAGAGTAATGTTTTTATACAAAAAATGGTATTTATTTGCATGATTGTGGTGGGAAATAGTAATAACCAATCTTTTATTTTTCAATTCAGATGTAAAATATTTACATCTAAAGTATACCTTTCATATATGACCTGTTACATCACCTCTATGTTGGAAGACGCAGAGAAGTGGAGTCACTGATTGCCCCTCAAAGTCTAAGGCAGGACTAAGAAATTCAAATCTTTGTCTCTCCTCTGCTCTTGCTGTTGCAGAGTATTGTCACAATGTTTACAACTGAACTCCTAAGTTACACTTTGTTGTTTCTGGTGGTGATGATGCAAAGTGATGGTGAGAGGAATCATAATGAATAGGGTCCTGAATGCATATTTTTAAGGAAAAAAATGTACAGTTTTTTAAATAAGAAAGTAATAAAAAGTTTTTGCTTCTCATCAATAAAACACATGGCCAAGAGCAAGACCAAGAACAAGGCCAAAGCCAAGGCCAAGAATAAAACCAGGATAAGATAAGTCCAAAACATTTCTGGGCAGATGGATACATTAATTAGATGGTAGTAATCACTTTACAATGTTTAGCAAACCCTTTATATTATATACTTTAAATATATACAGTTTTTATAAAAATACAAATTTAAAACAAGATGATTCAAGGAGATTAAGAGTATTTTCATGGTAAGGCTATAAAATTCTAAGGAATTGCATTTTTTGAAAAACTTATAAGAAAGTGATAAATCAAGGCCATGAATAACTCATCACTATTTTAGAAGGACTTCATTTCTCTAGCGTCTTATATCCATTTATGATATGGCTAGTTCAGGTGCTTCCGAGAAATTGGAGTTAAAAACCTACCCAAGCACCTGGGAAATTATGTCACCTTGTAGCTGGAAGAAACCATTTTGGTATGTCTGTAAAGTGTTCTGGCTGTGAAACATTAATTTAGAGAGGCCAGGTAAGTGTGAGAGTGGGTACCACACAGCTTCTCACCTATCATGTTGCAACACTATTCTTACTTATCCCTTACAACTGTCTAAAAAAATTCTTTTTTTAGACTTTCTATGCTAGTTACCCCAAAATATTCTGTGGTACTGAGTTCCAAAAACTAATTACATGTCACATAAAAATACTGTCCTTGTATCTATTTCAAGTTGGCCGTACCTCACTCATTCTTCTTGCATAGATAGTTTACAGATGTTGCTAGGATTTCCTATTCACTAGTTCCTGCTATTGTGGGTTGCTAAGTTTTATTTTGATTTTTGTTTTCTTTTCTAAACATGGCTGCTAGTGCTGTTCTTATTTGCATTTTGTTTACCAGACTATCGATATCAGAAATGTGGTCTGGGAACAGCTCTACCCTCTCCTTTTTTTGCCATGAAAGGTCATTTTTCTCTATGACTCTCTAGGACAGTGACCCAATTTTTTTATTTCCAGTTCAAGTTTCTCCTATGGCCTAAAATTTCTTTATTCTAAATACTTAGTTGGAAGCTCTATTGGATTATTTTACAAACACAGAACATTTCTCAAATCTGAAATGAATACTTAATGGCCAACATTAATACCATGAACCCCATAATCACCGAAGATGGCACACAATCCAACCAGATGGGAAAGTAAGAAAGCTAGTTCAGTTGAGCTTATGTTGCACTTTTGAGGACCAATATATGAATGTGGCTTATTTTTGTTGCTTGCTTAAGTGCGAGCTTTCACACAGTATTGACATGCACCTTTTCTTTTTTTCTTTCTTTTTTAGTAGTGCTGAAGATCAAATCCAGGGCCTCATGCATGCTATCTAAAAGCTCTACCACTGAGTTACATCCAAGCTCCTGATATAAATCTTCATAATAGAAATGCACAAAAGAATATTTAAGGGGTTGGGGTTGTGGCTCAGCAGTAGAGCACTTGCCTCGCACGTGTGAGGCACTGGGTTTCATCCTCAGCAACACAAAAAAGTAAATAAACAAAATAAAGGTATTTTGAAAAAAAAATATTTGAAATATTGGTCAGCTAGAAAGAGTTTTATATTAGTATGAGATCAAAGCCAATATTAGATTGTTGTTTACTGGGAATAAGCTAAATTCTGTTGGAACATTCATGGAAACTGACAGTGGATTAACCAATACTTTAGAAAATCTCACCATAGCTCCTTTGTGTCAGGCACTATGGAGACCACAGGGCTGTTATGAGTAAGATAAAAATCTTTGCATGTAAAGAGCTCATATTTGGTTGACCTCAGAGAAGTTCTGGGAATATGAACATGAAGGGCGTCCCTAAGGGCACTATGACTGCTGCTGGTGTCCTGAACAATCCCATGTACCACATGCATACAAATGTCCTATTGACAACTGACATACATAATCTAAGTGAAAAACCTACTTGAGCCTAGATCGGCGCTCCATTTTATCTATACACAGAGTAGTTTTTACATAATTATTCTACATATGGTACTTTCCAGGAATTTGTCTACATAAAATTTGAGAGATGATGGAACTTTGTGATGTTTAAAACTCTAACAAGATTTGTCCACCATTTTAGAAAAAATCACAGCACCAAAGCCAACCCTGGTCACACTGTTGAGCCACAGTATGACACACAAGCCCAGCCTCCCTTCGTTGCGGTGTATCTGGTGGCAATTCCACATAAAGATGACAGCAGATCATAACTTCTTTATGACTTCTAGAGAAGCTATTTTATTATAAATTACTTTTCTTTCATTACTCTTTTATAGTATAGTTATGCCAGGATATTGATTTTATAACAATTATATGTGGAAGCAAAATATATGTACTCTGAATTTCATTTCAGGAGACAAGGAGGTTGTTACAAAAGATTTATTATACAAGCGCAGGGAAGGAGTCTGATATAATTGAGAACTACTGCCCTGCAGGGTAAAGCAGACAAACACACTGATAATTTTGTCATCTTTGCTCCATCACAGTGACCTATGGGGCAGCCAGGCGTCATCAGGCAAGACCTTGAAAAATGCATACATAAATTTTTGTAAGATTACTCTTTCTCCTCAGTCTACTCCTCAGTTCTTTTTAATTTTGCTAGTTATTCATTTTTGATTACAAAAAAAAAGAGAGTGCAGGCTAAAGAGAATGCTATTGGTTAATAAGATGCTCAAGAAAAGAATGCTTTTCACAGAAAACTCTCCTGCAAAGGGAGCACAGTCAGGGAGCTGAGGGTTCTTGAGAGAAAAACCCAGGAGGTGAGTTAGTGGATGGAAGAGCAAGAACCTTGGAGGGTGTTCACTGTCCTTTTGGTGAACGTTGCCAGAGTTCTCCCTCTAGAACAAACTGGATAAAACATTTGACACAGAATGTTTTCTTTCTCCACCAATGATATCTGACAGCTGAGATTTTAGCCTAAAAAGTAAAATGAACAACCAGATTGAAATTAGGAACTGCCTGAAGGTTGCTAGGTGACCGAGGCCAGGAAGGTTGCAGTAGAGGGGGATCAGCACTGTTTGGAGTGGAGTATGTCAGATTCTCCTAGAAACTGCACAGTACTCATTTTCTTAAAAAAAAAAAAATGGCTAGGCAAATACACATACTCAGCCACTGGAAGAAGGGGAGGGAAACCAAAATAAACACAAACAAAAAGTCAAAAGCCCCAAAGGGCTTTATTCTAAAGTTAGATGGTCAGACCATCTTTATCCTTTAGGATAAAGGAAGATGGCCTGAAGAAAAATCATCTCTACACCTCCCACCCCTCCATCCAAACTTCTAGTGTCCTTGGATTAATTCTGAGCTTAGCTTTAAATTCAGTGGGTGGTTCTGGCAGTACATGGTAGGAAGTTCCAGCCACCAGTTAAAACACAGGCCTAGACCAGTGTGTTCCTAGGACACCAAGTAATTCACGGGCAACCATAAAAGAAATACCATCGTGTTATTACTATCTCATCCTTCAGAGCAAGTCTCTCCCAACTACACTCAAGCATTCAAGGAAAGCCCAGGATGATACCCCCTCCTTCCTTTCACTGCTTGCCAAACTGAAATGTCCTCTGCTCTCACAAAAAGAATCTAGAATTCTGCTTTAACATAGAATTTTGCTTCTTCTACGTGCTGGGTTCAGGATGCCCTGACTTCATCTCCAACAGTGAAAATGTCCTACCCCTCCTTCCAGGTGATTCTCCCTCCTCTGAGTATCACCTGCATTATTTTTTTTCTTTTTGTTTTACATATTCACTTGGTTCTAGATCATCTTATATTTAGCTGTGAACATAAAGTTAGAAGTTACTGTTAATATGGAGCAGGAACTCTGTGTGTTTTTTTGAATGTATGCATATCATTTTAACCCGTTTATATCTGCCTTCTCCACTAGGCGCTGAGTTCTATGGGGGCAGCAGGGTGTCCATCCTGGTTTTCAATCTGTCCTGACCCGCTGGTGGCATGTTGCTACAAGACCAAGTAGCTATATTGCTTCTGATTCCTAGAATTGCCTCTCTGTGTTTTCTTATAAAAGGGGATTCAGACTCTGTATGTGTAAATACAAAGTGTCCACTTCTAATTATTCATGAATTAAGACAATCTCAGACACTAAAGAAAGGCAAAGTGAAATCCTTCCTATTTGAAGTATTTGCTGTGTTCAAAACACAAATTTTGTCTTCAGATAATGCTGTAGCACCTAAAATTGTGTTACCTGCATACATCTCTATCTCCCTATATAGACTACATACAAATATTTCTGCTTGCTATTAAGAACATGTAGTTTAGAAGAAATCTCCAAATTTAGAAGTTATTAACAATCTGTTTATTGTTAATAAATTCTATGACACAATAAAAAGGGTTAGAGAGAATAAAAATGCTCCCTCATTTACAGAAGGGTTATATATCCTATCCAGAACCTGGAATGATTAGTTGTGTATCCATACAATGGAACACTATACAGTGATGAAAATGGACAAACTACTGTACTCCCAACACTTATGATGAACTTCACTACAGAACTTTGAGTGAAAGGAGCCAAATGCAAAAACCACACAAAGATTTTTTTAAATATAAAGTTCAAGAATAAGCACAATATACATATGTTGTTCCATTCAGAATATTGATTCTTGTGGCCACGAACATAGCAGTGACAGGGATGGGGACAGGAAACTTTTCAGGTAGTATTGGTAATGTAGTTCTTGATCTGTGTGTCAGCTCACAACTGCTCAATTTGAAAATTTCATTAGCACTTAACAACTTGTACAATTTTTTTGTTATATATTTATAAAGCTTCATTTTCTAAAAAGTTCTCCAGGGTATCTGTATTAGCATACATATATAATTTATATATAATATATATGTATATATATTATATGTATAGATGATATATATAATTGACATACATGAATTCCTGTCCAACTTTTCTTGGATGACTTTGTTATATGTACTTATTTGGGCCTGTCTAGCACAGGAACTAAGTGGAACACTACCTAGACTTCCATTCACACTTTGTGGGTTAGAGGCTGAAGTTTAAACATTTACTCTAACACATCCAAAACACAAACGTGGCTTATATACGAATTTTCCTACCCTTGCATGAATGTCTGATTAGTAAATTAATATATTCAACACTCTTACTGACATAAAGGAAATAGCTATTTGGTTATAAAATAACCTACATACAGATCTTAACAATGATCCATCAAAAACCCAACCTAAAATAAATTACAGAGAATCCTTTATTTTCCAAACAGCATTTAACATCGTTCTTAGCCTTATTTAGTAGTGCTGAACTTCAATTACTTAAATGTATTCTTGCATACACTTAATAACATTTTACCACATTATATTGAAGTTGAGAACTGGAATAATCTTTTTTAACAATAAAGGTATTAAAATATTAAATGTCACAGTGAATGGTGTGTGTGTGTGTGTGTGTGTTTGGAGAGAGAGAGAGAGAGAGAGAGAGAGAGAGAGAGAATATCTTTTCCCTGTTGCTAATGATTCCGAATTGACCACAACTCTTATAAAAGTGAGCCTAATGATGTATAGTGTTATGTTATGTTCATGGCATCCAAATTGTGTTCTATGTAATAGTTTTTAAAACCGTTGGTAGAGAGCTTGCCTCACATTCACAAGGTCCTGGGTTCAATCCCCAGCACTACAACAAACAAACAAAAAATACTCTCAGGAGCCACAGCATTGCTAAATGATAAAAAGACCAAGATAATTAAGCAAAAATATAATGAACAACATGAGAGCAGAGATGAAGAAAATAAATCAAATGGATCTCTGGTCTCCTTTCCCCATTAAGGAACTTTGCAGGGTGAAGAGGAGCCCCAGGGGAAGCACGAAATAGCTAGAAAGAGGTTTCCTGTTCCAACCTGACCCCAGATCCCTCCTGGGAGAGAAAGTTAAGCTGGGTCCCCATCAGTGGGCTGGGAGGTCCGGAGACCAGGTGGCAGGTAGCCGCCCCAGGCGTCCAGGCCCGGCGCCCGCTTCCCCTGGCCCAGGGACTCACCACGAGCGCGCAGCACAGCAACTTGTTCATTGTGGTCCCCGGGAAACCTCAGGCGCTGGGAGGCGGCGGCGGCGGTGGCAGCGGCTGGGCCAGCAACGCTAGGTGCTTCTCCGCAGCCACTGCGTTGGTGACGTTTTATATAACGTTCCAGCAACAGGAAGTATCTCTGGCTTTGATCAGTCATTTCTTTGTCCTGGACCAAACTTTGCACCTTCCCTTTTTAGGAACCTTGGGCGGGAGCCGGCGGTGGGGAGTGGGGGGAGGGGTGCGGGGCCGCGGAAAGCTCCAGGGTTAACGCTTTCAGAGCCGGGTGGAAAGAATCCCCCTGAGAGGTGGGGCAGGGGTGGGGGAGGGCGGGGATGTCTGGTCTCTGCAGAGGGGGTGGGGGTGGGGGTGGGGGAGAAAGCAAAGCCACCAGGCTGCGGAACAAGGCGGCAGCTGTCTCCGCGGCTGGCCCTGAGGTTTCCCAGCCTCTTCCCGCCAGCGGCCGGCCTCCTGGCAGCCAGGACCAGCGGTGGGAGGGTTGGGCACACGCTGGGTAGCCGCTGTGCTGGTGGCTCCTCCACCCAGAGCGTCCAACTAAGCCAAGATCCGGACACAGCTGGAGTGTCCCAGACTTTGTCCCCTCTGGGAGAGCTGTGAGTTTCCGCTTTGCCCGGTTGTCTGACCCCTTTTCTGCCAGGTTCAGAGAGCTGGGATAACAAGGCCTCTCATTTATGCGTTCCTGGGAGCCCTGTTTGGGAAGTTTGCAACAATTAATCTTCAAGGTTGCATCGAACCTAAGAAGAAGGAACTTCCATAAGTGATGTCCAAGTCTAAAGCCCGTGCTTGCCACCGTTCACTTCTTGTTGTCTGGGCTATTCAGAGCCAGAAAGAATCAGAAGAATGAATTTTACTGCCTAACTCAGGGACAACCTTGCAACCTACTATTTACATCATCCTTAAAGTGCTGTTGGTACCTTAGTATACCATACATTGAACCTCCAGATCCATTCTTCAGGGTCATTCCACTGCCCCAGACTTTAAATAGAAGTTTGGTGCTTTTCATAAAGGGATCTTGTCTTCCTCATCAATCTCACCAGCTGCTTGTCTGGAACCAATCACTTCCTTTGTCTGGAAGTAAGACTTGATCACCACCAACACCACCACCACTACTACTACTAGTAATAATAATAATAATAATAATAATAATAATAATTCCTCCTCCTCTTCTTCTCTTCCTCTCCCTCACCTTCCTCCTTCTCCTTCTCCTCCTCCTTTTTCATTTTTTATGGTACTGGGGATGAAACCCAGGGGTACTTTACCACTGAGCTACATATCCAGCACCCCCACACACACACACCTCTTTTGAGACAGGGTCTCACTAAATTGTCCAGGCTGGCCTTAAACTTGTGATCCTCCTACCTCAGCCTCCCTAATAACTAGGATTTACAGGTGTACACTACCACACACACAGCTTGACTTGATCATTTTTCAACTGAATTTCCATGCCAGTATCCTGTGTGCAGTTCAGGGATCACAGCTTTCAGGTTGTGACACAAACTCTGTTTATACATGACTGAAAAAGTTCCTGCAGAACTGACTTCCCCATTAGGGCCAAGGGTTCCGTGATATGTCACTTGAGAAAGGCACATTCTACTTTTCACCAAAGTTCAGGAAGAGGAAAGTGAGAAATCAGGAAAGAGGTCTGTTGGAGGGCAAGTTTGTCAACAAGGATCAGAATGCCCACCCCTTCAAATGGATACCATTCCACCACCAGCTCATCCATAGACTAAGCAGAAAATTCTTGGAAAAAAAATGAACTTCAGGAAAAATGAATTTCCACTCTGATTTCTGGGACAGAGGGAGTCACATTCAACTTTGTCTCTCTGAAGGTGGCACATACCAACATGCTAGCTTGTTAAGTGAATTATTGATAATGTAGGTCAACTAATTAGTAAGTGGAGGACTCCCTAGGAGCCCCTTATATTTTGAACTTCAGTTTTGACAGTTACAACCTAACCTACTACACTTAGACTTACATGAAACTCAGGTGCTAATCATAAAGGCCTACATAAATGGCAGTGCTATTGTTTCTGTTAGAGTAATATTTGTCTAGGATATTATTTGAAGTCACTTTTTTTCTCGAAGCAATAACACAATACCAATATGTGAGATTTAGGCCTTGGAGAAAACTGATCAAAGATTAAGTCTTTTTCTTAAACCTGGAAAACGTTCATGCCTCTCTAAGCCTCGGTTTCTTTCTTCATAGGGCTAAAAAACCAAAACCCAAACCCAAACGAAACAAACTAACAAACAAACAAAATCTGGTATTGCAGAAAAAGCAAATAGAAACATTTTTAAAAGCATTACAAGATCATAATCACTGTCATGAGCATTAAATAAAACGATGCATTGAAACTAACTTAGCACAGTGCCCGTAGGAAATATTTACTGAATTCTAGCTGTGATTATTCTAGGGAAATAACTAATACTGGTCTTTAGATTCAGACACGTAGTTTTGAGCTCTAGCCCCACGTCTTCCTAGCTCTGTGACCTCAGCAATTGCCTAACTTTGTTGTTTCCTTTTGATTTCTCTATCTGGGTAAAAACAATAATAATCACATCTACCCATATTATTAAGGGATTTATGAGGATTACATTAGATAAAACATGTAAAACACTAAAAATAATATCTAGCACCTAGTGTTAGTTATTATTTTTAGCATTTTTCTCATATGAGGTTCTTGAGATACTTACATGAGCACAAGATGAATCAAAGCCCCTGAGAGCAGGAACCCTGCATTTTCCTATGGTATTCCCTGAAGATTTTAGCTCAGCTTTAGCTCTTTTCAACTTCAATAAATAATGGAGTGATATTGGTGGCTTGTAGGGGCCCTGGGAGGACTGATAATTAGCTGAAATCTTGAGACAGATTGGTATACCATTTATCTAGAATCACAAAATAGACTCAGTATTGACTAAGTATCTCAGAACCTGACTATAGGCTGTTCATTAATCACTCCCTGGAAGGAAACTGACAGAGACCATGAGTTATTGGTCATTTAATTTATTATACTCCTGGACCAATCTGGCCAATCCCCCGGGATATTCCCAAGTGATCCACTATTGTGGGTAGCAGGCTCCCAACACTGAAGCTAGAGTTCATCTCAAGATTTAATTGGAAAGACCCTGTGATTCCTGACTGCACCCAATGAGGGGTATTTGAATAGGAACTTGGCAGTTCCTATTCTTCTTCCTGTGACAGAGAGATCCCTTGTAGGCACAGGCCTTTGTGATATTAAGCAGGGTTCCACAAATTTAACCTTTTTTTTTTCTGGGCACCAAGAATGTGTGAGACTAGCTTTCTAGAAGAGACCTCACCTGATACCCCTTATCTTCTCTTCCCTAAACTTCTCTGAATCAAGTTCTTCACTTAAAACATTCTCATTGCTGGTATTTCTGATTGTCCTTGAAAACACACTGTCATCTCCCCCAATCCCCTACTCCGCCCACTCCCAGCTCTAAGATAAATGGTACCTGAATACTGGGAGCTCCCATGGGGAATGTAGTCCATCTCTTCTGCACAGCAGTTCAGCACCTGGTACAGAAGGTCATTCGTTATCATCAGCATCATGGGAAGGGCTGTAGCTCAGACAGCAATTGATTTAGATGATTTGGGAGACGAGGCTTGCTCTGAGGTGACAAGGACTCTGAGGTGACTGATCAAGTGTCTAAAACATCTTGTGCTTCTGTTCTTCACCTGAAAAAAAATGAAAAGAAAAGAAATACTCATTCTGAGGTTATGCATACAAAAGGATATCAACTTGAAGAGCAAAACTAAATTCCTTGTTATTTCACTGTTATCAAAAGAAGCTTTATTCTGATCTCCTAGAAGGAACAGAGGGAAAGAAAGAAAGTATTGTGCAAATAAGTCAATGATCTGATTTTATTAATGTTTGCCAGTTTCTTCATTGACAAATTTAACTGAATTAACCTTCTAAACATTAATATTCTGACTGTAAAGGTATTGTAGACTATGTTCAGGGTTGCATGTGTACTTGTTTTATAAAAATCATAGCTAAAAAGGCAAGGCTGTCCAGCAAAGGCATTTTTCTGGTGAAGGGAGTCACCAGTTGCTTAAGGATCTGATTGAAAATGTTGAGCCACTGTCAGCAGGCACTAGTTAGGGCTCCCTACTCAATGGTAAATACTGTGTGACTCATTCAGTAAAGTGACACTCTCTTTCAAAATTAGCCTTTATCAGACAATCCCATAAATATAACCAAATTATGTGTTCATTCATGATTTTATGGTTTGGATGTAAGGTGTCCCCCAAAAGCTCATTTGTGAAATGAATTGGGTTATGAGAGGTTTAACCCAATCAGCGAATTATTCCCCCATGGGCTTAATTGAGTGGTAACTGAAGGTGGATAGGGTGTGGCTGGAGGAGGTGGGTCATTGGGAGTCTCTCTCTGCTTTCTGATCATCATCATGTAGGCCACTTCCCTCCATTTCCGCCATAATGTTCTGCCTCACCTCCAGCCCGGGGAATGGAGCTGACCTTTTATGGACTGAGACCTCTGAAACCATGAGCCCTCCAAATAAACCTTTCCTCTTCTAAAGTTGTTCTTGTCAGGTCTTTTAGTCACAGTAGCAAAAAATATAACTAAAACACATGGAAAGAAAAGAAGTTGCCATAGGAAACCCTGAATCTGTGGATTGAATATCTAACCTCTGAAAAATGAGCGTGTTAACAATTAGTGAGATGCAGAGAAGGAATGGAACAGTTAGATCTTTTGTTTAGCAGGCCCCAAGATGGGAGGAAGCAAGCTGTGATTTTAAAGAATTAGGAGAGGGCTGGTGTGTCTGGTGCATGGAGAGCAAGGCAGTGAATGGGATGGGAAAGGCTGGGGAGCTGAGTGTTTAGGATGCGAAGTGTAATGGAGTCCAATCTTTCTCCAAAGAACCATATAAAGCCCTAGAGTCTCCTTGTTCTTTATTAGTTTAATTTATTTTTGTTATTTAGGGTGAAAAACTTGATAACATTAGACATTGAAACTCTTCTGGTCAAATCATACCTGTGAGTGCAAAGTGATCAGTAATTTTTGGTATATTTTATTCATTTATTTTTAAGTATGGGAGGGTATCTTAGTCAGTTTGGGTTGCTATAACAAAACACCACAAACTAGGTGGCTTAAAAACAACAGAAATGTATTTGTCAGGTTCTAGAAGCTGGAAGTCTGAGACAGGGAGCAACCCTGGTTGGAGTCTGATGAAAGCCTCATTCCGGGATGTACAATTCTGACTTCTATTTGTGTGCTCACATGACAGAAAGAGAGTTATTCAGCTCTCTGTGTCTCTTTTGTAAGGGCACTAATTCCACTGATGAGGGCTCCATCCTCATAACCTAGTAACCTCCAAAGACCCCTCTTCCTAATGCCATCATATTGAGGTTTAGGAATTTAACATGAATTTTTGTGAGGATATAACATTCAATCCATTGCAATGTGATGTGACCATTATAACTGACGTGGGGTGTAATTCTCTGAACCTCACCCTGCTGACCTCTGAAGGTCATTGATCCAAACATACAGGAGGAAGCCAAGTTTATGATACCTCTGGACATAGAAGTTGGAAATAAGGAATAAAAATTTCAGTAAACCATTACAGAGGGTCTGTTTCGATCAGCTGGAGGAAGAGGCATAATCCCTTGATGATAAAAATCACTACAGTCACTTCAACTGGAGTTTCTTGAAACTCAGATAACCATCTGGTACCTAGACAGTCCCAAGAAGTTGGTTCCTTAATTAAATAAAGGTGCATATCCCAAATAAGCAATTGCCCAAAGGCTTCTGAGCAAACAAATGTTTATATCCACAGAATGGTAAGAACACTGGATGCTTACTCAGGTTCTTCCTCAAAAATTCCAGATGGAATTTAGTCATCTCTAGTATTAATTCAAAAATTCTCATCATCCCCCAATATTCATACAATTAGTCAGCACCTAACATGGTAAAGATATTATGGATGGGAATTCCTAGAAGTATTCTCTTAATAGTCAGTCAGTGCTTCTATTTGGGAAAGTTCCCTCCTTTAACTAAAACAAAGCTTTAGAAACAGAGGTTTTGTAGCCTTCAGAGAAATGAGCCTACAAGAAGGAGTCACCTTCTAAACTAAGATTTTGACTGCAAAAGTTGAGCCTAAAGGAATATCTTTATATGAAAACATTCTAAAGGAATATCTTTATGCTAAAGAGAGGAGCAAAACTATTTAATGCACAGGGAAGGGAAACTTCACTTCAGATGAAGGAGTGAAAATAATCAAGTAAGCCTAAAGGTGAACTCTAGGTTCAGTCTAGGTAGCACTCTTGGGCAAGGTCAGTGAGGTGAAGTCCAACACAGAAGTCAGTGTGGTGTGAGTGGCTAAAAAGGGCTACTTTAGCTGGCTTCTTAGGAACTAGCTCCCTTAATAAGGAAGCAATTTTTAATTTGTTCTTTTTAGATACATATGATAGTAAAGTGTATTTTGATGTATTATACATACATGGATTGTAGCTTATTTTAATTAGGATCCCAGTCTTGTGGTTGTACACGATGGGTAGTTACACTGGTTGTGTATTCCTAAATGAACATAGGAATGTTATGTCCAATTCCTTCTACTGTCTTCCCTCTTCCTATCCCTCCTCTCCTCCCTTCCTTCCATTTTGACCAGACGATGGAGATGAGGGAAGAGCACGTGAGATTGCCTACGTGAGAAATGTCAGGAGGCAATGGGAGAAAGAGGGAGAGTTAAACCGTAGTGGTCAGAGAGCTGGTCAGGGCCAGTCTGTGGAGAGTCTTCAGGGCCAGGGCAAGAATTTGTCACCACAGTCTACAGAGTCTGAAGCCACTGGGATGCCTTGAATGTGAATGATATGATATGACTCATATACCAAAGGATACTTCTGGGAGATGGAAACGTGGCCAGAGTAAAGCAGGAGACCACTGAGTTATCACCAGGACAAGCGTCATTGCACCTTCAGGTCCTGAGAGGCGAAAGAGGAGTCAGCTCCAGCACAGTTTGGTTAAGTCACTCTGAGCCTCTGAGAGTCTCTAGCTTCGGAGTTTTCTAGCTATAAAATGGACATTCTAGTTACCTAATGTGGCTATGCATGCCTCCTAAGGATTCTAGGAGAATCAGATAAAGTATGTGAAGGACTTTATAAGTTATGAAGAGCTATGTAAATTGCCATCACTACTAGTTAAAGATATGTCCCTGGGGCTTCTTTTTTGTTAGCATTCAACATGAACAGAAAGGCACAAGACAATTGAATAGTAGAAAAGGCAGGTAATGTGCTATGTATTTCAGGAGAAAACACTAGAAATATTTTAATACAACAAAATCTATTTAAGGAGACAGACAAATCTTACCCTAATTTGACTATTATGCGACGTATGCATGTATTGAAACATTACATGGTACCCCATAAATATGTACAATTTTTATATGTCAAATTTAAAAAAATACCACATAAAACAATAAGTAGAGATACAATAAGAAACATTTCTTCTAAGTGCAAATATAAACCTTTTATATTTCTTGAAGTTTCTATATATTTTTTTCTAAATATTTGGTATTTAATGTCCTCTAAATAATGATAACAGTTTTGAGTGATTACAATTTATAAAATACCACACTCAGTATTTTGCATTCCTTCTTTACTAAAAAGAGGACTCAGGCTTAGAGAGGTTAAGTCTCAGAGAGGTTAAGTAACATGCATAATGTCAACAGTTAGTGGAAAGATTTGAACCTAGGTGGTCTAATTTCAGCATTTATCTCTTCACTAGCTCTGCTGCTGGTCTAAATTTGAGGGTTTTTAAAAGCTAGAAGTCAGTCTGATCACACAGAGCTATAGGTATTTGGTGTATCTTCAGAGCAGTGGGGAATTACAAGAAGATAAAGGTTAGCTTCTCTTCTTAGACCAAAATCTGCCACAGATGCACATACCTATCAGTAAGCAGTCCCCAAGTAGTGACACAGTGTGAACTAGAATCTTTTTTTTTAATTTTTTTTTAATATTTATTTTTTGGCAGACACAACATCTTTGTTTGTATGTGGTGCTGAGGATAGAACCTGGGCCGCACGCATGCCTGGCGAGGGCACTACCGCCTGAGCCACATCCCCAGCCCTGAACTAGAATCTTGATAAAGTCTCAGCTTTCTTGGGTTCTGGGAGCTCTGAACTTAATTTGCATAAAAGGTCAGGCTGAATCAAGGGTGCAACTGACCAGTGGCAGAATGAACTCCAGTGCTCCCATCAAACAAGTATCTCTAGAACTAGAGGTAGAGTACAGACAGTTCAAGAATCAAACCTAGGACATCAAGCCTGAAAACAAAGGGTGAAGACCCGACATTTCTACAAGGCATAGAGGTTGTTAGAGTGCTTTAAACTAGTGTTTCTCCACCTCTTTGGTACTGCTATTATTTTTCCACAGGAGAAGTTTTAAGTTTAATTTAATGAGATAAGTGCAAAGGAATGCATTTTTATCAGGTTAGAATTAGCAGGCCACCAAACCCTAGTAGAAGGTCAGACTTTTTTTTTTTTTTTTTCCGTAGTGGGCACTCAACCCTTGAACCACATCCCCAGCCCTATTTTGTATTTTATTTAGAGACAAAACTTTGTGCTTCGCTTTGGCTGAGGCTGGCTTTGAACTCACAATCCTCTTCTCTCAGCCTCTGGAGCCGCTGGGATTACAGGTGTGCACCATTAGGCCTGGCTCAGACTTTTTAAAAATACCTTTCCAACCTCTAAGAACCAAGTTTTGCCCATTTGTAGACAACATTGCCCTCAGTCATTGAGAATGCATGTTTTAAGCTAACCCAGCACCTTGAATACCCATAATTTCACCAATGAGAACAAAATTACCACCATTATGCTGAGTAACAAAGCTTTAGTTGTTTCAGGGTTGAAACACTGGCATGTAGACCTTATGATAAAATGACTTTGGGAATCCTGGTTAAGTCAACTGTCTACTTTTAGGGAAGAGCTCAACCTAACTAAGGTGTCCACAAGATCACAATGCCCATGCTAAAGTAGTTTAAAATGAGTTATAGACATAATAATAGGGATCATGAACAAGTGAGTAGGTTGAGATTTGTGTGTAGGGAATAGCCCAGATTCGATTCTGGGAAGGAGAGACAGGATGGGGCTTGGCTCTGCAGGAGTATTAACAATACATAAAGACCAGCAGCCCAACTTTGTGTAGCTAACGCTCCTCCTTGGGCACATGAAATGGCCTTTGAAGGTTCATTTTTCTGTAAGCACCATAAGGCATTGGTTGAGAGGAATATGAAATCAGTAGATCTTGAAAAGAGTCAAGGTCACCTTTGGCTTCTGGTGGGAAGGACAGTATCTATGCTTTGGTTTCTTCTAAAGACATGCCAGTCCTGCTAGAAGGAGTTCCAGTAAAGGCAAAGGTACACTTGAACTTCTAAACCAGACCAGGTGGGAGTGTTTTGCACTGTGGAACTGAAGACCAGATCTACAGAGGATGTCTTAGCAGTTGGACTCCAGTCCGTATGTGGCAGGAATGTTTTCTTGGCAGGAGAAAACCTCATGGCTGGAACTTTGGGTCTTTTGCCCAGAAAAATGGTACATAGGCTCACACAGATGTCTCATTCAATTTCAGAAGGTTCATGGCCTATGGATTCAGTGGGGGAAATGATTTGGAGTATGATGAAACATTTGCTGCTCATTTTTTAAAAGTGATGTTTGTACCTTGGTTAATAATAATATTGTTGTATCATCACTTGTCATATTTCAATATTTATCCTCTGGAGTTCTTGTCCAGGATACTGATCCTGAATTTTCGATGTTACATAAAGGAAGGTTGTTTTCTTCTCTCCAGTGCATCCTTGTACCGAGCACTTCTATAAATGGGCTCGCCCTTTGAAATTGTGTACTCTCAGGACAGCTCGGATCTTTGGCGGCTGAGTCTGCTTGGCAGGTGTGGGACGTGTAATTGAGTCATTCCAGAATCTCAAAGAGATATTTGTTAGAGGGAGCAGCAAACAGTGACTGATTCAGGAGCTCTCTGGGTTCCAAACAACCTGGTACTTACCACAGTTTACATTTGAAGGAAGCTCTACCCCTTCTTTAGTGGCTGTTAGATATAAGGGAGATGAAAGGGAGAGAAAAGCAGAAGTGCCAACAGCAGGCACAGTAGGAAGTGCAAAGAGGGGACTTTTGGTGGCCTTTTCTTTTCTTTTTCTTTTTTTAACCGACAGAAGATAAGGCTTGGATAGCATAGGAAGAAGATCTGGCAGTTTATTAGCAAGTATGGTCAAGTCATTTGAGGCCTTTATAAACTAAAAACAATAGGATGGGGTGGTTAAGAGCTCAAGTTCAAGCTAAATTGCTGGCGTTTGGATTCTTGCTCTCTTGCACATTAGTTGTGTCCTTTCATTTCTCTGTGCCTCAGTTTCACCATCCACACACTGGAGATGCTAGCAACAGTCTAATAATAATATCCATGTTTAATTTTTTTTTCTCTGTGCAGTACTGGAAATTGAATCCAGGGCCTGGTACATACAATGCTAGCAGTGAACTATATCTCCAGCTCTTCTTATTTTTTTGAAACAGGGTCTCACTAACTTGCTAGGATTGGCCTTGAGCTTGCCATCCTCCTGTCACAGCCTGTAATCCCAAGCAGCTGGGATCACAGGCATGTATCACCATGCCTGGTTTAGGATTTGTCTGAGTATTTGATGAGAAAATATATGCAAGCTTCTTAAAACAATGTCTGGCAAGCCGTAGCTCTCCACAAACATTAGCTCCTATCTGCAATCAAATTCATTGCTAAATTACCTTAGAGTGATTGAACTTTGTGCTGTGTCAACGTGGCCGTCAAGGTCATTGCACAGGAAGATTTTATAATTTTACAGAATGTTCATGCTACAGTTAGTACTTATTTGATAGTATGAGCTAGATGTCCAAAGCACAAAATCTCCCAATGACCCTGGCAGTCAAGTGAGCTAGAACATAAGTATCTCAAGTACCTGCAATATTCCATGCCAGACACTGTGGGACATACTGATATTGATGTACATAAGCACATGGATGTGTCTTCCTTCTCGCCTGTCTGATCTCTTAATCCAAGCTTGTCCTATCCTGTTACGTGCTTTTCAAAAAGTTTGAGAAATGTAGTGGTGAAGAGGGTTAGAAGGCATAATTATAAATATTTTGTTTAAAGTTTTAGGAGTTTAGGGGTCAGGATGGAATGCATTGAAGTTGGATGAAGATTGTGTCTGCAAATTCTTCTTGAAAAAGGAGTTTTGAGAAACTAGCAGGGCTTTGACAAACAGATATGAGAAGGAGAAACAAGATTTCTTTCAGACAGGAGAAGCAAGGATACTGAAGGCCCTGTAGTAGACAGAAGAGGTGGGTATTGTTAGTGGTGATAGAAGAACAAAATGCTGCAGATTCTGTGGTTCCAACAGAGAGAAGATGTGCAAAGCTGAGAGAGGACCTAGTCACTAGAGCTAAAGCTACAGAGAGAGAAGGGGTTAAGGGAACATGTGGATGAATCTGAATGCTAAATGCTGGATTGTTCTCTAGGAGGCAGAGGCTCAAAATGTTTTCAAGCACAGTCAGACCTAAGCTTAAAGCACCATTTATAAATGACTATTCTTTTTAAAGTATTTTTTTCATACTTCATCTTGTCCTGCTAGCAATGCTGTGCATTGCATAGGGAGCCAGAATGTGCCTCATTTACCTAGTTATGCCCATTGCTCTTAAAGCAAGAAGAGGAAGAAAGTGTCCTGTTCATGTCCTAGAAAGAATGAGGATGAAGGGGAACAGACCATATGGATGACTTGTGGACAAGAGCTTATTCCACCCTGCTGTGCCATTTGTTTGGAAACAAACTTTGCTTGTCTTTGAGACTGTGTCAAATGTTTTAATAAGAAGCAATGTCCTTATTCATAAGCTATATCTATGTTGACATCATATATTTAAATATATACTATCAATTTATAATATAAGCCACAAGGCAAAATCTAACATTTGCATAGTCCTTTCAAATTTACACAAAATTATTTGGTCATTTAATCATTTGATCTTCCAAGTAAACTGACAGGTAGGTTAAAAATATGATTAATATTTCTGGTATAGAAATGAGGAAATAAAGACTGATGGAGGACCAGTCCCAAGTGATATGTTTAAAAAGAAAGGGACCCAAGATTAAAGCAAAAGCTTGGACTCCAGATTCTTTCAAAACTTCTGTGGTCCATCATATTTTGATAGGTGGTTCTGTTTAAATCCATTGCAACTATTATCCATCATGTGCAAGTAAGCTATCAATGATTTATAGGATAAAGGGTATTTTGATTGTGATTAGGATCTTTATTTGCTTGTGACTGATGGATTTGAAGTCCATGGATGGGTGCCAAGATGGAAAACTACAAGTTGTTTGATTCAGGAGCTAGCCCTCTGCATGGTACAGAAAGTGGTCAGCAGCACGGAGGGACTCTGCCATGCTACTTGGCTGTGACCTGTTGCACTTCGTTGATTTCCTGGCTGCCCCCTGCTCCTCTCCTCTTCTTTTTTTCACTCCCAGGACAGAGGCCCAGGGGAAGTCTGACCCTGGAGCCCTACCTTTTCTGATGGGTTACCCATCTGCGTCAAAGTGGTGTTGGCTTTGGCTCCTGGGTAGCTGGACCTGAGACCATCCTTGAGCAGTCATTCTTTCTTTCTTTCTTTCTTTCTTTTTCTTAAAGAGAGAGAGAGAGGAAGAGAGAGAGAGAGAAAATTTTAAAAAATATTTATTTATTTATTTTTTTAGTTCTTGGCGGACATAACATCTTTGTTTGTATGTGGTGCTGAGGATGGAACCTGGGCCGCACGCGTGCCAAGCGAACGCGCTACCGCTTGAGCCACATCCCCAGCCCTCATTATTTCTTTCTAATAGTTTTTTGACCTTTGAAGCCAGGAGGTTTTTATTGCTTAGAGAGACCTCAAGATTTCAATGGGAATTTGGTTCTGGATATTTTTTAATACTCTACTCAGTTCCTAAGAAATGAAAAGTCACTTTTGGAGAAGTGCTTTGCAAGTTGGCACGTCAGCTAGTGGGCCTACGTAGGCTCTCCAAGGATTATTAGTCTAAATAAGGCCAGGAAACCTGTCATGGCCCACCTCTTGCATTACCTAAAAGCCCACATGGTCTTTGGCACAGCAGTGGTGAATATCAATTCTGGCACCCATGCAAAAATGCAGAAGATCATTTGCAGTGTCTTTAGAACCTTGTAAGGTAACATTTGACTGTGGTCTGCTAGGGCGCATACCCAGGTCCCACTGAGAGGAGTCACTATCTGTGGTGATGTGACAAGGAAGCCCAGGATGAGTGCTGACTTTAACATTCCATCAGAGGTTCCTGGGTATTCCAGGGAACAAATTAACTTCTCCTCTGAAGCTCTGGCCAGTCAGTGCTCAAATGAAGTTTTGGTGAGTGAATGGATGGAGGCCTCATAATTTGGTCACAAAGGCTATAATGAAAATATCCCTTTTACCTGCAAGATCCTTTATCCAACAAATTAGATTTCAAACATTTTTATTGAGGCATAATTGGTACACAAAGAATTGCAAATATCTGATGTGCAGTTTGAGGAGTTTGGCCATATACACACCTGTGATACTGTCCCTTGGTAAAAGGTAATAGATATACAACATCTCCCAAGGGACCTGTGTCTCCTTAATATTGTTCTTGTAGTATGAACACTGGATATGTGATCTACCCTCTTAACAAATTCTCTTTTTAATTTTAAGTACTACGCTGTACAGATCTCTAGAACTTATTCATCTAGTCTGAAACTTTATACCAGTTGAATAGCTCCATACTTCCCTACCTTTCAGTCCTCAGAAAGCACTCCTGTATTCTCTGCTCATGTGAGTTTGACTATTATAGATGCCTCATATAAGTGGAATCAGCAGTATTTATTCTTCTGTAACTAGCTCACCCAAATTCATTCTTTCACCCAGTCAACAAATATTACAAGAACCTTCTAACTGCCAAGTATTGGCTATAAATATGTCAGGGTTCATATGCTCACGGGATTAATTATCTAGTGAGGAGATGGATTAGTTACAAGTGGAAACAGAAGGTACAAAAGAGAACACAGAGTGCTATTGGGGTTCACGAAGGGGGTAGAAGCCCAGGCCTGGTAGCACAGAGCCCAGGGTCCAAAAAACAAGCAGGAAAGCCACTGCCGTTCAGTGAGGAGTCACTGAATAAAATGATGAAGTGAATTAAAACAACCATTTATAGCATATCATTAAGTTCAGGGTCTTTTGTACACATTGCCCATTTTCTAATTAGGAAACAAAGATTCAAACACTTGTTCGAGTCCCCAGAACAAAGGACAGCCAGAGCTGGAGTCAGGATATATCTGCCACTAAAGCTACTTCATACCCTGTGAATACAAGTTGGTTCTTGACCAATATGTCTATTCTTTATGACTACCCACTTCTACCCACACCTAATTCCAACTGAACTTATTCATTGGCTCAAGGAATTATCTCTTGACACATCCTGTCTACCTTTATATTTCACTTTACCACTTGTCATCATTTAACATCCGATATACTGTATTTCAACAACTTTAAGGAGTACTTTTATTCACATTTTTACATCTCTTAAAGTTAGGATGCATGAAAATACCAGCAGCATGGCAGAATTCATTATGCCCTCTCCATCGTTTGTACACAAAAATAGCACTGCATCTTTGGAACACTGGCTTTTGTGATTCCTGAAATACGTACCATTTTACTTACACTCTATTGTTTATTTTCTCTCTTTCCCTAGTAGAATATAAGTTCTGAGAGGGCATGGATTTTTTTCTGCCCTTTTCTTTTTTGTATCCACCATCACTTGGAAAGTTGTTGACCAAATGAAGGACAAATAGATACTGAGCACCTATTATGTGTTGCAAGCTGAATGAATTGCTGGATATAGAGTGAGAAATATCACAGACATGGTTCCTGCCCTCCTGGAGGGGATGCAAATAAAACAGACATGCAAATAAATTAATGCATGAACAAATACGAGATTTTGTGGGCAGCTGGGAGGACTGAAAATATTGAAAGTGCTGTGGAGCAAATAAATGGGGCTGGAGTGTTTTCCAAATTTAGATTGGCAAGTCAGGGAGGACCTCTCTAAGGAAATGCATCCCAAGCTGATACCAGAAGGGAGAAGGCAGTGAATCCTAGAATCTGACTATCAACCCCCCTTGCACATATAATAGCCAAAAATCATTATCCTAGTCCAAACCACACTCTTTGCAGCTGTATACAGCACTTGTATCTGCATGTGCTGATCCTTTCTGGTAGAACAGTAGGCCTGATGGTCATTCTGACTTTTCCCTATTTTACAGGGAGGAAGTTACTCCAGTCTTCAGTATCTTTACCTTCCCATTAGGAAGTAATATTAGAGAATCTCTTAAGGCATCATTGAGCTTTAACATTTAAATGCAATAATAAGGCTGGACATGGTGGCACATGACTGTAATCTCAGTGGCTTGGGAGGCTGAGGAAGGGAGATCATGATTTCAAAGGCAGCCTCAGCAACGGTGAGGCACTAAGCCACTCAGTGAGACCCTGTTACTAAATAAAATATAAAATAGGACTTGGGATGTAGCTCAGTAGTTGAGGGCACATGAGTTCAATCTCCCGTACCTAAATAAATAAATACAATAATAATTAGTCCATTTTAACAGTTGAAGAGCTACTATGTCCTAAGCTGCTAAATTTTCTGCAGGGCACAGAAGAAATTAAGATGAAAGAAAAGTAGGATACAATCCATTTATTTGAATGCTTATGATATTGAGAAGAAGACTTATAGTTTGATGACTTCAGTATAATGCAACCTAGAATCCTCCTTGCCTCTAAATCTTCAAACACAATCAGTATTTCTCTTAGTGTGAACAGAGTCAGTCCCATCACCCTCTCCCTCTTAATAAAGACACTCAAATATACCTGGAATCAATAGGTAGAACAAAGGGTGACATCAGCTAGATGGGATTGCATTGGATTTTAGAGCTAATGGATGAGATACTAGTCTGAAAACTTATTTGCAGGAAAATAATTACTTATAATGCAGAGTACCATGGGAATTGAAAGTGAGGGTTATTTTGTTCTATCTGGGTAGGTGTCAGAGGCAGGGAGTAGTGTGGAGTAGATCAAATAGTTTATTGAAAGAGACTTTGTAGGGCATTGATATCTTGAATACATTTTGAAAAAAGGGAAGGATTAGGTAGGGATAATACATGGGATACTTTCCACTACAAATGTCAAACCACCCAACTAAAAGTGGATCCAATAAGTGAAATTGTAATTCCACCTAATATGAAGGAGAGAAGCATGGGAATTTCATGCTCAAATGGCATTTCAGTGGCTCACAGTATCATTGAGGACAGGCTCATTCTTTCGGCTGTCACCCTTAGAATGTTAGGTTCTGTTCTTAAGCTTTTCCCTCATGGTGGCATGATGGCTACCAAATGTTTTGACATGGTGCTTTTATACAACTCTATTAAAATGAAGTCCAAGAAGAGGCAACTTTTCCCAAAATTCTCTTTACCAAAGTGAAAAACAATACTCTTGCCCCATTTCCCCCATATCTCACCCCAGTCTCAGCTGATTTTTCTTGAGGTTCCAGTGGTGGTGGCTGGGCCACATGCCCAGGCTCTACATGCAGGGAAGGCTGGGAATGTACACTTGGCATTTCTGTCTCTGCATTAGATGGAAGACTCTGTTTATTTTATTTTATTTTTTATTGATTTTTTTTTAAAATAAATGACAGCAGGATGCATTACAATTCTTATTACACTTATACAGCACAATTTTTCATCTCTCTGGTTGTATATAAAGTATGTTGACACCAATTCGTGTCTTCATACATGTACTTTGGATAATGATGTCTATTACATTCCCATCATCCTTGCTAATCCTCAGCCTCCTCCTTTTCCCTCCCACCCCTCTTCCATAGCTAGAATTCATCTATTTCTCCTATGCTCCCCCTCACAATCCCACGATGAGTCAGCCTCCTTATATCAGAGAAAACATTCAGCATTTGTTTTTTGGGGGATTAGCTAACTTCACTTAGCATTATCTTCTCCAATTCCATCCATTTACCTGCAAATGCTATGATTTTATTCTCTTTTATTGCTGAGTAAAATTCCATTGTGTATATATGTCACAATTTTTTTATCCATTCATCCACTGAAGGGCACCTAGGTTGGCTCCATAGGTTAGCTATTGTGAATTGTACTGCTATAAACATTGATGTGGCTGTGTCCCTGTAGTATGCCGGTTTTAAGTCTTTTGGGTCTAGACCCAGGAGAGGGATAGCTGGGTCAAATGGTGGTTCCATTCCCAGTTTTCCAAGAAATCTCCAGACTGCTTTCCATATTGGCTGCACCAATTTGTGGTTCCACCAGCAATGTATGAGTGTACATTTTTGCCCACATCCTCACCAACACTTATTGTTTGTCTTCATAATAGCTGCTCTTAGATAGGCATGATTAATATTATCAAAATGACCATACTACCAAAAACACTATATGGATTTAATGCAATTCCGATCAAAATCCCAATGGCATTCCTCATAGAAAAAGAAAAAAACAATCATGAAATTTGTCTGGAAAAATAAGAGACCCAGAATAGCTAAAGCAATCCTTAGCAGGAAGAGTGAAGCACTATACCAGACCTTAAACTATACTATAGAGCAATAGTAACAAAAACAGGATGGTATTGGCACCCAAACAGACTGGTAGACCAATGGTACAGAGACATAGAGATTAACCCACAAAATTACAATTATCTTATATTAGACAAAGGTGCCAAAAACATGCATTGGAGAAAAAATAGCATCTTCAACAAATGGTGCTGGAAAAACTGGAAATCCATATGCAACAAAATTAGATTAAACCTCTTCTCTCACCATGCACAAAACTCAACTCAAAGTGGATCAAGGACCTAGGAATTAAACCAGAGACTCTTCATCTACTAGAAGAAAAAGTAGGCCCTAATCTTCATCATGTGAGATTAGGCCCCAATTTCCTTAATAAGACTCCTGTAGCGCAAGAATTAAAACCAAGAATCAATAAATGGGATGTAATCAAACTAAAAAGTTTCTTCTCAGCAAAAGAAACAATCTGTGAGGTGAACAGAGAGCCCACATCCTGGGAGCAAAGTTTTACTCCTCACACATCAGATAGAGCACTAATCCCCAGGGTATATGAAGAACTCAAAAAGCTAAGTGCCCCAAATCAAATAACCCAATCAACAAATGGGCCAAGGACCTGAACAGACACTACTCAGAAGAGAATATACAATCAATCAACAAATATATGAAAAAATGCTCATCATCTCTAGCAATTAGAGAAATGCAAATCAAAACTGCTCTAAGAATCTGTTTACTAGAAAGAAGTGTTAGAGTGAAAGGGAAGAAGGGGGAGATGGAGACATTGCTGTGTAGGCCTCTGACTTACTCTTTCAATACCAGAAAATAAGGGAGTGAGAGTTTCTCCTGGGTCTCATGCTCAAAGTCTGGCATGGTTTTACTCTCTGCACAATAAGCATTCAATTGATATTTGTTGATTGTTAAATCATTATCATGAAGACAGAAAATCAACAGCAGGTCAGGCAAGTAGGTGGTCAAATCAGCTATTCTTTTCAGCCCCATGACCAGATGAAAAAGAATTTTAATTTTGTCACTTAAATGAGTGGGCTATTGATATTTCTAGTGGGTGGTTCAATTGAAATACTAATTCAACATCAGAGGGCTAGTGGTGGTATCACTTTAAAATTGTGTCTAATCTGGCAATAGTTATATAATCTAAAAGCAAATTGGGAAGAAAATGGAGTTAAATGGGGAAAGATCAGATCTTAGGAAATGAAAGTTTACTGAGGAGACCGTGTGTGGGGTTTTAATGAAAACAACAGAATGTAAGATGATCCCTGGGATGTGGAAAAAAATTGGTGGGTCCTAATAAAGTACTTACTGTTTGTTGATTACACATGGAAATGTACAGCAGGAAGGCTGAAGAGGACACCAAATTAGTCCATTTAAAAAAATCAACCATGTACACAAGCGGACATTAACATTTTTCTAAGAGAAAAACTTCTTTTTGCCTTTTCCACAACTACAATCAAAATAAAAAGCTCAATAGTTGTTTTCAGACTATAACAACAACAACAAAAAGAAAATCACCCAGACTAAACGAAGAAATGGGTCATTTCATTGAAGGGGTGAATTATTTTACATAATTTGTATGAAGTAACTCAGGGAGATTTCAAAATTAGTAGGAACTTGTCATAGCATACTGATCCTTTGAAATGATTTTCTCCATATCTTTCTGAGCCTTGTCACATCTTTTGGCAGAATTGGGAGAGCTTTCCTGGAGAATGGGAATTATCAGAGATGAACATGGGGTTATTTCCTGCTATTCTTTTTTGAATGAGATTGCTCTTTATTTTATCTTATTTTATTTATGACTAACACTTATTTAACTTCCATGTATTTTCAGTGGTTTCTTCATCTGGAGTTTTATTTTTTCGACTCCACTCCATTCTGGCTTTCTTCTCCTGAATGCAAAGGCAAATCATAACACAGGACAAGGAACCACAAAGGGCCAGAGGAGGTTGATTCATCTCTAAGTGTCTCCAAATCATAGTGTCTGTTATGATGTCTCAAGCCAAAGTACCATGTTTCCACTGTAAATTTTTTTCCATCTGAACTAAATTCATATTTTTGGAGACTTTCTCTGCCTTTATTGATCAACTTCCTAATGCTACATGTAGTCCCTGGATTCCTCCAAGTTTTTGAGGGTTGTGATGTACTTTCAATATCCAATAAGATCTAATAAAGCAGTTCTTCCCCAGGCGTTCATTCTGGAGTTCCAGAGGGTCTACTGGGGTTGGCATGCCAAATCAGAATCTCCCAGATGGGGAGAGGGATAGCTTGGGTCAAATGGTGGTTCCATTCCCAGTTTTCCAAGAAATCTCCCAAACACTAGAAGTACTTATTGGAAGTATTTTGATGATGAACCAGTCTGGTTCAGAACAATTGGTCTACTTGCCATCAAAAGAGAAGAAAGAAAACTAATGCTTCTTGCATCTGACTAACATGATAACTTGCCAGTATGGTAATGTTGAAAATTGCCATAGTGTATTAGTTAAGAGATCAGCTCCCTGGATTCAAATTTCTGCTCTGTTGTAGCTTCTCCAGGCCTCAGTTTACTCACCTAGAAAATGAGTATAGTAATAAAACCTGCAGTAGTTTTGGGATTAAATTATGTATTACATTTAAGATTAAATTATTATAAAATACTTGATAAACGAGCACACACCAAGAAAATGGCTCAAATAATGTCAGTTGCTATTATCCCTGACTGTGGAGAGGCTCAGAATGTAGGTTAAATAGTGTATTTGATTAAAAGCACATAAAATCACGAATGATTATAAACAAAGACATTTGGTTTTGTAGATAGAAAGTTTAAAAACCTAAGATCTATGTGGAATTTTGTTTTAGGTTCTTCTTATTACAAATGTTGGGCCCATATTTTAATTTAAGTAATTATGTTAGCATCAAAAATGCCACAATCCCAGGTCTGGGGATGTGGCTCAAGTGGTAGTGTACTCTCCTAGCATGCTTGAGGTACTGGGTTCGATCCTCAGCACCACATAAAAAAAAAAGATATTTTTTCCACCTAAAACTAAAAAATAAATATTAAAAAAATGCCACAGCCCCCTTTAATGGCATTAGCAAGACCCTAAGGTATCATCAGATGACATCTAGAAGTTACTGATTTGGGTAATTAAGGATGGTGTTATTTCTTATAGGCTAGAAATATGGGGGGCTGTATTATCCAATTATGATTAAGAATCTATTTATTGCAATAAGAAGATATAAAAAATGACAAGTTTTAAGCTAAAAATGAAATTATTAAATGTAGGCATTTCCAAACAAAACATCTAATTAGTCATGGATAAGTTACATATTTGTTTTAGCTCTGTATGTTTATTTTGTGCTTTAGAGTAGTTTTTACTTTTAATTCTTAATTATAAGTGAGAGAGGGACACAATAATATTTTCAGGGACATTGACATTACGAACTATGTACACAAGTGGACATTAACATTTACTAAAAGAAAACCATTTGGATCATTCAACAGAAGGGTGTCACACAAAATACTCTTCCAGAAATTCTAATTTACCCTAGAATGGCTTTGTTACCTTGGATGTGATAGACTGTGAATTCCACAGGCTACCGGACTAGGTGTCTCCATAGTCTCTGTCTTCAGTATCAATACTGTGAGTTTTCCAGAGCTTCAGAATTACAGGGCTTTTGTGAGAGGCTGAATAGTGCCTCCCCACAAGGATTTTCATATTCTACTTCCCAAAACTTATGCATATATCAACGTACAGGACTAAAGGAACTTCGCAAGTCTGATTAGAGTGAGGCTCTTGAGATGGAGCAATTATCTGGGCTTTGCCCATAGGGTAAATCTAATCATACCCAAATTTATAAGAAGGAGGCCAGAAGACCAATCAGTATAAGGAATTAAGGCAATGGAAGCAGAGACTGGAGTGATGCAGCCATAAGCCAAGGAATGCCTACATTCTCTAAAAGTTGGGAAAAGCAAGGGGTGGATTCTCCACTGGAGAATCTGAAAGATGCTTTGATTATTTTGCTGCTAGTATCTGCCAAGTGCTGATTGCATTAAGCGTATGATCCATGCTATACCTTTCTGAATGTTTCTATCAGAACCCTGGGTATTAAAATCTGGAATAGAGAGATCCCCAGGAGAAAGAATATTGGAACTGATGATTCTGATGGAGGTATACCCAATCCCTAGAGCTTCACTGTCTCCATTCCTTTCAGAGGTGGAGATGCTTTAAAATTTTTTAACTACCCAGGAGCCTTGTAATAAGTTCCTTCATTTATGCAAGCTGGCTAGACTGGGTTTCTGTGACTATTATATTTACTTCAGTGCATTGCCTGAGTGTTAGTTGGTAGTGTCCTCTGATCACTTCAAAGACTTGTGACAGTGTGAGAGCGCTTTAGATCAACACCTTCTTTTTAGAAAGGGCACATTGCTCCACAGAACTAGTCCATCGGTTATTACCAATGGAAATTGTCATTCCCAACAAGTCCACATCCTCATCTCAGTACTTGGGAAGTATTTTTCTCTATGTGGGAAGAAGAGTGTGCGGTAGAGTCTGAATTGGCAATCCTCTGATGGCTAAGCTACTAAAATTTGTCATGGAAAGGATAGTTTTTCTATGAATATGAGTTTTATAATAATTTTAATGAATATTATCTATCATTAGCATGGATAATTATCAGTGATAGTTATGAAGAGGTGCTGGCAGATGTGTAGTACCTTAGGTAAGTAGCCACCACCCTGATCAAAGAGTAGCACTACTTCCAATGAAGAAAAAGGATACATTAAAGATCTGAGGTACTGCCTACATATACACAGGACTGTGGGGCTTAATCCACCAATTCCAAACACAGGGCCTCAACAACTCTAGGCCCAGACATCCTTAAAAGTGTCTCTCTGTCTCCCTTTTACAGAATATGATAGTAGCAAGATTCAGTAGGCTGATAGAATGACTGAAGTTAAATCTGGTCTCCACTATTTGACTTCCTTGATGAACACAATTGACTTCCCTAAGTTTCAGGATCCTTATCTTAAAAGTGGGATCAATAGTGAGGGTGACATGGCACTGAACTAAAACCCTGGTGTATGTTGTGGTGCCACAATATATTCTAAGCTCACCCGGAATGGCATGTGAAGTGCTTTCCATAGAAACCTGTTGAGTAGGATGAGAGGTGAGGTCAGGGGCTTAAGTATTTACTCACTTATTGAAAGTTCACTGAATACCATCTGAGTGCCATGCACAGCAAGAACGACGGAGAGTGTGGCAGACAGGGCTCCTGACTTCATGGAGTTGATCAACAGTTCTGAGGATGCTCTCATTCCAAAACTGAACAAAGCATTCAGAAAAGTTTCACATTCCTGCAGGAGAATAAAGCTAGACTGACCAAAACTCTTTAGATAAGGACAGTAGGGACAAAAAGAGTCACTGTTGATCAAGAACACAAGACCTGCTGGGTTACAATGGACATAACATGGTTGATGTTGGTCATACCTAAATATGTGATTCCTGCCTGGTCAGAGCAACATTATTGATCCTTCTGTCTGGGTTCCCTGGCATCATGTGTCCCTGATGTACCCAACACAGGGGCCCTCCTTTTAGGGAACACATGCCTAGTTCATCCATGTGAACTCACACTCTGCCTGCCCCTTTCTATCGCATTGCTCCAAAATAAAACCATACATTCACCATCTTGATCTTCCAACCATCCTATTCTGAGCACCTGGGTATATTAGATCCATCTGAGCCACAGCCTTAGGATGGCTTTCAGAAGAAGCTGAGAAGGAACAAACCCAAGAGCTGTTTACTTCACTCTCTTTCTGGAAATGAATGGTATTTGGTGGAGCTTAGTGACAATCCTCATTAGGTTCCTAGCAAAGGGCCTGAGCTCTGTGGTGTGAGGCCTTATCTCACTGGGGTGGGAAGGCAGAAGCCCCTTCTGCAGTCCTGCCTTCTCCCACATGAGAAGGAGTGTTGGTGGAGCTGTGCTTTGAAGATCAGTGAGATGTCCTTTCATATTAAATCTAGCAGCCAACAGTATAGACTAGCAAAGGTGCCCTAGCCCTGAATGTCACCTAGCAACATGTTCTGGGGCTTCCACATTTTCTTTTGGCACTTCTGAGAAAGAAGAGAAGAGTCTAAGTTGGTTGATGAGGTTCCCCTCCTTCTCTATGCCCAGGAAAACTCTGAAACACACATTTAGTTTTGCTGTATTCTTGGTGTGACTTTAAACAGGATTGTTGCTTAAGAGTCACCCTGATTTGGTATGAATCCTGAACTTGCAGTTTATAAAAAATATGTGCTCTTGAAGGAATTGTTTGAGTTTTCTAATCCTCAATATTCTTACCTATAAATGGTAATATTAATATCTTTGTAGTTGGCATTCACGGAATTAAATGAGATAATATATGTCAAGCATTTAGCAGGGTCTGGAGTATAGCAGTCCTTCAATATATGTCCATGACTTTTCATTTTTTCTTCAAAAGTAGGTGAGACAAAGCACCTGCTTCTACTTCTGTATCTCTGGGAGATCATTAGAACGAATTATAACTCTTTGCATAGTACGATGCCCTTTCACACACATCCTACTTTTTCTGTTCTCATAATTTCTAAGTGCTATCATTATGTCCTTTTTATAGATAAGGAAACTGAGACTTAAAGAGAAGATTCAATTTGATCAATGAGAACAAAGACAATCCTTGCCACAGGTGAGACTTAACCCTCATGTCATTGAATTCAGACCATTTTCTCTTTATAGTCTGTGATTTTTCTTTGAAATTTACAAGGATCCTGACTTGGTAGTAGCCAAAGATCAAGCCACATTAACATTCTCTCTATCTGCTAGTTATTCTTCCTAATTTATTAAAAACACTAATCCTAGGCATATTGTGACTTCACTGGGGAAGAGGGAGCTGGGTTATTATTAGGTTTGATGTGGACTCTTTGTTCTGTAGAACTGGGGAAATAATCTTTAATATTGCTAAGGTCTCAAACATGTAATCCAAAGGAGAAAGAAAAGTGTGCCTGCTGTTTTTTTCACCCCAAAGCACACCCCTAACCTTTGGATAGTGTTCCACATGAACTATGTCCCTCTATGCAAGGTCACCATGCATGTCTGGGTTTCTCCACTGAAGGTCATAGCTTACTTCAAGGCATGACTCTTCTTCTGGGATCTGTTAACTGTGCCATATCCTCATATGGCGTGGGGACCTAGGAGTGGTTACAGTCTGAGGGTACTATCCACTATTGTAAGCGATGCCTTATGAAATCTTCCTCAACTTAGCCTACTTTCCTCATGAGATCATGATTGACAAAACTGTTTAATGAAGCTCTAGTAAGACCTATCCGTGGATGTTAATATCAGTTTCTTTCTCCATCTCCAAACTAAAATCTTTAGTTGCATAGTGTCCTTTCATGATTGTTTTCTCTTTCAAGGGTACTCTGTGCGGTCATTTTAATTTTGTTTTCCCTATATAAAAAAAAATCAGTGTGGTCTGGTTATGTCAACATTGTAATTTTTAATAAACCCAATCTCAAGAAACACCCTAGCTGAACTTCAGAGGTAGCAGAATATAATGGAACAATGCCGTCAGACCACCCAGCTTAAAAATCTCAGTTCTGCCACTTACTATTTGATTCCAATTTGCTTAACCTCTTTGTACTTTAATTTCATCTATTACAAATACAGTTTGCCTAGTGGGTTATTGTAAGAATTAAATGAGTTAATATATGCCCATATAACCTTTCTGCAAATGGATATTTCTGTGTGAAGTAACTCAGGAACCCACATGCAAGTAAACAGAACCTTGAAACACTCAGTTTTTGAAAGAAACACAGTTTTAAAATGACATGAAAACTTGAGAAACTGTTAATATGGTGAAGGTTGTGTAAATTGCTTCACAGAACAGGGGACGCATTCAACAAGCTTCTCTGAAATGTTTTCGTATGCATTTGTCCTCATCTCATCTCCTGGTGAATTCTACTGGAGAAATCTAACCTCCTAGGGGAGCTCTTGGTCCTAGTTTTAGTAGGTAAACACCAGAGTGTTATCTCCAGATTAAAATAAAAATTCTTTGAAGGACAGCATCAGGAGCTCTTGACAACTCTGTCCATGGTATCACCTTAAACAGACTTCCAATGTTTATCGTGTTAGACTCAATTCCTACTTCACAGCCTCCCAGACCCATTCCCAGCTCACCCCATTATTAGTTCAAGTACTGGTCAAACAATGAGTCTGTTTACTGCTAATACCATTTATGTGTCTCCCTCCTACCTTTCCCCATCTTGTAAAGTAGCGCCTGGTGTGATTTCAAACTTTCAATGTATTTATTGGTAGTCAGATTTTTCTTAATATTCATTATTTTAGTTGTAGTTGGACACAATACCTTTATTTTATTTATTTTTACTTGGTGCTGAGGTTTGAACCCAGGGCCTTGCACATGCTAGGCAAGCCTTCTATTGATGAGCCACAACCCCAGCTCTCATATTTTTCTTGAGTAGAAAAAGTTACACTGGATTTATAACCAAATTTCTGATCCTGAAATCATTTATTTGTTTATCTTCATCTCCACCAGCCTGGGTCACTGGAAAAAAACAGAGACTTCTAGTAATGGACTTTGAGGGCATCTCTGTAACTTCTTTTGATTTTACTTTACACTGCAACTTTGAGAGATTCAAATGAAGAGCTGCTTCCATGTTTTACTTTTTCCTTTGCCCTCCGGGGCTGAGAGTATCTGCTTTTACTATTTCTTAAGGAGAATGTGAGAATAGGCCATGTGATTTCTAAATTTTTATAACTAATCTGGGCCTTCCCCCATATTCTAGATATAATATCTACTTGAAAACGTCTAACAGATATCACAAATTTGGCATATCCAAGATAGAATTCTTATTTTCACTGTGTACCTTCATTTCCTAATAATGCTTTTAAAAAGACAGAAAACAAAATAAACCCAGGTTCTCTTCTTGTCTCTGTTCTGTTTTTGTAACTTGAGCTGCTCTAGCTAAAATATATGGCACTGTCCTTGACTTTTCTCTTTCCCCACAGTCTACAGTCAATACATCAGCAAAACTGTGAGCCCTGCGTTCATAATTCATCTACTTTCCAGGCATCATTACTGTTCCCCAACTTAAGATCACTGATGCCTTTCTCCTTTGATACAGCTTGAGTTTCCTAACTGTTCTTCCGCTTCTGCTCTGTTATCTGTATTAATTATGTATTGGTGCAAAACAAATCCCCACAGTACTGATAGTGCAAAACTACACACATTTGTCTCTTAATGGCTTGAGAGTCTGAACACAGTTTATCTGGGTCCTCTGCATCAGGGTTTTCCCACAAGATTGCAGTCCATGTGTGACCCACAGCTAAGGTCCCATTGGAAAGGATGACTGGGGGAAGATTCACTTTCTAAGCTTACACAACTGTAGACAAGATTTAGATCCCCAAGACAGCTGGACTGAGGGCTTCCTTCCTTGTTGGCAGCTGGCCAGAGGCTACCCTCACTTCTTTGCCACATGGACTTCTCTAATAAGGTTCTTGCTTCGTCCAAGTGTGTGGGTCAAGAAGGCAAAAGGGTGAGTCAGCTAGCAAGACACAAGTTACCAGCTCATACGTAACCTCACCACGGAAGAAACATACATCACCCTCGTTGCATTTCACTGGTCAAAAGCAAGTCGTGGACCTTGCTGCCAGTCAGGTGGAGAGGATCACAGGAGGGCTTGAGCCAGCATGCCAGCAGGCAGGAATCACAGGATGCCATTTGAAAAAAAGTGCTGGCTTGTCCTCCAGCGGTTTTTTGTTTGTTTGGTTGCTTGTTTTTGTTGTTGTTGTTTCTCTTGCAGAGATTGGAGAAATCCTCTAAAGCAAGAGGCAGGCCATGCCATTCTTCTGTTTCAAACCTTCCATCTGTTTCTTCTTTAACTCGTAACAGACTCCACTTTCCTTACTATTCCCATCTCATCTTACACAATTCTCCCTGTACTCACTCTAGACCAGATCTCCTGACTTTCTTCTTCTTCCTCTAACCTATGCACCACTACCTTCCCACAGAAATTCTCTGTTAGTGAAGCCCTCATGCCTCAGATACACCCACGGCCTGTCTGTCATTCAGTTCAGGCTTTGTTTCAACGTCACCTTTCAGAGAGGCCTTTCTGGATCCTACTATCTAAAACACATTCTCTCATTGCTCTGTCCCTCCTTACCCTTCTCTATTTATTTTATTTTATTTTATTTTATTGAGGTGTTGGGGATTGAATCCAGGGCCTTGTGCATGCGAGGCAAGCACTCTACCTAAACTGAGCTATATTCCCAGCCCACAACCCTTCTCTATTTTTATACTTAGTACTATTTTAAAAAAAAATTTTTTAAGTTATAGATGGACATAAAATTTTTTATTTATTTATATTCATGTGGGCTGAGGCTTGAACCCAATGCCTCTCATGTACTAGGCAATGCTTTACTACTGAACTACAGCCCCAGCCCCTTAGTACTATTTTTAAACACACAAAATATCGTTTACCTTATTTAATTGTCTACTCTTCACTACAAGAAGGAAAGCTCCTTGAAGCAAAGGCTATTTTGTTCAGGTAATGTACAGTGTTCTAAATAAAGGGGAAGTTTTTTAGAACAAATGCAAGCACTAAGCCAATAAAAAAAGAGGAGAGTGCAGATCTTTTTCTAATAACTCTCCCGCAATCATCCAAAGTACTGTTCTGACCATTAGGGAGAGTGTATCATCCTTTAATTGAGAAGAGAATTTGTTCAAGGACTTTTAGTTCCTTTCACTGCTGTCCTATCAAGTAACTTTCTAGTAATAACTCAATTTTGTGATTGCAGTTTTAGGGACAACTGTGAATTAAGGTTTAGTGAGCATGAAGGTTTTGATCACTATTCTCAGAGTATTTTCCTTCAAAATTAATGAAGTGGCATTTTGTTATTAAGATAGACTCAGAACCTGCTTAACTTTATGTAAACTTATAGAAATAAAATTATAGAATAAAAAGCCAAGGACTTTTGAGTCTGCACTGTGATCTTTCCTCCAAGAGAGAGCAGCTATGATGAAACACATTTAGCAAAGTTATCTGACTTTATCCACCACTATTATCTGGTATTCCAAAGAGGCATATACATTTTAAGAACAATTAAATTCAAGCTCTTAGTTTTTTAGATGCATTAATTGAAGGTCTTCAAAATTAACCTAAATGAGCTTAAGGCTTATTTATGGTTTGTTGCTGAAAGACAAGGGAGACATTTCTGTGGCATTGACCAAAGTTTACTTTTAATGGACAGATTTTCATTGGTGAGTTGCAGAAAAATTTTTTTAGCTACCTAATAAAGCCTAAACTGGCCAACTTCCATGCCCTTCAGGGTTCCAGAAATACAAACAGGAAGTTAACATTTCCACAGCAATTCTGTAATAAAAGCTGAGGAGAAACAATAAAACAGAAGGTCAGGATAAAAGCAATTTACTTTTTATGAACATCTTAACATCACATCAGAATAGATTTTAAAGATTAAAATGGAGTCAGAGTACAATTAGAAAAGTACTTGTAATCAAATGACTTTTATTTTTCATTTTTAGACAAGCCTTTGCTCTGGTCTTATAGTAAGGTGCAAACTTCTGTAGCATTTCTAAACTCCTCAACTTGAAAATTCTGCTGTGTTATGCATTTTTTTCTGAGTTAATTTGTCTATTTCTGGTCAAAATGTTCTTCCCAAAGAAAAGACATGTGGTTTGTTGGGTTAGTCCTTCCATTATTGTGAGACACCAGGTACATAGTGAATGTTGGCAATTCAGTGATTTGAAGCAAGTGAAATGAATTCTTCAGAAACTGCTGTAAAACATGAGCTGATAGAAGGTTCTTTAGGTAAGAATTTGACTCATGGCTAATAAAGTCTCCTGGATTTCTCAGTGGCTTAGACTGTTCTTTTGTCTGATTATGGACAATGGAGGCAATTTCCTAAGAGAGTAGTAAGATAGTTTGACATTGCAAGCAGAAGGAAGACCTGAACGCCAAGTAGATAGAAAAGGGATATTCCAACCCCCAGGGGGAGGAAGAATGACCAGGAGATGGAGAACGAGTACCAAGGATAGAAAGGGAAAATGTTTCATTTAGTAAACCGTAAATTTCTTACTGTAACCTCAGACTGACCAAGCTCCCAGGTCCTTCTGTCTTTATCAGGTGGTGGGTTTATAGCTAACAATTGGGACGTGATTGAACGAAATTGGACTCTCTCGTTGTTAGAGAACCCATCTTTTTTTTTGGTGCTCAGGATTGAACTCAGAATTTTGTGCATGTGAGACAATCACTCTACCAACTGAGTTATATCAAGAACCCATCTTTTAGCAATTATTTTTTGTTGTTTCAAGAGCATGTACCCAAAGATGAGGTACTGGAGAAAGAAACTGACAAAATTATGTTATGTGCACATACAAATAAGTAACAACGAAGCCCACTATTATGTATAATTATAATGCACCAATAAAAAAGAGAATTCATATCTAGCTTCTTTAAAGGATTTTAAATGTCTTTATAACAGTTTCTAAGACTTTGCTCCTTAAAAACTGTGTTGCTTATCACATAGAATCCAAGAAATTTCTTGTTTAATGTAATTTTTTAATCCTTTTTTAATTTTCTCACTGTTATTGAAATACAATTTTGATGTGGAAAATAACAGTAACTAAATAACATTTAGTTGCAACTGTGTACTTTGCAGTTTATAGATGACACATAAGAAGGACCGTTTTCTAGATCTACATCTTAACCCATCCCTGAAAGAACCCTCACTTCGTCAGGTTGGCAAGTGTGTTCTGATGTGTCATAGTACTGAGTGGATTGAACCACAGTCTCTTCCTTTGTGTGAATGCAAGTCTGACAGCCAGAGAAGTAGTGAAGTAACTTTCCATTGACTACAATTAGGATAAATTTATATGTTCACATTTAAAATAGACAAATTACTTTTCCTAACATAGCCCTCAGGTTGTTAACACTAGAAAATGCTATGCCAATGCGAAAGTCCTATAGTTTTAGTTACTAAAAACCTTCAGGAAACTGTGGGAGAAATCCTGTAAATGGAATGCTGCCCTCTTATGGTTTTACAACTCCTTCTAGGGACAAACAAAGTCTTTCAGTCTCCAGTTATGTAATTAATGGGGAAGATTTAAGAACTGAAGACACCTAATAAAATTTATTCCACAACTTGGTTTTACAAATTATAAAATACAGTTGCAAAAAGGTGAGTTCATGTAAGTAGATAGCATATTGCTAAAGGTAGAGGGAAGTCCCTGGCTTCTCATTCTATACTTGAATACGATCTCAGCTTCTGCCTTCAGGATTCACATAGTTCAAGGGAAATCACAAAACACCTTTTTTATCCACAAGAGATATAATAAGATAACTACATCAATATAGTATCAAGCCCCTCAAATGTTGGAGGGTATCTTCATTATCTCAAGTCCAAGAGGGTCTCAGATAACAAACTCAAATTTGAAATATTTCAAATTTCAAACTCAATAGAACTCCAATTTTTATTATTTTCTCCTAAATATTTTTACTTATAAGAAGTTTAATGAATCTAAATATCATCTAAATATATTGTCTTCAGTTTATGTTATTCTTACAAAGTTAAGCTTGATTCAAGGATTCATTTTAAGGTAAATTATATTCACAATCTAAAACCCTATATATTGATCTGGTCATGGATTCTACTTTAGAGGAAAAACCATAATCATAATTCAAAAAATCCTGTTCCTATGTAAAGAAATATTCTATACCTGCTACATTTTATCATCTCAATCACCAAGATAAAACAATCACAATTTGAATTTTAAAAATAGATTTTGAAGCTGTGACTCACAAACACAAATGCCTACAGAGTCTTGTCAGATGGAGTAAAAATATAAATTTAGTACCTTATGAGACCATAGGGAGTGGTGAGGCCTGGCTAAACTTTTGTATGTATTTCATCTAAAAATCACAAATTTAATTAAAATGAGCAATCAATCAAACACTGACAAAACAATCTACATTGTTGATTTAAAACAAATAAGGAAATAAACATGATTAAAAATTATCTGCAGAATTAATGAGCCCCAAACTGTGGCTGTGGAATCTCTTGTATTATTGCAATTTGAATTTCAGTTATTTTGCTATCCTATTTCTGTGTAATTTCTCGATTTTTATTTCTTTAAAAAGTTAACAGTTTATTCAATTATTCTGTTTGTAATCCTGTTAGAAAAAAAATTCCCATTTTTTTCACCAATGGTTATCCTTAATTAAAGAAAATAAATATTTCAACTCAGATTTTCAATAAAGCTTATGGTTTATTTTCCAAACTCAACTAAAAATGAAATGCTGTATAAAATTATATTTTTTCCTTAGTCATTCCATTTCTTTGGGGAATATTTGCCTGAACTCTTTTAATTGGTTTCCATATTGAAATAAAGTCACTTTATATATCCAAAGATTGGTATTCTGTTTAACCTGATAAGGGTAGGGAAAACAAATTTTGTTTAGGAATTGACTCTGAAATGATAACAGCTGTTTGTTTTCTCCTAGGTGGTGGGACAGACAATTAAGATTTGCTGCCACCACTTCATGTCAATACTTTTTATTGAGTTGGGAGGGGACTACCTAGGATTATGTTATTCTACAAAGTTAAATTAGATTCAAGGATTCATTTTAATGACTTTCTGGATGTCCTACTAATGAGTTAAAAGGAACATGCCTGCTGAAGAAAGACATTTCTTCCCGGACACATCTGTTCTCCATGAGACCCCACCATAGCATTAACTGCTGCCTTGTTAGCCATCCAGCTCTGCCAGGAAGAAGCTGGGGGTCCAGCACTGCAGCCCATGATGTTTTATGTGCCATCACTGATGTTCATTGCCTGAAGGAGGGTGCAGACAGGGAGGAGTTACACTGTCAGTGTGAGTAGGTGTTAACACAGAGATCACAGAACCCCCTCCTGGATGAGCATTTATGAACCTCATAGTCATCCTCCTAAAAGTCTATGCTGGATAATTGTTATGGGTTAAATTGTGCCTTTTCACAGTCCTAACCCTTGGAACCTGTGAAAGCGACCTTATTTGGAATTACAGTCTTTGAAGATGTAATGAAATTGGTTTATAATGAAATTTGTTTGGGGTTAGAGTCCACATAACCCAGTGTGGATTAATAATCAGTGTTCCTGTAAAAAAAGGGAAATTAGGATGCAGAGACTCAGAGGGCAAGCACAATATGATGACAGAGGCAGGGATTGGAGGGATGTATCTGTCAGCCAAGGAATGCCAGGATTTCCAGAGACCACCAGAATCTAGGGAGAAGAAGCAACTCCCTTTTAGGCTTCAAAGAAAGTTTGGCCTTGATTTTGGACTTCTAGCTCCTGAAATGCTGAAATAATAAATATTAATTTGGGGGGGAGGGGCTTGTACCAGGGATTTTTTGAACCTGGGGCATTTAACAACTAAGCCATGTTTTTAAATTTTGAGACAGGGTCTCTCTAAGTTGCTCAAGCCTCACTACGTTGCTGAGGCTGAAATTTCTGTTGTGTTAAGCCACCAAGTTTATGGAACGTTTTACAAAAACTCTATGAAATGAATATAGTAGTCAACTGGTAATTAAAAGAATTCAACTCTTAAAAAAAAAAAAACAGTTTGCATACTATTCAGTTGCCTACAATCCAGCAAAGTTTCTCCATGATTCTGCAATGATCACTGACTTTAATTTTTGCAAGGGAGTCTAAGGAATCTTAGAATTTTTTCTAGTTCCTAAACATTCAGGAATATGAAGGAGAACACAACTTCTGAGACTGGTGTAAATTTTGCTTAGAATAACTATTATAAAAAGGAGATAATTTTAGCAGGGATTTATAAGCATGTACTCTTCTTTCCATATATATTATAAAATACATACTGAGTCACAAGGGTGGATTTTAAAAATTGTATTCGTTCATTTTAGATATACATGAGAGTAGAGTGTATTTTGACATATTATACATACATGGAGTATAGCTATTCTAATTAATACCCCATTCTTGTAGTTATACATGATGTGAATTTTAACCATAGGAAAGTTATGTACAATTCATTTATTGTCTTTTCTATTCCCTCCCTCACTCACTACCTATCATTCCCCTTTGTCTAATCCAATGGACTACTGTTCTTCCCCTTCCCACCCTCCCTTTTTGTGTGTTGCATCCACATATCAGAGAGAATATGTAGCCTTTGGTTTTTTGAGACTAGCTTATTTCACTTAGCATTATAGTCTCCAGTTCCATCCATTTACCAGCAAATGCTATAATTTCATTCTTTTGTATGGATAAGTAATATGACATTGTGTATATATACTGCATTTTCTTATTCATTCATCTGTTGAAGAACACCTAGTTTGGTTCCATAGCTTGTCTATTGTGAATTGAGCTGCTAAAAAACATTGATGTGACTGTGTTACTGTAGAATGCCGATATGAGTCCTTTGGGTATATGCTGAGAAGTGAGATAACTGGGTCAAATAGTGGTTCCATTTTACGCTTTCTGAAGAACCTCCATAATGCTTTTCAAAGTGGGTGCACCCATTTGCAGTCCCACCATCAATGTCCAAGTGTACCTTTCTCCCACATCCTCACCAACATTTGTTGTTAGGTATATTCTTGATAATTGTCATTCTGACTGGAGTGAGATGAAATCTCAGTGTAGTTTTAATTTGCATTTTTGTAATTGCTAGATATGTTGAACTTGTTTCCATATTACTTATTGACCATTCATATATCTTCTGTGAAGTGCCTGTTCAGTTCCTTTGCTCATTTATTGATTGGGTTATCTGCTTTTTTGTTGGTGAGTTTTTTGATTTCTTTTTATATCCTGGAGATTAGTGCTGAATATGAAATGCATGTGGCAAAGATTCTCTCCCATTCTTAGGCTTTCTGTTCACATTCTTTGTTTTTAACTTTTTAAAAAAATTTGTTCTAATTAGTTTTACATGACAGTAGAATGCATTTTTTAAATTTTTACATTTTTTAATTTATTTGTTCTAATCAGTTATACATGACAGCAGAATGCTCTTCAATTCATTGTACACAAATGGAGCACAATTTTTCATTTCACTGGTTGCACATGAAGTAGGGTCCCATCATTCGTGTAATCATACCTAGGGTAATGATGTCTATCTCATTCCACCATCTTTCCTATCTCCATGTCCCCTCTTTTACCCTCCTTCCCCTAATTATTAGCCTAATCCAATGTGTCTCCACTCATCCCACACCCCTCTCCATTATGGATTAGCATCCACTTATCAGAGAAAACATTTGGCCTTTGTTTTTTGGGGATTGGCTTACTTTGCTTAACATGATATTCTCTAACTCCATCCATTTACCTACAAATGCCATAATTTTAATTTTATTCTCTTTTATTGCTGAGTAATATTCCATTGTGTGTGTATATATATATATATATATATATATATATATATAAAGTTTCTTTATCAATTCATCTATTGAAGGGCATCTAGGTTGGTTCCACAGTTTGGCTATTATGAATTGTGCTGCTATAAACATTGATGTGGCTGCAGCACTACAATCAATGAGGTGAAGAGAAAGTCTAAAGTATGGGAGCAAATTTTTACCACACACACATCAAATAGAGCACAAATCTCCAGGATATATAACGAACTCAAAAAACTTAACACCAAAAAAAAGCAACCCAATCAATACATGGGCTAAAGAACTGAAAAGACACTTCTCAGAAAAAGATATATAATTGACCAACAAATATATGAAAAAAATGTTCAACATATCTAATAATTAGAGAAATGCAAATCAAAACTACTCTAAGATTTCATCTCTCTCCAGTCATAATGGCAGTTATCAAGAATACATGCAACAATAAGTGTTGGTGAAGATGTGGGGAAAAGACCCACTCATAGATTGCTGGTAGGACTGCAAATTGATGAAACCACTGTGGAAAGCAGTATGGAGATTCCTTAAAAAACCTGGAATGACACCACCATTTGACCCAGCTATCCCACTCCTTGGTTTATACCTAAAGGATTTAAAAACAGCATACTACAGGGATGTAGCCACATCAATGTTTATAGCAGCACAATTCTGTTTATGTTTTTGATTGCTTCCTTTGCTGGGAAAGGAAGTTCAATACCATCCCATTTATTATTCTTGATTTTTTTACTTGCACTTCAGGATTCTTATTGAGGAATTCAGTTCCTAAGCCAACATGATGGATAGTTGGGCATACATTTTATTCTATTAGGTGCATAGTTTCTGGTCTAATGCCTGGGTCCTTGATCCACTCTGAGTTGAGTATTGTGCAGGATGAGAGATAAGGGTTACATTTCATTCTACTACACTTGGATTTTCAGTTTTCCCAGCACTCTTTGTTAAAGAGGCTATCTTTTATCCAATGTATGTTTATGGCACCTTTTTCTAGTATGAGATAACTGTATATATGTCAGGTTGTTTCTATGTCTAGAAAGGCAGATTGATCACATGCTAAAATCTCCTTCTCCTTTTCCTGATCCCTAGATATGCCATGTAGTTCTAGAAAAACAGAGTCAGGGGGATCATTTCAGTTATCTAGAAATTATTAGTAAACTCTGAAAAAGTGAAACCCAGAGCGAAAAGCAAAACCTCAAACATTCTCCAGATGGAAGTAGATTTATGGTTATTCTAAGCTGGGATCAGTGACATAAAATTGTCATGTAATAGCTCTGAAGTACAAGTCAGATGTTTGGTTAGAGTCTCACAGATGGGGAAACCTGAAGTTTTCACATCCTCTTTATATCTAATTATGCCAAGAAGTGATGAGCAGACAACCACTCTACTACCATTTTTGAGCTACAGTGCAATAAACAAACACAGAACTTGTAGGAAGCCTTCCAGAGAGACTTTGCAATGTCATGAGAAGCTCACAGGTCAGGAATCACCAACACCAGAGTAAATCCAATTTAGTCAGGAGTATCAATATCAACTCCAAAACCAAACAGATATAAAAGCAGCAGAGTTCTTCTAACAAACAAATCATAGCTTTAACCAAAGTTAAATGAGTAGAGATATACAGAGATTTTACATCTGTTAAAAAAAATAAGTGATTAGATTGGAAATTCACAACTTGCTCCTAGAAATTTAAGACTGCAGTTGATAGTATGAGTAACAGAATTAACATAAAAGAATAGTTCATTCATTAACTAGCTTGGAATTGAGCTGAGACATTTTCAGTACTCAGCAAAAGAGATCAATGTGATTGAAAATGTAAGAGAAATGTTAATATTCCAAAGTTACAAATAAGCTAATTAGAATGCTTGGAGAATACAAAGAGAATGGATAGAAGGAAATATTCAGATAAACACTAGAAAAATATTCCTAGGACTAAGAAAAGATGGATTATAAAATTGAAAATAATGACTGGGTGCTTAAGAGATGGATGATAAAAGATTCAGACCTAATTCAAACATTGGAAATAACATGAATGCCCACACACAGATGTGGTGCATATACATAAAATGGAATCTTATTCCACCATAAAAAGAAATGAAGTACTGATGCATGCTACGATGTGGATAAACCTTGAAAACTTTTTAAGTGAAAGATGTCAGAAACAAAAAGACCACACACATTATATGATTCCATTTATATGAAATATTTAAATTCCTAGAGACAGAAAGAATTCTTGGTTTCCACATGCTGAAGGGTAGTGGTAGGAATGGGGACTGATTGCTGAGTGGGTATGGGTTCTCTGTGGTTTGAAAGTGTCCTTACAAATTCATATGCTGGGGTTGTAATCTCCAGTGCAACAGTGTTGGGAGGTGGGGCCTAATATGAGGTAATTAGGTCATGAGGGCTCCGCCCTCATGAATGGATTAGTGCTGTTGTGAACATGGGTTAGTTATTGTGAAAAATGTTTATTATAAAAGTGAGTTTGGCCACCTCTTACTCTTCTGCTCTCATGCTTTTTCACTATTCTTCTTTCTGTTATGGGATGATGCACACAAAGTCTCTCATCAGATGTTGAGGACTTGATATTGGACTTCCCAACTTCTGCAACTGTGAGGAATTTTTTTTCTTTATAAATTATCTAATCTGTGGTATTCTCTTATAGCACCACTAAACAGACTAAAACAGGACTTTCCTTAAGATAATGAAAATGTTTGAGAACTAAAGGAGGATGTGGTTGCACAATACAGTGAATATACTAATTACCACTTTAAAGTAGTAAACTTTATGTTATGTCAGGTTAAATGTTCAACATCTCTAGCAATTAGAGAAATGCAAATCAAAACTACTCTTATTTCATCTCACTCCAGTCAGAAGGGCAGCTATTAAGAATATAAATAACAATAAGTATTGGCGAGGATGTAGGTAAAAGGGCACAATCATACATTGCTGGTGGGACTGCAAATTTGGTGCAGCCAATATGAAAATCAGTATGGAGATTCCTTGGAGAACTATGAATGGAACTGCCATTTGACCCAGCTATCCCACTACTCGGTCTTATATCCAAAGGATTTAAAAACAGCGTACTACAGGGATACAGACACATCCATATTTATAGCAGCACAATTCACAATAGCTAAACAGTGGAACCAACCTAGATGCCCTTCAGTAGATGAATGGATAAAGAAAATATGATATATATACACAATGGAATAATGTTCAGCATTAAAAAAGAATAAAATCATGACATTTGCAGGTAAATGGATGGAGTTGGAGAATATAATGCTAAGTAAAGTTAGTCAACCCCACAAAATCAAATGCCAAATTTTTTCTTTGATATAAGGATGCTGATTCATAATGTGGTTGGGGAGAGCATGGGAGGAATAGATGAACTCTAGATAGGGCAAAGAGAAGAGAGGGTAAGGGAGGGGGCATGGGGATAGGAAAGACGGTGGAATGAGATAGACATCATTACCCTAAGTACATGTATGAAGACACTAATGGTGTGACTCTACTTTGTGTGCAACCAGAGATATGAAAAAATGTGCCCCATATGTGTAATATGAATTGTAATGCATTCTGCTCTCATATATAACAAATTAAAATTAAAAAATAAAAAGCTATATTTCACCAAAGTTTTTAAAAATCTTAGATACATTGTTATCATAAACATGACAAGGAAAGGAACAAGTAAAAACTTGTTAAGAATAAATAGTGCTCTGGTTTCAGCACCAACAGGTAGAGCGTGGAAGTGATCACTCCTTGCAATGAACAAAAGCAGAACAAACATGCAATCAACAGTTTTCTTGAACTTACCAGAGAACTAGGATCTCATGGTCAGCCACCCCAAAGTCTGGAGAGAGAGAAAAATTCAGACAGCTACATCTGGAATCTGTTTACCTAGAGCCATAGAATGTTGGAATGATAATTTTGATAAAGTGGTAGGGGCTGACATTGAACTAGCACAAGAGTGAGAAACTGCAAGGACCTCAGCTTCAGGGGTTTTCCTACAGTTTTGTGAGTTTTTCTTCTAGGCAAATCACTGTAGCCTCACAGTGAGGATCTGAGAAAATGCCCCTTATGGCTCTGGCAGAGGGGAGAGTGCCATTGAGAAATATGTCTCAGCTTTCTCCATAATAGAGGCATGCTCTTCATGCAAAAAACGGTCTTTACCAGAGAATGAGTTTGAAACCCTCCCAACTCAGAATAGGGAATTTGTTCCCCCTCCAGAAGGATCCCCTTCCCAGCCTTCTGGTCTCATATGGAATCAAAGGAGTTAGGGATTGAAGGAAATAGGCTAAGAATGAAGCAGCCACAGAAGGGAGTTGGGGCCAGAAGGAAAAAGCAATTACACTGAAGAAACACTTGTTAACTACCATAAGACACAGACTCAAAGACCAACATGAAACTAACTGGAAGGTTATTCCAGTTAAAATATTCCTCCTCCTCCACATGTTACCATCACCTTAAATATAGAGTGGATCTCAGCTAAAAAGCCCTGAGAGACACATACTCTCTCTGAGAAAGAGCACATAAGAAATTCCCAAGTCAACAGGAGAGACAGCCACAAGAATACTATAGGAATCTGAAGTCTGCAGTACCTATAACTAAAGTAATCATTAGCCCATTAGGTCCCAAGCTTTCAGTTCTGTGATTATTTCAACGAAATTGACACAGGTGAATTAAGGGAAATCAAAATCTAGACTTTATATATTATTTGTATATGTATTATACATTTTAATAGATATGTATGTGTGTGTGTATATATATATGTATGTGTGTATATATATGTATATATATGTATATTCTTCAAATACTCTGATCATTCACCCATTACTTTTCTCAAAAAAGTAGAACCCTAAAATCATAATTATTTGAAAGTGATCATAAGTGGTATATTTGTTGCTCAATTTAATTTTTAATAGAAATATTATATATAGGACAATTAAACAAAGAATTAAAGAAAACCCAACTTTATCATGGTTTGGATATGAGATGCCCCCTAAAACCTCCTATGTTAATACAAGAGATGAAATGATTGGATTGTGAGAGCTGTAACCTAATCAATCCCATCCTAGGTTGAATGGACTAACCAGGTGGTAACTGTAGGCAGATGGGGTCATGGCAGGAGGAGGTGGATCACTGGGGTAGTGCCTTGGAAGGATTCATTTTTCCTGCAGTCCCTTCCCCTTTCTCTCTCTGTTTCTAAGCCACCATGGATGGAGCAGTGCTCCTCTACCACGTCCTTCCACCATGGTGTTCTGCCACATCTTGGGCCCCAAGCATTGGAGTCAGCTCACCATGGACCGAACCTCTGGAACTGTGAGCCAAAATAAACTTTTCCATTTATAAGTTGTTCTTGTTAGCTAATTTAGTCAGAGCAATGAAAACCTAACACAAACTTCTTTTCAGATAAACATAAATCCTCACATTGAAGGCCTATTTGGTTCACTTCTTATTATCCAACATGTCTCTCTTTCAATGAAAAATTAAAAGGCATTCCAAAAAGGATAAAACAAAAACTTTCTGAAGAGGCATAGCAAGGATCAGAACTAGACTCAGATATGAATTATCAGAGCTTAAAATGATTATAATTAATATGTTAAAGGTGTTAAAGAAAAAAAAGTAATAGTGTGCATGAACAAGGAGTAAAGTGAACAGAGAGACAGAGAGTCTTAGAAAGAATCAAGTGGGAATACCAGATATCAAAACCCAAGTAATGAAGTGGGGAAAGGAGAAGGAACCTTCTCTGAATATCTAGTTAGGTACTTATAGATTCAAATGGTGTAAGTATAAATATATAATGATGTAATTTATGTATATTTTTGAGAATAGCTAGTATAACTTGGAAAATGATTTTTTAAGAACCATCAGCTTCTCTGAATTGATCCTAATACTGAAAAAAGAAAGATGGATCTTAATTTCCCATTCTTTATTATAAATGGAAAGAAGAATTAGCATGCAGCAATATATAAAAATACAAATTATTTTTCTCCACAAAAGCTTCAAACATCATGTTAGGAGATAGAGGTTCAAAGAGAAACGTTTTGTTCCTGGAACACAATTTTTCATTTAGACACAATCTCCATTTTGAAGAGAAAACAAATGGGTACAATATGACCTTACTGGTCTTATGCCTATTCATGTACCACAAGTGCCATATGAAACCATGAAAGGAACCACATCAAAGCAGATTAGACCACTGAGGACTTCAAGGAAATCATGTCAGCCACACATGATTGATCTGTGGACCTTTGTCAGCAAAAGCAAGCTGAGTGGCCCAGAGCTAATGGGAAAAATCATCAAGTAAGAAATCTTCTTTTGAAAGAACATGAATGAGCAGGAATCTAAAAAGCATGGAAATACCATCAATTCCATATGCCTGGTACTCTTTCTTTTAGGAAATTAAAACACCACAATGCTGCTGACCATGCTTGTTTTATTCCCACGCACTGGGATTTTTATTTTCTTATTTCAGTATAAGGAAAAAAAATATATGTTTTTGTTTTTTACGTTTTATTCATCATATAATAAACATGGTGATTTTTAGCTTGCTTAATATTTCTGGAACTTCACAGATATTATTTGTAATCCAGAAGTCAGTGTTGTGCAGACACCAAGCTATACACCTGCCTCTAATGACATCCCAGCTGCACCACTTACTGGCCATGTGACTTTCTTCAAATATTTACCTCTCTGTGTCTTTATTACCTCAACTGTGAAATGGAGAACTAAGGCATTTATGAATTTGCTGTGAAGAGTGCATGAGACCCAATAAATAATTCTCATATCTTTCCTGGTACAAAATAATGCTAATAAAGAAGCAGCTATTTAAATCTTCACATTAATGCCACAAAGTAGATCTTCTTCCTGTGCACAAGATCCTTGAGACCTAGCAAAAGAAAGTGATGCAAGAATTTACAAATGGTGGATGGAAATGATAGAAACGGAATGCAGACCAGTGGAGTCTGCCCCACTTGTCCTTGGCACACAAACTACTGAAATACATTATTTTGCAAAACTTTTTTATACTTTTGTTTTTGATCTTCTGTTTGCACATAAACTTTGGGAAGACAGAAAAACTATATATTATCCTCAGGTTTTACTAAGTAGCTTAGTTTATTGCCCTGCCTATATGTGGCAAATATCACTAAAAGGAAGGGCACTGACATCTGTAAAGCACTTAATAACCATTTGCTAAGAACTGTAGCCAGGTACTAAGACAAATTGTATGTAATCCTTACAAAAAAATTCTAAGAGGCTGGTGATATAATTCCTGATTTACAGATGTTGCCTAGAGGACAAATTCTTCTTTCCTTGGACTTCTCTTGTATTCTCTTTTTGGAAGGCATACAGTAATTGATAGCAGGATTTTAAAGCCAAAAACTTGGCAGGAAACTTACTCTGCTTATTGGAGAGTGTGATTTTTGAGTCATTAAACTTTTCTGAGTCTCATCTATAAAATATAAATAGGAAATACAGCCTACATAAATGAATAAGATATTAAATGAAGCCATACATTTAAAGCCCTATACTGGAACTGCAATAAGCATACTATAAATGTTAGCTGTTATTATTATTATCACTATTAATATGAATTTGGACAGTAAGCTGAAATGAAAGACCTTTGTTAAATTTTAGCAAGACTGTCAGTGTGCCCTTTAACATGAGAAGTCATCCTGTCTACAGTATAGAAGTTTTGGGGGTCACTTGTACAGGTAATTGAATCAGTTTGAACAGCTCTCCTGGTCAACCTCTGCCCAGAATAATCATTGTTTCAGTAAAACAGTTGGTAGAACATGGTAGACGATATTTTAAAAATATTACTTCCTGACAGGAGTGTGGCTGCAAGTTTATAGGAATAACCAGCTTGTGATGTGTAGATAGAAATCTGTGTGCAACAAAAAAAAAAATCCTTCTTAAGTCAGTGGAACTGACCTCAAAAAAGGACAGCAAAGCAATTGAGATTTTATCATCATTTGATGATTATACTTTAGAAGTTCAAAATCCTTTGGGGAAGAAAACCCCATGCATAATATTTTTATTTCATCCAACTTTTAAAAATGTGACAAACTAAATTTTATCCAGAAAAATATCAGTAAATTAGAAAGTGCTATTATAACCAAATAGTATTTGTCAAATACAATTAAATGCTAGACTATTCAGGTCAAACATTATTCTACAAACAGTGCACATAACATTACATTTTTTTTGTGAGTAAAATGTTTACTTTGGTCATCCTCAAACCTCTTTAGATTCTTAGATTGTCCCAGTATTACCAAGATGAACTTTAATTGTTATGGTAACAGAAAGTTAAGCACAAAGTAAAAAAAATATTTCCTCACCAAAGGGGCAGTTTTGAGACAGTGTGACCCATGCTGGAATTTTGTGGGTTCTCTTTGTAGGGAACTCCACAGGCTGAAGGATTGCATGCCCGAAAGTTTGCAAAACAGGTGGTAACATAGAAAGATCAGTCCCAGAATGGTTTAAACAATAGAAATATATTTTCTCACTGTTCTGGAGGCTAAAAGTCCAAGATCAAGGTGCTGTTAGAGAGATTTTTTCCTGAGTCCTTTTCCTTTTGCTTACGGATAACCATAATTTCCCTGTGTTTTCACATGACTTCTCTCTTTATGTGTATGTGTTTGTGTGTGTGTGCGTATGTGTGTGTGTGTGTGTGTGTTAATCCCTCTTACAAGGAAACCACCCTAATGAACTTATTTAACTTCAAATACCTCTTGAAAGACCCTGTCTCCAAATAGTCACTTTCTGAAATATAGGATTTAGAATTTACAAATATAAATTTTGGAGAAAATATAATGTTATGTGCACATATAATTCAGCATGTAATAGTGATTTTTATAGGGGAATCATTTGAGGTCTTGGTTAAAGACTCAAATTCCTCAGCACCACTTTGAATATTGATTCATTAAGTCAATGGAATTATATTTTTAACAAATACCTAGAAATTGTTCTTTTACAAGTGTCACATGCTGTTATCTTAAGCTGGCTCAAACAAAATAGACCATTTGACAAAACTACTGAGCAGTTCAAGAATAAGTTTTTAGGGGTACTTGACTCAGGACCAAAATAATACTAGGACTACTTGGTTTCTCTTTTTACATTGTTCCCATTGGCTTTCTCAGTGTTGCTTCCACTTCTCAATCCCCTTGTGTTAGGAAGATAACTTGCCCCAGCTCTTGTGTCTTCAGAGGCTCACAGTTGGTGGTGTCATGGGTAGATCAGGTTAACATTTCCACCTGTGAATTTGCAAGGTGGGTTGTAAGTGGTAAAGATAGATCTTAGTTGACAAAATAGTTAAAGCTTAAAAATAGATGAGTGTCTGTGCTTGTGGATGTAAAAATACCAATTACTGATACACAGATAGTCAAAGTATAGAATTAACAATTATACAAAGTCTGACAATTATTTTAGTAATAGATTAATAATATGGATAGTATTTCTTTAATGTTTACTGTGTGTTAGTCACTCTTCTGATGTATTTTTAATACTCACATTAGGTGCTATTAATATCATCATTATATAGAGAGGGAAACAATGTCTCCCGTGGCTAGATCCCCAGACCAAAGTACCAGAGATAGTAAGAGCCAGTAAGGAGAAAGAACTGTGATTCAAGTCTGTGGAGTTCCTACTTAAAATGCCACATCATGTGGCCGCACTGACATGCTAGATATCAGGGTTAGCTGTCTTTAGCAGGGCTGAACCCACTCAAATTTAGTAGTTTCTATAGGACAGTGATGTTCGGAATGAAATGAAAATGCTATTATTATTATTATTGTTTTGAGAGAGAGAGAGAGAGAGAGAGAGAGAGAGAGAGAGAGAGAATTTTTAAAAATATTTTTGTTTTGTTTTGTTTTCGGCAGACACAACATCTTTTGTTTGTATGTGGTGCTGAAGATTGAACCCGGGCCCCACGCATGCCAGGCGACCGCGCTACCGCTTGAGCCACATCCCCAGCCCCAAAAAATGCTATTATTTTTTAAAATATTTATTCTTAAGTTTTAGGTGGACACAATATCTTCATTTTACATTTATGTGGTGCTGAGGATCGAACCCAGTGCCTTGCGCATGCTAGGTGAGCACTCTACCACTGAGCCCAATACCAGCCCCGAAAATACTATTATTTATTGCAATTATTTACATGTACTAGAACGATTCACTTGTCTTAGATTTGAAAGTTGTCTTCCAAACTTAGTGTAGCATAGTCCATTATATCTCCCAGCAGTGACAAGCAGGGTTTTACAAGTTTGCTGTTTATTAAAGAAAAACAAAAAAAAATCAAATAATGTGCCTTTCTCGTCTCCTTAACCTATGAGTTCTTTCTGATGAGTAGGTCGCTTGACAACCTTACCATAAGCAAACACAAAAGCATCACATAAACACTGCCTAGCTAGCAGTGTGGTGTGCTTATTCACCAAGGCACATTTCTTTCACTATTGAACTGCAGCAAAGGTGTAGGTCTTCCCCTGGAATTTGAGCAGGGTGCCTTGCTGAGAAAATGCATATAAATGCCTGAGCCAGTTTAGTGGTCTTTACCAAAAATAGCTTGGCCTTTTGACTCACCCAGGCTGCCAGTAAACTCTGTTGTTTTTTCCCCCTCTCCACGGATCTGCTAAATCTAGTAACATCAGGTCAATGCATTCTGAATTGGATGCAACATGGAATTTATTTTAGTTTGAAAATCCTTGTTATCACTTTGTATGTTGTGCCAGAGAACACTGGGGAAGGAGGGGTCTGGAGAATGAGTTAGCCCAGCCTCATAGGTTTATAGATAAGGAAACAGAAACCCAGAAAGCTTAAGTGACTCCCATAAGGTCATACTGCTGGTTAGTGGTACACCCAAAATAACTCTGGGCTCCTGGTGCATGAAATGATCTGTTTTCTACCAGAGTCTCAGCAGGAGGCTTTATGGGTGGGATACACCATACCCCTCAGAAGTCATTTGGGAGAGGAATGCAAAGAATGGCTTCTAGCTGATACTGTATTTATGAAATTTTCATATTGTTATACTGCAATAGCAAGAAGAAATATTTGAGATTCAAATGACACAAAACCAAGGAAAGCCAATAAATATTTTAATGCTCGTATTTGGCTATGGGTAGTCTTTCTTTTTTCTTTTTCTTTGCTTTCTTAAAATTTTGGTAATAGCCCTTAACATGAGACCTGCCCCGAAATAAGTTTTTTTTTTTAAATATATTTACTCTATTTATTTTTATGTGGTGCTGAGGATCGAACCCAGTGCTTCACATGTGCGAGACAAGGGCTCTACTACTGAGCTATAAGCCCAGTCCTAAGGTATTAACTATGGACACAATGTCGTACAGCAAATCTCTAAAACTTATTTGACTTGTATAATTGAAACTTTATACTTGTTGAACACAACTCCCCAGTTCCCCAACCCCCAAGCCCCTGGTAACCAACTTTCTATTTTCAGCTTCTATGACTTTTATATGCCTCATATAAATGAGATCATGCAGCAATTGTCACTCTGTGTCTGGCTGGTTTCACTTACAATGATGTCTTCAGAGTTCATGCATATTTTCACATGTGGCAGGGTTTCCTCTTCTCTAAGTTTAAATGATAGCACATTGTGTATATATACACTGGATCTGAGATTCCTTGATAATATGATAGTTCTATTTTTTCATTTTTTGAGGAATCACTACGCTGTTTTCCATGGTAACTGCATTACTTTACATTCCCACTAACAGTGTGCAAGGATTCCAATTTCTCCACATCCTCCCTGGTAGCACTTGTTATTATTATTTTTTTAATGGCCATTCTAATGGATGTGATATAATATCTTACTGTGGTTTTAATTTGCATTTTCCTAATGACTAATGATATTAGCATCTTTTCATTTACTTTTGGACATTTTTACATCTTATTCAGAGAAATGTCTTTTCAGGTCCTTCGTCCATCTTTTTTTTAATTACTTATTTATTTTAATTTGTTATACATGGTGGCAGAATGCAATTCATTTCATATTACACATTTAGGGCACAATTTTTCAAGTCACTGATTGTACACAAAGTATTTTCACACCAGTTGTGTCTTCATGCGTGAACTTAGGGAAATGATGTTTGCCCATCTTTTAATCAGTTCTTTGCTCTTTTGTTTGTTTTGTTATTGAGTTGAGGAGTTTCTCATATATTTTTGATATGAACCCTTTATCAAATATATGGTTTTCAGATAATTGCTCATATTCCATAGACTATCTTTTCACTTTGTTGACTGTTTCCTTTGTTGTGCAGGTTTTTAACTTGATGAACTCCCATTTGCTTATTTTTGCTTTCTTTGCCTGCGTTTTCAAATATAAGAAGTCAATACCAAGATCAATGTCATTGAGATCCCCCACACACACTGTATTTTCTTCTAGGAGTTTTAGTTACAGGTCCTTACATCTTTCACCCATTTTGAGTTGTGTTTGGTGAGTGATATAAAGATGTGTTCTAGGCACCCTTGTCAAAAATCTGTTGACTGGGTTCTCATTCCCCAACATCAGTGGGATATTGATTCCAGGATTGACACCAGATCTGAGGATGCTCAAGTCCCTTATATAATGGTATAGTATTGGGATGTAAACAATCCATGGACTCCCATATACATCAAATCATCTCTAGATTACACAAAACACCTAATACAATGTAATTTCTATGTAAATAACTATAATACCATATTGTTAGGGAATAATAGCAGGAAAAAAGTCTATACATTGGTATAGATGCAATTGAAAATATTTAAAAAATACATTTTTGCCGCAGTCTGGCTGGGCACAAAATCACGAGCCACCACACAGCTTGTAGATTCAAACAGCAACTCTTTATTCCCGAACTCACACCAGCCGTATACAGACACGTTCTGGGGAAATCCACGTTCTCTGCCCAAATCCACGTTCTCTCCCAAATTCACCTTCACTGGGCTTCTGTCTCCCAAAATATACTGTCTGAATCCCGTGAGAACTCAAGGGGAACTCAGGCAGCAGGATATGCCCTATTCCCAGCAGGAATAATCTTAAACCTTAAACCTGGAACCTAAACTGGGAACGCCCTAAACACGATTATCTTAAACCGGGAACACCCTAATCCGCCTTGGTCCTTGAGCAAGGTCACCTACATTCAATGTCACTGCAACATGGGGTACGCTGGCAAGGAAATTGTCATACCTACTTGGCTAATGGCTCCCAGCACATTTTCAGTCTAAAGTTGGTTGAATCCATGGACCTGTAACCTGTGCATGACTATATAGGTGACTAAATAGGTGTGAGTTTCTTTCTGGGTTTTTTATTCTATCTCATTGGTTTATATGCCTATCTTTATGCCAGTGATATATTATTTCAATTATGGTAGCTTTGTATTATGAATCAGTAAGTATAACACCGCTGGCTTTGTTGTTCTTTGTTAAGTTCATTCTGGACATTTGTGGTCTTTTGTCATTTCATATGGCATTTTTCCCATTTCTAATAAAAAAATATCATTTGTATTTGAGAGGGATTGTACTGAATTTGCAGATTACTTGGGGCAATGTGGACATTTTAATAATACCAAGACTTTCCATTGATGGATATGGATACATTTTCTTTTATTTGTGTCTGCTTCAATTTCTTTCACCAATGTTTTATTGTTTTCAAATACTTAATACAAACTTTCAAAAAACAAGTAGGAATAAAAGGAAATTACCTCATTGTAATAAAGGCTGTATATGTGCAGCCCACTACTGACATCACGTTCAGTGATAGAAAAACTGAATGCTTTTTCTTCAAGATCAGGGACAAAGCAAGGTTACTCACACTCACCACTCCTATTCAACACAATGCTGGAAGATCTAGACAGAAAAATTAAGAAAGAAAAGACATCCAAATTGAAAAGAAGATATGTTTTATCTCCCTATTTGTAGATGATGTTATCTGATACATAGAATACTTTTAAAAAGTCTGTAAAACACTGTAAGAATCATAAATTCAGTAAAGTTTGCAAAATACAAAACCCACTAGAAAAAAAATAGCTGCATTGCTATACCCTAACAATGGGCTATCTTCAAAAGAAATTAAGAATCTGATTTACCTAGTACCCAAAAGAATAAATAATTGGAAATATATTATTTATTATACATAAAACAGGTAGATTTTTAAATAGAGCCTTGGGAAGATGTGAATTCATATCTGCGGGTTTCCTTGAGATCTTTCCTGACACCTAAGTCTTTACTGTGGCTTGTTCAGGCCTTCACCTCCACAGGTAGTCCAAGTCTAAGGCTTTATGCAAGGAAACCAGGCCAACAGGTGCCCTTCACCAAGCAATAAAAGCTCTGTGTCTGTACTAATACTTAAACAGCTGAGCAAAAAAAATTGATTTTTACATGCATCTTTTCTCTCTCTTTTTTGCCATATGTTTAGGGGTTCATGATAGTTGAGAGTTTTGTTTTTGTTTTTATTTCAGTTTGTTTATTTAACTGAGGAAATTAATAATTTCTGTTTTCATTCATGTGATAGATCTGTCTATTATGTGAAAATGGAATTTGCAGTTGAAAATGAAATTTGGTCACACAGGAAAAGGCAAATATGCTTTTGCTGAGTGAATATTAAATATCTCTTTAAACAGATATCTTGAATATAATGAAAACCTGTGAGCCGCTATTTCAACTTTTTAAAAGTAAATCAGAGGAGGATTATGAAGGTACAATTTGTTGCACGTGACAATTTTATAGATGAGGAAACTGAGCTTCAGAAAATAAAGAACCTCAGTAAGGTTTCACAACTAGGACATGATAAACAAGAATTTGGACCTGGACCTGAGGCTTACCAAGGGTCTCCCTGTATCTGTTTTGCTGGATAATCAGATTCCATTGACTTGACCGTCGTACATTTGACTGTAGGAATAGAAAATAAACGTCTAGTGTCTCCATGTTCATTATTTCATTTGATCTTTTTAAAGACTTAGCAGGAAATGCGAGCAGCTGTCATTGTCCTCAATTTAAGAAAAGGTATCTGAGATTCAGATGAGTTATCTGACTTCCCCAAACTGCCTACTCAGAAGTGGCTGATGTAAGATTCAAATCATAGAATTAAAAATGTCTAAATGAAAGTGCATAGTGAAAAGAATTTGCTATGTAGGACTAAGAGACCAGATTCAAGGGTTAGCTATTCATTCCACTTACTTGAAGTGTATCTTAGACAAATTATTTAAGTGAATGAATAAATTCTGTGATTAGGTTTTTTTTGTTAGGTAGCAAAATATCATGTCAAATCATCATAAAGATAGCATTCCTGCTGCTGGATTGTCTATTAAATGAAATAATAAATCTAAAATGCCTTTGAAGACTAATTTATAAATGCTAAATGCTATAAGTAAAAAAATTAATATAATATATAACTAAATTAAATTAAGTTTTATTATTATTAGTTGTTTTTTTTTTTTTTTTGATGTGAAAGTGTTAGTTCTCATTTGCTAACGGAGACTATTAACTACTAATTCTGATCCTCACAAAAAATACTCATTTAAGCATTTTGGCCATTTGCTATTTCTGATTTGATGAGAAACACTCAGCCTCTTTTATTTTCAGGATATTTGTGTAACCTGTAATTGTAGGAATGCATCTTAAGCTAATTTCTAGATTCTGAAAATTATAGTTCATTTTCTAGTCTTTTTCCTCCATCCCTTCCAAAAACATGCATATTATTTGAGGGAGAAAAACTATGTATGAGTAGAATTGATATTTTTGAAAGAATGAGGCAGATTTTTAAAGGACTTTCTACATTTGATATATGCAATAATGCCCATTTACCAGCCAAAGTACTCCCAAAGAAAGTAAAACAATACCTGTCTAAAGGAAATTTCTTCTTCAGCATGGATCATTAAAAAAAAAATACTAAGTGCATATGGATTTCCAGTTTTCCCAGCATCATTTGTCAAAGAGGCTATCTTTTCTCCAATGTACATTTTTGACAACTTTGTCAAATATAACTGTAATTATGTGGGTTAGTCTCTGTGTCCTCTATTCTGTACCATTGGTCTACCAGTCTATTTTGGTGCCGATACCATGATGTTTTTGTTATTATTGCTCTGTAGTATAGTTTAAGGTCTGGTATAGTGATGCTACTTGCTTCACTCTTCTTGCTAAGGATTGCTTTAGTGATTCTGGGTCTCTTATTTTTCCAGATGAATTTCATGCTGCCTTTTCTGTTTCAATGAGGAATGTCATTGGGATTTTGATTGGAATTGCATTAAATCTGTATAGTGCTTTTGGTAGTATGGTCATTTTGAAAATATTAATTTTGCCTATCCAAGAATAAGGTAGATCTTTCCATCTTCTAAGGTCTTCTTTAATTTCTTTCTTTAGCATTCTATAGTTTTCACCATTCGACTCAGCTACTCGGTCTATACCCAAAGGACTTAAAAACAGCATACTACAGGGACAGAGCCCCATCAATGTTTATAGCAGCACAGTTCATAATAGCTAAACTGTGGAACCAAACTGTATGCCTTTCTGTAGATGAATGGATAAAGAAAATGTGGTATATATACACAATGGAATATTATTCAGCATTAAAAGAGAATAAAAATCATGGCATTTGCAGGTAAATAGATGGATCTGGAGACTATAATGCTACGTGAAACTCACCAATCCAAAAAAACTAAACGTTGAATGATGTCTCTGATTTAAGGATGCTGATCTATAATATGCTATGGGGGTGGGGGATGAGAGGATTAAATGAACTGTAGATAGGGCAAAGGGGAAAGGGGAGGGAGAGAAAGGGAGAGTATATAGGGGTATGAAAGATGGTGGGATGTGATGGTCATCATTACCCTAAGTACATGAATGAAAACACAAAGGATGTGACTGTACTTTGTGTACAACCAGAGATATGAGAAATTGTGCTCTATATGTGTAATATGAATTGCAATGCATTCAGTTTTCATATATAACAAATTAAAATTAAAAATAAAAAATGAAAAATAAAGATACTAAGACAACTGAGAAAAACAAATATTCTAATTCCTTCCATCAGTTTTTCCTACATTGAAGTTTACCATTAATTTTACAAAACAAGATGGTTATATTTGGAACAGTTTGAAGCAATTAGAAAATAAAACCAGGGAACATATTAGATCTTAATTACCTTCGGCTGCACTTTGCAATAAACTGCATGGAAATGGTCTTTCCTTTTACCGTGGATGGCCTCTTTTGCCAAAAATGACTTAGGAGTGAGTGAGGGTATTTTAGTCAGCTTTCATGCTGCTGTAACTAAAAGATCTGACCAGAACAATTTTAGAAGTTTAAAATTTTAAACTTTTAAATTTTAAAAGTTTAATTGAGGGCTCACAGTTTCAGAGGTCTCAATCTACAGACAGCAAACTCCATTCCTCCAAGCTCAAGATAAGGCAGAACATCACAGCATAAGAGTGTGACAGAGGGACACAGCTCACATGATGATCAGGAAGCAAAGAGAGGTCTCCACTTGCCAGATACAAATATATACCCCAAAGCCGTGCCCCAATTCCCACCTCCTCCAGCCACACCCTACCACTTCAGTCACCACTCAGTTAATTCCTATGAGGGAATTAATTCACTGATTTGGTTAAGACCCTCAAAACCCAATTATTTCTCTTCTGAACCTCTTTACATTGCTTCACACATGAGTTTTGGGGGACACCTCACATCCAAACCATAACATTTCACCCCTGGCCCCCAAAAGCTCACACTCATCTGACAATGAAAAATATATTTAGCCCATTCCCAAGACTCCACATAGTCTCAAAAGTTCCGAGACTGCTCAAAGTCCAAGTCCAAAGTCTTCTGTGAGGCTCAAGGCAATTTTTGCATTGTGAGCTCCTGTAAAATTAAAAGCAATTTACAAATATCCAGTATATAAAGATACTGAGTAAACATTTTCATTTACAAAAATTAGGCACATAGAAAGAAGAAATAGTGTCAAAGCAAGACTGAAATCCTGCTGGGCAAACAGGTCCTGTAGTTCTGTGTCTGGCATTTGGAGCATGTGGAATGTCCTCTCCAAAGGGCTTATGTAGCTCTGCTCCTGTGGCTTTGTGGGTTGCAGCCCATGTGGTCCTTCTGTTGGGCTTATCTCTTCTCAATTCCTGCAGCTTTCTAAAGACAACATCCCAAGTTACTGGCATTTCTTAATCACAGAGATCTCTAGTGCAGTTTTGGCTTCCTCCTCAAATCTCCACACCTTGCCTTCTTAGGTGGTGCCTGCAGGGACTCTGACCCTGCTGCACTTGGCCTGGCCTCCCAGGTCTTCCTTTGGAATCTTGATGGAAGCTTCCAGGACCCCCTAACTCCAGAATCCTGCTTTCCTGCAGAATCAGCACCACATAGTTGATGCCAAGGTCTGCTCCGATCTGAGCAGTAGCCAACCCTCCAAGGACCCTGGCTGCAGCAGGGTCTGAGTGTCTGGGTGGCTGAATCCTTTGAAAAAAAAAAACTTCCTAGGTCCCATTGTGCAAGAAGGATTCCCCACTGGTTTCTTCTCAGGAGAATCTTCACCTTTACTCCCTTGAGCTTTAGATGGGTGTGGTCTTGCCAGCTCTTGAGATGTCCCCCAAGCCATCTGTCTGTCTGTCTCTAGACAAGTCTTTAGCCTTACTTTAGTGGTGGTAAGGTCTTTAACAACTGCAAATTCCTTAGCCCCAGTTTTACTCTCTCTTTTCAAGTCCAAGTTTTTCAAGTCTTTCTGCTTTGTGTTCTACTCCTCAATATCACAATAAACTTGGCTAAAAGTCCCCAGCAACATTCATGCCACTTCCTGAATGCTATGCTTCCTAGACAGTTTTTTTTTTTTTCACCAGATTAAGAAATCTATTGCTTTTAATATCAGCCTCACAGAAAGTCTCAGGACACAGGCAACACACAGACAACTTCTCAGCCAGAACATGCCATGAATGGCCTCTACTCCAAATTCCAATAAAATCCTTTTCTGAACCCTCTTGAGCTTTCTCTCCACTGACCAAGGTGCTACTGGCATTCAGTTGTTCTGAGCTCCCATTAGATCAGCCATCATTCTCTGCTTACAACAATCTGAAACATTTCCAGCTTGCACTGCCACAAATCTCAAAATTCCTCCAACCAATTCCAAAAAGCTCCAAAAAACTTTGAACCACATAGTCAGTTTAGTCACAGCAATAACCCTACTTCTCAGTACCAATTTCTGTTTTAGTCAGCTTTTTCACCACTGTGACTAAAGGACCCAGCCAGAACAATTGTAGAGGAAGAAAAGTTTATTTGCCCATAATTTCATAAGTCTCAATTCATAGACAGCAACTTCATTCCTTGGGATTCAAGGTGAGGCTGAACATCATGGAGAAAGAGTGTGGCAGAAACAAGCAGCTCCCATGATGATCAGAAAGCAGGGAAGGTAATTTCACTCACCAATTTAAAAAAAAACCCTGATTGGATTACCACTCAGTTAATCCAATCAGGGCATTAATTCACTGATTGGTTTAAGGTTCTCACAACCTATTTCTTCTCTAAACTTTCTTGCATTATCTCATGAATGAGTTTTTTGCGGACACCTCACATTCAAACCATAACAGAGGGGCTGCCATGGGAACAGTCACTCAGGAAGTACCAGTGATATAGGAGGCACTTTAATCCTCATGATGTCCCTATGAATTAAATTTTAGTGTCCTCATTTTCAGATGAGGAAAAAAAATATTCAAGGTATTAAGCTAAGTAACATAACAGAGTGATGCTCAGACCCAGCTCTGATTCTGAAAAGTATTCTCTATTTACTGCATTGTAAAAAATCTCAATGTATCCTGGGATTTTGCCATAGCACTCTTTCTCTTTCATTGGTCATGCTTCATAACTTGTGAACATTTGGGTGTCTCCTGCCTTCCTGGAAATTCTTAAGTGTTAATGGACCAAATTTCATGGCATGTAAAATTATATGCAGCATCTAAAGCACAAAAAAATCATTGATATGTGCAACCTCTCATTCAGAAAGAGAGCTGTTAAAGAAATCTTGTAGGTGGCAATAAAATAAAAGTGTTGGAATAAGAAAGTGAAAACAACTTATTCCCTTTCATATAATAAAATCAACTCCTCTTAAACTCTACCAAGGTAGCAAAATTATGAGATAGCACTGACACATTCAGTAGACTGGCAATCAAAACCTGGGTTTCAGGTAGAATTTACCAAATATAAATCAGGTGACCTTGGATAAGTAAATTAACCTCAACATTTTTGTCTATAAAATAAAAATTTTCTTCTCGTCACCTTAGGAGGTTGACTTAAAGATAGAAGGAGAAAGTGTAGAAAATGTGTTTGTATCCCTATGACACAGGATGAATTCAGAAGGAATAAGATAATTTTGCTACCCATGACAGTCCGCTTAGAGGAAGTAATGTCAATTATTCTCATTGTAGATTAATTTAAACTCTAAGTATTATTTAATAACTGACATCTACTCTAAACTCCTCTTCAACTGACTCTTTTATCTAAAATCAAAGAAATGTAGGTGTTTTGGGACTTGTGTGGTGGAGCCTTAAAATCATCTCCTTGACCAAAATAAAGGGTGCAACCAACCATGGGAGCACAGTACTGGGAAAGCTCATGAATAGAAGTTCTTCAAAGGCCAAGTGAGTTTTATAATCTTGTGGATGGAACCTTGGGCTAAAAATTTAAGGACTTAGATATATTTGATTTAATTGTGTTTTCCCAAATAATGGTCCACTCCTAGTATAACCAGTATTTATTACTGTGTTAGGATTTATTGGATGCTCCCCATTTTCCAGGCACTGTGCTACGGACTTTGTATACATCATCATTTAATTTTCATGAAAACTTCAGACACAAAGTGATGTTACCAACTAAGGCATAATTTGCCCAAGGTTGCATAGTAAAATGGACATGAGATATATCCAAGACTATCAAAGAGGTTGATTTTTGCCATTTATTTATTTATTCATTGTGATTGATTAAAATGCTTTTAATTAAAAAAGATTGATGTTTAAGTGGCATTTGGATCTATGAGGAGGGATAACATCACCTCAGGAAGAAGGTAGCTAGAGAACAGAAAACAGCTGGGGATGGAGTCCAGGAGTTTCCTAAAACGTGAGGTCTGATAAAGAGCAGGAGTCAGCAAGAGAGATGGAGGGAGAGTGTTCCCCAAGAAGGAAGAAAGAAGCACATAAAAGTTGTCTGAAAAGCCTACAGAATGAAAGTATGTAACAGGAGGGAGTGGTTGGATCTGTTAATCCTATTGACATATTGAGTAAAGTAAGGACAGGAAATTGACCATGGACTTTGGAAAGATGTTGCTGGGCGTGGTGGCCCATGCCTATAATCCCAGCAGCTCAGAAGGCTGAGGCAGGAAGATCAAGAGTTCAAAGCCAACCTTAATAATTTAGTGAGGCCCAAAGCAATTTATGGAGACCCCGTCTCAAAATAAAATATAAAAAGTGCTGGGATGTGGCTCAGTGGTTAAGTACCCATGGGTTCAATCACTGGTACAATATATATATATATATATATANATATATATATATATATATATATATATATATATATATATAAAATATTGGTGACACTGAGAAAACTTAGTTCAGTTAACCAGAAATTCAATTACAGTGGGGCTAGGAAGTAATAGAATTTGAGGTTCCTTAAGCAATAGATACAGAGAGTTCTTCAAAGAGTTTTGTTAAACTAGCAGATATTGAAATAACTGGAAGGGGTTAGGGGTCTTTAAAAAAAATGGGTGGTATGAAGGCATATTGTTCAAACTACAATGATTCTTGGGAAGAAAATTATGTTGCAGAAAAGAAAAGGAATAGTGCTCATCTCCTGAGCACCTCGGGATGGGATGCCTTTGTCTGAGAGCAAAATACACATTCCATTCTAAGGGCAGAGTGCAAGGTGCAGAAGACAGGAAGAGCCAGCATCAAGAGATGAGAAGAGGAGGTTGTTTTTTTCTGGTTGTATTTATTATTATTATTTTTTTTTTTTGCGGGTGGGGGGCCGTGGCTATCCTATAATGATTTCAACTAGGGTGAAAGGGAGGAAACATCTCAAAGGAGTTAAATGCTGAAGAATGTGGACATAAGATTTGGAGATATGATAGGATTATTAAGTATTGCAGAGTGCCTATTTGAGACTTGTGGTCTAAGTTTGAAGTGAGGTGCCCATCAGGGATGCTTTGAAGTGAGGTGCCCATCAGTGCTTTCCCTGGAGTGTCACCCTCCCAGGCATAGGCAGAGAGCAAGCGCATAGTGGAGTTTAACCAGGCCTGGGTGTCACCGCCCAACAACAGCAGTGAGAGAACGGAAAAGCTTTTAAAAGAGAGTTTCCATTTCTGAATGTGAAATCTAAGCAGGAAAAGGAGCACAGTGGAAATGTGAGAGGGTGATGAAGATTAAAAAAAGAGAAAGAAAAGTGATAGAGGAAAGGAATGGAGATCTGGATCAGGTTAAGCAAATTATTTGCTATGGTATAAAAAAAGTGAGGAAACTGAAATAATAAGAATTTTCCAAAATGACCCATTGGAAGGGAGAAAAAAATATTCATAAGACTTGATAGTTGAGACAGAGCAGAGCAAAGAAATCAAGGAACTGAGAGGACATGATGATAGACATGTGAAAATGCTGGCACCATTAAAGATGTGCAGGAGATGTGAAGTCAGTCTGTAGAGGGAGGGAGGGATGGGACCACGCTACTTCATGGAATTTGCATAGGAGAAAAAGAGGCGTTGCAGTCTGAGCACCATTGTGATGGCTAGGAGAACCTCACTCCTTCTTCAAACAGGAGTATAAGAGCTTCCATGTGGATGGGTTTCAGGGATACAGGTATGCTACAGGAGACTCTGTCCTCATCAAGTCAGAATATATAGGACGTGTTAGACGGTGAAGATGAGCATTTTAATCACTGAATTTGAAAGTCTAGTGTCATAGTGGAAAAATTTAGGAAGGAGATGAGGAGAAGTTTGACACAAGAGAGAAATGGATAGCAGTACAGCGAAGAGAGTTTAAAACCAAATGCTGAGTCTGGGCTACTGATCAAGCAAGCAGTGTCCTGAAGGTAGGGTACATTTTCTCTGGACACTAAATCCCAACAGTGCCCTTGTAAAGTATAGGGGGAGAGGGAAAGGGCCTGGTATGGCTTAGAGATTGCCAAAGAAAGCCCAGCAGTAGCTAAACGTTTACATGGAGAGGGGGGCTGTAGTGATCCAAATCAATGGACCAAGAGCCATATTGTCACACAGCAGGAGCAAAGCAATAACCACAGCAAACTAATAAAGCCTGTGCTCAATAAATACCTGATAACTGAACAAGCACTACTTGATTAATAGGCTCTCCAGGGCTCATGGATTCATTGAATGCCTCCAATTTCAGATCAGGTTCTTTATTCCATTTCCACCTCACACTGGACAAAATAGTCAAACAAATAACAAAAGTGTGAAAGTAAAAATGCTATTATTCAACACTGTGTCTTACTTATCTATGGACAACTTTGAAGAAAGGAGGTAGAGAGAACTACTTTCAGCTTTTAAAAGTAGAAACTCAGCATAACCCATGATTGACGGTTCATTACACCAGCTTCATTTGGACAAAGGCCAGAATCAAAACCTTTTTCAATTTATCAATCTCTTACATTCCAAAATATTTCTTCTACTCAAAAGCATGGGTTTGCTTCTTTTTTGTGTGTGTCTCAGGGGTTTATAGTATAATTGGGCTTATATTTATGGGTGGCTTAGAAAAAAAAAATCTATCCAGTTACTGCAGTTCTACTTTCTGAACAACCATACTCAATTATATATTTGACATAGCTTTATGTGAGCATGTGAATGCTTTTAGTGTATATATTCCTATAATTTTAGTACTATGTGTTAAATATATATTGCTATTTCAATGAATAAATTTCATTTAAAATAAGCCATAATAATTTAATATAAAATATTTTAATGTTATTATTAATAAAACAACATGAATGTGCTAGCATATCATCCTGAAAATTTTATATAACACTAACACCTTAATTTAAACAGCATTTACTAATAAAATATATAAAACACATTTGAATTAGTAAAAGATGGGATTCTTCTTATTAGGAGAAACTTTTAAATTTTAAATCCTATGACTAAATAAATCATTCCTCCATTAAGATATTAAACAATATTTGCTCTCAAAAGAAGTTGAACAGCCATGGGTTGGGGTCCAGGCCCCATCTGTTAAAATGCATTTCACCAATTACTTAATGGATTGGAATAAATAGGATAATGTAGGCCAATTTTCTGGAATGATTACATTTCATTTATGATACTTGAATGTTCTGCTCCAATGACTAAATGGCTTCAAGTCTTTGCAAGCTTTTATCTGGTCAATTACTTTGCTTTACAAAGGAGTCTAATTAAGAGGGTGTGTGGGGGCTAGCTAGAAAACAAGAGAACTCCATAGTACTTGGGGAAAGCTTTCTGGGAGGAGATGGCCAGCAGTTACCTGGCTAGGTAGGAAAGTGAAGTTGGAAATAGATGAATGGTTTAGATTAGGGAGAGAGAGAAAATTAGGGAACCAGAAATTTTATTGATGTTGAAAAAAAAATTTAATTGGAATTAGGAGAGTTGCAATAGGAAGTTGTGGTTGGAGAGAGAATTCAAGGAATTTGATGATTTATGCTACTCACCTGGAGTCCCACCCTCATGAGACATAATTCTTCGGACGTAATTCTTCAGAATTATATCTCATGAGGGTGGGAATCCAGGTGACGCATAAATCATGGAAGACAGTTGGGCACATTATTTCAAAGCCCTGGGCTTTTGAACTCATCTAAATCTGGCTTTATTCCTTACTCTGCCATTTATTGAGTCACCTTGGACAAGTTAAGATGGGAAAGTTCTTTACATAATTGTATTTGGTTTAGTTTTCTCTTCATTAACTTAGTTCCAATAGAATCTGTGCTTTGTAGAGAATACTTGTTCTTGCTGAATATCGTAACTAGTTCTATGAATGAAAATGTGTGAGTAAATGTTTAGGAAAAACTGTGTAAGCGACTCCAAAAAGAAAAATTATTGTGACAGTGACAACAGAGAGAGGTCTACATTTTTATCTGATTCTTCAATACGTTCTGTAAATGTTTTAGGTCAGATAACTTATAGAATGTGCTTGATAAGAAAGGGGTATTTCAATTAAACTTGAAAAATTAATGTCAGGAATCATGAAAATGGAAAGTGTCTTCAGAAAAAAAATGTATATATATATTTTTACCTGGTTCACTGGTTTATAGATGCCTCTGAAATATTTGATTTGGTCCCCAAATGACATGATGATTATTAAGGAAAGGTAAAAAAAAAAAGGAGGGGTTTCTTTTTGATACAGATTTGAAAGGTGAGTAATTTCTTGTGTCATCTCCCCCAATTGAACAGAATGAGTCTGTGGTTGGCATCCCTGGGAATGGGATAAATTAACTTCATGTGCTCTTTATAGGAACATGTGATTTATAGGCGGATGTAAGAAACCATATGGAATCATGAAAGCCTCACACACCCCAGACTGGAATCTGACCCTGCGTGTGTGACCTGGGCTGTGCCACTTAGCCCTATCCTTATCTCTAACATAGGATAATAATGCTCAGCAACTTGTGCAGATTCTCTTACCTTTCACTTATTAGCACCCATATAAAACTGTGATATTGACCTTGCACACTGATAAAGTATATAATGAGGTCAGAAGAAACTAGCTTGGCGATCCAAATGGCATTAAATTGTCCAGTCTTCTTGAAGAGATCAAAATGTCAGGACAATTATAACTTAAGGACCACATAATGTATCATGCAGACACGGACACTTTTGAGTGAGATTGGACATATTAAAAACTCTAGTCTACTGGACATACCAGGACAATTCCCAAACTGACCATAACCCATCCATAAAAAATAGCATTCTTTTGAGGAAGCTCTAGACTCAAGCAATGCCTGATAAAGTAATTACACAAAAAGGATAGCTACTGCTATTTTCAGGAAGTCTAAGTGTGGGGAACTGCTTTGATCCCTAAGGAAGCAATTTCCTCCAGATGATGGATCAGTATCTCAGTACTGATGCCATCATTTTTTCTAGCTATCCAATTATCAGATCAATGGAAACAAATAACACAACAACAATTCCAAGTATCCTCAGTTGTCATTTCTGGTGTCATGTACTTATGTAGTTTCACTTTCAATCTTTTCCCTTTCCCTAAGCTGCTGAGAACCACTCTTGAGAGACTCTCATGATTGAGTAACAATGTCTCTAAGGCTGTTGTTTCTTTTCCTCTCCTTGTACCACCCTATGCAATTCATTCCCACTCTGTCTAGCTAGGTCTGTCTCTTCATGTCCACACTATTGTTCCCAATTCTTGCTTAAATATATGCATCCAAATTTCCAACTCATCATTCAAGCCCTTCATTCTGAAAGTGAGCTCATAACATCAAATGCTTCATCGTATCAGTTTTCACAAACCTGTTTTATTTTTTTTAGTGTTTTTGATATTTGTTGTTTTTAGATGTACATGACAGTAAAGTGTATTTTGACATATTATACATACATGGAGTACAACACATTTCAATTAGGATCTCATTCTTGTGCTTGTACATTATATGGAGTTAGACTGGTTGTGTATTCATATATGAGCAAAGAAAAGTTATGTCAGTTTCATTCTATGGTCTTTTCTATTCCCATCCCCCTTCTGATCCCTCCATTCCTCCTTGTCTAATCCAATGAACTTCTATTTTTTCCTTGCTCCTTTGTTGTGGGTTAGCATCCACATATCCGAGAGAACATTTGGCCTTTCGTTTTTGGGGGGATAGCTTATTTTACTTAGTAGATATTCTTCAGTTCCATCCATTTATCAGAAAAAGCCATAATTTCAGTCTTCTTTATGGCTGAGTAATATTCCATTATGTATATATACCACATTTTCTTTATCCATTCATCTGTTGAAGGACAACTAGGTTGGCTCCATAGCTTGGCTAATGTGAATTGAGCTGCCATAAACAATGATGTGGCTGTGTCACTGTAGAATGCTGATTTCAAGTTCTTTGGGTATACACCAAGGAGTGGGATAACTGGGTCAAAAGCATTCATGAAATTCCTTTAAAAATAAAAAGAGGTTCAGAATAGCCAAACAATCCTTAGCAAGAAAAGTGATGTAGGAGGCATCACAATACCAGACCTTAAATTGTACTGCAGAGCTATAGTAACAAAATTGGCATGGTGTTGGTACAAAAAAAAAAAAAAACCAGACAGGAAGACCAATAGAATAGAACAGAAGACACAGAGACATAACCACATAAATCTCATACTAGAAAAAGGTGCTATAAACATATATTGGAGAAAAGATAGCCTCTTCAACAAATGGTGCAGGGAAAACTGGGAATCCATATGTAGTAGAATGAAATTTAACCCCTGTATCTCACCCTGCACAATTCTCAACTCAAAGTGGATCAAGAACCTAGGCCTTAGACCAGAGACCCTGCTCCTAACAGAAGAAAAAATATGTCCAACTCTCCATCATGTCAGCTTAGGAACTAACTTCCTCAACAAGACCGCTAAAGTGCAAGAAGTAAAATAATGAACCAATAAGTGAGATGGCATCAAACTAAACAGCTTCTTAACAGCAAAGGAAACTATGAGAATGTGAACAGAGAGCCTACAGAATGGGAGAAAATCTTTACCACCTGCACTTGAGATAGAGAATTAATATACAGGATACAAAGAACTAAAAAAACTTAGCACCAAAAAAAAAAAAAGAAAAAGAAAGAAACAAATAACCCAATAAATAAATGGGCAAAAGAACTAAACAGACACTTCTCCAAAGAAGAAATACAAAAAAAATCAACAAATATGAAAAAAAAATGTTCAACATCTCTAGCAACTAGAGAAACACAAATTAAGACTACACTGAGATTCCATCTCCAGTCAGAATGGCAATTATCAAGAATACAAGTAACGATAAATGTTGGTGAGGATGTGGGGAAAAAGTTACACGCACACATGCTGATGGGGCTGCAAATTGTTGTTACCAGGTTGGAAAGTAGGGTAGAGAATCCTTAGAAAGCTTGGAATGGAACCACCATTTCAACTAACCTGTGTTTCTAACTGGCATGTGGCACCACTGAGTTGGTTACCCAGTTGCTCACCTGGAAGTAATCCTGGGTTCCTCTATCTCTCTCCTACAATTTTCCTTTCAAACTCAAACCCAGTCCATTGACTTGTCCACCAAAACAGCTTTCAAGTGATCATTTCCTATATATTTCTGCTGTTTGAAATTTGTCTATCATCCTCTTTCACTGCTTTTGCTGATAATAGTGCTATTTATTGGTCTTTTAAATTTACTACTATTTCCAGCACATTTCACACTGCCTACACACATATCGTTATTGCTTTAACATGCAGATATAATCATATTATTTCTGTGCTTAAAATCCAAAATCCTTCAATGACATCTGCTAAAGGATAAAATCCAAAATATTTTTCACCACGCAGAACTATCCTTGGGATCAAAACTCTAAGTGCCAAGCTAATTTTGCTCAATTCCTTTCCTTGACTTACATTATATCAGATATTTCTTCAAATTTGTGCTATCAAATCTCAGCCCCTACCTCTCATGTTGGTTATGTTCTTTTTACCATGACCAGTGCTGCATATATTTGACTAGCTTCACTCAGATGTGTTCTGAGTATGCCTCAGCTTGTTCTCATGCCACATATTTTTTTCTTCCCTGGGGCCTCTCTGTCACCAAAGCATGGGATTCTCTGTGGAAGCCTCTCACTGTGGTGAATGAGTAGACTGAATGTGTGGGGCATTCATGTGCATAGAGTCCACTTGATGTGTGAGGAATAGAGGCCAGCTCCAAGACGTGCTATAAATCTCCATGATGGGTCAAGGAGAAATGAGCATCTGTTACTTGTGCCACTGGCCAAACAAACAATTTATATTTATGTTCTTCCTCTTTTCTTTTTTCATTCCCTCTTTCCATCATTCTTGATCCATGTGATAAATTCCCAAATAAATTATCTTCAAGTAAGCCTTAACCGAAGCTCTATTTTCAAAGAAAGGTGAAAGATTGTAGTTACTAGGAATACCCCTGTGGTGGGATTTTAGAACTGAACCACTGGTAGATCAGAAAAGAATAAAATCCAGTTGGGTGCAATTGTGATCATCTTCTATCCCAATGACTCTGGAGGCCAAGGCAGTTCAAGGCCAGCCTCAGCAATTTAGCGAGGTCCTAAGCAACCCTGTCTCAAAATAAAAAATAAAATGGACACTTTCCACTTTACTTATGGAAATTAACTTTGACATGCAGTAGCAGTTATTAAGGCTGCCACATGTGTGGGTTGTATGGAAGGGCAAATCATTTGATTGGCATGGGGTTCTATTATACATAAGGATTTTTTTCCATATCATACTACTGTGTTGAATACTTCTGTGTATCTGAATCTTGTGAACATTAAGCAGTCAGAAATATAAATCACCCAGTGAGAGACATTTAAGACAGAGTCAGAGGGCACAAAATGAACTCTACAAATATTCAGAGTATTGGGCTGGGGTTGTGGCTCAGTGGTAGAGTGCTTGCCTAGCATGTGCAAGGCACTGGGTTCAATCCTCAGCACCACATAAAAATAAATACATAAAATAAAGGTATTGTGTCCAAGGACAACTAAAAATTTTTTTAAAAAATTAGAGTATTTCTATAGTAATTAAAATGTAGACATTGATACATTACATTGATAATACTTTTTAAAGGGCTGCTGCCATAACAGACTTATCCAGAGGTATTCCTGAATAAGAATGGTGGGGAAAATTCTCTCCAGTGGACAGATCCATGAAGAAAACTGAGGTAAGGGTGTGTATGGATTCATGACTATAGGAAAAATAGCTTGTCTAGTTGATTAGGAATTGGGAAGATTAGAAGAAGGGAAAAAGGAAGTCAGCTTTTTTTTTTTTGTTGCTGTAACTAAAAGGATCCAACCAGAACAATTGTAGAGGAGCAAAAGTTTATTTGAGGGCTCACAGTTTCATAGATCTCAATCCATAGACAGCAGGCTCCATTCCTTGGGGCTCCAGGTGAGGCAGGACATGATGGTGGAAGAGTGTGGCAGAGGCAACAAGCTCACATGATGATCAGCAAGCAGAGAGAGACCTCACTTGCCAAATACAAATACATACCCCAAAGCCATGCCCCCAGTGACCACTTCCTCCAGCCACACCCTCCCTGCCTTCAGTCACCACTCAGTTAATCCCATCAGGGATTGATTTGTTGATTAGGTTAAGAATATAACCCAATAATTTCTCCTCCAAAACCTTTTTGCATTGTCTCACACCTGAGCTTTTGGGGGACACCTCATATCCAAATCATAACATCTGCCTAAGATACTATGAATGGATGTATGATAGTGGACACAATCTACAAAGAGAGCTGGACACAGAGAAGAGATGCTCAATAATAACTGGAGGGAAGGGCTTCTTACAGATGTAATCTAGCTTTATTTTCTGACAGCCCAATATTGGCATGATGAGCCCATGATTAAAATGGCCATGGTGGCAGAGAAAGTCTATGTGCATATACTCAATAGCATGGGATGTCTCTGTCCAAGGCTGATCTAGGTACCACTGTATCTAAATACCCCATCTGTCAGCTTCCAAGACCAAAGCTGAGAGCCAGTCAGTGATGGTTGGTTGATTATATAAAACCTCTTCTACCCTGGAGAAAAAAAAGGATTTGCCTTGCTACAATAGTTATATAGAAAGCTATGGGTTTTCTTTTTCTGCCTTCAGTGCTGCAATCGGCACAATTTGAAGGCTTTATAGAATGCCTTAAATATAATGATTATAGGATCTACTTGGATAATTATATATCCCATCATTAAGAAGTCACAGGCTCAATAGAATAAAAGACTTCTTAAAAATTCAAGTAATGTTCCAGTTCAGGTATATGGCCTGCAAGATTTCAGCAGCATTTTCAGAACAATATATATTTACTAAACTCATGGCCAAAAGATGGTACAAGTTCTTCAATGGATGCAATACATGAATCTAGGAACCAAGGGGTTCATGTATAATTGGGTACTCTTATCATCACTTTCTGGAGCTCACTTGCAAAATTTGTGCTTAATCTCTGTTGAATTTGAGGTCCTATTTTCCTGAGAAGTTTTCCACTTTGAAACTAGGACTATATTCACTCTGGGTTATTTGTGCTAGCAGACCAACAACCAACAAAATGATGACTGATATAGGTAACTAATCATGACTTGCATTAGGAACTGGGGCTGCTACTATATAAAGAAAGTAAGTTAGGGTATGTTTGAAAGCCAGGGAGTTTACTACCACATATTTTTCTCATTCTCTACACAGTGAAAATAATCATTAAGCAAATAGAGCAACCGTGGCCTGACATGGGCATGGTCCAAAGCACTTAGGATTAAATATCTAGGCCATCTCACTAGGCAAGCAATGAGACAACTAGTTAATAATCTAGATAATCCACAGTATTGACTAATCGTAAGGAAAACATGGAGAGGATTGTGTATCAGTTTGCATGGGTTGCTATAACAAAAGACCATAGACAAGGAAACTTAAAATAGAGAAATTTACAGTTTTGGAGAATAGGAAGTCCAAGATCAAGTTGTTGGATGGCAGATTTATTCTCTGGCAAGAGTCTGCTTCCTGGCTTTTAGATAACCATTTTCACACTGCCTGCTCACATGGTCTTTTCTTGGTGCATGAGTGAAGGGAGTGATTATTTCTAGTGTCTCTTCTGAGGAGAAAATTAATCCTATCAGGCCTTAGTCTCACCCTATTACCTTATTCAAACTTAATTCCTTAAAATTACATTGAAGGCTATAATTTTAACATTTCAGCTTTAGGGGACCAAACATAGTAATATATAGGGTAGGAATGAGAGAATGAATTTGAATTATTTTGTCTCTGGATTAACTACAGCAACAGGGACTGGGGTTAATTTCACTGGCCAACTTTATTAACTAGCCTCTACTTTGAAGAAGATTTTGTGTTTGTCTGGACAGCCTAAGCAGCACACATTTGATGACATTCTCTGACTCTTGTGCACAGCTTTAAATCCTCTAGGATCAGTCGTGAGGCCCATTTCATAAGCCTCCAATAATGACCCTCAGGCTGGAGCAACAGTTGACTGTATCAGTGGCCAAGTTAATAATGCCACCTTGTAGGAGCTTATCTTCCTTTCCTGTTTCATTTCCCCCTGTCTATCACCTCTGCTTTCTGGGGTCACTTTTAAATAAAATATCTTCACTCAAGAATTTGTTTCAGAAATTCTTTGAGGGAAACCCTTGCTAAGACATCATTTTAACATTTCTAAACTAATTATGACAGTTGGGCCCAATTAAAATACGTGCAATGAATGTTGGTCTCTGAAAATGGAGTGCTCTTTGGGATCCATAGCTCTGTCTGAATTTTTTTCCAGGGATTTTCTTCTGTCCCAAGCATCTCCATCAGATTTATTACCTGTAAAATTCCTGCTCAATTTTTCAACTCCCCTGTATAAAGCTCCTCTATTGTATAAAACAATGTAATTTGGTCACCAAACAGTTTGATTTCTGGAAATCCTGGGAAAGTACATTTCTCAATCACAATTGCATGTGGCTAGGGTGACACAACTAAGTTTTATCCAGGAAAATGTGGGCAGAGGTGACATAAAAATTTGTACAACTCAAGTGATAAACTCATTCTGTCTAAGTTGGAAGTGAGAGACTTACAGATGGCAAAATTATAAGCTGAACGTAGCTGGCTCCTAGTTCACCACTTGGAAGAGAGTTACTAGGAATATCACCAAACCACCTTTCATTTCACTTGAGTGAAAAACTTCTTTATGTTATGCCACTGAGACATCAGGTTTTATTTCTGCTTCAATATGGACTAGTATCCATAACTAATGTATCTCAGAGAGGGGGGCATTTCTCTATGCTCTGACTGAAATCTGGATATACTAATAGTAAATCAATAAACATTTAATTCTAATCATTTTACTCCCATCTCTTTCACTGTAACCTCCTTGGACTCTCTGATGCTGGTACTACATAATGTATTTACTGATTTGATGGATAGTTGGGAAAAGGGCACAAATATTTATTCTGTGTGATTCCAAGAAACAAGCATTTAGAACAATTGAAATATGCAAATACTTTGGCAGGCAATGACTTATTTGGTTCAGCTAGAATTTAAAGACCAACTACCCAACATGGTTAACTTACTGGTGAAATAGCAATTAAGTCCAGGTAAGTCAAAGGACTTTCCCAAAGCATGTTAGTAACAGAAGTCCAAGTGAAATTGAATCTTCTATCTCCTATACCAGTACTTTATTACATCAAAATTGAAGAGGCTGAGAGCCAGCACATCAAATATGTACGAGATCTCAATTCAAACCCTGACACTAGTTATGTCTTTGAGTTAATTAATATGGACCAGGCAATCAAGTAGGCTATTCATATATAAAAATAAGATAAGATATTTTCTCCAGAGATTTTCATGAACTATGAGATAATTTATATTAATGCTGAGTTTAATACAAGTTTATAATTATTATTACATCTACTATAATTTTAATAATCAAAAACAGAATTTTATGTCCAATCCTATTATATACATTTTACTGTGTGGCATTAAGTTAGATTCAGATTCATTACAGGTTAAAAAAATTTTAAGGAGCTATATTGGAAGTATGAATCCTATGGAAAAATTCAATTAAAGACCAAACAACTGAATTTGAAGTTAACTGTTTAGTACCATACTTTTTTTTTAATAAAACTGAAAACTTTGAAGACAATTTAAGAAACGCAATTCCAATTATTTGCGAAGAGTGAGTAGAAGAGGATGGGAAAGGAGCTAATTTAGGAGCACACAAGGCTGTGAAAGCTGGAAAGTCCCAACACACTACTCACCTCCTTAGATTCCTAATTCCCATAGTAACGTGGAGTAGTGTTTTTCATTCATGATTCCCCTGAAAATGAGTAATATATTAAATGTAACGCTATAGGGCCAGAGAGGTCCTGCTTGACGAAATCATTAACAAAATGTTAGCTTTTTTTTGCCATTGGGATAAAGCTTGTGCTGAATTTGGGGTCCATAATAAATCAGAGATTTTTTCCAAATGAATTTCATAACTGTCTTTTCTAGTTCTCTGAAGACTGTCATTGGAATTTTGATGGGAATTGCATTGAATCTGTTTAGTGCTTTTGGTAATATGGGTATTTTGACCCAGAATAACTGAAACAATCCTTAGTGAGAAAAGTGGAGAAGGCATCATAGTACTGAATCTCAAATTATACTGTTGAGATATTATAACAAAAGAAGCCTGTTACTGGCACCAAAACAGGCATAAATACCAATGGAATAGAGCAGAAGTCACAGGTAAACCCACATAAATACAGTTATCTCATACTAGACAAATGTGCCACAAACACATGTTGGAGAAAAGATAGTCTTTTTAATAAATGGTGCTGAGAAAACTAGGAATCCATATGTAGAAGAATGAAATTTAACCACTATCTCTCACCCTGCACAAAAGTCAACTCAAAGTGAATCAAAGACCTAGGAATTAGACAGAAACCCTGTACCTCCTAGAAGAAAACTCTAACATGTTGGCTTAGGAACTGAATTCCTTAACAAGAATCCTAAAGCACAAGAGGTAAAATAAAAAATCAATAATCAGGATGGAATAAACTTAAAATGCTTCTACACAACAAAGGAAACAAGCATGAAGAGAGAGCCTATCAAATGAGAAAAAAATCTTTGCTACCTGCTCCTCATATAGGTCATTAATATCTGGAATATACAAAGAACTCAAAAAAACTTAGCATCAAAGAACAAACAAACAAACAAATAAACGAATAACCCAATCAATAAATGGGCAAAAGAATTAAACAGACATTTCACAGAAGAAGAAATATGAATGGTCAAAAAGTATGTAAAAAATGTTCAACATCTCTAGCAATTAGAGAAATGCAAATTAAAACTACACCGAGATTCCATCTCACTTCAGTCAGAATGGCAATTATCAAGAATATAAATAACAATAAATGCTGGTAAGGATGTGGGGGGAAAGGTACAATCATGTTTTTTTTAAAAGTTTTTATTGTTGGTTGTTCAAAACATTACATAGTTCTTGATATATCATATTTCACACTTTGATTCAAGTGGGTTATGAACTCCCATTTTTACCCCGTATACAGATTGCAGAATCACATCAGTTACACATCCATTGATTTACATGTTGCCATACTAGTGTCTGTTGTATTCTGCTGCCTTTCCTATCCTCTACTATCCCCCCTCCCCTCCCCTCCCCTCCCCTCTTCTCTCTCTACCCCCTCTATTGTCATTCATTTCTCCCCCTTGTATTATTTTCCCCTCACTTCCTCTTGTATGTAATTTTGTATAACCCTGAGGGTCTCCTTCCATTTCCATGCAATTTCCCTTCTCTCTCCCTTTCCCTCCCACCTCTCATCCCAGTTTAATGTTAATCTTCTTCTCATGCTCTTCGTCTCTACTCTGTTCTTAGTTACTCTCCTTATATCAAAGAAGACATTTGGCATTTGTTTTTTAGGGATTGGCTAGCTTCACTTAGCATAATCTGCTCTAATGCCATCCATTTCCCTGCAAATTCTATGATTTTGTCATTTTTTAATGCAGAGTAATACTCCATTATGTATAAATGCCACATTTTTTTATCCATTCGTCTATTGAAGGGCATCTAGGTTGGTTCCACAGTCTTGCTATTGTGAATTGTGCTGCTATGAACATCGATGTAGCAGTGTCCCTGTAGCATGCTCTTTTTAGGTCTTTAGGGAATAGACCGAGAAGGGGAATAGCTGGGTAAAATGGTGGTTCCATTCCCAGCTTTCCAAGAAATCTCCATACTGCTTTCCAAATTGGCTGCACCAATTTGCAGTCCCACCAGCAATGTACAAGTGTACCCTTTCATGTTTTGTTGGTGGGACTGCAAATTAGTACAATCAGTCTAAAGAGCACTACAAAGATTCCTCAAAAAATTAGGAATGGAGCCACCATATGACCCAGCTATCCCACTCCTCAGTATATATATACAAAAGATTTAAAATTAACATACTACAATGATACAGCTACATCAATGTTTACAGCAGTACAATTCACAATAGTTAAGCTATGGAACAAACCTAGGTGCCTGTCAACTGATAAATGGATAAAGAGAATGCAATATATATATATATATATATATATATATATATATATATATACGCAATATATATGTATTATTTATTATTATTATTTCTGTATTTATTATGTATAAATGTAATATATATGTATATGTATATGTATTAGACAGCCATAAAGAAGAATAACATTATGGCATTTGCTAGTAACAGGAGACTATCATTGCTAAGTGAAATAAGCCAGTCCCCCCTGCCCCCCAAAAAAGTCAAAGGTTGAATGTTTTCTCTGATATGTGGAAACTAATCCAAAACAAGGGGAGGGATTAAAACTAAGTTTGTTTAAGGAATAAACAAAGGGGTTGAAAGTAAGGGGGTAGAAGGGTAAAGAAATAACAGTAGAATAAATCTGACCTAGTTTTCTTATGTACAAATATGAATATACCACAGTGAATGTTACCATCATGTTTATCCATAAGACATTAATTAAAACAAAAGCTATAAGTAAATAGTGGAAAGATCAGTAGAGTAGAGGAAAAGGAATGGGGAGGGAGGAGGGGAAGAAAAGGGGAAGTACTAGGGACTGAGTTAGAATATATTCCAGGTTTTTATAAATTCGTCAAAATGAACCTTAATGCTATGTATAACTAAAAAGAAAAAAAAGAGGAGTAAATAAATAAATAAACCAGAGATTTGTATTTGGTCAGGAAGATACTCCTAGAGGTAGCCATAGCCCTAGATGATAGCCAGCAGAATAATCACTCTGGGTCCCTGGGTCCCTAGAGCTGCTTGGGAACCTGGTGAGTGTTCTTGAGATTCAGTAATATTGAGTGTGTGTTTGTGATAAACAAGATCCTGACACACCTAGATAACAAATCTTGGCTATGCATTTTAATATCTTTATTATCTTGTAAAATTAGTTAAAACTTACAACCTTCACTCCCACCACCATGTAAGATATTGGTAATGATCCTCCCCCTGACAATGAAGTATTATGTTGATTTAGAATACATGAATGTGTGTATAATCTAGCTCAATACCTGACACATAAAGGGTATTCGATAACAATTCCTCTCTCATTTCCTCCTATTCCTTCTTTTCCCCTCTCTCCTTACCTTCCCTCCCTCCCTCCCTTTCTTCCTTGTTTCATCCCTCCTTCCTTCCTTCAATTAGCAAATAAGTTTAGAAAATTTATCGGGTACTAACCTGGAATTCTTAAACACAAGCCCACACACCTTTGTAATTTCCTCCTCAGTGGCTTTCATACTCTGTCATATGCTTCCACCTACATTCACCCATGAAATTCACCTTTGAGGTTTATTTCCATAAATTCAAACTAGCAGAGACAGGTGAGGGAGTGATGAAGTAACCATTGACCCTTACCCTTCTATACAAATCACCTTCCCTCAGGGGTGGATTTTGTGGGAAGTTAGAATAGGGCCTATAGAAGTGACAGATTCATCTGGAACAGCATAAAAGGGGACTGGCTTTCATTTCCTGTTTCCTTCCTTTGGGAGTCTAGCAAATCACTTTTGGTCTGCTCACCTGTAGATTAATAATTTAAACTCACTTGAAAAAGACAGTGCTTTGGCTCCTGATAGTTATGAAGCCATTTAACAAGTCAGTCAGAAATGAAGCAATTAAAGCTCAGCTCTTAATTTTTAGAGCAGTTGTACGTTTACAGAAAAATAAATAGAAAATACAGACCTTCCACACACCCTCTGCTCCACCCCCACAGGCATACCCTCTCGCACTACCAATATCCCCTACCAGAGTGGTACATTTGATATATTTGATGAACCTACACTCACACATCATTATCACCCAAAATCCAGTAGTAACATTAGTAGATGTTGTACACAATTTTCAGTTTAGACTAATGTAAAATGACATATATTCATCATTATAATATCATACTGAGGATAAAAATCCTATGTTTTCTACTTACTCAACCCTCGCTCTCTCCTAACTCCTGATAATCATTGATATTTTACTGTCTCCATAGTTTTGCCTTTGAGAGAACATCATAGAGTTGGAAATCAGATAGTGATAGCTTTTTCAGACTGTCTTCTTTTACGAGTAATAAGCATTCACTTTGTGTGTGTGTGTGTGTGAATATCCAGATTTTTCTAGTACTATTGTGGAAAAGACTTATCTTTTCTCCATTGTATCATCCTTGAAATTTTGTCAAAGATCAGTAAGCATATTTGTGTGGATCGTTTTCCACGCTTTCTACTTTGATCCATTGATGTATTTGTCTCTTCTTTCACCAGTACCACATTATGGTGATCAGTGTAACTTTTTAGTAAATCTTGAAGCCTGGCAATGTCCTTTGACTTTGATTTTTAGTGTCGCATAAGTCATTCTAGGTCTTTTGGTTTTCCTTATATACTTTATTTTTTTATAGATATGGCTACAAAATAGCTTTCTGGAGTCTTCATTAGGATTTAATAGAATCTATTGATCAATTAGGAAGCACTGACTGGTTAATATTGAGTCTTCCTATCCATGAATATGGAATATCTCTCCATTTGTTTTGTTCTATTTTGATTTCTCTCAGCAGAGTTTGGTAATATTATTTTCTGATATATATATATATATATATATATATATATATATATATATATATCAGAAAGACCAGTAGATGGAAGAAACCATGAGGAGGGAGAAGGGAGAGGAAATAGGAAGTACTGAGGACTTAATTAGAGCAAACTATATTCCATGTTTTAATAATTTTCTCAAAATGAATGTCCTAATGTTATGTATAACTGAAAAGAACCAATAAAAGAACAAAATGCTCTGATATATTTCAAAATAGACACATTGTCTCTTATAAAGTCAGCATATTATGAAATATTTGAAAACTTTCTCTCCTCCCCCTGCTAGAAGCAAACAAGGATTTCCCCCCCAATATTCACAAGGAAGTAAAACTCCTAAAAGTGTGGGTACCCTTCTATGACTGAGTTCCACTAGAGTTTTTGACCTTCAGACTTGGCTGCACTACATCCATCAATATGTCAATTACTACTAAATGAGTTCCTGGAAAAGTTTCTCTGGTTCTCTCATTTCCCTGTCTGTTTCTCCATTTTCAGAGACAATGATCTGCCCTGTAACCTCACTTACCTTAGGTATCTAAATTAAGTGGCTTTCAGTTTGCTCAGCTTTTAACTTGTTAGGATTAAGTGGCAACCTCTAGGCTTCTTCCATGCTGAGTTAGTTGCTGATAAACAGCTTTTTATGTTGTCTAAGTTACAGTTAAAAATAGTAACAAACCTTGAACATCCCAAAGCATGATCTAATCCTCACAAACATCTGGTGATATAGATATAGTGTCATTTCACCTTTCACAGATCAGGAAACTAAGACCTTCTACAGTTGAGGAAACTTAGACATCAAAAGGTTAAGTAACATGTTCACAGGTATATTGATAGAGATTGGTAGAGTCAGTATCCAAACCCAGGGAATGTGACTCCAGAGACTTTGGTCTTAACCATTATATTTTACTGCTGAGTTTGGACAAGAAAATATAGTGCATTCTTTTGTAGAATTTTTCTTGTTTATTTTATTTCCAGTAAAGTCTTATTCTGGTTTTCAGAGAGTAAAAGTTTCCAAATATTTCACAATATGCTGGCTTCATAAAAAGTAAACATTTCTGTCATTTTATAGTTATATTTCCTCTGCAGGGTTTATTTTTAATCTATATATATCCCACATAGGAAATAACTTCTATGTGAGACATGAGAACCCCAGGGGTATGCACAGGGCAATACACTGAAATACGAGACCATCTATTCTATTTTACTTCATTCTTTAAAAAAATGCTCTATTGTTAATATATCAATAAACAAGTAATTTTTTATTATTTTAGCTCTTCAAAGTAATTTGCAAATTAGTATCATACATGTTTGGAGATGAATCTTTGAAATGTTTTCACTGAAAAAGATGAATATTCAAACAAATTTGGAGACCAAAGTTTTATGATCTTAGAATTTGGGTAACTACCTTTAATGCATTGCTTTCTTACAATGAATCAATTTACATTTTCACTGGTGCTTTGAGTTGCCTTCTAAAGATTTGCTAGATTTTATTAAAGTTAACAATCCTCCCAAAGGATATACCATAATACAAAATCTTTAGATTGTCTAGTTTAGTGCTATGTTTTGAATATATATCCCAAATGTTGAAGTGTTGGAAACTTGATTCCTCAATGCAGCATGTTAGGAGGTGTGGCCTGGTGGGAAGTGTTCTGGGCGGGGGAGAGGGTGGGGGAAGAGGGTGGGGGGGTGTCGAGTCCTCATAAATCGATTAATGCCTTTCCTATGTGAGTGAGACCTAAGAGCCTGTGGAACTGGTTTACTTTGGAGAGAGTGTGCTGGTATAAAGTAAGGGTGCTTCGTGCTCTTTTTCTTCCCCTATCCCTACCTCTTTTCTTTATAAATTACTCAGTCTCAACAGAAAATGGAGTAAGACTCATGGAATAAAATACATAATGAATTCTCATTGATATTGTTAGAAGGAAGGAACAAAGGATGGGCAAGGGAATAGTAAAAGAAATATTTTTTCTTGGGTTCATTGCTCAGTCCCCTCTAACAGAAGGCCAATTAACAAGAGAAAATCAAACAAACTTTTTAAAAATAAGTTTTAATCAAAACTTGGGAAACTTGAGAAATGAAGACCCCCAAAACAGGTAAACTTGTATATTTTATGTTTGTCCCCTGGAAGTGAACAGCCCTGGAGAAATATGACTGGAGGACTGAAGGGTATGGTCTAATGGCAATAACCTAGAGGGAGGCATCTTAGCAAAGCCCTTTTGTTCCTATTGTTCTCTATGTCCCGGTGTCTGCAGAGAAAGAGCTTCAGGTATAGGAAGAACTCCTCCAAAACAAGGGTTTTATGACCTGTCCAGGGAAAGAGGGGAGCAGGAGGGTCAGAATGACCTACCTGCTTCTGCTCTTTTCTCAGATGCTAAAGCACTGTATTTTGGAATGGCATGTCCTGAGCCCTGAAGGAAGGAAATAGGGGAGAAAAAAAAATGAAAGAGAAGAGGAAGGAAAGAAAAAGAGGAAGAAAAGAAGAAACAGAAGAGGCAGGGAAAGAAGGAAATGGGGGAAGAAAGAAGAAAGAAGGGAGGGAGGGAAAGCTGATGTCCTTTTACACAGTGTTTAATCTTTAAGGAATCTTAAAAAGAAGACTTTGCACATAGGGTCTTGACTTTTTTTCCCAGAGCAAAGCAATTTTCTTGATAAGAAGCATAGGCTCCCCTTGGTTCTCGCATATTGGGATTTTGTTGTGAAGTGAACACATTTGGGATTGCAGGGAGTTGACAGAAGCAATTGCTTCCTGCTGAGATCTGGCACATAGGAGACGTTCAATACATACCTGTTTGGTTAATAAAAACACATCTCATGCTTATTGTGTGCTGTGTTATAGGTACAATTTTTTTATTGTTGTTATTCTTGTTAGGAGATTAGAGATTAAACCCAGAGGCACTTTGCCACTGAACTACATCCCCAGCCACCCACCCCCTCTTTTTAAAATTTTGAGACTGTGTCTTACTAAGTTGCTTAGGGCCTACTAACTTGCTGAGGCTGACCTTAAAGTTGTGATCCTCTAGTCTATGGATATTTTTTTAAAAACTGCACAAAACCACTATTGAGCCTCACAAAACTCCTATGAGACAGATTCTGTTAGAAATCTCATTTTACAGAAGAGCAAACAGGCCAGAGAGATTAAGAAACTTTCCCAATATTACACAGCTGGTAGCAGATGGAAGATTCCAACATATTCTACTCTAGATCCCTTGCTCTAACCATCAGGCTATTACACAGAAACTCTCCAAGGTCTTACTCTTTCAAATGTTTCAAACTTCTTTTCACTTTTATAGATACTTTCTATTTTCATTTTAACAGAGAAACATAGAATCAGAAAAGTGGGGGTGAGGATAGGGCGGGGTCATGTTGTGTGAGAATTCTTTAAATACTATGAAAAGATCAGTTAAGACCATAATAGCAAGAATTTAATGAGGAATATCATCATGTTAACCCCCACCTTGCGTTGGCTTGCCAGATACATATATATGTGTTTATATATGTGTGTGTGTGTATATATATATATATATATATATATATATATATATACATATATTTATGTGTGTGTGTGTATATATATATATATATATATATATATATATACACACACACACACACACATACACACACACACACATAAAGGCAGAGAGAGAAAAAGAGAAATGATCAATATTTAATGCTTTCAGAATCTTCTCAGGTAGTCAATATTTTCCCACTTCCTATCAAGAAAGAATTTTTGATGTAAAGGGTTTATACACAGTCACAGAACTAAGGCATGAATTTGAGTCATCTGATACCCTGTCCTTTGCTCTTCAAAAGAGTTTGTCCAACAGATACCTTTTTGCTATGGATAATTTAGGTAGATAACTGTTTTCAAACTGTATTTATAACAAGTCTTCGCCCTTGTTGACAGCCAGACTCCCAAGTAGTTTCTGCACCCAATATTCCTTACTGGTAGTGTTTGAAGCATTTGGTATTGAGGACGATTCTGAGACTGAAACTCAGCTCTGCGAACTTGAACCCAGTGATCGACTAGTCATGTCTCCCATGCCATCAGGGAATTCCTCCTCTTACTGAGATGTGCTTTGGAAATTGCAGTTTATATGTTACTTTTTCCAGATAAAGTTATCTCTTTGGAGCACCTGCATCAGTATTCATACCACTATGACATTTCACAAATAACTGTACGTATCTCATAGCATTTTCCTTACTCTTGAAGACAAGGACATCATATATCTTGTGTCCTTCTGTAGGACACACACTCTGGTCCATAGCAGGACTCAGTAAATACTTACTGAGCAATGAGTGATTAAAAATAACCTCAAAGGTGTTCTAGCTGCCTGAGGAGGTTGAGGACCATCTAAGGAGGAGAGCAAAACTGAGCTCAGAGTTGTGAGCATCTATTCTGGCCGCATCTGATCCCCCAAATGCAAATGGCTCTGCTTGTAATCACTGGACTTTTCGAAGCCATTAGTATTCCAGGAGGGGACAAAAGATTTCTAAAGTTGCTCACATAGCTGACCTTCTGTACTTTGTTTGGAATTAAGCTCTGCCTGTATTTCCTGCAAACTTCCTCTGTTCCCTACAGACATGAAAAGAAATTGCTTCCACTGAGCCATCTTGCTGGGAGACCTTGACTGAAAGTGTCCTGAAGAAGAAATTATTCTTCACCCCTGGGGTCACTTGGTAGCTAAAACAGACTTCTCCTTTTTCTTTTAATCTGTTCTACTTCACTGACTCCTTTCTTGTGTGTTCTTAAAGGTATTGCCTTATTTACTTTGATGGTTTCTCGACTAATTGAATTCAGCAGTGAGTTCTTTCTTCCTTGACTCTTTTGGATGTTTCTACTACCCCAAGGGGAAGGGTCCCCCTCAGACAGCTTGGCTTTGAGATACTGGCTTATTGAAACTACTTTAAAAGTTATTGTTTTTTATGGGGCAGTTAAAAGTTTCCACATTGGTCTCAAATACACAGAATAGGATAATATCAGCCTTGCCTTGTAAGGGCAGTATTCTTAATTTGGGGTTAAGGGAGTACTTTCTAAAAACAATAACGTAGTAGGTAAGTCTCATGGCTCAATTTTTAGGACTATTTATATTGTGATCAAAAGGTTCTAATATGTTTCTTTTAAGCCTAAGGAACTACCTGTGTTCGAAAAGAAGTAACACAAACTATAAAACTTAAACCATGTTAACAGATTCCTGGTAAGAAGGAACTCAGTGCCTTAAGACCAAATCCTTCCTTTTGAGATGGAGGTGATTTGTTTCTGACCCCAGAGTTATCGCAAATACTTTCCAATTCATTAACATTTATGTCCATGTGCCCACGCACACACAAACACACACACTTACATATCCCACAGAAAAGGGACTGTCCCGTACTAGTTTAGTATTTGCCATTCTCTTTCTTTCATCCTATCTTCATTGGCTCAAAATCTTGTCTCAGATCCTCAAATCCTCCTTCTTTCACCCTATCTTCATTGGATGAAATACTCTCATAATCATTTTTGCCAAGATAAATAATTTTTTTTGAAAAGCTGTAAAATTCTAAGAGGAGAGTCTATCTTCCCTTCTGTGCACTTATCCATTTCCAACAAGCCCCCAGAGCTCAGGATTTTCCCAGCTTCTATGTTTAGTATGCTGTGTAGTGAATCATTGTGTCCACCTGTAAGTGTCATAAACAGATGGTATAAATATGCTTGCAGAATGTGACTCAAAACACATCTCCAGTTTTAGACTGAGTTCAAACAATATTCACAGTTCCAAGAAACCTGTGGCTTCCAACTTCAGGGTCAGTGGGAGGAGAATACCGGAAAACTGAAAGCCTGTGTTCCCTCTAGCCTGTCAGTGTGGCCATCCTCAAGAGCCCAGGAGAAGGTGGAGTGGGGAGGAGTGACAGGAAAACCTGTTTTCCATGTGCACTTGAAGTCAGTCATTTTAAAGATGACTCCAAATTTGTCTTTGAATGCCACGGGAGGGGTGGCTTCATGCATGCACTTACTTCCCTCTTTCTGGAATGTTCTTCCGTCTCTCCACCTCCTCCCATTTTTCCCTGATTTTCTATTCTCATCCACTGGGTCTCAGCCTCACAGTCCTTTCCTGTACAAGGTCTTCCCAGCCCACAGACCAGGGGAGAGTCCACCGTTTGATGTGTCCATGACACACTACTACATTTCCCCATCCTTACTCTAGCCAAATTCCACTGTGACTGTGCCTTATACTGTACTCTATGGTCATCTCACTCCAGTGTGAACCTGCTAGGGCAGGAGCTGTACCATCTCAGTGGACACAGTGCTTGGGACTAAAAGCTTTGTTCCTTGTTCAGCCCAATAAATAATAATTTATAAAGCTAAACAGCAGTTAAAATCTCAGAGAGGGGGTCTTCTGGTTTGGCAAAGAATAATGAGGATTGACATTTGGAGGAAAAGAAAAGTAAAAAGAGTCATCATTGATTCTGGGAGGCTTCATTTCTCCTTAGTACCTCTCTCTCACAAGTCCAGATCACACATCCTCTTCTCTTCAAAGTTCCCCTCCGGGCCCTCCAACTTCCCTGGGACAGGGAGTAACTCTCTCCACCATGATTCCAGGGCTCATTCATAGCCTGGCTTTACCTGAGCTTCTCTTTTTATCCTGTCTTACTGGGCCACTAGCTACTAGTCATGAACTGGATCTGTAGTTCCTCGCTGTATTCTGCTTTTTCTGGGACCTGGCATGTTGCTTAGCACACAGAGAGAAAGCTCTTGTGTTTGCTAAAATGATGGAAATGGTGGTGAGAAAAATAGAACACCTAATCATTTAACCAACATTCAATAAATATTTATTGAAAGCCCAACTGTTTACAAGGCACGGCTTTCAGTGCTTAGAATACATCAATAAAATATTCCCCCTGCAAGTAAATATTGTGGAAGTTTTAACTTTTCCAAGAAATAGAGAAATGGTTTCCAGGTTTGTTTTGTAACTGTGGTTACCTAGGAAATGAACACAGATACCTGGTGCAAGTTGCTAAATACTAGGCGTTGAACACTAAGGGCATGATTAAGAGTCAAGCTTAAAGTACCTCTTCCGTTGTTGATGGACCTAGTGCCCTGAGGATGTATACTTGATAAGGAAAACACAGGTAGTGACTAAGTGTGCAGTTTCTATGATCACCTCAAGTCACCATGGGCACAAGTACCAGCGTGAAGACAGTGATTTCTTGTGCTTCCTCATTAAAGCCTTCTCAAATGTCCTGAAAACTGAAAGCTAGGCAGTCTTGAGTCAGCTCTTAAAATTGTTGTAAAAGAAATTCTATTTTCTAAAAGGTGCCTAGTCCTGTTTAAGAAAATCATCCCCTCTTTATTATACTTAACTTTACCTAAAACCAGATTTTGTGCATGTTTGTTTTAAGCTAGAATCATTAAAATCCACATGAACTTCATGCTGTGCAATCTCTTTTTTTTAATGCTGCTACTACTTCAGTGGGAGAGTAACTAAGCAGCAAGGGTTTGTTCTGACTTTGTGGATGATATTGGGTTTGTAGTAATTAATGTCAAAGTCACTGGCAGACTTTGTTTGTAAGACAGTAAGCAAAAATTTAAGGAGCAAAACTAAAATGTTAATTGAGAAAACAAATAAACTTCTGAGGGAGAATTCTGTGCTATTTTCCTAACTTTGGAAGCTTCCTTATTTGAATCCACAATATTAGACCTATTTGTATTATTTTGTAGAAAGCCAGATAGTGACTTTTTATTCTTCTGGCCTATGAAGAAGTCATGTATCAAATTATTTTAAGGTTTATACTAATGCAGTTTAACATTTCTTAAAGGGCTGTGAAGCACTGCAGACTTCATAAGCAGATCCTCTCATTCATCATAGAACTTTATACCCTGAAGATGAACTATTGCAACAATTGTATGCAAGACAGGAGCTCTTTAATGCAGCTAGAGGTAGAGAAAGAATGCTCTGTGATAGGAGCTTGTTGGAATCACTTCTGCTAGAACTGGTAGAGGCTGAAGGCTTTCCTTAAGAGGGAAACAGAATGGGCAGTTTTTCTGCCTAAGTCTGCACCTTGGGTGAAAGCCTTAGGGATCCTCTGAACTTGTTGAGCAACTCCATCTTTTGTTTCCAGAAAGACCAGTTCCCAGCAACATTGTTAAACAGAACAATGTCCATTTTTGGTCCAACATCTTGTCCCAGCTCCATCAACAATAATAAGGAATGTGAATAGCACTCAGTAGAGGTTTGGCTGGAATCAAATTCTGAAATCAAGTTTTGAGCCTGGCTCTGTCATATATCAACAGTATGATGAAGGATAGTCAATTACAAATGCAGCCATGACACACAATTCATAGGTTTTCTGTGAAAATTAGATAGGCTAGTGTGCATCAGCAGCGTGACCAACTGAGAAATAATCTCTATACTTGTTAGGTAATATCATTGCCCATAAAACTGATGGTGGGGCAGAAATTGGAAAGACCATTTTATGGTTAGCATCCCTTCCTCTAGCAATCATCTTACTAAAATGCCAACATTCCTCTCGCTTTTCTCCCAGCGACAATCTAATATATTATCTTGATATTTTAGAGGAAAAATAAAAACTATAACTGTCAAGACTGTGATAGCACTGTCATAGGTGAATCAAATCTGCTACATGAATTATGAAACAATTCTGGATTCTGTTTGTTCTCTAACAGCTTGAACACTGGCCATTTCTGTTAAGGAGAACAAATGTGAAATGGAGACTGGGCACCTTTTCCTGGAAAGTCAGCCTCTCTCATTGTCAAGTATGTGTGTCTCTTAAACCTGTTCCGTTTCTTGTGAAATCTGGTGAAATGAAACAACAAAAGTTGAAAAATATATGTGAAATGTTAGCATTTTGTAAAGTCTATTTTGATGCTCAACAGAAGAAATTGCACAAAGTGGAGAAGATATAAAAGAAGAATTAATCCTTCATGCTGTGTTGGCATTGGGAAAGGCCAGTCATTTCTTTCACATCCCATACCAAATCCCAGGAAATTCTGTTGATCCTTCCTTCAAACTGGATCCAGAGAGTGACCAAGTGACATTTCTTACCATCTTTCCTCTACCCACCTTGTAAGAATGGCAATTACATTTCATCTGGATTGTTGTAGTGGCCTCCTACATCCTCCCAGCTCTGGCTACCTCCCCAGTGTATTCTTAACTCACCATGCAGAACAATCCTTTTAAAATATGTTGCACCATATCGTTCTTCTGTTAAAATCCCTCAATGGCTGCCTTCTCACTCAGGGTAAATGCCAAGACCTCAGAGTGCTTTCAGAGGCCTTCAATTCCTCATTTCTCCTACCACTTCCTATCCATCTTCTCCTGTCTCACACAGGGCTCCTTCTTTTTCCTCTTACTCAGTGGACACCTCCTACCTGAGGTCTTCACACAGGTCATTTACTCTGCTGGAAAAGGCTGCAGTGGTCAGTGAGTTATACCAGATACATGCATGAGCTATATTTCCACTTGCTTCAAGACTTTGCTTAAAGATCTCCTAGTACTTAAGCTTAGCCTGATGCCCCTATTCACATTGCAAACTGGCTAGCCACTCTCTGCTTCCTCATCTTGCTTACCCTGCTCAGTCTTTTCTGTTATTCTTATCACCATGTAATACTCCATATAATTTATTTATTATGTTTATGACTTCTTGACCATTTGATACCCATTCTCCCATGTGATTTTCAAGAATACAAGGATTTATATCTATTTGTTTCACTTATGCATCCCACTTGCCAAGTGAAAAAATGAATGTGATATCCCTGATCCAGATGCTTTTGAGGGTGGCAATTTCAAGATAAAACTTAAAGAAAAGCACAGGGCCCAGCCCAGAGCAATTTTTAAATGGGAAAAAAAGGGAGGAAAGCACTAGAGAAAGAGATATGATATGAGAAATTTAACAGAACTAAATTTACTTTCAAAGTTTCTAAGCACATTAACACATTCACTGTCTATCTTTTATTCTCCCTCTGTACACTTTAAGAAAGTTGGAAAATATCCTGACTTTAAATTTTTATATTTAAAAAGTAGATAACATTTGGTGAAACAGAACAACAATATTGTTTTCTGGAAATTGTTATCGTGATCGTTAAATCCTTCCACAAAATGCAACATTGCATTCCACATTTATTTTTTAATCAACTTATTTTATGTCAACATATTCTGTAAGAGCCACAATTTCATGCATGTTTTTGAGGGGATACACTATATCATTTGAAATTGGAGGAATGGATTTATAACAGGCAGAAGCAGGATTATTGTTGCTGTTTTTGTTTTAGCAGGGTGCCTAACATTCTTGCCTCCTAGGTGCTCTTGTGCACAGTGAGGTTCTACAGATCACACCTTGTAGGGATGCATATTGATTCAGAAGGTTTCATTGGTCAAGATGGTTATCTGCCAATACTTTAAGAGCTAATAGATAAAGAGCATATAGTCGGTTTAATTGTTAAATTTGCTTCATTTTTTTTTTTTTTAGTTTTTCAATCCTCCATTCCAAGAAACTGTTTTAACCTTTGTGTTTCTGTGCATGTTCTTGGGTAGGCGATGGCAGTATGCTCTTGATAAAACACAAAGTCGATGGGCACCCAGAAGTTATTTCTTACCCATCCATAGGATATTGTTTAGGAACTTTAATTTTGCTTTATATATAAAAGGTCTTCAATAATTGGGACAAATGGAAATGGAATAAAATAGGGAATTTTTTTATATACCAGGGACTGAACCCAGGGGTGTTAACAACTCAGCAACAACTTCAGCTCCTTTTTCAATGTTTTATTTTGAGACAGGTTCTTACCAAATTGCTTAGGGTCTCACTAAGTTGCTGAGGCTGATCTTGAACTTGCAATCCTCCTATCTTGGCCTGTCAAGTCACTGGGCCTACAGGCATATGTCACCATGCCCAGCTAAAACAGAAAAATTAATAAGTTTCTTTCAGGGTATCCCTAGTAACTGGGCAGTTGATGTAAGCAGTTTACTCTCTAATAGGGCTTAAGCTGCATAACACCCCTGATGGGAATGGCTTAAGCCATTATTGAGATGCTGGACACTAAATTTCAAGGCCCAACACTCATGGTAGAACCTCTTACCCCAACATACAGACACATGCACACACACATTGTGACAGTATCCAGCTGCCTGGCTTTGAAGGAAGTGGGCAGAGTGTCGTTCACTAAATGGTCAAATGACATTACAACACTCCTCTTCTTGCTGGGCACTGAAGAGAAGGTGTCATATTGAAGACCGGATACATTTTTTTCAGTTTTTACTCAAATATAGGTGCCTCTGAACAAGTCCTCTGACCTACAAGAAAAGAATAATATGGATTTTCTTGCATCCAAGTTTTCAGAATAAAATTTATACCTGCTATAATGCTTCAAAAGAGAAACTGAATGCAGATATTGGATTTGTCAGTTTAGAGTTTTCATGTGACTCTTATTTAAACCACAAGAGATCTGGGAAAGATAATATATATGGAATTCCCTCCATTAGGTTAGGGTGAGCTGCGAATTTGCATGAAGTATCATAACTAACAAAAAGATCCCACTTTATGTAACATTTTTGTACAACTGCAGCAACATATATTTGTTTCTACATAGTGCTATGTTTCAAGCCTTGGTCTCCAGCTCTAAACTGCAAAGTCTATTCCTTCCAGAATGTTGAAATTGACTGCGAGGTCATGCATTTGATCTTTGCTTTCCAAAGCTAAATGGAGAGAAAGCGATACTGAAGTATCTGGCAATTCAATCCACTGAGTGGAAAATCTGAAATGTTCCACTCTTCAACATTCGCTTTCCAACTTAACCACGGAGATTATTTTTTAAAGGTTTAGCTGCTATTGCTTCTATTACATAATGTGTGGTACTACACTCTGCTAAGAATAAATAAACACAGAGGATCACCAGCATCTCAAACCTGGATTCTGTACTCTGTGGGTTTGTGGGGAACACTCTCTGTGGTTAATTCCTCTGAGCCACCCACCCCTTGGTCTTAGGTCAGAAACTCCTTACCTGAAACAGTTCCTGGTGTTCCTAGTCTAAAGCAGGGCAAGCTTTAGGAAAAGAATTTAACTTCCATAAAATCAACAGTATAGACAGGGGGCACAAAGCAACTAACCTTGAGTGTTGACCACATGACAGTGCAGGATTTAATACTTATCTTTGGGAAACTCCAGATAACAATAAGAGGGAAAACATAATGTGAATGTCTTCAGATGTTTGCCGAAAATTTATTACAAACCATAATTCTTAGATTCCCAATCTGTATGCAATAAGTATGTCCCCAGCTCAACCTTGACAGATGGGCAATGTTGGACAACATCAAGATTCTATCCTGGCTTACTTGAAAGCCAAGGTGACTGGCATCATGGTTTGCAATCACCACTCCTCTCTACATTCTCCTCTTCCTTTCTCTCTGGATCACGGCAATATCATTCTTGCCTGTATCATATCATGTCAACAGAACACACTTGAATTCCTATGACCAAAGCTGTCCAACCCTATTAAGACCTTACATTATTTAATCTTCCTTTAGGACTTTATGTAATTAACTCGTTCCTGCTTCTTCTCCTCCTTTGACTTTGACAGTATCTGGTTCAACATCTCATTCTTTTCATTTCAGTCAAAGTTTTATTTGTTGACACTTGAATGACTCTCATTAACTAATGTAATAGATACATCATCATCTGTCCATTTATGAATCATTTCTGCAGTTACTTGGCATTGACATATGGTCTTTGATTTGGGAAAGATATATAGAAAAATAGAGCCAAAATATGGCTGCTAAATTTGGTTTATCTCAGTGCAAATGGTAGCTCTGCCACTTGGTGGGTGGCTATTCAGAATGGGATCCTCAGAGAACAGACTGAAATGTAGATTAGGGTACAGGGGGTCTATTAACTCCCGAGATCAACACCACTCGGGGTCAGGGAAGGCAGAAGATTTGGATAAAAAGAGAAATTGGCTGTGTACAATCTCAACAACCTCATGGGGATGTCTGAAGTTGAGATAGGACTTCTGAGTTTCCTGAAGCTGGGAGTAAGAGACTGTGCCTTTATAACCTTGCATCCATCCATCTTTGGCTATTGGTTTTCCTAGAAAGGTGGGATGACTTTGGGTAATATGTTCTCTTCCCTTAATGGGTTTGGGAGCTGAGGGCTGTCAGATCACAGCTCTGCCAACCATTAAGGGAACACATCCTGCTCCTAAGGGAATCCAGGAAGAACTTCACAGCCTCTATTACCGTAGCTCAATGTCCTTGGAAAAATTAGTTTTTCTGTGCCTCACTTTCATAATTATAAAATAGGAATGATGATAATATATACCACATGAGTCTGTTTCAGTTGCTCAAAACAATAACTGGCATAGAGTAAGTGCCAAGAAAAAGATCACTTTTTGTTTTATTTCTTAGCCACTCAAAACAGCTCCAAAAATAAGCTTGTAGTGTGGAGCTAAATTCAACAGATTGGCAAACTACATTAACTTGGAGTCATGCTCATCTCACATTTGGTTGAAAAGTCCTATCCTTTCTTCCTCTTCCCCTTCTTCTCCTCCTCCTCCTCTTTCTCCTCCTTCCTTTCTTCCTCCCCTTCCTCCTCCTTTCCCTCCTTCCTCCTCCTCATCATCCTTCTCCTCCTCTCCTTCTTCTTCGTCATGATCTTCTTTTACTTATTTATTTTTTTGGTACAGAGGATTGAACCTAGAAACACTTTACCACCGGGCTACATCCTTAGCCCTTTTTATATTCTGTTTTGAGACAGGGTCTTGCTAAGTTGCTGAAGCTGGCCTCCAACTTGCAATCCTCCTGCCTCAGCCTTCTGAGTCACTGGAGTTACAGGCATGCACCACCATGCCCAGCTGAATCTTTCTTTTCATGGCCTCTGAAGTGTTCTGTCAATACTTCCATGGTGAAGATCCTTATGTGCTCTTAACTGTAATATATTATTTCTTCTTGTCATTCTCCCTTCTAAATAATCCTTTAAATAGTTACTAATCTGTTTTATTTGTTCTTTTTTGACATAATTATAAAATCTTGAAATATATCTTATTCTAATTAAGTCCCCAATATCTTTCCATTCCCTTCCTTCCCCTCACCCCCTGCTCCCTTCCCTCTATTGTTCTTTCTGCCATTTACCCATAGTTGTTTTTTTAATTAATTTCTTGTGGATGTATACATGATGGTGAGATTCACTATAACATGTTCATATATGTACAAAGAAATTCATTACACCATCAGATTCATTACACTATCTTTCCTTTTCCCATACCTCACCCTTACCTACATTCCCCTTTGTCTATGCCACTGAACTATTCTTCTCACGCCCTACCTTATTGTGGTTTAGCTTCTACATATCAGAGAAAATATTCGACCTTTAGTTTCTTGGGATTGACTTATTTCACTTAATGTGATTGTTTCCAGATCCATCCATTTACCAACAAAAGTCATAAAGCCAATCTTTAGAGCTGAGCAATATTCCATTGTGTATATATGCCACAATTTCTTTATCCATTCATCTGTTGAAGGACACCTAGGTTGGTTCCATATTTTAGCTATTGTGAATTGTGCTGCTGTAAACATTGATGTGGTCACATCACGGTAGTATGCTGATATTAAGTCCTTTGGAGGATGTGTATCAAGGAGTGAGATAACTGGGTCAAATGTTTTTTTTTCATTCCTAGTTTTTTAAGGAATCTCCATACTGCTTTCCTGAGTGTTTGCACCAATTTGCAGTCCCACCAACCAACAATGTATGAGTGCACCCTTTTCCCCACATCCTCACCAACATTTATTGTTACTTGTACAAATTCAAACCTGATCATCATTTCCCTACTTAAAAATCTCATTGTGATTAGACAAAGTTCTTATTGCTTAATATTGCATCTCTTATCATTCCCTTAAATGCAACTAATTTATTAGGAATAGCTAATTTCATTTAACTCTGTTTATCAGGCTCTTGCTCTGTCCTGGTACTTTAACCAAGTGTTTTGTGAGTTCAACTTTTCTTCGTAACTAAAACATCCTCTCTTCTATAAATAAATATTTCTCGGATTCATTTGAAAGCACCAATACACTCAGACCATTGTTTCTCTGCTTAGGTTCAAGTTATTCTCTCTCTCTCTCCTCTCTGTTACCTGGCTCCTTTGTCAGAGATTAAGGCTAAGCGTTAGACCTCGTAGCATATAGTATCAGAACATGGTACAGTGAGCTCTAGAACCGAACAGTTCTGTTTAAATTCTGTGTTGGTCGTTGTCAGTGAAGAGGCTTTGGACTAATTGCACCCTTAATTTTTTATCTAACCTTAAAGGGTCTATCAGGAGTAAATGAGGGAATACATATAAAATACACAAAGCATATGCTCCACGCATAGTAGGTAGGAGTACCATTGGGCTTCTCTTCCTCTACTTAGTGTCAGCTCTTCAGGAGAAGGAGCCTTGTCTTATACATCTTTGCTTCTTGACAAGTAGGAGAATATCTGACATGTTAAAAGAATAACTGCTAGGTCGATGGCTAAAGAAAGGGCTGATAAATATCATATGTCTTATTGAAATTGTACAGGAATGTAAGGGACAGCTTTTGAAAAAAGTGAAATGTCAAGCACATAAGGTACTGAAACTCAAGGAATTATTACCACTAGTCTAAAATGAGAATGCCTGATAATCTAAGCGAAAGCTGTTTCAAAGTTAACTAATATATTGTCATGTCATCTCAGACAGGTAAGCATTACTCTTCCCTGACAAAAATAAAAATTGCAATAGTTAGTTATTGGTAATGTGATGTTCCTTTGTTCATTCATTCATTCATTCATTCATCCATTCATCAATTGTTTGCTGAACATTTATTAAGTGTAACCATGCAAGAGCAATTCAGAAATGAATAAGTACAAGTGTGTCTCCTGCCCCCACGAAGCCCACAGCCTAACCAGGGAGGAAAACGGTAACAGCAGTGAGCAGTGTGGTAAGGTCTTTCCTGTGGAAAGTGCAAGATGCTTTAGTAACATGTAGCTGTGGCTCTGACTAGTTGGAGGGAGGCCACGGAAGGAGAGTGTAGCAACACAGTGGTTCAGCACATGGTGTTCCCAGAGGTCTCTGCAGTCTGTATTAAGCCTTTATACTTTATGGAAGCATCCTGTGTTGGTTTAAGCAGATAACATAACAGTAAGGTAGTCACATCACCAGATTTCCATTTCACAAAGAGCACTCTGACTTCCCTGTAGATATCGGATCAAAAGACTGAACTGAAGCCAGAAAGATCCATCAGGGAGGCCACCCACCAATTAGGACAATTAGGTCTTCAATCTCTGAATCTGGATCCCTGTTCACCATTTCCTTATCTTTCAAGGCATGGTTATTATGGTATTAGGATCATATTAGGTATTTCAGTACCGTAGCTATTATGATAGTAAGGACTATGAAAGTATGCAAGAAAAAGAAGCTTCAGGGTAAAAGAATCTATAGAGGTCTTCTTATCTATAGTTCTTTCTTTGAATGGAAGAATTTTGCCTCAAAAGGATGAGTATATCATCTAAATTTCACCCACTGAGTCCAATTCATGTGCTTTGGATTACACATGCCCCAAGGAGAAGATAAACAGGATTCATGATCCATAATTCTAAGGAACTTTTAATCTAGGTAAAGAAAACAAATAACTCTCTAGAGTGACTTGAAGCAACAGGTAAAGAATGAATATAAGGCTCATTGTGTTTCTACTACTCTGACTAATCATTCCCCATATCCTTTGTTATTGATGAGAAATTTTATGGTTCCTTTGGGTCTAAACAGACTTATGTAAATCCTTAGCCAGTAGTAGGGATTGACCAGTAAGCTCACTGTTCTTATGTCTGAAGAATTCTTAAGTTTCCTCCTCAGTTATAAGTACGGTTTGTAGGAACAGGGGCAGGGTAGGAATATATCCATGTTCATGTTCCTTTGTGGGACCAAATACCACTCAGATGATTGGCTTGGAATCACTTATCTACTTCTTTGTCACAGTGTAGACAATGTAATATGAAAGAGTAAAGCCACATGGTTGACTACTATGGCAATATTTTAATTGTAAGGTTAGGTTTTTACATTTTATACAAAAGACAAGTACTAGTCTAGCTTTCACCTATAATTCTGAGTATATTATGTGGAAAAGTACTCTTGATTAGCAATCATGTAATTTATAGAAATATTTCCAAATTTGATGTCTCTGGGAGGGATGGAAACTATCAGAGTATCACACTCTGTTTGGCTCTAATCATCTTAAATGGAAACCGTATCTAGGTTCAATGTATTCTTTGGACAGAAAAATGTAGGGTAGTACCAGTGCTACATTGCATTCCAGATCAGATTAAAGGTCTCTGGAGTTGTGGTTATACACACCCTGTTATAAAAACCCACTTCTCTACCAAGGGTACATGGAACTTCCTTCAAAGCTCCATTTCCAGAATATGTATATAGACCAAATGATTCATCACATGGCAATAGATGGTTATCAGTCACAAGAGTCAGGAAGGTCCTCACGCATTAATTTGTTGAGTACACACTAAGTGCCAGCTATTGGGATAGGTGTGTGGTTACCAGTATAAAGAAAATATCAACCTTCTGGCCAAGGAAATGCCAATTAATGGATGAAAGACGTAAGCAAAATACTGGCGATACAGGAAGATAATTAAGGCATGTAAAATTATAGGTAATGAGATAAAGCAAGTAAGAAGTGGTTGATGTTGTACAGATGACTCTGGGGATGATAGAGTCTGAGCTAAGCCTTAAAAGATAAGAAAAAATTAATTACCAAACAAGATAATGTCATGAAAAGAGAATTTTATATCTGACCTAAGTTCTTCGGTTGAATGGTGATGCTGACAACTGGCATGAGTCATGCACTGAAGGAGCACAGCAAGCAGGTGACAGGCAACACCATTTCCAAAGTGACTCTTTTTCACCCTTATCTTACTGAAAATATTTCTTTCTTTTCTTTCTTTTTTTTTTTTTTTGGTACTGGGGATTGGTACTCAGATTGATACTCGACCACTGAGCCACATCCCCAGCCATATTTTGTATTTTATTTAGAGACAGGGTCTCACTGAGTTGCTTAGTGCCTCACTTTTTGCTGAGGCTGGCTTTGAACTTGCGATACTCCTACCTCAGCCTCCCAAGCTGCTGGGATTACAGACATGCACCACTGCACCTGGAGCAAATATTTATCTTGATTACCCAGAATTTCTTGATCACATTAGAAGCTAGTTCAGAAGAAATATCTATAAATGTCTGTTGTTTTAGTTCAACTGGACTTGCAATGAAAATTAATCATTCATAGAGGATAAATGTAACTTTTAAAACCCATATGTATCATCACATCTTAAAGAGTAAGACACTGACTTAGAAATTATTACTTTAATAATAGTAACTAATTTAATTTAGTTACTATTTAATTTAGCATTTAATGTGTAGTAAACATTGGGTTCAGCTCTTCATAAGCATAATTTCATGTAAGCTTCACAATAAACCCATAAGGTAAGTTCCATTATTCCTCTCATCCTACTCTAGGAGAAATTGAGTCTTGGAAATTTCAGTTGCCCAATGTGAAGAGTATCGCCATGATTCAATAAGAGCTCTTCCCATGCTGTGGAAAGAGTAGAAGGTTGGAAAGCCATGAATCTGGTTAGCAGTCCTACTTTTACTATGTCTTGGTCAGGCAGTAGTCACATCACCCTTCTTTACCTGTAAAGTAAAAGTTGAGGGATGGATTGTTATGGCAAGAGTAACTGGAGAAGTTGAAGTTGAAGACGTTTGTAGCCCTTTCTATGGTTTTTGACCATGCAAAGTGGATTGTTCATTCCACTAGTGACTCTGGGCACAAAGGGATATGGTCACTGATCCATAGAGTGTACTGAAAGGACAGACACATCATAGAAAGGAAGACAGACAATCACCCCATTGATGTGGCCACTGGTTTGACCAATGAATTCATGGAAGGCCCTCTCCCAGTGCTCTTGGCCATGTTTTTTACTCAAATTAAGGAATTGCTTGGATTATTGCCATTTCCTTTACAAGAAAAGGGATGAGAGTGGTTTCTCTGGAGAAGGAAAACTATTCTTCCATAAACAAAGGTCTGCTCTGACACTACGTGTTTTAAAACAATTCAGAAAGGGGCTTTTTTATGTTGTGTTCTCTTGAATTTTGTCACTTCTTTTTTACCCTATCCTTATGCTCCAAAATATGGTATGATTAAAGTCATTCCAGGTACATATTTGAAAAGAAAAACCCACAGAATGGTACTTTCAACCTACAGATGGGAGTGAGGTTTTGAAGATATCAGCAGTTTCTAACTTTGGTCTTTTAGATTGGTCTTTGAACTTCTTGGTCATTTTGGCCTTTGGAAAGTTACTGGAGCTTTTTAGTAGTTTATTTTCTTTGGAGATTAAAAAAAAGCAAAAGTGGCCATTTTGTTCAATTAAAACTGTGTGAAATTAGCTCTATTTATGGGGTTAGAAGAAAATATATAAACTTTGAAGTCAAAACAATGGCTCTGCTACTTTTCAACTATGTGATTCTATCTAATATTCCTGAACCTTCATTTTTTGTCTGTAAAATGAGAATTAAAATCATTAATTCATAAGCTAGTCATTAAGTTTAAATGTAATCATATATGCAAAGTACTTACATGTAAGTTCTTAGTACAGTGCCTGATTGAAGTTTAACAGAAGGAAACTACATTCTTCAAAAATAGCAAAGACTAATATATTGAGTTGACATAAATAATACTCATACCAAAGTCTTCCCTGTGTGTTGAGAGAGACCATCTAATAAGATACTTTTCCTATCTTGCATATTTACTTGTTTTTTGGAGCAAATAAAAGTAACGACAGCAACAGATGTTGTGTCCATAAGCAAACAGAACGGAAAACAATTAATGCAATATGTTTATGTGTTTGGAAGTTTCCATCAAAATTTGTAACACTGATGATTTGAATTCCTCTAAAAGGAAATCTGAACCCAAAATGGCTTTATATGTGCATCAGCCATTTTTTTTGAACCTTCAATAATATCTGTTATCTATGGTTGGTTGTGATTATTTGTGAAAAGCAGACATAGGGAGAAGATATATATGAAACTGCGCCAGATTAATAAGATAGTGCCTGAGGTATGGACAACATATTAATATACCTCATAAAAATGGCTAACCCAGCTGAGCTCAGATATCAAACATTTATATATAAGTATATATATGTATATATATGAGCATGCTAATTTTCAGTCACTGAAAAACTCTGGATGGATGCCAATATATTCTGGGAAAAGGAAATAGTATCATACAGATCCCTTCTCAGAGATCTTTGATGTCCAAAGAGAAACACTTCCTGAAATGATGATTATTCTCTTCTTTGCCTCATCTTTGAGGACTGCCCCAACTTGTTCGTTTTGCATCCAAAGACCACCACAAAGTTCAGAGAGGATAGGAGGGGCCTTCCTTTTAAATTTTCGGTAAACCATTTGCATTTTCCAAAAGTTAGTTGACAATTACATGGTTTGGGGACTTCCAGTTATAATTGTATTGCAAAAATAATAAGAGAGGAAACAAGCAGAAGTTATGTTAACAGGCCCCTGGTGGCTATCACAGACCTGTGGTTCAGTCTTTGAAGTCGGTTTCAATAGATTTTCATGTGAAATAAGTGGAGTAGAGTGCTCTTATTTCAGGTTTCAGAAGTGATATTGTTTAATGTACTGATATAGTTTCTTGTAAATATGTTTTAGCAAGCTATTTTTTTCCCCTCTGAATGACTACTATTTGGAAATCAGAACTCCTCTATTAGGCGAAACAAAACAGGAGGTTAAGATTACATTTCTATTTCTATTTTTATTTTGTGTAATAAAATTAATTCAAGCACATGGTTTTTAAAAATAAACACTGACAGCTAAAGGAATTCAAAGTAACAATATCCTTTTTCTAGCATCTCTTCTCAAAGATAGCCCTTTCAACATCAAATTTTCTGTATATCCCAAAACAAAGCAAAAATAAATAAATATAAATTTTTGTATAGATCCACCTATAAGTATATTGTTTGTTTTACACAAATACATACATAACATACTGCATAGTACTTTGATTTTTCACATAATAATATCTTGGAGGCTTTTCAATATTATCACATATGAATATTCTACATTCTTTTCGACATCTGCATACCATTCTGCTATTTGGGTGGAGAATAATGTATCTAAACAGCGATCTCTGTTCATTTTTGTATGTAATTAATAAGTCAAAATGTACATTCTTTTCGACACCTGCATGCCATTTTGCTATTTGGGTGGACAATAATGTATCTAAACAGCAATCTCGGTTCATATTTGTATGTAATTAATAAGTCAAAATGCAACTACATTGAAAATTTTGAGAGCTATATTAAGTTGGAAGAATATGAGAGTGCTTATTTTAGGCAAGTTTTGTGTTGTCTCTGTATCCTCCTGTACTTTGGTTGACTTATCAATGTCAATAGAATGAGAAAATTAAGAATAGTAATCTGGGAGACAACAAAGGTGTTCCCAACAGGGAATGGAAGGTTACTCAAATTAAAATCATTTAAGGAAAAGTTATTTACAAAAGGGCCTAATAAAAATGCAGGTAGACTCATACTGTAACAACGGAGCAAAGAGATAGTGGATGGTCTTTTACCATCCAAAAGCTAAACTGAGAGAAGAAGGTCATGTGGAGAAGCTCACCTTGTGGGGAGTGGTGGCTGGAGGTTACAACCCAGACCTGCTGAGGCTCCTCAGTGCCACAGGGCTTCCCACTGGCTAAAACCAAGCAGAAGCCAGAGGACACACTCTTTGCTGGTGTTCATATTGGTAAACTTCACAAAGCCAAAATCAGGATGGAAGGGGTATAAAGAATAAATCTGAAGGGGCAAAGAGTTCAAATGATCCCATTCACGAGATGATTCCTAACATCGCCCTGATATCAAGTTTGATCCATCCCAAAGTAGCACAGGAACCAATCTTTATATATGCCTGGGAGCAAGGCAATTTATTTTAGTAAAAGGTTGTCTTGTTCTTTGTCTAATTATCCTACTTGATAAGCTGTCTGAGGAGGAAGACTGTGTCTAACTCATTCATCAGTCAGTGGAACCCTGAAGGATGCCTGACACACAGGATGTATTCAATCCAGAATTACTGAATGCATGCATGTATAAATAAGCGCATGTCAGAACAAACGTTTCTTATTTCTGAATTGGTGTTTTGAATTGCTACCTAAGCCCATTTTTTAATCATTAATGGGTTATTCAGTGTTGGTGGTATGATACAATCAAGGAAAATTTCCCTCTGGAAAAAAGCTGACTCCAGTGCCTTCTGATATCTCAGGCCATAACTGAAGTTGTACTTGGCCTTGATCTTCTAGCAGATGCTGCTATCGGGCAAATCCTGGCATGTGGATTTTACACATATAGAGAACATGAGTAATAAAGACATTCCAGGTATACAAATTGCATTCTAGCTTGTGAATGTTCTATTCCTGCTTTCTCCCCAAGTTTTCTGAATCCTAAGATGATAATGTCAAGCATCTGTACATTCTGTGGTTTTGTTGGTGGAGACTTCTCTTCTTTTGTCATATAAACTTAGGTCATTATTTTTGTAAGTTTTGTTTTGGACCTGGCTGACATTCATTCCAAGAAAGCAATGATCCCATTTAATTGCATTTTTTTCATGAAAGACTGTATTAAATAAAAAATTCTGTTATGTAGCTGCCTGGTATATATGGACCTTGTCTTTTTCATCGTGCTATTCACAAACAGATTTGACACATAATAGAGGTTCAAAAAATAGAAGGTGAATTTACACAGAAGTTCAACATTCTTCTGCCCTTTTCTAGGCTGCACCCTTGACTTTGGAAATGCAGCAAAAACGTTGAATCTTACTTTGTTGCTGTTGAATGGAGAGCATGAAAATGGATATCAACATGGTAAGATAGAATAAACTTGAGCTTTGATATGAGACGGACCTGGACTCAAATCACAGCTTTGCCATTTCTAACCTGATAACCTTGAGCATTATTCAGCTTCTCTGAGGTTTCTGGGTAAATGCAATAGGATTATAGACACAGTAAATTCTCTGACACTTGATAAAATATTAGCTTCCTTTTCTGTATTATTTTTTTCCTTAAGTATTTAAAAAACTGTGCTCTGGTTAGAGTCAAAGATGGGCCAGTAGATTTAAATGGGGTATTTAAAGAACTTATTGTAATTTTAGAAAAAAGACAGGACTTAATGGGAATCATCACTCTTTCTTAAGTTTTTTTTTTTTTTTTACCTCTGAGATATAGAAATTAAATCTTACTAGTACATAGAGTTACTCTCTCTAAAAAAAAAAAAATCCTAAACAAAACACAAGAATTTAAGTACATTTGCTCCCTCTTTTCCTATTGAAGTTAGCATTTGAACTTGTTTTAGGAATGCATTGATCCAAGACATGTTGGTGTCTACGTGGTAATGTAACACCAGGGGAACTTCATTCATTGTGAAATATTGTCTTTTAGAACAGTAATCAATCTTTTATTCATGAGCTGATCTGTCATCAATATTTACTTAATCCTTTCACCTTTACCTTGATTCCAGAGGGATTGTAGAACCAGTTTTCCAAACGCATCAGATTCTGCTTGGTCTCACCAGCCCCTGCAGTGCCTCTTTCTTCCTTGATTCATTCATATTGCTCTTCTTTGAGTTCTTTGCCATTTTTACATGATCTACCTGCTGCTGTTACACACAGAAGGATGATATCAATGATTAAATATATGGTAGTAACCACCTTACCAATAGCATTAGGTGACATCACCCAATTCTTTTCCCACAGGTCCAAGGTCCACTCCAGAGCCTGTACACCCCTACTCACACTGGGCAGCCCCATCTCTGACCATGCTTTCTCTTAGGCCTTCTCTTCAGCCATGCAAAACTTCTTTGGCAGTGTACTAAGACCTTTTAATTCTGGAACATGTTCTTCCCTCTGCTTTTGTATCCCATGTCCCTGCTCCCAGTCCCATCCACATCTCTAGGGTCAATTCACTTTGCTCCCCCTGCAGTGTTGAACTGGAAAGAGCTGCTCCTTCAGAGCCCTTCCTGGCTCTGTGTTCACTGAACCTGCCAGGTCATTGCAGCATATTGCCCTTCATCTGGGTCATTCTTCCCTTAACTTGATATTAACACTGTGATTTAAGTCTCTGGCCCACCCCACCAGCCTGTAAGATACTGAAAAGGATAAGGACCACAATGTGTCTGGTTTCTTATTGCTTACTAGTGTCTGCATATTGCAAGACCCATATAAGATACTCAATTAATAACTATGAATGAAAATTTGGAGCTAAAGACAAAGGATATTTAGTACAAAGTGATGTTAGTTTCCTCTTGCTGTTAAAACAAGCCACCTAATCATTTAAAAATACATATATATTAACTTATAGTTTGGGAGGCCAGAAGCCCCCAAATGAGCTATAATCAGGGAGTTGGTGATACAATGTTTACTCTGGAGGCTCTGGAGGGGATTCATTTCCTGATTCCTTCTCATGCTGCCATCTCTCTGCCTATTTCTTCTACTTTTCAAGACTCTGGATTACACTGGGTCCATTCAGGTAACCCATGATAATTTTCCTTTTGAAAGTAAAATGACTTAACTGATTGAATTGCTACTTTCATTCTATCTGTACCCTTAAGTTCCCCGTGCTACATAACCTGACATAGTCACAGATTCTGGAGATGAGGGCATGGGCATTTGGAGATCCTATAAATCTGCTTATCTCAAGATGTCACTCTTCACTTACTTTGACATCTATAAAGTAAGATGTGGGGTTAGTGTCCCTCCAAAGAATCTTCCAGCTCTAGCCAAAGTCATGCAGATGGTATTAAATTATGAAAATAGGCATATTCTCCTTTGTCTTCTCTGATCAATCAGATTTGTCTATAACAATTCCAAGTCCTGTTATCACATGCTCGGAAAAGGAAAGCAGTTGCCAATCACCACAGGACCATCATTTCTTATATTTGATTCTGAAGTTATTTACTGTTTTGTGTTTGGTTTTGATGACCTAGTATGATCAGATATTCTTGAGAGCAAGAAGAATTTTCTCAATTCTTTCTTATCACATTGGCACAGCAAGTGCCATATAGAAAATCAAACCTTGTTCTAAACCATGAGAAGAAAAATTCGGGATATGATAAAAGGGGATTCTAAAGGGAAGTGGGAAAGTTCACACCTCCTGATTCTGGGGCACTTTGGGAGAAGAGGAAAACAAAAGGGAGTAAAACAGGTATTCTGGACTTTTTTTCTCTGTTAAAATCCATAATGAAAATATCATACAGATATGAGATATATTAGCCAGGTGTCTAACAGGAAGATATGCATCAAAGTCTTTGAGAAAAGAAAGTTTAATGAGAGGACCATTTACAGAGGAGTGTGGGTAGGATAGAGGAACCAGCAGGAGATGGTAAAGCACCAACAGCTATCAACAGAAGACAAGGACCGGGAGCTGTAGCTATTGAGAAGGGAAAGAGGCCCTGTCAAAACCCAGGTCTCATGGGGTGAGCCTGGTGGGAAGACCTTGATTTGAATCTCACCCTGACCCCCATCTCCAACCAAATGGGCAAATCCAAACCCAGAAGCTGTGGGGCAATGAGACTGTGGACCTAATGAGGACAGTACCCAGTGAAAAAGAGCAGGGCAAATAGAGAATACTTAGTGGTACTGAGATAGTAGTTCATGTGTCCAGAAGAAGCCAGGGTGAAACATCATGTCTTGTTGACACCAGGCCAAAAAAGAATGCAAATCCTTGTCCAAGGGTCTACTTCTGGGAACCTACTTCTGGCCAGAAACAGGGATGGAGCTGGGTCTCAAACCTCGCTTCACCTTTTTCCAAAGCCCATGCTGTGCTCCTTCCTTTTGGATCTTGATGTTAGATTCTCAGCAGAGAACTGTTAAAGTGGCATTTTTTTCCCCACTGGTATGATCCCTGAATGATTGAATGCTGTTTAGTACTGAAAAGTAAAAATTATCTGCCACCCAACATATTAATGTAACTGAAAACCACTATTAGGATGTATTTTAAATTTAGGAAATGAGTCAGAGACAAAGAATACAATCTAACAGAACAGCTAAGTGTTAATTAATTCAAAATTTTATTTTTCTAAATTGCACTTAGAGTGAGTTCAAACTCTTACCTTGACCCTAACTACAATACAACCCCAGACAACTATTTAATTATTTGCACCACACTGTCTGCACTCACAAAGCTGGGATAAAAATACTTACCCCATAATATTATTGTTAAGATTAAGTTATTTTATATAACTCACGTCTAACAAATATTAAAGACTGAAAACTGAATAGATGTTAGTATTATGAGGCTTAAATAAGAAATACATTCTTCTTGTATTCACCAGAACTTTAGTGAGCACACACTTTATGGAAAGACCTAGAACAGATAGTTTCTGTACTTGAGGAACCCCTGAAGTTGTGAAAGTAACAGACTAATTAATATAGAGTAGCCCATCATAAGACAAAGGGAACCACAGAGGTTTGCAGAGTCAGCCATGTTAATTTATTGGGGTTGTCACAAATTTAGACTGGTCTTATACAGTTTGGGATATGAACTAGGTAAGTGTGATTAAAAAAGCATTTGTTAAAGGGTGCCTCCATTTGTGATTAATCCACATCTGAGCCCTATTGATGATTGAGTATGCTTCCGATTTTGTTACTTTAAGATTTTTATCCCTTTTTTCTAGCTATTTTAAGCAAGTAGTTCTGTTTTTGAGAATTTGCACTGAGCTAACACTTTAAAGACACAGGTTCTGGAGCTGGTGCTGTCAATTTCTGGCTTTAAAACACTGGAGGATCTTCTGCAAGCATTGATTTTGTATCTTCAAAATGATTTTTGTACATGCATCTCCTTTACCAGATACACATGGGTTTGAATCCTAGCTCCACAATTTTCTAGCTAATCAAACTGAGCTAATTAGTTGTTCTTTCTAGACTTCAATTTCTTCATCTATGTAATGGAAATATTTACATCTATCCCCTAAAGAGTGCTTTGAGGAGTAGTTGAGATTCTCTATATAAAATGCTTAGCATATTACCAAAGCCCGTAGTTCAATAGGCTCTTTTCATCAACCATTCCTTTTCCTGCAGATTGGGTTGGATTGTATCATAGTAATCAAGTCCTGCACTTCTGCCTCTAAAAAATAAAGCAAAGCGTTCCAACAGAAGAGAGAAGCCACATACATGCTTGTATTTGTCTCCCTGGCTCAGTCAGGTGATGTAAGAAAGTTTTGAAATGTGAGAGTTTGGACAGGCAATATGGAAAGACAAAACACCATCCTAATTTGTGCCCACAACATATGCAGAAAGCAGATAAAGCTTATCACTTATAGTTTTAAGAAATAATTTAAAAGAGAGGATTTATTAAACAAGATATGAATCTAGAATTTATGAGGAATTCTGTTTCTCATCCAACCACTTTTATGTGTTTAATAATTCACACCTCTAAAGTATGTGACTATGTAAATCTCTTTTATCCCCCAAGTATTTCCTTTCAGAAGATACAAAAAATATGGCAAGAACTTGTGGATCCTCAGAAACAATAGCAAGAAGCCAGAGAATTTGCCTAAAAATTGAAGGTGAGTCAAATAGGAAAAGTGTTTGTAACCAAGAGCAACCAGACAACGTCTACTGTGACACTACCACAAAGAGACCCTGTTATGACACCAAAGCCACCTGTATTCAAAGCTGTAGAATTTTGTCAATGACGCAGATTAAAAAAAAAAAAATCCGGTCTGTCAGTGAACTGCCAAGTTACTATAAATACATTATTTCTCTGGGTGTGACTTTCGATATAGATAAAAATTTTGCTTTCTTTTTAAAGATAACACTACCAATAGTACATTCCAGACTCATGTTTGTTATTTTCTTATCTGATTTATTGAAATTTATTACTTTTTATAGTCAACCTATAGGCTTTGTATATGCATGTTGTGGTATGTGTGTATGTATGCACACCCATTCACATACATGCTCACACATCTACACACACACACACACACACACACATTAAATGGAAACCCTAGGCCACAAGAGCCAGAGAAATCTTTGAGCATTGTTGAATCAAAGAAATGAGGATAACTTGCTGGAGTCCTTACAGTTAAAAGTATGGTTAACTTCATTTTTTTCTGCTTCTTTTTATCTTCCCAGTATATTATACTGCCTTTCAACTCATGGGAAAAAATAAAAATTGAAAACACACACACAAAACCTGTTTAAACCTCTACAAAGCAGACAAACATGAATACCTGAACTTACAGGGCATTTATTTAAACTATTTCAGATGTTGAAAACTATAAAGCTAGGGAGGTGCATGGCCTAATCTGTTAAGAATAATTCAGACTTGCACCTGTCTTCCTGTTGTAATAATAAATAGCATGCCCATTCACCACCACCCCCCAAAATGTGCTGGTTTAGAAGATAATGTATATGGTCACCATAATTAAAGCACAAGTAAGCACACATTTCACATTGAAAGGTCATGGTCTGTATTTTAATTGAAAATAATACAAAATATATTTCAGAACTTCTCAAAAGGACGTCTACAACAATTATTACCAGAGTTTAGGCTTAAAAACAGGAGTTGAGTGATACTATGTACTTGTAAATAAGCAAGATCACATGGGATCTCAATAGTAGAGCTGATCCTTGCCAGAAAAAGCCAAGCATGTTCACAGAGCTTTAAGATGTCTTCAGTAAGAATTATGGTTCTGTTTTCTTGTTTTTTGTTTTTTTTAATTTTTGTTTTTAATAATCTAAATGAAAGTGCATGAAAGAGTAGTGAAGCAATGTTATAATTGAGGGCACTCTACTGGTAATTTGAACGTCAAGTTCAATCTTCACAAATGGTGCCTGTAGGTTCTTTGTTCTACTTCCTTGGGCCTCATCATTTCTATCATGTATAAAATAAAAAAAAAACAAAGTAGAACATCTGTGCTTCTTTCCAGCTTCAGTTTTAGACTCCCACAGACTTGCTAAGGAATTTCCACAATTTTATTCATTCCTGGAAAAATGTATCACATTCCACCCACAAATTAGTCCAAAGTTCTCGATGATACAATTATTTCCTCAGAAATTTCAGAAAGTAAGGGAAATAAGTGGCATGAAGAATGCCTCCTTCTGGAATTTGTGCTTGGTTTTCGTGCAATCCAGAAACATATGTTTGGAACAAAGAGCATCATCTCTCCATCCCAATGTCCTAGCTGGGGCAGACATCACTCACATGTCTTATGTTTTATTTTATCAGCTCAGTGGAAACTAAGACTCTGCCTACAGCTGTGTGGACTGGATGAAATGTGGCATGGCCTATCAACTCTGCTTTACCTCCAGTGGTTCAGAGCACAGCCCAGGAGCTCATGCTGTCAATAGAGAAAACTAAAACAATGGCATTAGATATGCTATAATCCTGTTTGATGGCATGAATAGGCCGAGATTCTCTTCTCCAGCCTCAAATGCTGTTTTCATGAGAAGTCCAAAGGTTGATTAGTTTTGGGATGCTTGTATGGAGAAAAACTGGTATCTGATGAAGGTTGATTATATTATTCATTCTGCACACACAGCAAATGGGTTCTGTATTTGTGGAGAGTATTTTTAATTAGTGCTTGTATTGTGCATTAAACATGGTCATGTAAAATAGTTAACAGATGTGATATTTTATACCTTAAAATTTGAAACTTTTTTTCTTTCATTTGATGAATTCTAACCCATAGCTCTCTGTTTACATGTTTGCTATTTTGGTTCTGTGTAATTCTAGAAATAACTAGTTTCAGACAGTTATGGTTTAGTGAACATGGGGAATTGCTTTAGCTAAAATTATTGTTGCTTGTTTCTGAAACTCCTACAGAATAAATCTACAGTCTTTGGAGAAGCAGAAGTTATTTCCAATGACACATACTATTTGCTGAAAATTTACGGTAGGTTGACTCATGCATCTTTGCATTGTACTTAGATTAAAATACTATAGCTTTGGTCAAGAGGTAGATGTGTCAGTAGCCTCACTGTGGCTTCACAGTTTGTTTTGATAGGACAGAGAAAGTTTGCCTAATTATAGGAGGCTCATTATTGGTTCTGAAGAAGGAAAGAAGTCATCTCAACATTGATTTCTTCTGGAAATGAATCATGCAGTTGTATAAGGTTTAGCCCCACTGTCTGTCTCCATCTGTGATCTTTTTCCCTTCTCTTTTACTTAATGTGAAGTTTGTCATTTCAAATAATGTCTGATGTCTGGCTCTAGGCTATTTGTAGATTTATCCTACCCAATGTGTGTCACTCATCTTTGTTTAGAATCTGCAGACTTCATCCTAGCAACCTCTATTTTTTTCCCCTCTGTGCTTTTGCTCCATTGGTGGCTCCGTATAGATTATAATGGGCTCTTGAAGTAAGACTATGATTAATGGTGGGTATCATAACTCCATAGATGTACAGTAAATTGGAAATTCTTAACATGAATTTATCATCTAGATAAATATTAACTGCATCCTATTTCAACAGTTGCTTGCCCATATTTTACTGTGGCCAAGCCACCCTTTTAATGCTGCCTTTTAAAGAAACAATACAAAGTTCAGATGTTTCAACCCATACAGCTGATTTCTAAGTTGAAGTTATAGATGCCAGAATTCTTTCAAATATGAAAAAAGAGACCTTGAATTTCCAAATAATTATAATTTTTTTATCTTAGCCTGTTATCATTTTTATGTGATGTTTGCTTTGGTTACCTGCTTGTAAGCAAATAAACAAAAAATGGATCTGGCTTGTTATTGTCTACTTAGGAATCAAGTTAGTTTTGTTTTTTATTTCTGTTATTTAAAACTGACCCTGAGCTATAGCCTTCTTCCCTATGAGCTAGGTTAATGGTCCCAACACACATTGGACAATAGAATTTTCTACTTTACCTTTAAATTTTTAAAATATATTTTTATATTTAATTAATATATAGTAATTCTACATATTTATAGTGTAGAGTGTGATATTTCAATATAGTTATACAAGGTATAATTATCAGATGAAGGTAATTGGCATATCTATCACCTAGGACATGTATCATTTCTTTGTGTTAGGAACATACCATTGGTTTTAATATGAAGTAACCAAAGTGAACATTCATGTCAAGAACGCAGCTAAGAATGTGATGATAACTTTGGAATAGCATACCTTTGGAAAACCCCTGAATGTTGACTTGGCTTTCCTAAGTAATTAAATATTCCTCTCTTGATCTCTATTCAAGAATGCATTTATATATTTTGAATATAGACTGACATATGTTAATGGGTGGTATTCAAAAGAGGTAATACATCATTACCACAAAAGAACAGCCACCTTCAAATAAAATTAGTATTTGTATCAGAGGAAAAGGTAAACAGTTTGGGTACAATGGAGACGTGGTGAAAATGGTTTACCAATTTGGCTCTCTTGCCACATGGGTAGTGGATCAGGCAGCCAGAAAATCATGGATTCCTTTCAGCTGTGGAAGTTCAGGGCACAAGTCCAAGCCAAAAGCGTGGCCATGGCCAGCTGTCTGAGCCTCTGTGTGTACTCAGTAACCAGGAGTATGTTACAACATATGCTGTGTCAAATCCAGCCATTAGCCTTTCAGACTAAGTCAGGAGAGTCTCTCCTGTGTTTGGTATACCAGAAAGGAACCTTCAATTGGCTTATAGTAGTCATGTACTAAAAGGTAGAGAGAATGGAGGGAATTTAGACTTTTCTCTTTTAGGCTATTCATGGAAAACTATCCATTTTTGTCTCTTTTAGAAAGGGAAGGTACAGGGAGATTAGATGGCTCAAATTACCTATGTGCATGTACAAATGTGGCATAATGAATTCCACTATTATATATAATTATAATGCACCATTAAATTTTTCTAAAAAAGAACTAATCTATATATGTAATATGTAAATGCAGTTTTCTCAAGCCTCTTTTTCATAAGTTGAAATGATGAAATTTCCTCTCATAAAAAATGTTTATGTGCATTTCAATAAGTGTATACAATATGTAATCATCAGGTCACAATAATCGGCCAAACTATTGCCTTAGACATTTTTCATTTCTTCAAACTGGGAACATTCCAGATCCTATCTACTAGCTATTCTGGTTAAAATTTAAAATGTTGGTTAATTGGATGTTGGTGAGAATGTGGATCAATAAAAATTCTCACATAGTATTAGGGGGCAATAAATTGATTCAACCACTTATTTTAGCATTATCTAGTCAAGATACAGCTGTGCATAATTTTATGACCTATCAATTTAAAAAGCATACACCTCCAAAGAAATGTGTACAGGGGTGAAACAGGATGTAAATTATAATGATCATAGCAAAAGTATTGGTAATAGATTCAAACTGAAAATAAAGAGATAAATATTACTTTATAGCTTTGTAAAAGTGCTACTTAATGACCATTCTCTGAGAGTATTATTTAAATACTCATTTAAATGGTAAAATTTCTATGCTAGGTTTGAATTACAGCTCTTAGGAGTCTAAGCTTGCAGTTATCTTGAGAAATTCCTGCCTGTGATGAAGGCCACTTCCCAATATCACCTGCCTTTGTTCTACATCTGTGAATTGCTTATCACAAGAATCCCTGCCCAGGGCCCCTGGTTGCATGGTCCAAAAATTCAAACCCACAAATGTTGTAATGGTTAAGAAATGATGTCAAATTTTCTATAAAAGTCCCATGTAACCTCAGCTCTGGGACCAGAACTTCAGAGCACTAGGTCATCTGGGTCCACTGGAGTAAATAAACCTGGGTTCTCAAAAATTGTTTTATGTGCAAATATATGATATTTTAAGCTCAAATTCAGTTCATTTTATGTACTAAAATTCTCCAGTCTTCTGCATTTTGTTCTAAGGAAGAACTGAAAACTAACAGGATAAAATAAATGGCTTTGAGTGTTCAATGTTAAGGATGTCATGGCAATTACTGTGAAAAAAAAATAATTAAAAATAGCACAGCCCTCAGCAATAATGCAAATAAATGGAAAGTTTGAATTGCCTTCTTTTATTAAAAAAGAAAAATATCAAGAAAAATGCTTGTCTCATGGATGTTTGAAAAATCTAATTTTCAAGACAAATCCTAGTTTGAACAAATTTAATCTAAATTTAATCTATCTCTATATACATACCCTTGCATACGACTATAAAATAAAAGCAATTCTACATGATACTTTTCAAACTTTGGGCAATCAATCACCAACAAAAGAAATTATTTGTTAACATACTTACTTACTAAGGCAGAAGAATAGCAAAATAGTATTTCTAAAGTTTAGTTCCTTTTCAAAAGTAGTTTTTCATAGAGCGAGATTCACAAGCTCAAAGACTAAGTCTTATTCATTGTGTATTTCCAAGGAGTAGGAAAGTTTGTAGCACACAGTAGGTGATCATGAGTTCCTGTGACCATATGGATTTTTCTTGTCCTACTAATTATAGGAGACTGTATTATTGGTTCTGAAGAGGAAGCAAAATATCTTGGCATTGATTTCACTGGGAAATGAACCATACTGTAGCTTTCATCATACTTCCTATTTCCCTCAATGATCAGAAAACTCAATTATTCACAAATTCAACTTCCTTCTCTTTGGGAGGAATGTAACATTGCTGTGGCCAGTGCTAGAAGAGCAGATTCAGCATTTCTAACACCAGTCTCTAAAACTGACTGCCTCTGCACACCATGAAGAGGTGAAGGGCAGATCATAGCTACTTAGAAATGAACTTATGGATTTTATTTTTTATTATAGACCCTTCATGGCCATAAATAAATAAAAGGGGTTTTGTTTGTTTGTTTGTTTGTTTTTTAACTTAACAGCTCTTACTCCTCCATTTTGGAAACTGATTTCAGGCAATAGCCCTGAGAGACACATGTGTTTTATTTAAACACATAGCTTTGGAAAAAAGTAAGAATTAACTTATATATTGAAAGCAAAGAGTGTTTGCTTTTGCTCTAGTTCATCCTTAGTCCAAGTATTTGATACTTTAGTTCTTACTGCTGCTGGGGAGGCTTTTTAGAATATTTTAGATATATGAAAAATCAGCTTAACAGAATAGGGAGGCATTAAATTGTTAGTTTCTCAAGTGCATAACATGCACATTGCTCAATATATTGAAGTTTTATGGCAAATGATAAAGGTGAAGATTCTAAATCCAGCAGCTGAACATGAAGATAGATGCTCAGGATTAGCATAGGTACAGGCTTTGAGGCTTGAATCCCAGCTCGCAGCTCAGTTGCTTTGTGATATTATACAGATTACTTATACATTTTGTGTCTCAGTTTTCTTATATATAAAATGTGAAAGACAATAATTGACTTAAGCAGTGAAAGAGATAGCTGAGGTACTCAGCAAAATAAGCAACTTTTCTGGGATAACTTTTTCTGCCCCTGAACACCTGGGAATAGAAAATACATCAGGATGGCAAAACTGTTACAGTAATTCTCTTCCACAATATTACCCAAAACAATGCAAATTTCTTGTTCTGAAACAAGATTCCATTGGCTTTGTGATTGAAGAACATTTTAGTCTATATGGTCCTAGCGATATATCCTACTGTTAGCTAGAACTTGCAAAGCACATGTGTTTTGTTGTTTGTTTGTTTTTAAAAAGGAGGTCAGCATGGGAGAAATAGATGAATTCTAGATAGGGCAGAGGAGTGGGAGGGAAAAGGAGGGGGCAGAGGATTAGCAAGGATGGTGGAATGTGATAGACATCATTATCCAAAGTACATGTATGAAGACACAAATTGGCGTCAACATACTTTATATACTACTAGAGATATGAAAAGTTGTGCTGTATACGTGTAATAAGAATTGTAATGCATTCTGCTGTCATTTATTTTTTTAATCAATAATAAATAAATAAAAAGGAGGTCAGAAGCTGGATAAATTATAGAGAATGGTAGCAATAACAAGTCTTTGAATATACTGCTTTTGTTCAAGGAACCAAGGATCATATTAATGCTACTAGTCAAAGTCACTGGGTAAGAGCTACTTTCTATCTGCTAGACAAATGTTTTAGGTAAAAAAAAATAACTCATTCCAGACAGGTACAGTGGCACACACCTGTAATCCCAGCTTAAGGTAGGAGGACAGCAAATTCAAGGCCAGCCTCTGTCACTTAGTGAGATCACGTCTTAAAAGACAGTGGTAGCACATTCCTGTGTTTGATTTCCAATATAAAAAAAAAAGAAAAAAAGATCTTTCTGATACTTGAGGCATTATCTTATTTAATTTTTAAAGCTATCATAGCATCATTACTTTAATTTCTAAGATCTGAATATGTGGTTAAATACATATTAAATGCACAAATACACAAATTTGTTATGTCCTTTAAATTCCACTAGTTTTCATTTCTTCACAGAATGAATGAGATTCACAGATGAAAACCATAACTGTGGGACAAATTATAGACTCTACATGGTAAAGCAAAGGAGTGTTCTCTTCCAAGTTTAGATGTTTTTATGTCATCCCAACTTAAGAGAGAGGAAAAAGAAGTAATAGTATATTCTAGTTGGAAGATATATTGCTATGGTAACATATATTATATATTACTATAAAGAAAAAGAGGGCATTTTATTTTAGAAGGTATTAGGCAAAATTACTAGAAGTCACACAAGAAAGAAAGCGTAAATCTTTGCAAAATAAAAACAAACCAAAATTGTAGCTCGAGAAAGACAGAGGTTGAGAGTACCTGGGAATTAAGAAAAGAAGGGAAGAGGCAGAATTCTAGAGGGATATCTGGAGAAGGAAAGGTCTGGGGAGAGATGGGGAAGATACTGGCTAGAGCACTCTGAAGAAGAGGAGTGCCTCCTTTTCCATTTCAAGTGCTTTGAGGTATTCTGAAATGATCACCCTCTGCCATCCTGGGCACTTCAGTGAAAGGGAAAAACACTATATAGAACTGCCTTGTGTTGATGATGCTTCTGTGAGTGAAAGCAGGGTAGAGACACAAAATGATCTGCAGAAAGACAGAAGGGGCTGAAAGAGATAAGTAGCAACAAGAAATTATGATGAGCAGGACCTGAGAAAATGAGAATCTTCTGGAATGTTCAGCAACAGGGTAAGAAGCTACCAGAGTTTATAAGACAGAGGCTCAAGACAACTTCATTTAACTGTGAGAGAGCATTCTGACACACAAAGCAGGAAAGCTTGAGCAGACTTAGGTGGCTGACATCTGGGCTCCATATTTTCTAACGTATGTGGTGTGAAAAGTCAGGGTGGAGGCCGTGTGCAATGTCCTTAACAGGTGCTTTGCAGTCTGCAGACAGGGTTTGAATCCTGACTTCATTACCTGCTCTGAAACCTTAAGGAAGTGGCTAAACCCTTTAAAAGTACAGATAACTCAGGATTCTCAGGATTGAGGGCAATAAAAAGTGAAATGAAGGCCTTTGTATAATGTCTTACACACAAGTTGAACTTAAAATGGTTTTACATGATTTTCTGTCTCTCCTCATCACCAAAGATCTGTTGCCAGCTGATCATGTGCTGAAACCCCTGAAACCAAGAGCCACAATAAATCTTTCCTCATTTGTTTTGTTGTTCTCAGATACTTTGTTCCAGCAATGAAAATCTAACTAACAAAGTTCTAGAATTAACATGTTTTTATAAGATGTTTTTGCAACAAAACGCTTTTTTTTTAAACAACAGTTGTCCCTGGATGTTAATTGATTATGACACTTCCTTGTAAGCTTTTGGATTCTTTGTAATACAAAGTAATTATATGAATAAAAGACTTCAGTATCTATGCATGTAATGAGGTACACATTTTAAAATCATTTATGGGAACCTAGAAAATGAAGGATATTTTCTTGATGAGTAAGTCTTAATATTCTTAGAAGTATTTTATGAAAATATGCCTTGAAAATTATATGTGATATAAATGACCAAAAATTTTTGATGTGAATTCGCTAAAATGTAAACAGACCATTAAAAAAGAAACATCATTTATTAGGCACATATTTCCCAGCAGAGCTGAAATAAATATTTATCTACAGTAGGACTGAAAATATTTTCCCGGGAATGAGTTGTATTCTGTGTTTTATCAATTCAACAAATGCTTGGTATTCTCTCTTCACTCCTCTGTGTTGTGTCAAATGCAGAAGGTTAATTGCACTGTGTTGAGTATATGGAAATGCTACTATTTGCAGCTCTCAGAGGCAAGGGGTTAGAGTGTGGGCATTAGCAATCACCCTGAAGAACACTTATTTTTGACCTCTGTACAGGAAGGGAAGAGGTACTGAAGAGGTACTGATAACCTTCAGTAACTTAAAACCTGTATCTGCCTCTTTCTCGGGTGAACCTTAATTTGACCTACCTCAACCAGGAGAAAAGGCCATGGTCGCCATATTTGCAAAATGGAGAGCTGAGATGTTGAAGAAGAAAATTATCATCCCAGAAGTAAAATGTGTGATAGAATGGAAAGTTTGTCTCAGGCCTCTAAAATGTCAAGTCACAACTACTATTTAACATAGTACTATGAAACATATTCAATTTAATCATCTTTTTTTTATTGTTGTTCTGGAGCTTATAAAGCAATTCGAGAGTGATCATGCATTTGAGGTGAGTACAGAGAGTTAAACTGCCTTGTCAAAAAGAAATAAAAGAGTGCTATAAAGGATCAATTTCCTTTTGTACTGACAAGACCACCAAAGAATCTCCCAGTTATAGAATCTGAACTTGTTTCCTCTACACAGAGTTGACAAATTACCAAATCCTATTGATTCTTTTTAAAAGCATCTTGGCCATTTTTTCTTCTTTTTATTTTTTCATATCTCATGTACTCTGATGGCTTTATAGTTAAATTGGATATGGATCATTTTCTATATTTTCTTTGAGCCACAAGATAACTCCACTTGAATATCCCGAAGAAGGTTGTGCTCAACGTATCCAAAATTTAATTTATTACCTTTTTATCTCTTGTCTTAGTAAATGGTACCAAGCCGAGTTGTTCAAAGCAGAAACTTGGGGATCACCCTGACTGCTCCCTCTCCCTTACCCTCCATTTCCAAAGGATCTTTAAGTCTTTTCACTTTCATTTTTGTTACTATCCCTTGAATACGTTTCTCTTTTTCTCCATTGTCATTGATAATGTTCAAGACACTTCTAGAGCAAGGCACTGCAGGTTGCCTGCTCAATACCCATTCTTGCTTCCAAAGCTGTTACCTCATTCAAATAGGTAAAAATCTTAATCATTTAGTCTTCCATGCTACCAGCATAAGAAATAATTCTGGTACATGAGATGTAAGTAAAATTTGACCCCAGAGGTTTCTGGAAAGTTCTTTAGGAAGTTGATTAACTTAACTGTCTTGTTTCCTCGACCCTTGTTCCCCAACCTTGACCTTCATCTTGCCTGGAGCATAGGTGCAATGTCAAAATTAAAACCGTCTTTTTGTGACCATGAAAATAAACCAAATGCCAAGAATAGGGAAGCCAGAGAGAAGTCTTACTCCTATGGTGCTACTTATCAGGATTCTCTGTCTCCATATTTCTTATTACCTGAAGGGAAAAAAAAAAGAAAAAGAAAACAAAGAAGCAAAAGCAAACAAACAAAACTCTTCTTACTTCATCAATCCAGCAAGTCACTGCTGCAGGATTTCCATTGCATGAAAACAGTGGAGTTCTGCTCTGGCCACATCTCTCATCCCTATCTTCTGAGAGTGACATTCTTTCTTAAAATTCTGCATGGGCCTTCATTATCCTTAGGAGATTGTCCAAACACCTGCCTAGCCTGCATGGTGCCCTTCATGACCCATCCTTACCTGCAGCTTGAGCCTCTTCTATCTCATTGAGTTCCAAACTACAGCCTCAATGAATTCCTTTCTGTTCTCCATGCACTTATGTATGTGGAGTGTCTTCCTTTTATTCCTCCCCATTCTACTTGTCTGACTTCAACAGTTTTCACAAAATCCTGCTCAGGGAACTTTTCCTGACCCATCAAACCTAGATAGTTTGGGTTCCTCTCCTGCAGGTCACTTTTATAACTACACAAACTTGATGTTTATTTAGAATATTCTTCACACTAATGACAATTACTTCTATACTTCTCTATCCCCTCAACAAGATAGAGATAAATTTGTTATGGAGAGAGCTCTCTTATTCACTGTAATAACTCCATAACTTATCACTCTATCTGATAAATAATATTATAGAGCTGCTGAATGAGTAGATGAATGAATGCCTTATCATTACACATACCAATCATTCAAGCTCAAACTCTCATCACTATGTGTCCATATAATTATCCATTCTAATTCATCCAGTATTATTCAAGACACTACTATACAATTAATCACCAAACAACAATAATGAAAATCAATGACTTGCCTCCAACTCCATTAGGACCAGAAAAGGATATTGATCCCTAGTAAGTAAAAATGATCGGAGATGCATGTACTCTTTAATGTAATTAATTTTGTAATTAACTTTATAATTAGGTATATTTAAATCACAAAATTTATTTATGTGTCTGTGCTAATATTTTTCTTTTATCTTATTTTAAATCTATTCCTTTGATTGCAAATGCTTCAAACATATTTAATAGCTACTGTGAGTCAGGGCCAATAGAACTGGAACAATATTAAGATCACTGACTTCCTGAATCTAGAAGTAATTCTCTCCAAAATACAGGTAAAACTGAATTTATCTAATTGACTCCTTCCACACCTACTAACACTACTGAAAAGTTATAAAAGAATTATGATCATTCCAAGAGTGTTGGAATGTAATTTTCATGATAGGTTCTTTTGTCATAATTTTATGGTAATGTAATTTATATGTCTTACAATTAACCAATTGTAACTGAAGAGGTGGATTTTTTAGTACATTTATGTAATTGTGTTATTATCATTGAATCCAGTTTTATAACAAAGCCATAACCTTCCAAAGTTCTCTTGTGTCTGTTTATAATCACTTTCTGCTTCCAGCCTCAGACCTGGAGAACCACACATCTGCTTTCCAGGTTTAAATACTTTCCTTAAATACTTCCATTCAAAGGAATCACATAGTGTCCAATCATTTGTGTCTTTTTAAAAATTTTCTTAGTACAATTTGGAGAGGAGATGTCATCTGTGGTGTTGCATTTATTAGTAACTGATTTCTCTAATTGTTAAATAATATTCCAGTGTATGAAAATAACACTTTTAATATACTCATTGTTTCATAAATGTCTGCATTTTTCCAATTTTTGATTATTATGAATATCACTATTATAAACATTTATGTACAAGTATTGTGGATATATATTTTGCTTTCTGTTTATAGATATCTAACAGTTGAATTGCTAGATTATATGTATTTTAAGTTCATAATTACCTTTTCTAAGAAGTTGCCAAACTGTATCCCAAAGTGACTAAATCATTTTACATCCCTACTAACAGTAAATGATTGTTCCACTTTACCACATCCTCATCAACACTCAGTATTGTTCATTTATCAATTAACCATTCCTGTGAAATTTATTTCTGTATTTATGAGTTGGCTATGTTAATCACTAGTGTGTTTTCATGCCATACTCCTTACTGAGTCTCTCAAGTGGCAAAAAAAAGTGGCTGGATATTCTGGCCATCCCTGTGCTGATAAAACTGTTCACACCAGTTGAGATGAGGGTAGTCATGCAGCTGACTCCATGTATGAAGGTTTTACAATTTCACTGTTCTGACACAAATCTATGGAATCTTTTCAAGAATAAATTCAATATAAATCTGACTGCTTAGGTCAATATATAGAACCCTGAAATAGTTAAGTTTGATAATGTTGTATAATTTCATGGATATTTGTAGAAAGGATTCTCTGAACTTTTCATATAACCACCACTGGAACTTTCTCCCCATAAAAGATTTTTAAGGGGAAGATTATGCTCTTGAACCTCATCTCAGCAGACTTTCCCATAGGAGTTGCTTTAAATTAAATTATAAAGTAATTTTTGGACCAGCTGGGTCCATATGGCAGATTGAATCTACGTGTTTATTCTCTGCTCCCAATAGATTGTCACCAAAATAGCAGTAATAGAATAAAAAAAAAAACTGCAACAGAAAAAAAAAGAAGGGAAGAAAAAAACAGAAAAGTGGCACTCTGATTATTTGCAAGCTAACAAAAATTTGGAGAAGTGGTTACTGTTACTGTCTAACAGATTAGGAAAAAGTAAACAAAATATCTCTGACTAGGAATAACAGAGAGGTTTAAGTTGATAATGCACCAAATATTTAGGGTTAGCCTTGTGTCCTGAATGATGACAAAATAAGACTGAACAGGAAGATTGGGAAAGTCTTTAAAATGAGCAATTTCTGCTCCAGATTTCAATGACCATTTTATGCAGCTAGAAGGCTACACCTGATATCCCTGAGTACATAGCTGAGGTTTTGTCCTGTGGGAAGGTTGAGTGAGAAAGATTCTAGACTCAGGATAGCAGCTATGGTTGAGGAGATAGTGAGCCACAGAGAACTGAGAAAACAAAAACCATGAGAGACTTAAACCCCTTCCTGAGTCCAAATACTAGTAGTGAGATGAATGTATCATCTTGGATAAAAGATTTAACAGATCAAGAAAAAATGCACAGATAATGAGAATGAGGAGCTCTCCACAAATTAGGTAACTCATTAATTTTTTCTCTAGAGTACAATAGATTCAGTCCTTAGTCAATTACCCACATTTATATATACACATCTTCCAAATAACATTTCAGTGGCTCCTAACTACAAATGGGTTAGTGTAGCATTTCCAGATATTTTAAGAACGATATTAATAAGAAACATGTAAGTCAACAGAAGTAAGGAGAGTCATGACTAAATAGGAACAATATAAGAAACAAAAGTTTCCCTATAAACTGTAACTGATAGCTAAATTGTTGAAAAGACAGACTCTACAAAGAAGAAAGATTTAGCAAGACAAACTAAGTGTTCAATAAATATTTTGGGTGAGTTGAGTATAACTTTAAAGAATGTGTGTATTTAATAGCTATTATGAATCAGGGCCAATAGAACTGGAACTTTTCACAAATATCCAATACTTTAAATGGTTTAATGGAAAAAGAAATAGTCAACAAAAGAATCAAAAGGTATGAATGGAGAAATATAGCAGAAATTAAATCAGTCTAAATGATCCAGTATATCCATAATAAAAGGTCCTGAGAGATAGAGATGGAGACATGGTAAAGGTAAGAGAATTATCTAGAAGTAGCACAAAGAAATTGTAATACTGATAGACAGTTATTTCTACATTTAAAAGTCTACAGATAATCTGATACAGTGAATTAAAAAATGTCCTCATTAAGGCTCTGTTACTGAAATTTTAGAACATGTGGTATAAAGAGAAACTCTCAAAAACTTCCACAAAGAAGAATAATATATTCCACACAAACAGAATTTGTAAGACATCAGATTTTTTAATAGCCAAACTAGAAGAGAAAGGAAAATTCAGCAATATTTTACACCTTATGGTGAAAACTACTTTCATCCTGAGATTCTATACCCAGCCAAAATGTAACATAATATGAAGGTAGAATTATTATATTTCAGAAATACAATGTTTCAAAACTTAATCTAGAGTTTGCTTTCAGAAAAACAGTAGAGGATATAATACACTACAATGAGTGATGAAACCAAGAAAAAAAAAGATGTGGGTATCAGGTGGTGCATGCATGTAATCCCAGCGGCTAGGGAGGCTGAGACAGGAAGATTCCAAGTTCAAAGCTAGCTTCAGCAACTTAGTGAGACCCTAAGTAACTTGGAAAAACCCTGTGTCAAAATAAAAATAAAAGCCTGGGGATTTGGCTCAGTGGTTAATCACCCCTGGGTTCAATCCCTGGTACAAAAATTAAAAACAAAAGAGAGATGTGGATATCAGAAAAGGGGCATATATCATTGTCTTTAGACAATGGGGAAGAGAAATCACAGCATAACAGCTCTGTAACAAGCTTTCCTGTCTGTGGAGCACTAAGCTTAAAATGTTCAGGAGAGATATTTCTAAGAGCAGTAGAAACTAATTGAACATTTTACACTTCCATAAAACTGAAAAATCTCAAAAGAATTTGTAGTTAAGGTGGAATTGGTACATACAAAGCTATTCCAAAGAAACCAACTCAGTTATTCAACGTAGGGAAAACAAAATTAGTACAAGAAACAAAACGTAATTATAATGCACTATGTAACTCAACTGTGAGTAATTATTATAGAGCTATCATGAAATAAACATTGGATATGGTATTAAAATTATGCCATTAAGTTACAAATATAGAAAGAAAGGAAATGGACATGGAGTGGGGGGAGGTGGCTAGGGATGAAAAATAAATCTCTACTTTCATGTTAAGAAGTTGATGAGTTTCTAATTGAAAAAATCATATTATCAATTTATTATTTAAAATGCAGATGTGATAAAGAAGTAATAATATTACTAAAATAATTTTTTTAAAGGCGTAAGAATCAGCAGTGAAAAGGAAAGACCAGGAGGCTTCTGCTTTTATCTCATAAGCCTATAAAAACCATCTGACTTTTCTAAGCCATGCTTTAATAAGAAATTTGACATGTAAAAAAAATAATAATAATTGCACGTGTGTTTGCATGCTGTTTCTAAACATGTGTCATTTTAAAAGCCATTCTACAAATTTCCATTTTTTACAAATTGCATCAAATTGAGTTAACCCACAAGAGAGAACTTGAATCCAATAGGGTACGTATGCAAATGGACAGAGCCAAAACCATGTCCAAAGCCGAGTTATATCAATTTGTCAGCAAATTCCTTCTGGAGATGAGATTGTCATCGTGTCACTGTCCTGTTTTAACTGGTAAAACACTTCTGCCTTAGGATACGCTCATATCCTGTGTTTTGTTTTTTTTCTCCAGATATCATCTGAGCTGGATGCACGATAATTAAAATTCACAAGAACAGATGTTTCTAGGTCCCTGTCAGACACTGAGCAAATGTTTTGATGTGTCATTTCTTCCAGTAACTGTTCATGAATATCACAAAGCTAGTATATTAGTTTCCTAGGGCTGCCATAGCAAATTACCAAAAACTTGGTGACTTAGAACAACAGCGATTTCTCACAATTTGGAAGTCCAAAAGCATGAAGTCAAGGTGTCAGCAGGGCTGAGATCACTCTAAAGGCCCATGGGGAGAATCTTTCCGTGCCTTTTATTCTGGTGTTTGCAAGTCTCTTCCTTGGCTTGTGGTTGCTTAACTGTAATATCTGCTTCTGTCTTCATGTGTCTTCTCTTTCTGTCCCTGTCTCATTCCTTCAGGTGTCTCTTGTAAGGGCACTTGCCACTGAGTTTAGGGCCCACCCAGACAATCCATAGTAATGCCAAGATCCTTCCCTTATTCATATCTGCAAAAACCTTTTTTCCAAATAAGGTTACATTCACAGGTTCAGGGTGTAGGATGTGGGCATGTTTTGTGAGGGTACACCATTCAACCTAATAGAAATGGGTAGAAGAATAATAGGGGGAAAATATCATTTGTTATTCACTTTTGTGACGTGTCATCTGGGAAGCATAAAGCTAAGCCTGGAATTTCAGTGCCCTGGAAGATGGAAGATGAAATTAGCCAGAAAATGTGGAATTATGGAGACAATTTTATAAACTGACCAATGATTCCTCTCTTTTTAGATCTGCATTTATTCCCTCCCTTCGAATTTAATGCCAGCTATAAATTTGTTTGGTTTGATGCCTATTTCAAAACTAGGTTTTAAAGAAAAACCAGCACTGAGTTGAAATTCTCAATGGCTTCATTGTTTTTTTTTTTGTTTTTTTTTTTTGAGTAACTGAAAGTCAATTATTTTAAGTGATGATAGAAATCTCTCTGGGTAGCATTAGGTATTTTTAGCCGAAGAATATACATTTAACATAATTTGACAACTTTCTGTCATTAATCCAATCATATCTTCTATCCTAAAGTTTGTGTCATCTCATATTTATTGGGATATCAAGAAGCCTGAAAAAGCTTCTAAAATACTGTATCAGGCTCACAATTTTCAAGCATATACCTTATTCTCTTAAATGACTCACAGTTGGAATACAATAAATACTGTATTATTTTTTTCTTCAACAACATGATACCATGTTAAATCATTAGCACAGTGCCTGTCACATGGCAAGCATTCAACAGGGGTTGTTGTTATTATTATTAATTTTATCATAGACAGGACCATTCAACAGTGATTTTCCCAGTGGTCACTCCGTTCTTCTAGTAACAGTGGTTCACTTTATGCTTTGAATATACCCCTTGTTGCTCTAAAACTGACATTTTTTTCTTCTTCCCAACCTTCTCCTCCCTGACCTTTTTCTCCCTGATCCTCTCCTCCCTAAGTCCTCTTCTCTCTGATCTTCTCCTCCCTATTTGCATCTCCCTAATCTCAAGAAACAGGATTCCTCTGTTAAAAAAAAAAAAAAGAAAAAGAAAAAGAAAGAAAGAAAAACTTCTCCTCATGATGGGAATAATCACAGACTCAGGGACAGGAGTTCCCTGTGTTTCTCCTTTTCTAGCAAAGCAATGAAACTTCTTTTGCCTTTTTCTCAAAGCCTTGCCTTTATTATTGGATTGGCATTAGGGACAAGGACCAAGCTTTCAGTAACATTCTCATCTTTCCAAAATTATGCCACTGGATTGTTTACTTCATTTATAAGGATCTACTTACAAATTATTGACTCCTAAATCCTATAGTTTGTCTCAGCCTTTGTCTTGTGTTGTTGTGGGGCAGGTCACTCAGAAAACACTGAGTCCCACTTTTGTCCAAATTGAAGAGTCTTTATTTAGCAGGCCAGCCGGTGACTGCTCCCCGGAGGACCCACAACTGTCTCTCTGCAAGGACCAGCCCCAAGCCTGAGCATTTTAGGATATTTAAAGGCAAAAACCACATGGGGGCTGACATAGCTGCAAGCAAGCAGGTACAGAAGCTGAATTGGGCAGTTAGCAAGACAATGCAATGGGTACATTGGTATTTCCCACAGGACTTTTCAGGTTGACATAGCAGCAAGCAAGCAGAAGGAAAGTAGGTCAAAATGACACTAATTCAGTGCAGGTTAGAGAATGGTTAGTAACGTCAAGACAATGGTACATTTCTCAAGAAAAATGGAAACCAAAGAGAACAATCGTGTAAGAATTGCTATTTTGTTCGCCAAGTATGCTATGCTAGGTAACTATTAATAGGTACAGAAGCAGGGCTTTCCCATGGGAGAAGCATTTCTTACATGATATGGAGTCTCAGGGTAAAATGGAGTCTGTTTGGTCATTGCCCATATAGCCTGGCCCATAACAGTGTATCCATGCATCTGTTGGTACCAGGACATGTCCATTGGCTTCCATTACATTTTGCCATCTCTCTGATTTATTTTCTAGCCCTTCCTTCTTCTTCTGGTGACTAAATACAAGCTCTCTCAACATGCAACAGAATCAAGACCTGCATCCCAAACTCCCTGCTTTCATAACCTCCACCAGTTATTTCCCTGACCCTTAAACTCAATCAGCCTCATTATTTTTACCTCAAAACTGATTCTTTACCAGCTTGACTTCATGGAAGTAACACTTGTCCAATCGTCTAGGTCAAAGCTTCAAAGTAATTTTGAAGATCACTTTTCTTTGTAAATCTTGGCTTAAAAGAGAGCAGCCCTTTCTCTTCCATTAAAGTCCTCTTCTTTTAATATCCACCTATTTATAAGCTCCTCCTTTTTTTCAGTGAGAAATAAATGGAACTGAAGTTTCCAAACCAGGGTTAAAAAAACCTGGAGACAAGTGAGTAGAATATGACTGGGAAAAGGGAGTAGAATATGACTATAACATGAGATATTTTTAAACGTTTACCTTTACCTGTTACTCTTAAGATTCAATGAATTACCAAGCCACATGCATTTGTCTTCCTCGAGAGAAAAAAGGAATTGGACATGCAGATTGAGCCGCAAAGATGTTCATCAAAGTATTATTTATGTTAATAATATAAAAATATTTAAGTTCCCAGAAATAGAGCATTGACTGATTAAATATTGCTTTATAATAAAATATGCAATGAATACTCCATGGCAATTTAAATTTTGATGTAATAATCTATTGAAAAACACAGAAATATACTTACAGACGTTGCTCAGTTAAAAAAAAGAATAGAGGTTTCAAAGAGAAGAAATGGGACATACCACGGAAAAATTCTGAGAACTACTATTTTCTTCAGATTTTTACCAGTGGACTTCTAGATGTAAATGTAATGATTATACTTTCATGGCAGTCCAAGAGATGCTTCAAGATTAAAAAAGAAGCAGAAGTGGAATGGATTTAGAGCAATCTAAACAATTTAAAGAGCATCAATTTTAAAGAATCATAGAATTCAAAAAGAACATTAGATAGCAAATCCACCTCACTTTATATGCCTTATGGCACTTGAAGCTGAGTGTCTTGCTCTGTGTCATGTATCTGGTCATAACACATGAAATCTGAGGTTTCTAACATCGTGGTATTAGTTCTCACTATTTTCCTATCACTGTTAACCTCACAAATACATCCACTATGGAAATTTTAAGAATGTGTAAAATTAGTGCATTCTCAAGGGCTGAGAATATTCATCCTATGGAAACCAAATAGTTTTCTGCCCCACCTAAGAGCAGGGATTTTTGGAAAGAATTTGCATTTGATTTTGGGAGGGTGGCTTCTTCAATGAATATGACTGTTTGCAAGTTGCTTAATTTTCCTAAACCTCAGATACTTTGTCTGCAAAATGGGAGAATTATTATCTGAACCATAAATATGCTCTGAGGTCTAAATATAGTAAACATGAATTGAGAGCAGACCTCTGCCTATACATAGTGACTGTTGGATTGATGTCAACTCCTTTCCCTCTCTCCTTGTATTGCTGATAAAGAGATCAGTTCAGACATACCATGAGCCTGCCATCACGTGTTGAGTTGTGTCCTCCACCCAAAATTCATATGTTGAAGTCCTTACCCCCAGTATCTCAGAAAAAAATGTATATTGAGTAGGCCATTGGGTTTGTGATCCTTTTAATGACAGCTCTGGGGAAGTTGAATACCCATATTTCTTGGATTGACCATTATTTGTAACAATATCTCTCCATCTTTTCCAAATTCAAGGAAAGCAGGTTGAGAATCCCTTTCACCCAACTCTGAGTTAATGTGTCTTCGAGAACAAAGAAGGCAAGGAACCTCTCGTAAATGATTCTGGTTCTAATCTTCCAATATCTTACCAAGCCACGGTTAGTCATACAGGATGTGGGTTGTTGGAATAGGTAGGTGAGCAGACAGGCAGGCAGGCCAGTAGGTAGGTAGGTCTGTCAGTCGGTTGATTGATCTCAAAGTTCATATCTATGTCTTTATCAGATCTATATAATCTGTGTCTAAATCTAGTCTGCCTTTTAAGAAACATAATATTGTAAGCTATTTCCTCCACTTGAAAAATTTGCTACAAACACCACTTTAAGAAAACAGTCACACCATACTCTCTCATACACTTCTATTTACCATAATTTGCCAACCATTAGTGTATCTTTTCAAATAAAACTTTATCTACATTTCAGAATATTTCCTTGAGTTAGTTGCCAGAGGGCAATTTCTAAGGGCCACCGTTACGGTTTTAATGTTCTTTACTTATTGCCAAATTGTTCTGCAGAGAAGATGGTTATTCTTTCCTTTGAGATTTAATCACAAGATCACTTTTTGTTAGCAAGAGAAGGACATGGGGAACATTGGAAGCCTCTGTGGTCAGCTGCCACATCAGCTGATGGATGTCACCTCGGGAAAAGTTCAAAGTCTTACAGGGTGTTTGCATCATATCTGCAAAAACATCTGGTTCACAACTCTCTGGTACCCAGCATTTAAATTCAGTGTAACCTAAAAATTGTCAGACCAAGTACTGAGCAGAGGCACCCCATCCTCTTTAGTCTCAGAATGTTTCTCCTGGCCTGCACACTGAAGTGTTTAGTTAAGAGATAGTTTTCAATAAACTGTTGTCACTTGAGAATAAACAGTCTGGACCATGTACGGTTTATTTGGGATACTGAAAAAATAAACAAAATTCAGGGTCAACTTCCTTCTTGTCTTTGTAGCACTTTCTGGAATGTGTGCCCCTAACCCTTCCCTTTCTTCCCTGTAGCAGAAGTTTGATTTAACATAAAGCTATTTATTTGGCATTTCAGGAAAATCCTTTTCTGAAGAACTTCAGCAATGAATGGCTTTGGAGTCCTGATTCGAAACAATCAGTTCATCCTCCTGCTCTTCTTTCTCTTGCAAATTCAGAGTCTGGGTCTGGATATTGATAGTCGCCCTACCACAGAAGTCTGCGCTACACACACAATTTCACCAGGACCCAAAGGTGAGGAAAGAAACCCTCAATCTCATGTAGTAAAGACCATCTCTTCCCTTATCCCCACTCTATGTTCTCAATGACTTTCCTTTATCCCCTTTATCAACTTTCTCCCACCTATATTTTGGGAAATCACTAGTAGGTACTTATTTGAAGTCTTCCCTGATATTAGGTAAGAGAAGGTTGGGAGGAGATGTAAGCCCTGGGGTAGGAATCTGATTGAATTTACCAGGGGACAGAGGAAATCTCCTCCATCATACCCACAGGAAGATGTGCATCCAAGTCATTGTTCTTCAGAAACACTTTCTTTAAGAGCATCTAGCTCTATTCTTGGGCTGGTTTTCTTCCTCCCCTTTCTCATAATGATTCTGCTAAAGCTATTTAGGCAAAAGTTCAGTGAAAGAAAACTTAAATCTTAAACATATTTTTCATTAATTAATTGGCTCCTAGTTTCCAATGAAGAGGATGAATTTTGGGGGGTGATGGGGTGAAAGATTGGAGGTAGTGTATAAATGAACAATTCTTTATTTGAAAGTAGAATCTTTGAGGTCAAGTGCCTTTCGCTGAAGAATGATTGAATATTGCAATTTTTTTCCAAGCAGAGCCAAGGTCCAAATATGCTTCAAGCAACTGGTTGAAAAAAAAAATTTAAAAATAAAAAATAAATCTGCTTTCCTGGCTTCAGCTCTTACCCTTTTGTTCTGAAAGTGGTCACTGCACTGCAGATTGGTGCTCTCTTATTAGTAATTCAGCTATGCTTCTTCAGGCTATAGGGCAGAAGAATTGCAGCTGCTTAAAATTTTAAGTAGAAAAAAGGGTCTTTCCAAAAACTGTTTTTTAAAAGGCCTGATGTTTGTCAGTTATTTAAATGTGTATTGCTTAAAGTGCATTTTTTAATCAGTGAATTAATTTCCTCCAAAGATTGCAATCCAAGTTTTAACCTTTGATACCATAAAATAAATGCAAGAAGGAGCAATGAGACCTTGGGGCTTCCAAATAATTTCTTGAGTGAATAAATGAATAATGTGAGGGCAAATGTTCAGAAAAGAAAGTTTTGATTAGAAATAAAGTATTTACTTAAAACCATTACTGTATTTTCCAAAGAGTGTAGGAAACTTTGTGTTATTACTGTGGTGTCATGGACAGAGCTGAAATTAATGTTTTCCTTGATTGTGTAAGTGGGAGGGTCTGTTTAAAAGGAGCACCAGTAAATCATTTTCCATGCACAGAAACTGTAACTTTCCAACTGAAAGAACAATAAGGTATTATTAAAATAATTTCCAAGATATAATATATGTCAATGTAACAATTTCATTCATTGCAATTTAACTGGCATATGTTGAAAACTTAATAAGTGTCAGGCACTATTTTAGGCACAAGATGTACACAGGATAATATGTCTAAGTGCCATAAACAATGAAGAGGTAAATAATTTATGGGGGCACAGAGGTCAGAGCAGATTTTCTAAGACGATAGTGACTCAGATGGGTCTTAGGTAAGAATTGTTTAGGCAGATCAGAATACCCAAGGAATGGGTAAAGCTTAACAGAAACTAGAAAATGTGCTGAATGCACTTGGCTGAAGAATCCCCTTAACCCTTGCTCTTTTTTTTGACCAGAGATTTAATCCTGGGGTGCATAGCCACTGTAACACACATCCCTAACCCTTATTATGTCTTATTTTGAGACCAGGTCTCACTAAATTCCTTAGGACCTTGCCAAGTTGCTGAGACTGCCTTTGAACTTGCAATCCTCCTGCCTCAGCCTCCTGAGAGGCTCAGATTATAAGCATTTGCCACCATGCCCTGCTTAATCCTTGCTTTTAAAAAATTAAAAAGTATAGATAAAAACCTTAAATCTTTCCAAGAAAAAAAGCAAGGAGTATACTTTAGAAATCCTTTGAAAGCATCTTATTTTACTTTATTGTTTTAATCAGGATGTAATTAATATTTGCTGAATGTCAGCAGGCTGTCTACCCTGTATCCTTTTATCGTTATTTCTTCACCTACCACAAAACTCTTTCCCATTACAAATGCTGTTACAATTTCAAGGGATGGAAACTTCCTTAACTCTATTCTTGAGTCTGTGTAGAATTATGAGATGATTACAACCAGAGTATGGCAGGATGAAAATGTGACACATCTAAGGAAGAGGGACACTGGAAGAGGGACTCAAGATGCCATTTCTTCTCTTCCCTGGAGCCTGGGGACTTTGCATCAAAAGCATTCTAAGTTCCTTCTTAGTAAATAGATACCATGATTCTGGAATGTACTGTACAGCCCTGGAGTCCTTGGTTAGATGCCAAGGGTTTAAAGCTAAGATAAGGAACCTTCCTAGGAGTTAGGTCTACAGGGTAAGTTTGGGATTAGATTGCAGACTCTTAGGATCAACACTTGTTTCTTTCTCTACAAATTGCCTACAAATGTACATGGAACTATCTAAGCATATTTATTACTGCTTTTCCTCTACAATAGGTGCTATGTGAGATATCGTGTGCACACCAAAAAACAAGATATGGCAACTTCTCTCAAATATAGAATACCATCTCTACTTCATTCCTTTATGAATACTGTAACAGCCCCTCCCAACCCCAAACAAGGCAGACTTGGATCTTTAACTCCACAGAATGAAAAAACAAAATGCTCAATGGCTAGATAAACACTTCAAAGGGCTGGGTTATCACTTTTGTTAATATATTTTTCCTAAGACTAAGTGGTCTGTATTTTTGACTAACCATCTCATTACCTTATTTACTGGCACTGCAGCACTGAGCTCAGAAGCTCTAGATAGTATGGGAAACAGACAATAAAAGGAACTAACTTTAATCTCATATAGGAAATATGCAAGTTATTTTGAGTTTCAGTTGGAAAACAACCAGTAATACTATTCAGTTATAGAAAAGTTGCCCAATATAAAGACATTATTTTAGAGTACAAGTTCCTAAGTATCACTTAGTGGAAAGAAAGGCACTATATATTCAGTCTGCTTGATCTTCAGCTTATTATTATATCTACTTTTTGCTTCTGTTTCTTTATTTGAAAAATGAACCTTCATTGTAGACTTGTCCTGAAAATATTGAAATAACCAAACATCAAAAATAGATATGTAACAATTTTCCCTAAGTTTGTTAAGTAACAATTCGGGAAATAAGCATCATTACAATTATCAAAACTTATTTGTTGAAAGTCACCATTATTTTTCTTTCTGTGGCTTAATTTGTTGTTTTATGCTGCTTTAGTAGAAAAGTGCTGTTTTTTCTACCCTTGATGGTTTCTTTTAGAAACTTATGTGAAATTCTGACCCCTAGTGGTTTTACTTGAAAACAACAATGACAAGAAATTTAGAAAATAACTTTTGAATTAGCAAGACATATTTGGAAGATGCTTTAAAATGTTCAAGGAAATTCCAAAATTTTCACAATTTTCCTATGTGGTGGTAATTCCGTAAACATAATGTAAGGAAACAATCTCAATGACTGCCCAGAGTCTTTCAGTAGATGTGAACAGGGAACTTAAATTTGACCTCTGGCCTCTGACTATAAGACTGTTGTCATTACATGACATCCACTAGTTTACACTAGCTATATATTGTGTTTAAAACAGACCTGCTGGGTCAGTGGTGCACATCTGTAATCCCAGTGACTGGGGAGACTGAGGATGGAGGACTGCAAGTTTGAAGTCAGCCTCTGCACCTTAGGGAGATCCTTTTCAAAATGAAAAGGGCTGTGGATATAGTTCAGTATAGAGTGTCCTGGGTTCAATCCCAACACTCTTTCTCTCCTACACACACACATACACACACACACACGCACATGCACACACATGCACACACACACGCTCACACAATAATCTGCTGGCCATATTTTTGGTAATAGCAAGTGACTAAGACAATGGGGTTCATGCAACCCCATAGCCCAACAGTTGCATTAGACACTAAAACATGCTGAAAGTTTATGGCATATTTCCTTTCTGAAAATCAACCAGGCCTTCATTAGTTGGTTTGGAAATCAATGCTCTGTTACCCTATTGCCTATCTTGGCTTCTGCTAGCTTCTTAGTTTTCTTTCAATGGCATTTTTGTCTTTAGGGTCTACAAGGTCTTTTCATATCTGGCTTCTCCCAACTTCTCCCACATCATTTCAAACTACTCCTCTGCCTGTACCTTCCTCTGGACATTCTGGTCTTGTTTTTCATTACTGACTCAGAGCCGTGGTCTCTGCCTGGTTCTGTCTTCCCAAGGATGGTTCTTTCTCATTGAGATCTTAGCTCAATTGCCCTACGCACAGCAAGCCCATGCCTGGCTTCACCTGTCCTCTTCCTAAGACATCTTACTATTTTCACAGACTCACTATTAAATGAGAACCTCTTGTGCATTTTATATGTGTCTAGTCAGGCCTAGAATGCAAGCTGCATGAAGGCCAAGACCCCACCCATTTACTAAATTTGTTATCCTAGCTCCTGCACATAGTGGGTACTTGTTAACATTTTTGATTAAATAAATAAATTCAAATTTTTCAAAATCCCTTAACATTTTAGCAATAATGTAAACTGTTAATACAACTTCATAATATCCTGTCTGTTCATAGAAAATGTTGTGGATGATTCTAAAAAGGGGTTTTTTCCTGTTGGGGGGCATTGTGATTGGATCCTTGCCAGTGGCCACTGATCCTCTGCTAAATGCAACAGTGCCACTGCTTCCTTGGTGCTCCTGTCTCAGCCCAGCCCATGCACTGACCTGCTGCCACCTCATTCAACTAGAAGAGTTTTGGGTCACTTTCTAGAACATGGCAACTCCTGAGAGTAGCCATCACTACTCTTCCATTCATGTGGCCTGCGATGAATCACACGGCAGAAAAAGACTGTCTCCCCCTTCAGCAAGGCTCTAATGACAATGTCAACCAGTGTGTTAGTATGACTGTCAAGAGCTGCCATTTGCAAAAGTGCAAGTGCTTTACAACCATATTTCAATTTAAGTATCTCAACAGACTTTGAGGAGGAAAAAAAACATTGTAATTCCCATTAGACAGATGAAGAAACTGAGGTTCAGAATGATTAAGTCACTAGCCCAAAGCTGCAGAGATGGAAGGGGCAGGGTAGATTCAATTCAGTTACAGTTGGACTCTGTGTGCCAATCAGACTGCTAAACCTTCTAATCAGTGGGAGGGGATTTTAGGCAGGTTTTTACTTAGAGATTCCATTGATCCTCATGGAACTCACGTTTGGAGAGGCCAGGGCATACGTCTGAGTGCCAGACTATGCAAGGTGTGCACAATTGCCTCTATTTGGTAAGTGAGGTGACACCATGAGGGAAATCCTGCAGAGCTCATACCTATTTTCTGGGATAATTTCTTTTTTAGTGAATCCTTTAACTACAAGAAAATGAACTTCTATTTAGCCATCCACTATTTTACTAGATTTGGCTCCATATCCCAGCAATGACACAAGTTAGGTTACAAATCCTCAAATACTTCTCAGCCTCCATCACAGAGGCTTTCTTGAGATTTCCCCAATCAGAGACATGCCCAGGGATATCTGGATCTCAAACATTCAAACCAGTAGTCTTACTACTTGCAAGGTAACTCTCAGAGATAATGTGGTTGAACCCCAGTTGTTTTTGCTTTTCTGAATAGAGTCCCAGAGAAGTTAAATAACTTGCTCCAAATTACACAGCTACTAATTGGTGGCAAAGCTAAAACTAGAATTTAGACTGCAGATTCCCGGAGTTGTCCCATTCCACTCTATTACATAATTGTACTCATCTTTTATCATTCTCATTAAGCATGGAATAATCCTTCAGTGTTATAAATTAACATTAGAAAAAGAGTTCAGTGTTTAAACATGGCAAAGAATTGCTTTAACTCGGTCACCTTGATATAAGTTAAGCTGCATATTCCTTTTTGGTGACTTTATCAGACTGGTTAAGCAAGTAGGCAATTTCCCCAAAACTTTTTTTATTAATTATATCAATTTTTTAGATTCTTTTATTATTCATTTTAATACATATTTTACGCATAAGGACAGACCAATATTTTAGGTGGTTTGCTGTTTTAAATTCTATATTTCAGGGTGTGGATGTCTGGAGCCTTTTTTTCCCTCTTCTCCCTTTGAGTAGATGCCAAGAAATTTCAAGGTCAGGAGAGAAAGAACAAAATTCCAATCTATCAAAATATGGATAAATACGAGTCAGGTACTGACTAGTAATGATAAAAAAAAAAATTGTTTGCTTCATTTTAATAAGAACACATCCTTTACCAATGCCATTTATCTCCCTAACTCTTTTATGTAATAATTTGGCTATATATCAATCACTAGTAGAGACCATGATGTTAACCACTTGCATGTTGGTTAAAATCGTGGGCTTTGAATTTGATCTCTGCTACTGACCTAGCTGTGACCTAAGCTTCAGATTTCTCATCTTCAAAAGGGAGATACAAATATTACCCATCTCAAATGCTTATTTTAAACATGCTAAAATATGGCTAGTGTATAACTTAGCTATCATTATTTCTTGCATTATCTTCCATTGATGTTGTTAATCACCATAAGTTCTTTCTCTCATCCCCTCCCCACCGCCTCGTCCTCTCCAGTTCCTAAGGTAAAGCTAATAAACTGTAACACTATCTCCCAATAGAAACCCACCAGGGACAGGCCACCACCTTCTGCCTCTCACTGTAATTCCCTATTTTCAGTCCCACTTCAAAGTCAGCCTCCAATCTTCAATAGCTCATGAACTTGAGGTCACCCTTTCTCTCCACTAATATTGCCTTGTTTCTGCAGTTCTCCATCTGGTCCTGGTGTTCCTTGTTAGTAACATGAGAATGATAACAGTATAAACACCCCTGGGGTTAAAACAGGGATGCAGTGGGTTTTAAGACATGCTAAACTTAAGCTTGAGTTTTCTCATCAATGGCATGGAATGATAACAAGGCCATTCCTCCATAGGGCTGAGGTGAGCAAGAGTGAGTTAAGACATGTGACGCTCTTGGTATAGAACAGACTCAGTGTCAAGCACTCTGTCAATGTAACCAAACTGGAGGTTAGCAGGACCCAAAGGAGAAAGAGACTATGCTTCCTCAGGTCTTGTACTTTTTCTTTCTTTAAGAAATGTTTTCCTTCAGTTACTATCTGTTCCACCAGCAGGGTGTTCTATTGGCTCCGGTGGTTGATGACATGGGTAAGCCAGGCACAACTGTTCTCTTTCTTACTCTTCATGTTTGTGTTTACGAAATTTGACTTGTGAAAACTTAACAACTCAATTGGAATGATTTTATTAGGCCTCCCCACAACGTCTCATGATATTCTATCCCTTCTCCAGTTTGTCAGTTTTCTGCATCACATATTTTATTTGTGTACCCTATAATTTTAGAAAATTCTTTATTATGTTTTATAGCTCTCACTGCTCTTTTAGAAAAGAATTGTAAATATGTACAGTAAAAACCTGACATGCAGAGACTCAAGTGAGGTAGCATCTAAATAACTTAATACTTTTCATATTATTCATGGTGATTGTGCTTGATTTGACACTGAGAGCATCATTTTAGGTCTCTTGTGACCATTAGTCTATACTTGCATCTGTTAAACAAATACATGCACATAACTCTTGAGAATTTATAAAGGGTTTATTATTTTGTCTCAGCTCTCCTGACTTAGGTAGGGGTTACTTTCCTTATTGAAGAGAAAAAAGCTTCTCTTAGATATGATTTGACTGCATAGCTGTGAGGGAGGATTCTGAAGAGAAATCCAGTGCCCACTTTACCTCCCTAACCATGAAGGCAGGAACCTAGTCCACTTGGCTGTTGATGGGAGCTGAGCTCAGTTAAACAGATAGTCTTCTCTCAGGAAAACAGCCATATCTTAATAAAGCAGGTTAGATATAATAAAGAAACCAAATTCCTTAAGGAGGTGGCTCTTATTGTTCTTTCTATTCAAGAACTTCTAGAGTCTGAGGGTCATTTATTTGCTGCTATGAGCCAGTGTATATGTAAGACACTATACTATTGGGTCTCGTCAAAAATAGTTTCAATAGTGTTGTTCAGTTGGGCCTGAGATAAACCAGTATCTAGAAAAATGATTTTGCTGTTCAGAGCCAAAAGCTACAACAAAGTCACCTCTCTCTCATCAGAACACATGCTGGGTGACCAAATGACAAGACGACCAAATAGAGGAGGCCCATATGTCTAATGGGAAGTGGGGAGATGGAATAGGCAGCCGGTAGGGTAAATAGGTAATGTGCTCCAAAGAAAAAGGAAGGTCCCCATAGAAACCAGGTGATTTTGACACACCACAAGGAAGACCTCTGGAACTGTTTACCAGTGTCACCCTAGTGCCATGCTTATCACTGAGGAGCAAGACAGAACAATCCATCAATGATTGTGGGGCAACCCTGGTGTATGATCCTATTCACAGAGCAATGTGCTGCCAGGAAGTTCATACAGAGTACAGTACAAGGGAGGTGACCCACTTTCCTGGTTGGAGTGCACTTAAGAGGATGTTTGTTTTTCAAATTTAAATGAGCTTAAAATTTGAGTAACCTGTATAGGGAAGGTTTTCTTGTCTCCCCATGATCAGGGGAGGCAACACCACATGGGTATCATTTGAACAACGTTTTGTGCTGTCATCTCTTCCTGATTCTCTGACATTTTAATTCTGAGAAAATGAATGTGTGAAAAGCAACATGTCCAGCACTGACTGCTGTCAAAGGAACTCTGCCTTTGCCTACAAGTCTTTATTAACAGGAGCTGAATCTCCCCAAATGCTTCATATCTCAGCTCATTCTCCTGTACCCCTTCTTGTTTTACTTTTAAGAATATAAAAATGTGGGTGGGGATTAAGAAGCTATTAAGAGGCTAAGCATAGACAAGTCAAAGTCAATTCTCCTGATTCCCGAGTCTCACTTTGTTAAAAACCAACACACTCCAATTTCCCATTAGCAAATTACTCATTTCCAAGACCTCCTTTGGTTCCTCCTTCCCCATAAAACTGTTAGGCATTGATAATGTCTTGCCCAAGATGGTGCTGAAATCCTTAAGACCCAATGTGGAGCTCGATAGCCAGTAGAAACACAATCAATATTTGTTCAATGAGTGAACGAGTGAGTGAATTGTGAAGCTTTAAACAACACTCTAGATCAAAGTGTTCCTCTATTATCACAAAAAACTCACACTCTAATTAAGTAAGTTGACATTAATACGAACAGTTAAATAAGAATGCATTATTTAAATAATACTCCAAGGCAGCAATTATAATGCAGTAACAGGAACCAGATGGTGAATTATCAAGGAAATAATTCTATCAATAAATTCATAGAAATTAGAAATTAACTTGAGATAAGACTCATGGGTAAAATTTATAAAGGGAGAGAAGAGCCATAGTTCTCATTACATTATTTATGATGTATTTTTAAATTGCAAGAGAATTTCATGCTAATGGTAACATGTAACATGTATAAAGATGTACAAAATAGAGACATGTAAAGAAAAGCTATTGGTCTTTCTTTATGGTCACCTTTTTATTTCTGGATCCACTTCTACCATGTAACCATCATCAATGCCTTGATATTAATATTATTCTCTATATTTATTTATTTTTATTCTAAATAGTATCATACTAGATACATTACTCACCAAGAAACATTCTATATGAAACGTAATGTGGAGCTCACTCCTTATCCAGAAAACCTTCTATAACTCATTACTTTTACTATCATTGAAGATTGTGTCATATTAGCCAAATTTAGCCAAAAGAATGTAATATAAATTATTATATTTTTAATCAGTTTTATGATATAAATTTTAGATTGTTTATGGGTTATATTTCTGCCACTGTATATTTTTTTATTGTTACTGTTATTCCAGTAAAATAAGTTCCCTAAGGTAAATTCGGGTATATGTGTTTTTAATTTTAATCATATTGACTGATTATTTTTCATAAGTGTAGCAATTTAAATTGTCAAGAGCAATGAATGAGAACATTCAATTCTCTATATCTATAGTACCTTTGGAAATATGATACAGATATTTACATATGTATTAGTATACATATGTATAACTAATAAAGAACCTGGACACTTTTCATCTCTTATTTATTGTTTAAATATTTGGTCCATCTTTTTGATTTATTTATTGTCATTTTGCAAAGCAATTTGCAAATGTTCTTTGTAAATTAAGACTAATATTCATTTCAATGTCTTAGTGTTCAATTTTTTTCTTGTCTATCATTTATTTGATAATAAACCTAGTACATTTATGTGGTGTCTTTCACCATATCAAAACTTTAATCTCATATGGTCACATATGTCCATCATTTACAACATTTGGTTTCTTCTCTAAGTGAATAAATTTCAAATAGAAAGAACAAGCATGTGCCACTCTGTGGAAACAGGACCTGAAGGGCATTTTGATGAACGATGAACAGACAGGTTGGACAGGAAGACAAGGTTATGCAGGTCAATGCCAGAAAATAACCTGAGGAATTTCCCTGGATGCCAAACTGACAGTCTGCATATTAGAATAATTAGTTTAGATTGGGCCTATGAACATAGAAGTACTGCTAAAACGTTTTGAATGGCACAATAGCACGATGAAAACCTGGTTTTTATAAAGATTAATTTGCAAGATGGTTTGGGAAACTGAAGTCCAAATCCAAGGAAACAAGTGTTGCAACACTATTTATTGAACAGAAAATATTCTAGGCACTTCAGATAAGTCAATAAAACAAACACTCTGGAGACCATTAAGGAATCACCTACAGGGACAAAGTTTGGGGCACAAGCACAGGCAGAGGCAAAGTAATGCAAGTGAGTATGGGAGGAAAAAGAAAGAATGGACATGAGAAAAATTGGGAATCCAGATGGACTTGAGGAAGGGGGAATGATCAAAGCTGAGCCTGGGAAATTCAGAACTAATTGGGAGACAAAGGTAAAATTGAAGAGAAAGCAGAAATATGGGGTGTAGGGCAGCCGTGGAAACAGTAGAATAGAAGCAGTGGTTTGTGTATTCATCTGGGCTGCTTCGCTAGATTATGGGCCATCACCACAGACCCCTAGAAGACTGAAGTCAATTTATTAACCAATCACTATTGAGAATGACATTTTAATCAATCACAAATTCATTTGACTGTACTGTCATTAAGTTCTCATTTATCCACCTTGTCTTTGGAAAAGCTGTTCCTTTTATATTGAGGATACTTATTGAGAAAGCACCAACACCCCAGACTATGCCAACAGCTAGGGATGCAAAGAAGGCAATGTATCACCCCAGACCCTCTAGGACTCTGCGTGGTATGGAGCTGTGAAGAGCAAAATTGGTGCCCTTCAGAGAGAGAGAGAAATTCTGACTCTTGACAAGGGAGGTGGAAGCAGGAACATCTGTACCTTGAAGACATAGACAGAGGAGGTGACCCATGACCTGTATCTGTAAGGTACATGGAGATCAACAGAAAATAAAAATCCACATGAGCTTTCACTTGTGAGGACATTTCATCACCAACCCATTACAATATAGTGACAAATTTATATGATTGCTTATTTGCTTTGCACATACCTTGAGATGTAAGGTTATTCGGGTGGAGCCCAGTGTGAGAAATTCCATTTACATAATCTTGACCAAAAAGAAAAAAAGCAAGGAGAGAGTTTGGGATGTGGGCAGGTAGAGTTAGGCATTCCTTCCTTTATGCACCATAATGGTGACTCTTTCATGCCTATCTTCTCCTGAGGTTTTTACCTCCCCTGGGAAGGGACACCATTCTCCTGGTCATTGCTTAAAGCTTGTATTAGTAAGGAAACTTGTGTTTGCAAACACAAGAACCCATCACAAACCTAACCTACCCTGGTTTATCAAACAAACGAACAGGAGACAAGTGCAATTTAGAGACTCACTACAAAAAGGAATTCAAGATGCATTAGATGCAGACGCTTGAGCAATATATTCTGGACTCAGTCTACTCATTTGGTTTTAATTTATTCTATAATGACTTTGTTGTAAAGCAGATTCTGTCTTCATGGTGTCAAGATAGATTCAAACTCTTCAATGATAGTCTATCGCCTCTGTAATCCCTGTAGACGAATCAAGTTTTGTTTTGTTTAAGTTCTAACTGAAAACCTCAAATTGAGACTTAATAGGTTCTAATTGGGTCACTTGTCAATTTACTGAACAAATCACCAGGAGTAAAGCCCAAACCAAATGGTCTAAGAATGAGTGAGTGTTGATTTGCTACAGAAAATTGTAGAGCTGTTACCAGAATGCCAGAGATAGGTACCAGGAAGAATGCCCACTATATACACAGCATCTATGAGTAGTGGGGCACACCCCATGCAAAGGGCTCTTTTAGGAATTTTACCTCCATAATCTCATTAAGTCGTCAAGTAACTCTGTGATAAAAGGTCATTATCCCCATTTTCCAGGATAGAAAACTGAAGCAGGGAAGTTAATTATTTAGTACAAGATTTAATTTAAGTTTAAATAATTTATTAAATTAGTTACTTATTAAAATGATTAAAATTCAATTATTTATTAAACTCAATTATTTATTGAAGTATAGGTATAAATTATTTAGTATACAATTAAAGAGCTATTATATGACAAATTCAGAATTTAAGCCTAAGTTTGTACACATATACATATGTGTATAATACACACATATACATCTAAGTATGTGTGTATAACTAAAATTCATATATTCATGCATGAATACTTATATGTGTGTATACATATGTATACATATATTTGTGTATGTATATATATATATATATATATATATATATATATATATATATAGAGAGAGAGAGAGAGAGAGAGAGAGAGACAGAAATGAGTTCTCAGAAAGAAATGCAGAAATTCACAGGAGTAAAGCCTAAGTTTTTTGAAAATAAATCATGACCAATAATTCCATAATTCCATTTGTTCTTCTGGAAGAACTAACCAATAGATACTTATTCTGTATATTTATATCTGTATAATATGTATATTTATACATGTCTGTATATTTATACATATATACATAAATACATACATACTTATATACAGATATATGTATAAATTCCAGTTTCATCTATTGCATCAGGCTTCCAAAGGGAATTTGAATAGAAACATGGTTCCTGAGAGTGAAGACCTTTGCCAAATTAAATCTTTATAAAGAATATCTTTCTTATAAGATGCTCCCTGAGATATATTTTCTACTTAAAGACACATTTTCCTATAAACTGAGATTCCACTGGTCCCTTTGTAGCTGTATTCCTATAATATTTTTGGAGCACTTTAAATGTGTTAGGGAATGTGTTCATTGTTCTACAAGAATGATCTTATTTTATGCACATTCATCATAACTGTGTGACCCAATGTTAGAGGAAAACATCAGATATATCCTGGAGGATCCATGTCCCACTGCCAAGTAAATATTTCTTCTGCATTCCTGAGAAGCATAATGTTTATTGTTCTTCAGAAAGAACCATCCTAGTGACCAAGTCTTTAGCATGTGGGCTGTAGGGACACATTTAACAGCCAGACTACAGCAACAGGTAATCATATATAATGAGGAGACTTGCATTGGGGATAAGTAAGTTTGTTGCCTATGGGCTTCATCACAGATCAGCCCACTTTCCCAGAAACCACCTTTTGTGAATGACCAATGGGAATTTGTCTTCTTCCAAATACTTGTTTAAGGTAGTTTCTTTATTTTATTTTTTTTTTTAGAGAGAGAGAGAGAGAGAGAGAATTTTAATATTTATTTTTTTAGTTCTCGGCAGACACAACATCTTTGTTTGTATGTGGTGCTGAGGATCGATCCCAGGCCGCACGCATACCAGGCGAGCGCGCTACCACTTGAGCCACATCCCCAGCCCTAAGGTAGTTTCTTGATCTATCAGTTAGTTCTACCAAAAGAGCAAATGAATGATTTGTCATGATTTATTTTCAAAGAATTTAGGCTTAGTCTGTGAATTTCTGCAACTCTTTCTAAGAGTTTGTTTCTCCTTTTTTACTAGATTAAATATGTCATAACATATTTAATCATATTGGACTCAAGACAAACAAGATTATAGAATTCTATGAAGGCGATTTTAGCAAATACTTGTAGACCATTAGAAAACAAGATCTATATAATGGTGATAGGGTTATGTAGGAGACTGTTCCCATCATCTAGGGACACTTGCTAAAGTAGTTAAGAAAGATATGTCATTGACTTTACTAGAGTAAAACTAAATAAAATATGGGCAAATAAAAAATCAGAAAGAAGGATGAAGCAATGACAGTGTGGTCACTAAACTCAGTGATGTGTTTGTTTTTTCATCTTTGAATGTGTGAAAATTTTCATAGTTGTGATTTAAGTTTGGATTATGCCTTGTAAAGCTCATGTGTTAGGCAATGCAGCCATGCTCAAAGGTGAGAAAACAGAATTCTGAGGGCTCTAACCTTATCCATGGATGAATCCACTTAATGGATTAAGTATTTGAATAAGTTTACTGGGAGGTGATAAAAATGATTGGCAGTTGGGGTATGGCTGGAGGAGGTAGGTCACTGGGGATGTGACCTTGGGGAATATATCTGTCTCTATCTCCTTCCTTTGCTTTTGAACTGCCGACAACTGGGCAGCTTCCCTCTACCACGCCATTCCTCCATTATGATTACGCAATGGAGGAGGATGAGCGTGAACTGAAACCTTTGAAAATGTGAGTCCAAAATAAATTTGTCCTCCTCTAAGTTGCTCTGGTCAGGTATTTTGGCCACAATGAAAAAGAATACTGATAAACACAATAGGAAAGAGTAAAACTAAATAAAATATGGGCAAATAAAAACCGTTAGTAATGGTTATAGGCTAAAGATTGAGGTAGTGAATACCAAGGAACAATCACTTTATGCTTCCCTTCCTTTATTAGAGAAAAATAGAGGGGTTTACCCAATGAGCTGTGTGAGCACTTTTTATTCACTATCTCCTTCAATTCATAACAATCCTACAAGCTAAGAATGATTTTTCTCCATTTTATGGAAGAAGAAACTGAGACTCGGAAAACTGAAATGACTTGCTCCAGGCTCTTAGCAATGGTACGGTCCCTCTGCCTTGGAGAGAGCTGTGTGGAAGTGACTGGGTGGAAATAACTCAAGACAGGTCAGGGGTAAGTGCAGGTACCCTGGGGTATGGTAAACTGGATGAATGGGGAAAAGGTGAGCAATAGCAAATCTCAGGGAGGCCCAAATATTTCAGCAAAACGATTAGAGAAGGAAAACTGCTGATCCATTGTATGACCCTATTAGTGTATTTGATGTGTATCAGAGAGGTCTGGGGAATAATCAATACGATTGTTGAAATTTCCAAACATGAGGATGCAGTTGGCACCTGTGGAACGAAGATATATATAGGGGTTAAAGCACATGTTTTAGGCAGGAGTACTTGCCTCATTAATGAAGAACACCATGGTAACTATCCTACTTGATTCTAATGCTGATCAGGAGAAAGATTGCTAACAACTTCTTCCATCTCTAAAATGATATTGGCAATGAAAAAGGCATAGCTTCCTTTGAATTTTTCTTTAACTTTTCCAAAATGAATGCCCTAATTTTTTAATAATCACTTCTTTTGAGTACAGGGTACCGACCTCACTTCAGCTATTTAATTTCAAAGTAGAATTCAATTTTAAACGATTGCTTGAGAGAAAGGAAAGAAAAGAGTACCTAAGAAAATGTGGTCAACTGTGTACTCTGCTGGAATTCAGCTGGAGAGATTATCATACCAAGCTAATGGCCTAGAGGGACCCAAACAAATCACTTTTATAAAACTGAAATTCATTTATTTCAGTTTATAGCTTTTCATCTAATTTTCAAATGTAAGTGGCTATTTTTAAATGAAGGCTAAATAGCACTACTAATCCGGTGAACTATTGCCAGAAGGATAAAAGTGGACAACTGTGAACCAAGTGGGGGTCCTTCCCAAAGCTTACTTTTATGTCTCCTTTCTGTTCTCATTAAAGCAAGTCCCAAAGAGCAAATGAACCGGGCCCCGAGCTGAAGGCAAGGACACAAGTTGTTTACTTCATCTCTGCCAGCCTCCTGCTCGCCACCAGGCTGGATACAGTCACATAGGTTACAAAAACAGCAGTGCGATTTTCACCCTCCCAGAGCCACCAGGGAGCAGCAGATGACTGTCACTCACCAGCTGCCTCCAGTTAGACACTTCCTTGGAAATGAATGGGAAAACTCACAGGAAGGAGAAGTGGGAATGAAAGTGATAATAATGCTAATATTCACATCCATGACTTTACAGTTGACTTTACAATTCAACCTCTGGTGAACAGGACATACCTCCTAGTCCCATTGTACAGAACAATATAAGAACCAGAAATTGTAAGATAGGAATTTCCTCTGAATCATACAGCTTGTTCAGAGAACAGGCTTTGATGACAAATGGTCTGATTTGAATCCTGACTTTACCGTTTTTAAGCTGTATGACCCTATATAATGACATCACCTCCCCTTGTCCCCATTTCCTCAACTATAAAATAGAGTTCAAAATAATATCCATCTCAAAGATTGCAGAAATCAAATTATGGAATGCATATCAAGAACCAAGAACACTCTTGGCACATAGTACTCAATAATTCTATTACTACATTTGTAAAATATTTTATGGTTCCCTCAAAGTACATACAACTCTACAGGCATTAAGAACCAGAATCAGGCATTGTGTTAAATTCTGGGTGTGCTAGAATAAATCACTTATGATCACAGCCGTATCTAAGGTCACAGAAGGAGGTAAGGGATGGACAGAGATGAACTGACACATTGAGTGTAAGGTAACGTTTTAAACAAATGCTATTAGAGGAATAATTGAATAATTTAGCTTTAAATTTCTACAGAGTGACAAAGAGAGGTCTTCCTAGAGTCTAAAACCTTTATAATTTGACACTTCTTTAAAAAAAAGAAAAACTGCTTTGGAGAAAGTTTCTCTCATTGTACAAATGAGTAAAACAAGGCCCAGAAAATCTAAGGACTCCCCAAGGTCCCTCAGCTGGTGAGTGGCAACGTTAGTTCTCAATTATACTAACCTGCCAGAAGGATACATTTTCTGTGGTTTAAGTCATTGAGATAGTGAGTTAAGCCTTTTTCTTGGATTTTTACCCCCATTATCTTTCTTGTTTAAAAGATAATATAGGGGCTGGGGATATGGCTCAAGTGGTAGCGCGCTCACCTAGCATGCGTGCGACCCGGGTTCGATCCTCAGCACCACATACAAACAAAGATGTTTTGTCCGCCGAAAACTAAAAATAAAAAAAAAAATTCTCTCTCTCTCTCTCTTTCTCTCTCTCTCTCTCTCTCTGTTTAAAATAATAATAATAATAATAATAATATAAACTGTTGTGTTTTTTTTTTCTGAATATCACCTTTTCTCCCTGAAAAAAAGAATTCAACAAAGTGCCAAATTCTCTAAAATTCACCATCTGTTAAGAGTCACAGAAGCCCAGGCTGAAAGTAATACCACATAGTGACAGGGATCTGGAGGGGCAGAAGAGTATATGGTGCTGAATCCTCCTTCAACCACTAACTAGCTCTGTGACAATAAGCACGCACCGTCACCCACAGAGTCTCATTTTTTTTTCTACTTATAAAATGCAATAATAGTAGTTTCAGTCTTCTATGATGATTCCATGTCAAGTCCTTAACTGAGCACTTAGCACATGTTAAAATTGCTTGATATACATTTACTGTTAACTTTAGCTAGAAAAATGCAACCTGGTCCAAACTGTATCTCTCTGGTCTAACCACATAAATCCTCTGTGCATCTTTTCCCTTCCTCAGAAATTTATAGATCCCCTTGGGCAGTACCCCAAATCTCACAACTAGAAATCCATCTTACCCATACACTTTCCATGATTTTATTTAATTTTTTCATACATGCATGCAATATATAACAATTTAATTTGACCAGTATTACTGCCCAGAATTCTTCCTCCCACCCCATTTTCCTCTCAGGAAAAAGAAATGGAGAAACTCTCTCAGTGTATATTTTTTACCTGGACAAATCAATGAACATCTCAACTTTCCTCCCAACTCTAGGAATTTCATTAATACCATTAGAACTTTGTTTTTCCATCTTTCTTCTGGTGATGGACAGAGAACTTCATTTCCTGAGATTACTGCAGTGATAATGTAGGTATCTGGTGTTAGCACAATGTTTGTTTGCTCTTTATTTTCAAAGCAACAATCATCTGCTTGCCTTGTTGATCTTAAAACTGGGTGAAGCAGAAAGGGCAGATACTATGCCCACCCCAAGGAAGAGGAAATTTCAGCAACAAAGGAAGGAATGGCAAAGGCCATCATTGCATAAGCACTGATTGTGTCCCAGGTCTTCTATGTATTTTATTTGACTTGAATTTCTTAAGAGCCCACTATAATAGGCATTATTAATTCAGTTTTCAGGAGAGGAAAGTGAGACTTGAAGAACATGTGTTCACATTCCTCCAGATAGGGTAAGTGGAGGAGCTGAGATTCAAGTCCAGACCAGTCTTACTCCAAAATCAGTAAACTCAATCATTGACTTATCAAAGATTTGCTCAATCCATATGTTATGATTTAGATATGTGGTATCCCCAAAAAGCTCATGTGTGAGACAATGCATGAAGGTTTACAGATGAAATGATAGGTTTATAAGAGCCTTAACCTAACCAGATATTACCAGTTAATCAATGATATAATCAGTGATTATAATCAGTGAATTGCTCCCCATAGGATTAACTGGGTGAGAGCTGAAAGTGGGTAGATTGTGACTGGTGGAGGTAGGTCATTGCAGGCCTGCCTTTGGGGTTTATATTTAGTGGTGGTGAGGAGAGCTCTTTCTTTCTGCTTCCTGGTGCATGTTCCCAGTTGCTTTTCTCGGTCACACACTTCTGCCATTCTGCCTCATCTCAGGCCCCAAGGAATGGAGTTGGCCATCAGGTCTCTTGGTGGCAGCAGTGAATTACCACAACATTAGTGAGTAACGAACATGATGTTAAAATCTAGGACTCCTAATTCATAGTCCAGGGTACCTTCCATGAAACCACTCGCTCAGCCCTTCCGGGTTGTTCAGGGTGCTAGAGCCACACTCTCCTATAACTCAGACAGCTGCCACTCACATGCGACGGTTTTGAAGCTGTTCCGCATTCCACATCTCCTGTTCTTAGCTTCCTGGTTCATGGTTACAATTTGGGGGTTCTTTAAACATAAAGTAGGATGCAGAGAAAAGTAAAAGAGAAGATACACTGGAAGTTTCTTTTTGTGACCTGGGTTTCCAGCCTGCCTGAACTCAACACGTCATCACATCTGAGCTGCAAGGCAAGCTCTGTACTGGGGGACGGAATCTAACCATGCTCACCCTCCCCTGGGAAGAATGCACTTTGGTGTCTATTTGAGCTGCTTCACTCTCTCTAGTTTTCTGTTTTTAAAGGAGATGATGGTGAAAAAGGAGATCCAGGAGAAGAGGGAAAGGATGGCAAAGTGGGGCGCAGGGGGCCAAAAGGTAGGTAAACCCATAAGAAATTGACACTACAATGTGAAAGTGCTTATGTTTCTCTCTCCTGGTCCTGGCCCTGGCCTTCATCCTGGAAATTTAGCAGTTTTATTATCTTCTCTGCCCCCATGACACATGGAATATATGTCAGACATGAATTAACTCACCATCCAAGGGCTCCTATGAGCCTGCCTGTCAACAAGACGAAGACATATTTCTGCAGCTGCGTTCCTAGGGTTGGCCAGAGTGGACACTCTGGGAGCCCCAAAGGAGTAGCTCTCTCCAAGAATATCTAAGAAAGGAGGAGTTTAAGAAACAGAGCTGTGTTCAAGGCTGAATCTCTCTTCAGAAGCTGAGACTAAGAAACTTTCTGCAGTTGGCATAGAGCTTCAGGGGAAAGACACAAAGAAATAGAAAGAGCTGCCTGATTCATGGATATGTTTACCTTTCCCCAAGATCTCTATTTCTTTAAATCCTCTTTGCTTCTAAAAATGAATAACACAATGGGCAAGGAGAGGGGAATGAGATGATCAGAAGCAAAAGAGATGAGGATAACACAAAACTATAAGGGAATGTTTCCCCTTAAAATGTCCAGAGTAAACCTCCTTAAAACACAGCCTCTGAATTGTGATGCATCTGAACTTTTGAATTAATCCTTGCCAACTGCTACAAGATAGTTGCCCTTATTTGAAAATTTTGAGCAATTGAAAGGCAAGAAAGGATACATAAGTCCTTGAGGCCTTATTTTGAGAAACGGCCATCTTCTTCTAGAAATATGTATGTCAATTAAAAAAAATCTTACAAAATAAAGCTTTATTACTTGTAAATATTTTTACATTATCATATTTTTTAAAAAAACAAAATCAATAATGCTTTAGAAGAGTGCTGTGATCCCTGATCATACATTTGGAATAAAAACTCAGCAAGACCATCTCTGATGTTGCTTTGATCACCAGATTTTAGGATTGCACTTCCTCCTCTGTTTTAAAAAGTTGCTAAGATGGGCAAACCTTGCTTTAAAAGAGAGAGAAAATAGAATCCCAAAGTAAAGCTGAAATGTGTGTAGAGGAACAGATCCAAAAAGGAGGACATGAATCCTTCTACTGAGCCCTTATCTAACATTAAAATTAAACATCCTATGCTTTGGTCATTAGAAATACTGTACCAGCAGGTATTTTAATATCATCATGTTCAGGATTGTCATAGTAACCTATATTTCATTTTCATAATAACATATACATAAAGTATAATTGTTAAAATAGATAATATAGCACAAGATACAAATCAGATATCACAGGAAGAAGAATATACTTTTTATTATTTCTTTTTGGCAAATATCATGTTAGCCACATTCTTAAAGGGAAGAAAAAAACTTTATGGTATTAAAAATGGCATTCTTGTTTTTCAGGAATTAAAGGAGAACTGGGTGATATAGGAGCCCAGGGCAATATTGGCAAGTCTGGGCCTATTGGCAAGAAGGGTAAGTTGCATTTTATTTTCTGTAGTAGCAACTTAAAGTAAATTGAACATATCCTTAATATATTTTTAAGATTCTGTATGATGAAAATGATCCCTTTTCTCTCTTTCAAAAGATAAATTTTGTCTTCCTATCTTGGTTCTTACACAAGCAATATATCTCGCAGCTCAAAGAAAGAAAGTCCTTGAGCAAAATTTAACAAGATTTCAGGGACAGAGTCAAGCCTAAAGTTCTACTAGTGTCTGTATTAAACTTTCCTTCAGATCCACTCATTGGCTACTAATTCTTGGTACAATTAAAATGGCATGATGATTATTCATAAAACATAAATCAGTACAGAAGAAAATAACTTTTTTTCATAATTTGAATGAAGTAAACTAATGATTCTATACCTGTGATCTATTACCAGGATAAAACTTGAGGTATATGTGTGCATCCCCATTTGACTTCAGACATATTTTGATCTTGGACATAGTCACTATCTCAATATTATAAAACAGAGATAGTCTCCTCTTTATTCTCTAAGCAATTCTTCCCTATCCTCTTCTCCCCAAACCCCACAATAGTAACAGGTTCTAATTGCTTCTAATATTCAATAATTCAAACTTACAGGCATTGTTCCACTTGGTTAGTGGATACAAAGCTGAAGGAAAATCAAAATTGTATAGAAAGTGACTCAGAGACTATTCAAAAAGATAGAAATTTATCAATAAAAATCATAATACTGAATGACATGATTACTACAGGGGCCATATAGGAGAATAAGGCAAGACTGTTAAGAGGAGGAAGTGATCTAGGTCTTGAGGGAATGGGGAGAAGACATTTAAGAAAGATGCAAGAAAACTTGTACAAAGTCATAGATTAGGGAAGCTCAGTGGCTTGGGGTATTACTATTTCTGCCACCTTGATGTACCCTCTGTCTTTTCATAAGTGCTTGAGCCTCTGCATAATTGAACAAGTGCCCTTCTGTGGCCTGCATGTCTTCCTGTAGATAGGGTAATAGTTGGGAGTCTGGGCTGAGGCCGTGGCCCCTCTCTTCTATTCTGTAACTCACTCCATACTTCTTCTCTTTCCACTCTTTTATAACTAACTCCCTTGAGGAATTTCCTTAGGTCACATTTGAAGGCAGAGATGCAGAGAAGTGTACTGAAAAGAAACTGCTATGGTAATTTTTGATCCAGGGATTTGTACTGCACATTCACCTCTGATTGAAATCCTTGTAGTTGGAGAAGAGCTACACACCCTCCTCAGGGTTCACAGGTCCTGCTACACACTGTTTGTGGCTAGTGAAACTTTGGCTTTAGAGTCCCTCATTTGCATGGTTCCCAAGACCCCTTAGCAAGCCCCTCATTTGCATGGTTCACATAACCCTATGTCTTAGTGAGACATTTGGCCTCAACTGGTTAAAACAGTGCTTCTCCACATTTCTTAAATAATTGCTCCTCCAACAAGCCTTTTATAATGTATTTTTCCTAATTGCCTCTTCTGGTGAAATTTTAATACTATTCATGGACTGTATATTCATTTATTCATATTGTATATGTTTATGTTTTATATATTTTAACAACTAGAATTTTTCACCCCCAAGAACTGATATTTGGAGGTGATGTTACCCATCAAGAAAGCATGACTTAACGCTGTTGTCCCCTGCTCCAATTTCCCTCCGTCATCTAGTATCAGGTGTCCAGGAGTGGATACAAGTATTTGGGGCATTAGCTAAGAGGAGCTAGAGAGGATAAAACATTAAGTTTGAACTTCATAAGGTACATTTACATAGTCTGAAGTTATTTTGATGTACAATCAAGTTATTGCTAGCAAGTTCAATGTAGGAATAGCCTCCAAATATAGTACTACCACTTACTGTGCAGGTCTATCCAAAATCATGTTATAAAGCACTGGGCAATAGGTCAGATCATTATCTCAATATGTCCTGGAGAATCTGGCACAAGAAATGTGTAGTTTGTGGAAAATAAATAATGTTTGAAAAATACAGGGCCAGAGAAAGTGTGTGGAAAGTTTGTCCAAATCCAAAGCTTTGGTATCAATGAAAAAGACTTTACAAGGGGATATTTTCAATTTGTACAATATTCTTACTTTTAATATGTCAATTATAAGTTGTAAAGGTGAAAGAAATTTTTCAGGCTTCTTCTGTAGGCCAGGAGAGATGGGCCTGCATTAGGTTGCTCTTTCTACTAATTGTGATTAGCTAGGTCAAAAAAATAAATAAATAAATCACACATGGAGGCATGAGATGGCTATCAAAATGAATAGGACTTTAGGAGCCATGGTCTGGAGCAGAAGGGAATCAGTGGATAAAGTGTTTCTGGTAGAGGAACACAGGACATGTTCTTGGCTGGTACATGGATCACCTGGAATTAGCATATCTACACCTAAGAGGGTGCAGCTAGAGGGGCATATATTGGACTTCAAGACTTCTAGAGGTTAGCCCTGGTAGAGGAGGTTAAGACCCACCTGAAGACACCGTGTACTTCCCTGAAGAGAGCAGAGGTGGAGGATAGTGGCAATCCACTGACATGAACAAGTTCCAAAGTGAATGGCTTCAGTGAGTCATTCTTAGACACTGCACTTCTCAAGATGCAGATGTGTCAGGTTTATGAAGTCTCTAACAAGCAGAGCTAGTTAAAGATCTTGGTCCAAGTTTCAATCATCTCCTAGAACAAGACCAAGAGACTTGGGGAAAGTGGTAGACAACAGAGACAAGAAAAGGCAAAGAGTCTCCACCCTTTGTGATTGGGGAATCTCATTGTGGATGAACTCCCAGAATTGTTGAGTTATTAAGAGTCTGGAAATGGCCTGCTTCTCCTTAGAGGCTCAGGTATGAAGCACTATGCATACCTCTGTCACTGTCCTCAATGCCATGGCTATTAGCTCCTGTGTTTCCCCCTGATATTCTGGGGATAAATGAATGACAGATTCACTGGGTCCGTTTGCCTAAATAAATATAAGCTCTACTTAGGGAACCCTACTTTTATCCTAAAACCTGTTATATAGCAGAAAGTTTACAAATTGTTTGATACAATAAGAATTTTTAAAAAGAACAATAAAGCACTTTATATCCCACAATGTGGCTTTCTATCCTACTCCTTCTTCCTATAAATTCTGTTTTCCCTTAGCATCCATTTCCACTATTGGCCACTAAGATTTCCTTCTCCTCCAAAGATATGTCATCAAAATTTATGAGCATGTCCTCGAATTTTCAAAAGAAATAGAGATGCGGTGTTCTGGGCCACCTGGATTAATTTCATGTTTAATCTCTACTTTGATATTTATCACCCTCATTTTGATGATGGCCCTTCTAAGTTTTTCATTGACTTGGATTAATCTTAACTTTTTAGGCTGACCTTAATGTTGTCACTTGCATGGGTAAGGTGGCTTTCTGGATGTCAATATTTCATTCGAGAAATAACAAATAACAATGATTTAGTATAGGTAAATTCAATCTCATAGCAAAATAAATGTTTTTACTTGAGGTCAATAATCCTTTTACACTGAAAGCATTATGGTTTTTTGTTTGTCTGAATGTGACCTCTAAGTCTTCAAACTTAAGACAGTATTACAGACATGTTCTCACTCATGGGTCAAAACAAGTTTTGTGGATGACCTTAAACTGTAATGAATTTTGGAGAAATAGATGCACTAATCCCAGATGCTTTGCGCACCAGCTAAGATCATGTCCTGCATTCCTCTACCATAACTCAGGTACAGGGCAAAAGCTAACATCAGTCGAGCATCCTCTGTGAGTCAGATCAATGTTCATCCAATTATGAGATAGCATTACCTAATTTATTCTCCTGATGATCTTATCATTTTAGATACTTTCATTCCATCTTTAAAAAAAGAAAGAAATTAAATAACTTGCCCACATTTAGCTATTAGAAAGCAGAGCCAGGATTTAAACCCTGAATTGTGGGGTTTCTATGGTCTTACTTCACCACACTACTATGGTGTTCCCATTTGTTATGGGAGGAAAGGAATTAATATCAAAATACTAGAAAGCAGTTAGAGTGTTGACATCTTCTCAGAAGAAAAGCCACATGCCAATTTAAGAAGTTGCTTCCTGCATTTTTAAGATTCAGCTGAAGGTGACTTCAATCTAGCTTCAATCCCCCTTTCTCTACCATGAACCCTAGGGAGGCATCTTTTGCTCTCCTATTGAGATTTTACCAGGATTTTCATTTATTTCACTGTTCATATATGATATCATTCATCTTTTCTCCTTTATCTTTTACATATGTTTCATTTTTTTTTAATCTCATAATTTTTCCAAAGCAAATACAGTATTCCTCCCTTCCCTAGAGGAAATGTTCCAAGACCTCCAGTGGAAGCCTGAAGTTGCAGATAGTACCAAACCCTATATATACTATGGTTTTCTCTTATATCATGAAGTTTAATTTATAAATTAGGCAAACTAAATGATTAATCACAATAACTTAAAATACCAATATACTGCAAGGGTTATGCAAATGTGGTCTTTTTTTTTTTTGCCCCCTTTACTCTCTCAAAATATCTTGTGTAGTATTCACCCTTCTCCCAGGGATGTGAGATGATACGATGCCTATATAATGAGATTAAGTGATGTGAAAGACATTGGCATTGTGAGATAGCATTAGGCTACTACATAAGTCTTACTTGAAAACTAACATTACACTATCATGACAGTTCATCTGAAAACAGAGATGGCTACTAAGTGGCTAATGGGTAGGTAGCATATAATGTGGATACTATGGACAAAGCAATGATTCACATTTCAGGGAGGATGGAGCAGGATAATTTGAGAGTTCATCACATTCTTCAAAATGGCATGCAATTTGAAAGTTAAAAATTATTTATTTCTGAAAATTTCCCCTTAATATTTTTGGACTGCAGTTGACCACAGATAACTGAAACCGTGTAAAGCAAAACTGCAGAAAAAGAAAGAAAGAAAGTAAAAAGAGGGGGGAACTACTGCTCTGTATTTATATTTTTTGTATGCCTATTGTGGGACTTACCCAGAACTAGAATCATAACATAAGTGGAAACAATCTTTAATACATGTTGAATTACAAGGGATTTGCATGCAAATAAAATACAAATTTTTAAAAAATAAAAATATTAAACTCATATTCATGATGTTTTAAGTTCATATAATTATTGGTGATGATAAGGACTGCTATTACTTTCCATTTTTCTTGTTTTATTTTATTTTTTTAATTTTTTATTTTTTAAAATTTTTTATACCTTTATTCCATTCATTTATTTTTATGTTGTGCTGAGGGTCAAACCCAGGGCCCTGCGCATGCTAGGCGAGCACTCTACCACTAAGCCACAATCCCAGCCCCTTGTTTTATTTTATTTTTAATTGATATATAATGATTGTACAAACTTATGGGGTAAAATATAATATTTGGATACATGTATATGTTGTGTAATGATAAAATGACATTAATTAGCATATCCATTATCTTAAACATTTATTGTTTCTATGTGATAAAACATTTCAAAATCTTGTCTTCTAGCTATTTTGAAGTAGAAATACATCATTATCAACTATAGTTACCCTACTGTGCAATAGAACCCCCAAATTTATTTCTCCTCTCTAGCTGCAACTTTGTACCCATTGACCAACCTCTCCCAACTTCTCCCCACTACACTGACATAACAATTACTCTTTTTCCTACTTCTACGAGGCTACGTTTTTTGAATTCCACACGTGAGTGAAATCATGTAGTATTTGTCTTTCTATTTCTGGTTTGTTTCACTTTGAGAACATTTTTCAAATACTCTACTTTATTAAGTCATTGGTCAAACCATTTGGGAAACACCATGAATTGCAGAGTCAGAAATGGTTGTGTTTGAGTACCAGCACTTCTATTTAATTGCTGGATGTCCTTGAGCAAGTTATTTGCTTTCTGACCCTCAGTTGCTTCAGCTGTAGAATACATATAATCATAGTATCTGGTTCACAGGACTTAATATGATAACATGTGTAAAGTATACAGAACAATTCTTGGCAACTGATTGGCCTTTAGTAAATACATGTTCCCTTGCCTCCTTTAATATATTCTGGAAAATCTGTTCTTTTCCAATTTGCACATAAGGAAATAAGGAATTCATGGGAAACAGACAAGCTGTAAGCAGACCAATCTTCCTCGGTAAGGTGCTCAACATATTTCCATTCTCATTCCCCAGCTGTACCCCCTGCTATATGCTGTCCAAGCCCTCACTTCTATCTTCTGATGCTGAAACTTTTCAAAACCAAGTTCAAAGGCTGAACACTCCTTCATGCTTCCAGATGAAACACTCTCTCCTCTGGCTCCCTCTCAGGGTGTTATCTTTGTCCAGTGATATCTCTCTCACAGCATTTCCATCCTCAAGTGTCATTGACTTTACCACTGTCTAAATTTCAAGTTCTGAGACTTTCCCTTCCACCTTAAACTGTATTCTGGAAAAGCATTCGTCAGACAGTGATATGGAGAAGAGCTAACGGGCGTCCTCAGTGCCCGCTACAAAGGGCACCCTACAGGGTTTAGAATGGCTTTGTTTTTTCCCTGTAGCTGGTGAAGGATGAAGTTAGAACATCCTTGCTGACTCTTCCCTCCTTCGCTTTGTTCTCTTGGGTCATATACCCAATTCCTGGCTGCACCAAACTCCAATGGGGTTAAGCCCCATATTCCTCCTAGCCTGGGTGATCTTCAGCCTGTATTTATCCCTCATATGTTTTTTCCTATTCTTATCCCAGATAACCATTGAAACTTTAAAATCTGTTTTATTTCTCTCAGGGTCTTCTCTTTTGATCCTCAAGAACATCCACCAAACATTTATCTCTTGTAAATGAAAAACTTTTCCTTTCAACTATTGTGTCTGATGTGGGTTTCAAGAGCTAATTTTAAAGTTTAAAAAAAATCAACATTTTTTCTCTTTGTCTTAAAATTCCTAATTCTTTAAGAATTATTCTTTGAATGTCTGATTAAATAAGAATATGGTCACATGCAAAGGAGAATACAGAGGATTATCAGTAAAATATATTTGACATAATTTATGGTATAGGTATTTACATCTATCACATCTCTCCTGAAAATTGTAAAACCTTCAAGTCAGAGGTTTAATCTTCCCTCCCTGTATATCCTCACCAGGTCTTTGTCTTGCAGAGAGTAAATAATAAATATTTGTTGAATTAAATTGAAAAAGCACAACACATGTTTTTCAAAATCCAAGAGCAAAGCCACAGAATGACTTGGGGCTTAATAAATACACTGACACTGCAATGTGGTAACCGACTGATCCAGATTTGCAAAGCAATTGTATTTCTAAAATTAAAAACACACTGAGAATTCTATTAGCCTTGTTCAGAAGGCCACATTATTTTTAAAAAAATGCTAGTAGGACAGATACCACGGATTCAAATGTTTCTTACACATCCTGCTGGGATACCACATTCCATCTAAAGAAATTATGACTCGTTTGATTATCTGTGCCTATACAACCAATGCAGAAGGAAATTATCTAAAACCAAGGGTTATTAGTTGGAGATATTGCCCATGCAATTTGAAAAACTGTTTCTTCTGATTTTAAATGTGTAGGATTTTTTCTGCTTGAAATAATTTACCTTTTGCCAGATGCCATGATACATGTCTATAAGCCCAAGGACTAGGGAGGCTGAGGCAGGCAGGGGGATCATGGGTTCAAAGCCAGCCTCAGCAACTTAGCAAGGCCCTCAGCAACTTAAAGAGGCCCTGCCTCAAACTCAAAAATAAAAAGGGCTAGGGATATAATTCAGTGGTTAAGCATCCCTTGGTTCAATCCACAGTCCAAACTAAATACATAATTTACCTTTTTATTTCATTGTGCTTTTGTGTCTCTGCTGCTGTCTTATACAGGTGACAAAGGAGAAAAGGGTTTGCTTGGGATACCTGGAGAGAAAGGAAAGGCAGGTATGGTATACTCATTTTTCTCCGTGATTTCTAGCATCATCCCTAATATGTTCATCTCAAAAATGTGTATGTTTTTTAAGAAAAACAAAATTACTTGCAGCTTGCTTAACCTGACTTTTCTCAGGCTAGAGGAAAGGGACGAAGGGGACTTTCCTCTCTATCCACCGGTGACTTTCCAAGCCCTAGGGAAGGAGATGAGGGCACATTCCATGCCTGTCATGCTTATTGTGAAAAGCAAACCCAGCAAGTCAGGAAGCAGCCCTCAATCTCTGGGACCCATGGGAGAATCAGCAGAGCCTGCATCAACATACCATGCCTTACATTCCACTAGCATCTCAACCAAATGCTGGCCTGATCCAGAAAGGGCCCGTGGTTCCAGAATGCCCTCCGTGGCCAGGGAGTTCCCCTAGTATTCAGTTTCACTTCCAGAGAAAGAAAAAAATAAATATTTGTTGAATTAGATTCAACAAGGTAAATTGTTCTGGGGAATTTCAGTGGCTTTTATTCACAGGGGTATGGTGAAGACTAACTAATTCAAAGAACTGTTTTCATACCTTATATCTAACAGAGAATATGGAATAATTAAGCCACAGATTTTGTTGTTGTTGTTGTTCCTTTGGTTAATAAAATTGTTTTTACTTTTTACATGACCAAGGAAAAAAGAAAACAAATGTTTACATGATACAGACATTATTAAACAGAAAAAGGGACTCAATTTGAGTTTTATCTTATTTTCCATCTAATTGCTTCTCTAGGTGACTGAAAAGTGAAAAGGTAGGTGAGGAAAGGAGACTGGCGAACTAAAATCATAGTTAACCAACAAACTGGACAGCTGGTTTTCAAAATTATAAATTAGACCTACTTGCAGGAGTTAAACATAGACATTGAAACATGCAAGCTATACTTTAAATGAATAATCAGAATTAACATTTGATCAAATCATGAAAAATGTCTCCTCTCTTTGGAGAGCTGTGTGAGTGAATAATGCAGTAACAAGAGATCCTGGCTGCAAATGTGTTTTAAGGAGGCTGTAAAAATTGTATTCTGAGATTGAACAGAGAAGTTCTGTGTTCAACAAAAATGCCAAATGGTTCACCACGCTTGTTTGGTGGTGTGTCAGATTTATTCTTCTTTTCAAAAATTTACTTTAGAATTTTTTAAATCATTTCAAACACTTTAAAAGATGTTGTCTGGATTCCTAAAAAGGATATAAATTGGAAACCTTGTTTTAAACAAAAAGTTAAATGGATAGTCTTCACAGAGAGCTATTATCAGACTAGAAAAAGAGAGTAAATATTAGGAAAGGAACAAATGCCCTTTCTAATTGGTTTGCATTTACTTCCACATGATTGCACAGTTTTTGTCATTTAAGGTACTGTCTGTGATTGTGGAAGATACCGGAAAGTCGTTGGACAACTTGACATTAGTGTTGCCCGGCTTAAGACATCTATGAAGTTCGTCAAGAATGGTGAACAAGTTCTCTTTTGCTTTGGACTATATATCTATGGATTTTGTCTCTTTCAACACATTTCCCAGCAGAAAATACCTTAAGTTGGACAAAGACTTACTGGGATAGTGTCACCAGTCTACAGGCCTACTGAAATGCTAAATATCTACTGAGATTCTAGGACATAGATTCATGCATGTGTATGTTGCCTCTTGGTTAAAAAAAAAAAAAAAAAAAAAAAAAGTACTTTCCTAAGAAGGCAATGGAGAAAAGAGTAGAGCTTGGTAACCTGTGCCTTGGGGATAAAAAGGGACAGCAAGAATCTCAGGAAAAGAGATGAAAACAAGACCCATTTCCTTAAGCAGTTGAGATAATGTGTGAGTGCTAGCATTATTTCACTGAATGTTTATGATTGTTATGACAGATACCATGATTAAAGCTCAGACAAAGTATCTTGCCCACAGATACAGACCTAATGAACAGGATTTGAATACAGGTTATCCTGAGTCCTTTTACTCCACAGTAAAACTCAGTACAAATCATATGTTTCTCTAAGTTTTGTAACTTTCCATATTGGTCATTTTTGTTATCCTTTGTCTATTTCCCCATAACAGTTAGCAGTGAGGTCCTTAAAATAGAAAGTGCTCATATATGCTCTTCAGAGAAAGTGTTATTGAGGGAACTATAGTAGTTACTATTATAACTGATTTCATTTTTTTTGTACTCTTATCTATTGTAATTCACAAAAATATGTTATATATTATAGGAAGCACACAGCTGCCATCTTGTGTTCATAATTACCTGGTAATACTAGAGGCATAGGAAATACTTGATATTAAATTATCACCTTAATTATAGCTCTAGTTGTAACCCTACTGAAGATTCTGTATCTGATATGACTTAGACTGTCATGGATAAACCAGACCTCAAAGGTACAACACAGAGCAATAGTTTCTAATAGTATAGTGGTCACATACATCTTTATAAATTAAAGTTATGGACCCCAAATGTATGCATAGATGCCCCTAAAGCCCAAAGTATTCCATTATATGAGCTAAAGATGATTCTGAGTCTCTCATTGTATTGGAAATTCAGTCAGTAACTTGGTCTCCCTCTTGTATCTGGATAACATGGAAAATCTCAATGTACAAGTTTACAGTCTCAGAACTTTGCCCAAAGTTGACAAGGTTCTGTATTATTCTTCTATCCAGTCATTAAGCATTTATCATTCCCTGGAATGGTCGATGCAATGAGGTTGAAGAGCGTCAAAGACATGGGCCTTCTCCTCAAGACATTCCCAGTGGAGTAGAAGTAACACTTGGGCAAACAATTAGAGCAGAATATGCTGAGACCTGTAAAGACCTGTAAAGTGGGAGAGCACTGGAATACAGGGAAGAACACTAGAATCCCGTGTCTGTGCAGGGGCATCAGAAAGACTGCTTAAGTGATGAATAGGAGTTTGTCAAGTAGAAGAGCAGTAAGACTTTCCAGACATGGAAATAGAAGACAGAGGGGGACATGATCATGGGCAAATATGGCTAAAACATAAGTGGGGCTGGGAAGATAGTATGGAATGATCTGGGTGGCAGTTCCCATAGCAAATCCTTGTCAATGGAACTCCCTGCTGGACAGCTCTATGGGAAGTTGAGGAGGTAAGGAAGGAAGGACAGATGGTAGATGTTCATTCTCCACTTAATGATTAGAGAAAAACCAGTGATGCTCTCATGACAGGACCTTGCAAAATAATTCTCGAGTGCTGAACAAATGAATTACATCTGTCTGTATTTCAGTCAAACTTGACCCTTGTCTTTTGGAGATGAATAATGATACTCTCTTTTTCCTCCCTATATAGTCATTGCAGGAATCAGGGAAACTGAAGAGAAATTCTACTACATCGTGCAGGAGGAGAAGAACTACAGGGAATCCCTCACCCACTGCAGGATCCGGGGAGGCATGCTAGCCATGCCCAAGGATGAAGCCATCAACACCCTTATTGCTGACTATGTTGCCAAGAGTGGCTTCTTCCGGGTGTTCATTGGGGTGAATGACCTTGAGAGAGAGGGGCAGTATGTGTTCACGGACAACACCCCACTGCAGAACTATAGCAACTGGAAGGAGGGGGAGCCCAGCGACCCCTACGGTCATGAGGACTGTGTGGAAATGCTGAGTTCAGGCAGATGGAATGATACGGAGTGTCATCTCACCATGTACTTTGTCTGTGAGTTTGTCAAGAAGAAAAAGTAATTTCCCTCATCCTACACAATTGAAATTTCCCTGCATTTTCCACTGCAGTTGGTTTTATCCATTCTTGTCTCTCTTCTGTGACATACTTAACATGTTTGTATGTAATAGATCCTTGACACAAGAGCTCACCAGATGACATGGGTCCTGAGAGAGTTTGAATCACTAGTTGAGCAGAAGGTGTTTGTCTATGCCCACATGAAGAGTTCACTTGGAATTTGCTCTGACACCTCCCCTTAGAGCTCTATCCACTGTGGGTAATTGACCAGTTGGTCAGAGATGATTAGGTTGGTTGGTGATGAATAAGCTAACCTGCCCTTGCTCAAAGCCAGACACACAGGAAAGACTTCTGTGAATAATGCCAAGGTGTTACCTGCCTTTCAATCCAAATATTTGACCAGTCACCCACTATGGCCCTGGTCAAACTTGAAAGTTCCCCTTGTTTACCGGGACATAGAAATGCTTAACCTCAAACCTCTATATGAGGAACTTCTAGCTTAGTGACCTGTTCCAGATCACATGGGATCATAGAGACTCCTTTTGTGCTTCTGATCTGTATCCTTCACTGAAGAATACTAGACTGGAGCCTTGGACCTGTTCTAGAGACCTACACTTTCATCTCAGGCCCCTAGATATAAACTTTTTTATTTAAGTAAAAGGAAACTCTGGAAATTGAAAAGGAAAAAAAAAAAGAGAGAGAGAAGGGTTGTTTTCAAACAACGTGTTCCTGATTGCTGCCTCCCGTTAACTACATCTTCACTTTTTTTCATTATGAGATTATTCACATAGACTTTCCTCCCCTTAAGTATGGAGAATGAGAGAGGGGTTGTGAAGCCTTCAGGAAATTCTAGATACTAAAACATGCTACCATCACTGTGTCTCCAGGTGTCTTTCCCCTTGCCTCTAACATGTCCCTCTAACATGTGACATGTAACATTTCATGGGGAAACCTTTCACTCTCTATCTACTTACATTGTGGAAAAATCCATACCAGAGGTCCCCTTCCTACAGCTTGGACATCACAGGTCTGTGTCTGGCATGGAATTTGGAATGTGTGTAGAGTTCACATTGGTGGAGCTGGTAAAATTTGCCTTGAACTACAGACTAAATCTTAAAGCAGATTTCACTTGACATTTAAAAATAAACAGTTCAATGAAACTCTAGATTATCCTCTTATAAACTGATGCTCCAGTTATGGTTTGTGACATATGATTAGACTGTTTTAAATGCTGGCAAAGGGGTTAATGAAATGAGAAAAACAGATCAACAACATATGTTCTCCTTAAACCATCTGTCCACGATTTTTCCCATCACTGGGTATGAGTTGGGATTTAATGAGGTTAGTTCTGTGGGGTCAGCAAGGACCACAAACTCAGATCCTAGAGGGGCCAGACTGATGACATACATAAACAAGGTGGAACAGGTGAGGACCTTGATACATGAACACAATTGCTTTTCTGGAGGAGCCATATGCTCCTCAGCCACTGTTAATGTTGCCATGGAGCAATCTGTGTTGCTACAAGACCTGGCATTTGAAAAGAAGTCAGAAAGCTGTAACTTTATATCTTCATATTTTTAAATGTTGACAACTAATCAATTTTTAACCTAGATTTTTAAGTCATTCAAAAAAAAAGTCTACTAGCCAAAATTGTGATCTTTCCATTTTTCACTTCTGGGTCAAAGTTCTGAAGGTTCTAATCATATAAATGTCATTAAGATATGATGACATGAAAGTCAAGGTCTCCCATTAACATCTTATTCAATTCACCTTAATAATAGAAATTTGTCAGGTTATGGAATTCATTACTTGTTGTCTTTTGAGAATGTGGCATAGGCTATTTTGAAGGATAGGCAGCTTAATAAAAATTATAAAGCAGGACAACAATGCCCATGCCCCTATCCTTGGGTAGAATGCCAGCCAAGATGGTTAGGAACAAGAACACCTAGAAATATGTGGAGGGAAAGAAAGGGATAAGAGAAGAGGGGGAAACAGACGGCATATCCAGCCTAGAAACAGCGCCCATTGGGATCCATATTCTGATTTGTTCTAAGTCCCCCAAAATAAGAATGCTTATTATGCATACTGCAAATGCTATCATATCTGTTATGAATATTATAATACTAACAGAAGGTGTCTCTATGACTCATCTTTGTTATGGATGTTTCCGAGAGATGACAACCTTCAAAGAGTTAAGATTCATCCTGAATCCTTGCCTGGAAGATATTTAGAAGGCACCACACATTTAATTGGAATTACTATGAAAACCTACATTTGCAAATAAATTTTGCTTTATAAAATGCCTTTGCATGTCATTGCTCATTTGATCCTGATGAAGTCTGTGAACTCTGAAGCATAGGCATTTTATACCATTTTCCCAATGAGAATACTAAGGCCCCAGGAAGCAAGGAATTTTAACAAAATAAATTCTTTGGAGGAAAAAAAAGGCAGGCCTCCAGTCTGATGGTTGAAACTGCCAATCCAGTGGTTTTTGTTATCCTGCCTATGCCTGTTGATTTAATGTTGAATGGGAAGTTCATCCACAGTGCCCTGTGATAGTAGGGGCTCAAATAATCCATCTCTATTATTTTTTCAAGTGAAAGACAAAGGTTAACTAACAGAGATGCAGGGGATTCAGAATCTTGCCTTAAAGACTCAGTGTTCACTGGTTTCTTTTAAATTCATAGTTGCCAATATATGACAATAGTGTTGTGAAGGTAACTTAGTACAAGCTCAGTACAATTTTGCAGATATCTACAGATAGAAGGAGATCATATTATATATGTGGGGAAAAAATCAAGATTTTTCCAAAATAAAATTGATTGAATAATCATTTCTTCATACAATAATTCACTAGAAATGTCCCATAAATAGTATTTTAAAACAATTTTGTTCTCAACAAGCTAATTTATATTAGGCTTTTCAGGGTTACATCTGGGTATCTCCCAAGGACTACATAAAGTTTCAAGGAGAGAATTTTTTTAAAAAAATTTACAATCCTGCCTTTTCAAAGCAACACATTCTTCAACCAGGCTGGAAGAAATATCCTATATCTTGTTATTGCTCAAACACAGTGGAAAGGTGAATACTCCAGGCGGAAAGAGATATAACAAACATTGATTGCATTTTGTACAGCTCATCCATAAAAACTGCTGGCATTAAAAAAATGTGTTTTATTCTTCTAAAATCTGTATTATCTAAATATGAGTAGCTCTGATTTTTGTTAACCAACTGATTTTCAGCTCTGTAGATTGCATAATTTAGAAGCAACAAGATATTTGTGGAATAGAAAGGGTAAACTAAACAAAGTCATTCACAGCATCATCAACAGATTGAAATTGAATTTTTGCAGGTGCTATCCCTGATAAGAAAATGATGGTGTCATTCCATGAGGGGAACAAGAGTCTGAAAGCATCATTTAGAAATTCAAAAGCTAGATCTGGTGTCATGACTATCTGAGTACCAGAGCTGACTGTGCACTTACCAACCACATTAGGGACTATTAGTGCTCCAAAACTTGTTTTCCTAATTTACATTGTTCCTCCCCAGAAAGTACTGTGGTAATTGAGGAGGTGATGTAACAAAGAATTCAACAGAGAAACAGCTAAACATGTTATATGTATGCAGTAAAACTTAGACATTACTACAAGCTACATGTGCTATAAGTTTTTTTAAAGAAACAAACTGCATCTTTTAATATATAAAAAATTACCTAAGTCTGTATGTATCACATGTATGTTACTAATAAATTATATAAACTATACATACAGCATATGTGTATACATACTAGATATTATGTGAATATACATAGCAAAGTAACCTTTTATACTTATTTATAGATGAATTTATTCTGGTACATAAATTTGCCAGAAGTAACTATGCTTATTAGACTTAGATCTGAGATTCATAACTGGATATGATTGATCTTAAAATCATCTGTACTTTTTCTATGATGTAGCTTTTTTGAACCTCTATCTGTCACATATATTAACTTTTTTAAAGTTCAAAGTGAAATCATTGACTTGTATTGCCTTGAGTTTGTAAGACCTTCATAATATAACTAAATCTTTTAAAATTTGAGGGAAAACCTATTAAGTCTTTTTAAATGGGGATTGAAGGAAAGTTGCCCTTTTCCATATAGAATATGAATCTTTTTATGAATAAGAGACTTAATTTTACTGTTTCCTAATAGTCATGCAATCTGTATTTGAGAATTTTCAATAATTTCAATAAGCCTATTAGAAACATATTCCTTATAGAAACCCAAAATACATTTCTTTCTGATTCCCCTGTTGTCCTTGTTTTATCTTTTATTATTTCTATCTGAGAGGCCCAGCACAAAGATAAGCTGAGGCATCAATAGCAGATTCTTATGGAAAAGATGAATAGAATTAAGAATTTCCCCCACTATGTCCTTGGCCAATAATATGAATACTGGTGAATATCCAGTACTTCGTGATCCTAATAACTGACACAGTATGTTCCACATTGACTGAATTTAAGTTTTGTTGCTGAGACACAGATGTAGGCTATGAATAGCATTCAAAGTCAAGTGGAGCATCCCAATCATAAGTAATCTGTATATTAGGAAACAGTACATGATAGACAGAGCTCAACCACCTGGGAGGGAGGGAGGTAGTTGGTAAGGCATATTGAGAGGATGTAGGGCAGATGTGCAGTGCCAGTCAGTGAACAAAGTCAAAATCAGTGTCCAGGTGCATGAAGACTATGGCTTAGGTGAATAGTAGAATTCATGAATTCATTAAAAGTTGCTAACATATCTAATATGTTTTATGTGGCACCAATAAACACTGGAGACAGAATGGGAGAAGACAGATCAGATTTCTAGTCTCATAGGTAGGTTGTACTTCAAGCTAATTCTATGTCAGGCTCATTCTGTGTCTCAAACCTGGGACATTGAGCCTCCAGATTCAATACATTTTCAGGATTACATAAATGTATTCTATTTTTATATCTCTGTTATGTTACAACATAACAACTCTTCAACAATATACTAAAATAAATTGGGCAAATGAATTTCTTGTGGGAGTATTTGCGTCACTCTTTCTTACAGAGTAACATTGACACATTTGTTCAAATACATTAGCACTCCTACTTTGACTTACTAGTTTTGATGTGAACACTGCGTTCCCATGTCAATGTGTATGCCTGCCCACACTATTTCCTCTCAAGACAGAATGTATCCTGTGGTTGCATATGAATGAGCATTGACAAGTGGCAAGTGTTTCTTTGCCTTATTTTCTCCTGGTGTCCTGCACCTGACATTCAGGAAACTCAGATGTGCTGCAGATTGTCACTTTCATTGCAAAATAAGGAGGGGTAGGGAGGGAGATAGGAGAGGTGAGTCAGCCATCTACAATTCACGGACCTGTGCATGTGGCAACCCCAGATTCTTCACCACATTAGCAACTGAAGTTGGGAGATAAATGGAGATTTGTGTGTCTGTGCAATTTCAAAGATACATAACTCTTTCACTCACACACTCACACACACACACACACACACACACACACAGGCACATTTTGGAAACCTTAAACAGATTAATTTATCAATAGTTAACCATTGCTCTTTGTGTAAACCTAGCTGATGGACCTCTAAGAGCGGGGTTGGAGATGGGAGTCACATCCAATTTCAATCCAATAAGTTCAAGGTGGATATTTCAGGAGCAGTGTAGTCTGTGTAGTATAAACTATAGGAGACTCTTCCCCTACGACCACATAGTAGATTCACACGGTTGTTTCCGGAATCAACTCAGAGAAGGTGATTCTAGAGACAGTTTGTTGGAAGAGATGTGTTTTTGAGGTAAATACTTTCTGAAAATGATTATGTTTAAAAATCTTTTCCCCAAACCCCCTGTTTTGTGATCTCATCTTTGATGTCATTGACCTTGGTACTTTTCAGAGACTCAAACTCTAGGATTGATTCTACTGGCATTTGCATGGACCATAGTTCTTAACTTGCTATGTAACAGTGTCATTGTCCTTGCCCTCAAGGACCATAAGATTTAAAGAACAGAATTAAACACAGGAAACTATGTCTAATTTCGGTCTCCACATTTGAGAAGAGGAAATATGTTGAAACAGCCCAAAATACTTGAGACCCTACAATGAAATATCAAAAGAGGACAGTTTCCAAATGAGCTTGAAAATATTTTTCTGAGTTCTCTAACCTGTGCATAGTAGGATTTTTATAAAAGGAATAAGGCAGGGAATAAATATTCATGTTTATGCCTCTGCCATTGAAAGCACAAAAGAGATAATAGCTGAGGGCTAATTTCCTCAGATGATCTATCTCATTGGGGTTGGAGTGGGGTTTTACATGACTATTTCTCTTTAAAAAATATTTTTGTTATAAGTTTCCCTCATTATTGCAAGCTAAGAAATTTAATAGCTCAACATGCACTAATGATCTGGTTTCACCCATTTATGCTCCCATCGATTATCAAGATAATATTTTCAAGGTGAAATTATACATGAAACAATAAATGTGTCCCTTTGATCACCACAAAACAAGCCCTTATATCCAAGTGGAAAAGTTACTTGGAATCTGGGCCCTGGTATGGGAAACCTCTGAGACTCTTTTGCAAGTTTTCAAATTGTTTATACTCCTAAATAATTCGCAGGTTTGGGATTCTGAAACAACCTTGCATTTAACAAAATATTTCTGGCCCACTAATCCCTAGACGTTACCAGCCATATTGCAGCCCTTTGCAGGAGTACACTTACCACATATTATTCATACTGTAGACCCAAACTTTATTCCTGACATGACTTCTTCCTCTGATACCTAAAGATGAATAAAGGGAATTTGCCATGATCATTGGAAGTTAACCCTCCTCGCTTAGGTCTACATGTTCAATGGCAACTTTGATTAACACTTGAACTAAACTTCTTCCCACCAAACTCAATAAACCCCACCTCAATTCACAAAAACTGAAGACAACTGATGTTTTAATAATATCCCTGTTTTGGGAGACACTTGTACTAGAAGACAGCAGGTCTTTATAGTTTCTTCTCAGATGCCTCTCATCAAACTCCTGCTGGAAGAATTCGACTAATGCTGCTGGTTGTGGGCAGAGATAGCATGGGGCATACTCTATTAAGTTCCAGACAGCAGTGAACTTGAGCACCCACTGGACATTAGAAGTCTCAGGGAATTAAACCTGAGACTTTGTCATATTGGATCATTTTCTATACCCCTGCCCTTCTAGGGCTTTCCCCAGAAATTTCATGTTTAGCTAACTAGATCCTTCCTAAAAATGCATGGTGGGCACTGCACTGAGGGCCCAGGACCCCACTGCCTGGGTGATCAACAATTCCATGAACTTCTCCTTGATTTATTGATGTGCTCTGGAAAGATATGGATTTCTGCTTTCACTTTATCAGTGTCCTTCCTCTTCACTAAACATGTTCTCTCCAACTACTCTAGGTAGCAAAGAAGAGTTAGTTTCTTATCTACCTCCTTTCATATACATCAGGATAAATTCCTGGTTTTCCTCATTGATAGAACATGCTCACTAAGTCTTTGGGCCTTTTACCACATGGGCCAAGCTCAGTACTAGTTCACTCTGACATGAGGACAGCGCCTTTTTGTCTTTGTTTCCTCTCCTCTCACGTAAGTATTAGATCATTTTTACCATCTAGCCAACATGCTAAGAATGTCTTAGATCTAGATCAAAGAAATCAGGTTGAACTCAAAGACTGAAAAGATAAAGATCATAAATTTTTGATTAATTAATCAAAATATCTACCAAATTATACATCACAGCAAGTTTCCCTCCTATTACCCACTAGAAATCACTCAAGACAGTGATACTCAACACCCCCACACAATGTGAGAAGCACGATATTTTCTTCTTCCAAAAGTCCAATCAGAAAGAACGTATGCTACTACATAAGATGATGATTCTGCACCTGAGCAACCATATTATATACTCCTAAAGAGCAATTTTTAGGACTTGAAATTCTTCTGTGCCAGCAGCATTGCAATCCTGCATTATCTGAGCCTGTAACTTAAAGCCCACACATTTTCCATTTATATTACTTTAGGTTCTTTCTATAGGCAGTCCTGGTCATACAGTGACATGGATTTATGGACACAGAAATGGAATTTAACAGTAAAAAATGGATGAGGTTGCTTAGAGTAAAGATATCGAATGAGCAAAGTACAAATTCCAACACGGAGAGCTCAGTTATTCTAAAATGTAAGTGTTGAAGGGAAGGGAAGTGGAGGGTTTCTTTAGGAAGACTTATGAAGAGTAGTCAGAAAAGTAGTGATAGATTTCTAAAATGTTTGAAGGAGGAATCATTCAACTGTGTTGAATATCTCTGAAAATTTAATTTAAAATAATGATTTAAAAGTGTCTCTGGGATTTTTCAAAAGCATGATGGAAGCAGAAGCCAAAGTAGAGTTAGGTTTTAGGGAAAATTGGCTGCAAAGAATTTCAGTAAACATACATGGAAATACTTTCAAGAAGTTTGCCTGTAGCTGATCATGGTGGTCACATCTATAATCCCAGCAACTAGGGAGGGCGAGGGAGGATTTCAAGTTTGAAACCAACCTCAACAATTTAGCAAGGTCCTGAGGATTTAGTGAGACTCTGTCTCAAAACACTAAAAAAGGTGTAGGGATGTGCCTCAGTTGTTAAGTGTCCCTGGGTTCAATTTCCAGTACCCTCCTCCCCCCAAAAAAAGGAAGAAAGAAAAAAAAGAAAACCAAAAAATAAGAGGATGAAGAAGTTTGCCCATAAAGAAGAGTCAAAACAACAAGATCAAGAATGGAGGTTGGACATGTCTAGTCAGAAAACAGGGCATACAGTCCAATGGTCCTGCCTTATCTGGGAAGATTACATTCTAAGACCTCCAGTGGATGCCTGAAGATGATATCAAACCCTTTATATATGACATTTTTCCCACTTATGCATTCATAAATTTAATGCCATTTTAAACCACATACCATACATGGTGGCCCTAACTTTTGCATTTTGAGATGCAACAGCAAAACTAGCACAAATTTCTGTTTCCTTCTTCATAGTTTCAGAGAGAGAAGCTTGATTCTTAACAGAGATCTTAACAACATCAGCATGCTTTTTTTTTTCTTTTCTTACTAAGCAGGGAACTTTCACCATTGCACTTAAAGGAAGCACCTGGGGGCTTCTCTTTCATATCAGGATTGCCAGCATTATATTTTTGTGCTTTGGAGCCAATAAGTGATGTAAGGGTGACTTGAACACAAGTACTACCACAATGGTGGATCTGAAAACTAAGGTGCTGCTAAGTAGGTAGGTAGTGTACACGGCGTGGCCATGCTAGACAAAGGAATGATGCATGTCTGAGTGAGATGGAGTGGGACAGCACAGGATTTTATCACATAACTCAAAATAGCATGTAACTATGGACTTAGGAATCATTTATTTCTGGAATTTTCCACTTAAAGCTTTTAACCACAGTTAACCCCAGGTAACTAAAATGACAGAAAGCAAACCTGCAGGTCAGCAGGGACTACTGTACTAACTTCCATAACTTGAACATTATTACATGAAGCATTTTACACATGGTTTTAGTGTCATCCTCAAATCAGTACTAGGTAGCATATACTATTATGATTTCCATTTTACCTGCAAGGAAATTGAGTCACACACACTGTCACCCTAAGGTTACTTTGCTGAGATTTCAATAAGGCAGTCCTATTCTGTCTCACCATGTGATAATGGCATATTTGGAAGGTTTAGAGTCTCTGTAAAGCATGAGCTTTGCCACTCATGCTCTGTGTGACTTCTCACAACTCAATTTTTCTAAGCTTGTTATCTGTGTGTATAGCACATCTATTCATAAAGAAGAAAAATGTACACAAACATTGCTATTTCATGACATCTCCATCATTCATGAATAGGCTTGAAATTTTGGAACATTCATCTATTCCTCAAAAGGAACAAATAGATATTTCAAGAATTCTGAAGACTATTCTTTTATTTCTGTCCCTCAGAAGGCAAGAAAAAAATACAGCTTCACATAAAGAAAATGATTCTAATAGAGATAGAGTGTTCCAGGGGGATCTGGTTGAAGACACTTAAAGTCAGATGTGATAAAGTTCCTGAAAAGAACCTTGAGAGGCGACTGCTCTGACAGAGAGAGAGAGAAAAAAAAATGATATATTGGGATCCCTGGGGCTAGCACAATGTGATCCTGAGCAGAGTGTGACAGGGAGATGGAGAGCCCAGGGTCTTCTTAAAGGGCAGTGGGAGCGCTGCTGGAGGGAAGTCTGGCCTTTGTGTACATGGTGGTGAGGACCCAGGTCCTTTGTTTGGGATTCAAAAAGCATCCAGGTCTTCTGCTGTAGAAATATTATCCTAGACTAGGAAAACTATTCTCATCAGTTTAAAATGACTCTTATCTTCCTCTCTTATTACTGTGATGTATGTAACAGGACGTGCTGCTTTTATTTAATTTTGAGAATGAAGTAGCATTCAATCCATCCATGATGGCAATCATTTTCTCACTTTTATAGTTGTGTAGTCACAGCCGTCCTGCCTCCAATTCTTTCTCTTAGCTTTATAGTCCTCTAGAAGAAAGCCACCAATTCATAACCAATGAGAAGGCTAGATACTCGATGAATGAATATGCACTGTTTGTAATATGGCCCCTGCCACATTTCCAGCCTCTTATTTGTCATCACCCTTTCTAGGTACATATTTCCCAATCTATGTAGGAATGTATATATGAGCAGTTTCCACAGTGTATTCATCTCTGATCTGTATATATTAACTTTGTGTATTGTTCCCCATTGTCTGCTGTCTTACTTGGTTTAGGTTTCTATAACAAACCATAAGCCAGATGGCTTATAAACAAAACAAATTTACTTCTTGCAGTTCTGCTGGCTGGGAGGTCCAAGAGGAAGGTGCCAACAGATTCAGTGTTTGGCTGGGGCTAGTTTCTTGGTTTTCAGATGGTCAACTTCTCATTTTTACTATGTCTAAGAGACAAGAGAGAAGGAATCTCTGCCCTAGGAGCCTCATCACAAACTTCCCGCCTCCAAATGCCTTTATATTAGGGGTTAGGATTTCAACATATGGATTTGGGGAGGATACCGACATTCAGAACACCCCACCTCCTTAACCACCTTCACTCATCCATGACACACAGCTCACATGTCCCAGCTTCCCAAGGGCCCTCAGGGTTTTCTTCCACAGCTCCGTCTGTCAGTGTACTCTACACATTTCCGTCATGTTATTTTTATTGAGAACTGAGATTATACCACACTCGCTTTGTAGTACAAAGGCCAAAGCAAACTGTCCATTAATCATATAATTAGTGGTACCTGATTGCTTAATAACTACCATATAAATGATGAATCCAGGTGTTCTGGTGCCCCTTGGTCCTACTCTGTGCAGGGCATTATTCTAGGGATGCGTTTAATCGTTGTCTTGACAGGAAGAAGGCACAAGTGAATGAGGAAATTGAGAGGAGGAGAAAAGGTGAATTGTTTACAAAGGTGTCAGTGGGATTAAGGGAAACCATCAAGGAATCCCCAATCCTGAACGAGTAGGATAGCAACAGCCTGAAGGGCCAAAGTGGGAGACAGTTTACCAGACCTGGGGAGAGCCTCATGCAAGAGCTCTCTGACAGGAACTGCCTGCGAAATAGGAAAACAACTTGTAGGCAGTAAGGGATGGAATCCTAGAGGACATCTGCTGATGTATCTCCTACCATTCTGTTCTCCTACAAGTGCATTTACATTGGCCAACCTCGGCCAAAAGCCAGAGAATAAAACATCCACATGATGCCATCTAGAAATTCAGACTCTGTGAATGTGGTGGAGCCAGACAGAGACAAGATTGAAGAGACTGGGAAAAAAAAAATACATCACAGACAATATTTAAGTCCAAACTCGCTTGTTCAGCCAGCAGAGGCTAATATTGGTCTATGGGGATTCTGCAAACCAGGGTAAGATAAGAAAATCAAAAGATCTTCCAAATTAGAGAGCAGAAGTGGTGGACAACCAGAATTAATACAGACAATCCTATAATGCTTCAGAGTTAAGAACTGGGCAGAGTGCTAAAAATAATCAGATGTGAGGCAATGCAACAATGATCTAGATTGAACAGGAGAGTTTCAATGAAAAATAGGTGGGACAAAAAAGAATTTGCTAAGACAATAGAGTTGGTTGTAGGTACTTCTCCCAAAATATCTGCAGATTTATTCATAGGCAAAGAACTGCTAAGTCTGCAGAGGTGGTTTTGGCAGATACAGATAAACTAAGATATGATTTGTACCTTGAGGAACTTTTTAAGTTGCTCAAGAAAAAGGGCCAGATATAATTCAAAAGCACAGTCAAGAACACATTCTAGCATCTTAGGTCTCTGAGAACTTCTGTGATTCTCAGCCTTTATCTCTGAGAACTGTTTTTGAAACATTCTAGAAATAAGACTCTGAAATTCCTTGATACTACACACACACACACACACACACACACACACGTATATACATGCAATTATGTGTTCTAAAAATACCAGTAAGTTGGTTATTGTGAGTTTAAGTTTTAATCAAATATCCACACATAGGGTATGACCCAACATATTATTTCCAATCATTCTCAGCTCATTCAAGGAAAAGTTCATTTCCATAAGTAATGGTTGTTCTGAAAACAGGTTTCTCATTCCTCTCCACCAGCAGGTAGTTCTGCTTCTCCTATAGTGCTCCTTCAACCCAAGTCTTTTGCAAAGGCAAAAAACAGAAACTCAACTCACCCCAACTGAAGTGGGGATGGACCCTGGGAAACATGGGGATGCAGCTAGATCGGAGTACTTCTGGATCTAGGATCCAAAAGGGTTCTGCAGATTCACATACAATGATGATAAAGATTGTCGTCTTCAAGACAAGACCCTCATCCTTTCATTTTATCAGTTCGAGGAAAAAAATATAGCATGCCCTGCAGGCTAGGCTATGATGCAATGTCCTGTGGTGGTCCCCAGCCTTGATCTTGTGCTCATCATTGTGGCAGGAATAGGGATAAGATTGTGTGGTGGGGGAGTGAGTATGGATTTTATTAATTCATGGGAATTGATGTCTTTCTCTGTGTTTCTTCATCATCCATCTATACATCCATCCATCCATTTGTATCTGTCTGAAGAGAAGTGTTTGTATGAAACACCGGTATTCTGAATTATTGCAATTTGTATTGAACTGAAATCCTGAATAGGAGAAGAGGAAAAGAAATAAAAAGGAATAAAGGGGACAGCCATGCCATTACTCCAACATCACAACTACTTTGGAGCATTTTACCATTTTACCTAGTAGTTCTAGCCTACAATCTTGCCCCTCTACTCAGTATCCTAAGATTAGTGGGATTTTATATACAATCATTCAGCAGTAATGCCCATCGTGTTAAATTGTAATATGCCTCCTACATCCTTCTTTCCTTCTGTTCCCTCTCACCTCCCAATTTCTCAGATAACTTAGGCATGCCAACTTTTTCCTGCCAAGTGATTCAGCCCAGGAAGCTGACGTATGTCAATGCTGCAAAACGAAATTGATTTTCAGGTCCACAGCTCATCTCAAAAATTCTTCTAAATGTGGCAACCTATTCCACAATACAGCATATTTATTTTCATATAAAATAATGTGTGCACTCAGCCTTTGAGTAAAATGATAGTAGAGAAAGACAGGGTCTGTTATCCTTTGCACTGCCCTTCCTTGGCACTCTGGTCTGAACTCCAGTCCAATCAGCAGGGCTGTGCTCGCTGTCTCACACAGAAACCAAACAAGGGTAAGACTACAAGGATATAACTGCTGGCTAGAAATCAATCTTGTGCCACGATCACTTTCATATTCACTGAAATTTCAGTTCCTGAGTGTTTTGACAATTACTGGAAGTTTCCCAAATGGAGGAATAGCAATTATAATTTTCCAAGAAGCAACCGCCTTGGGTATTTCAAATTGTTATAATGTTCATGGTGATCTTATTGTCCAATTATGTTTTATCAAGTTGACACTTTCAGGGATGAAAAATGTTTGTTTCTATTATTTAAAGCAATATATGGCTCTTAAAGTGTCACATTATATCTGGCAATTTGACAGCGCCATCAGCCGATCTGAGACCCTGAGGTGGTTTGGGGTGCCAGAAGAAGCATGCCCTTTATTCTGCTCACCCACACCCTCATTCTGCTCCCTGGGAAGACATCTTTGACCATTTTTCTCTGCCACCTCTGGATCTGTGGCATTGACCCCCGTCCACGGCTATTACTCTCGTTAGCCACATGATGTGGGTATTGGAAACCATCTCTTCTTCTGGAGCTGCAATAGTCTTTGAAGCCTGGCTCTTTTTCTTCAAAGGTTTGAGACCTAAGGGTTGTTTTAGGTCTGTGAATAAATTCAAAGGTGTTTTTTTTTTTTAGACCAGAGTTGTGGTTTCCTTAGCAATGAGATCCCTTTAAAAATTAGCAGGGCTTTGATCTACTTGCTTTGGCTTCCATGTGCCAGCAGCCACACACCATGTTATTTGACAGGAAGAATTCTTAAGCCCTGCAAATCTCTCTGCTCCCACCACCACCATCCAGGTCTCCTTTACTTGAAGTCAGTGGCTATTTCTTTGAGAATCTCTGGAGATACAGCTGGGAAGCTCACATTCTCTGTCTGAGTTTCGCTGCAGATTACTGTATTCAACTGAAATTTTCTATTTAGACCTTTTCTTCAATGTTTTGTAGCATCTCATCTTTAACGATTTGACATCTTCTACACAGCAAGACACCAACTTTTATACTCTCTGCTCCCTTTTAATTCTGCTTGTCTAGTGACCCGTTCTTTTCTGAGATTTATACTTGCCATAATCTTGCCAAAGGCAGCCAATAATAGCCAATACACATTAATGTCCTTGTCCTAGTAAGCCATTGCCTCAAAAACTACAAGTTGGAGGCATCCACTCTGCCTCCCAAGTTACTCATGGCAACAGATTTTCTAGCTGCTCTTCACAGCATAAAAGGAGCAGCCAGACTCTCACACATCCCGGCCTCTCCTGTTGACTCTCTTGTTGCCTAGCACTGAAGTCTATGCCATAGTATAGCTTTGCTTTAAAGCAGCCTGATTCAAAAACACTAATTTTTTTTTTCTCAGTCAAGATACAGCATATTTATTTATTTATTTATTTATTCTAAATAAATACACCCTCAAATTATAGTGATTTGACCCAATAAAAGTTATTTCTCATTCATTTCACGGTAGAAAACAGATTGAATGGGGTTTTTTCCATCTCTTAGAGATTTCACTTATAATCTCTGGCTTCATAGGAAGTCACAGAAAAAGAAGATAAAGTTGGAGAGCTATACTGGATGGGTTTGAAGGTCAGGACTACGAGGGGGATTAAATTTCTACTGCCTATGTTCCTCTGGCTAGGATTCCATCATCAGGCCCAGTGGAAGAATATTGGTTGGGCAAGAAGAAGATTAGGCTGATATAAAGAATTTTACCAGTTTCTCTTTCAGTGGACTAAGCCCACAACCTAAAATAAACCATGCCAAAATGAGCCAAAATAACATGGCACACAGCAAGTTGCATGACAATGTAGGAAGTGCAGCCTTTCTGTGGGCTCTGGAAGAAGAAATTTCAGGAACACATAACACTGATTCTCCTACAGGCAACTGCAAGCTCTTAGTGTCAAGGGTACAGATTCTGGTTTCACCATCTTTTGGCCATGGCACCTTAAGCAAATTACTTACCCTCTGTACTTCAGTGTCCTTCCCTGTAAAATGGAGCTAATGAAAGAATTGCTCTATCAGAGGGTCATACGTCACATAGAGAGAGTAATTAGTGAAAGTCTGGCACATAATTAGTGTTATATAAGATTGTATAAGTATCACAAAGCAAAGTGTTGAAAGGTCAGTGCAGAGTACACCAATCATTAGCAAATGTGTCATTTTCTATTAAAACTATTTGACTAGAAAGTTTTAACACACACACACACACACACACTTTAAATTCTAGCTCACATGGATCAAAAGCCAAAATAATGACTATTTTCATGACTCTTTGCCATTTTAGCTTAGCTCATTTAAATTCTGCATGATTTATTTTATGCTGTGTAGTAAGTCAATGGAAAAAGACACTAATAAAACTTCTTACATCTTCATATGAGCCTAATCTGATTCTCACCTATAGAACAGTTTTCTTAAATGTCAGAGAGGAATTATCTTATTAATGACAGGAAAATGTATCAGAAATTGTAACGGTGTGAGAAAATGTTTTCTTTTATTTATAAGTTAATTTGTTAATTTACCAAAATTTAATAATCACTTATTATGTGCCAGAAATGGAACTAAGCAACAAGAAAAAGCAATAAATAATTGATTCTCCCTATGGCAGTAAGAGCAGATTATATGTGTGTGGTGGAGAATTTTTTATTATGCACAGTGTGATGGACAAGTAATTGGAGTTTGAGCAGGTACCCTGGATGCTCTACTTTCTCCACTTAGCATCAGATTCAAATGTGCTTCCAGGTCTGTGTCATGGCAACTCTGACACTCTGGACTCCTCCACCATGTCAGTCAGTGTGCTGGGAAGAAACAGCCAGTCCACTGAAAATGAGTGAGTTGAAGGAAGTTTTAAAAAGAGACAGACTAACAAAATGTGGCCAAAGGATGGAGAAACACAGAGATACTGGAGCACACCAGGGCTGCTAAACCCTGAGCACCACTGAGCACCATTACCACCCACAGTCCTGGGAGGAAAAGAGAGAGAGCGGTCCCCAGAAACTGGGGAAAGAAGGCTGCCCATCGGAAGGTGTGAACTTTGGTCCAGGGTGTGGCCATGCCAACATGACCCTGCAGGAAATGAGCCAGGGCAATAAATTCTCAAAACTTCCCTTCCTTTGATCTCCTAATCTTTCTCACTGGCCCAAACAAGTGGAAGCCAGGGAGAAAGGGATCCTGTTGATGAATGAGTTTTCAGATTTCTGCCTCCTAAATAGCCAAAGAGGGTGAAGACAGGAGAAAGAGGAGTGAATTAGGAGGAAGGGGGGAGAAGATATCCAAGGTGAAAATGGACCAGAATGATGCTGAGGAGTAAAGAGAACAACCAACATAATTGTTTTAAATAAGTGGTGCACTCACCCAACGATGCAGCATACTTAAATATTATTAAAATTGTATATTTAAACACATCAAATATTATTAAAATTATATTAGTCAAGATTTTACAATGTACTCAACTTAGTTTTCACAGAAACAGCTCTCTTTTATGATAAATATTATCTTAGGTTATTAATATTTAATTATTTTATCACAGTAATAAGTGAACCAGCAAATGTAGGATTGGGAGTAAACATATTTGACTCAGCACACAGCGACAGACGATAGCTGAAGCGTACAAGTGGCACCCAGAGGCCTATCCTGTGCCAGCATGAGGTGGCCCCTGGAAAGGGTCACTGTGATTTTTCAAGTGATGAATCACATGAGTGAAACCAGAATGAGAGAAACCAGACCATATTTAAAGGGTAGAGAAGAGAGCTTCTTGGTGAAGTTTTATGCTGAGCATGTGGCCATATTCACTTGGTACCACAAATGGAGTAGCATTTGTCTGGCTACGATATTCTAAGTCATTTTTCCTAATCTGTTCTTCCTTACAGTACCACCAGCCTTCTTTGTCTTATAGAAGTTGTCACTGATGGTTAACATCTGTGTGGTCCTCGTGTCTGAAAATTTCACGGGTCAGCATCACCTCCACTGCAGGCTTGGTCCATTTTAACAGACTAGTTTTGCAGGCAACATAAATGATTAATGGATCCTGTGTGGTGAACGAGCAGCTTGTTTTGGTGTTTCTGACCTGGGTACTTTAAAACTCATTACTGGTACCTACTGAAGCTTTTCTAATGGATTTAAAATAGATTCCACTACTGTTAACATGATTCTGCTCTTATGCAATCCTGGTGTTCAGGTTGCTTGTTAATGTGTTATTACTTGTCATTGTTAGGCACTATCAATAGACTTACATTTTTCAAAAAGCCAATCTATATCCAAGGTGACAGTTTATCATATTTCATTTAGAAAAGAACAGTATTTAGCACTAAGTTGCATGTCTGCTCAATGGGCTTTTGACATTGTAAGTGCTTTTTGAAAGAAAAATTTATGTTTTTAATGTTATAAATGAAGGTAGGTTGACATTAAAGTAGTGTCCTGGAGCAGCCCCCATAATGAACCCTGGCTTTTTTGTTCAATGTATCTTCTTTCACGTGTTTGTAAGTATACTTGCAAACACATTGCTCTGCCTCTTTTTCCATGGACAAGGACATATTTCAAGCTCACCAATCAGATAAACTCCTTTCCCTAACCACTTTGATCGGGTCATGAATGAGCACCAATCACATAAACTGCTTTCCCTAACCACTATGATCAGGTCATGAATGGGCACCAATCAGATAAACTTCTATCCCTAACCACTATGATCAGGTCACGAATGAGAGTGTGATTTGAGCACGGTCCCATTAATTTTTCCTCAAGGCTTAATATATGGGACAAACTATCTTTCTTCCTCCAGGATTTAAGGTGATTAAGCAATTAAGGTGATGCTGCTGTCACAAATACCCTTCCTTCTTACAAGGTAGAAGCAATTCGCAGTGGGAGAATGAGAATAACTAATAAGGGCAATAAGCTAACTTAACACATGCAAGAAAAGACTTTATTACCAACCATTTCTTTGCTGGATATTATAAATCTAGAATCTCACTGTATTCCTGTATAACTCATTTATGCTAATCTGACTTCAACCTTTGAGTGTTTAGACATCTCTTAGTTTAGAGAAGCCAGGAGACTCTGATGATGGACATGCCAAGATTGCATGTTGTGTAGGAAGAAAATTGGGATTAACAGAAGATGGAGAAATGAATGTGAAAAACAGAGAAGAAGGTAAATGTGAATAACAGAGAAGAAAAAACAATAAGTAGAAAGTAAGAAAAGAAAATTAAGGCCACAAGCAATAAGCCACCAAATCTATATTAAAAACCAAATTGTAATCAAACTTGGTATTTGCTTAAAGAATTAAAATAGATGAAAGACAGATGGTAGGATTTTTCAACGACTTATAAAGCCTTATGTTTTTAAGTTTCAAGATTCCAGAAGAACCGAAGATATCAGCAGCCAAGAAATGTTATAGAGGGCCATTCAGGGAAATTGAATGCATTAACCAAGAAGTGTCAAATGAGTAAATGAAATGGCACCCTGAAAGAGGACAATCAGTATGCACTCATATTCTTAACTATGAAGTAACTTAGAAAATACAATGTTTATGGCAAAGGGTTCTGAGGACTTTGTCACTACAAATAACAAAGTATAACAAACTTAAAGTGATACCCCCCACTACCTAATGTAGGCAAATTTGACTGTTGATATTTAAAACATTGCATTTGTTTAAGGAAATATCATTACCAAGAGGAAGCAAATAAAAAGGAAGATCCAGAAAGAAAGAAACACATAAAATTAGACCCACCAAAAGTAAGGTATGGGCGTACTTGCCCAAAATTACTAGGGAATATAGTATTTCAAAGGAATTTGTTTACATTGATGGAACATCCTTATTGACCAAATTCTTAAACATTGTTAGCTATTGAAGGAAATTTTTATGAACTTAATTATAATTGTATTCACTCCCTCAAAATAATATGTGAATTAGAAAAAAACAACATTTTTGATAGTTGAAGTGGTTGTTCTGAAATGAGTATCATAAGATAAGAAAGTCATGGGGCACTTATCATTGATCCCAGATGTCTGTACTTTCAGAATTTTGATATTTGAATTTTCATTTTACTTATTTATTTTTCTTTCTTTCCTTCTGTTGAGTTGCCATTTATCTATTCTTGCTTAAGTGCTTTTCAAATCTCAATGGTTTATCATTACATTTAGGTAACCTTATTCACTAAGGAAAAAGAATTGTGTGCAAGCTGTAGTCAGTGAATAAAAGCTTCAAGCCACTTTGTGGTAAAGCTCATGGGCTTGCTAAGCTGCCAACTATTCCCAGAAAGCCTAATACCCTCTCTCTCTCTCTCTCTTTCTAGCTCTTATTCAGTTTTGTGTATTTCACAGTAGCCTGATAGAGAAAGCCTAGAAGCTATGAAGTATATAATATGGTATAAATAATGAAAAAAGCTCTTAGTTTATAATTAATAAAAGAAAATTATAACTTTACTTCTATACATCAAGATGTATCAAAAACAGAATGAGAAAGAAACCAAGACTTCAACATATAATTTAGATGGGAGTACCTAAAATGGCAATACTAAAATTCAAATTCTGAAATTTCAATCATAAAAAAGAATTTCTATATAAATATTTTAAAATTGTTTGAAGAAACATTTGCCTCATAATATATTCTACATTACTCTCAATTATGTGAACCCAGAGGCTTCAACTATTAAAGCTGAGAGATTTTGAGCAATCAAATGACTAATGCACTTTATAATATTTACAGAATTACCTTTAGATACTGATTGTGACTCACTGAACCCAGGACCAATCTCACTCATCTTTGTCATCTCTTGCTATACTTGGTTAAGTACTGCACATAGCAGGTGCCCTCAAAAAGCTTGTCAAATGACTGTCAACTTTGCAAAAACTCAAAACACATTTTGACTACCTGGGTAAATAGATAAATATGTATTTGGATATATAGATATATTGGGGGAAAATCATTCATGAATTAGTCAATCAATTATAAACCCAAACACTGAATTCCTTCCAAAGATATTCATTGAATCTTTAAGATAAATGTACCAATAAGAGAATCTCTGCCCTGAAGAGTACTATAGTTCCTTTGAAGGATGCAATGTGCATCATGATACCTAAAGTTTTGTTTTTTTAATTTCTGCAATATTTGGCAGCACATCTATTTAAAATGTCAAATAAAACTGAAATTTTAAAAGTTTTATAACATTATTCCTTACATTTATTACTTACTTTCACCCAGAATAGTTGACACATTTTATAAACTCTGAAGTACAGTCCTCAACTCTCTATGATTTGATTTATGACTTCTTATCTTTACAGTGGTGGAAAAGTGATACGCATTCAGTAGTAACCATAGTTCAAATTCTAAATTGCAATCTTTTCCCAGGACAGCAAGGTGTAAGGTGATGCTAGGCAGAGGCAGTGAGCTGCAGCTCACGGTCAGCCACACAATCATGAGAGTAGCCACCAAGAGTCTGCAGTGGGCTGTGCCTCTCGGCTCTGATGGTCAGTACTTAAGGTGCACTAAACGCATTTCAACTTACGATATTTTCAGCTTACATTGGGTTTATCAGGATGTAACCTCATTGTAAGCTGAAAAGCACTAGTACTCAGTTTTATTACTCTTAATTATTTTATTTTAAAAGAGCAAAATCTCAATAAAAAGAAAAAAAATGATTTGCCAAATGTTACTATAGTAAATCTAAATTAAAGAATCTACTTCAGTTAAGAGAAATATATATAATCAGAACATAACAATTATAAATATTTATGCCCCAAACAATGGAGCATCTATGTACATCAAACAAACCCTTCTCTTTTTTAAGAGTCAAATAGACCACAACACAATAATACTGGGTGACTTTAACACACCTCTCTCCCTACTGGACAGATCTTTAGTTCTGAAAACTACAGAACACTAAAGAAAGAAATTGAAGAAAACTTCAGAAGATGGAAAGATCTTCCATGCTCCTGGATAGGTAGAATTAATATTGTCAAAATGGCCATACTACTGAAAACATTATACAGATTTAATGCAATTCCTATTAAAATTCCAAAAGAGGTCTTTCACCTCTTTTGTTAGATTTTTTATGTTTTTTGAGGCTATTGTGAATGGGGTAGTTTTCCTAATTTCTCTTTCAGTGGATTCATTGCTGATATATAGGAATGTATTTGATTTATGGGAGTTGATTTTATATCCTGCTACTTTTCTGAATTCATTTATTAGTTCTAGAAGTTTTCTGGTGGAATTTTTTGGATCTTCTAGATATAAAATCATGTCATCAGCAAATAGTGATAATTTGAATTCTTCTTTACCTATTTATATCCCTTTAATTTCTTTCTTTTGTCTAATTGCTCTGGCTAGAATTTCAAGATGATTTCTAGAGACATATGATTTACCCAAACCTAATGAGGAGGTCATACATGATTTAAACAGATAAATTTCAAGTAATGAAATAGAAAATGCCATCAAAAGCCTACCAACCAAGAAAAGCCCAGGACCAGATGGATTCTCAGCTGAGTTCTACAAGACTTTCAAAAATCCCTTTATTAAAATCCCAATGACATTCTTCATAGAAATAGAAAAAGTAATCAAAATTTATTTGGAAAAGTAAGAGACCCAGAATAGCTAAAGCAATCCTTAGAAAGAAAAGTGAACCAGGAGGCATCACAATACCAGACCTTAAACTATACTGCAGAGATAATAGTAACAAAAGTGCCATCATATAGACCAATGGTACAGAAGAGAGGATACAGAGACAAATCCACATAAATATAGTTATGTCATACTAGACAAAGGTGCCAAAAACATTCATGGAGAAAAGATAGCCTATTCAACAAATGGTGCTGACAAAACTGGAAATACATATGTAGCAAAATGAAATTAAACCTCTATCTCACTCTGCACAAAAATCAACTCAAAATGGATCAAAGACTTGGGCACTAGAACTAGACCCTGCACATAATAGAAGAAAAGATAGGCCCAAATCTCTACCATGTTGACCTAGGATCTGACTTCCTTAACAAGATTCCTAAAGCGCAAGAAATAAAATCAAGAACAATAAATAGGACAGAATCAAATTTAAAACCTTCTTCTCAGCAAAGGAAACAATCAATAACGTGAGGAGAGAGCCTACAGATTTGGATAAAATCTTTACCACATGCACCTCTGATAAAGCATTAATCTCTAGGATATATAAAGAACTCAAAAAACTTAACTCCATAAAAACAAATAACCCAATCAATAAATGGGCTAAGGAACTGAACAGTCACTTCACAGAAGAAGAAATACAATCAATCAATAAATATATGAAAAAGTGTTAAACATCTCTAGTGATTAGAGAAACGAAATCAAAACTATATAAGATTTCATCTCACTTCAGTTAGAATGGCAGCTATTAAGAATACAAACAACAATAAGTGTTGGCAAGGATGTGGGGAGAAAGGCACACTCATTGCACTGAAAATTGGTGCAATCACTATGGAAAACAGTATAGAGATTCTTAGAAAACTTAGAATGGAACCACTATTCGACCCAGCTATCCCACTCCTTAGTCTATACCCAAAGGACTTAAAATCAACATACTACAAAAATGCAGCCACATCAATATTTATAGCAGTTCAATTCACAATAGCTAAACTATGGAACCAACCTAGATGTCCTTCAATAGATGAATGAATAAGAAAATGTGGTACATATTCTCAATGATTCCATTACTCAGATTTAAAGAAGAATGAAATTATGGATTTGCCAGTAAATTAATGGAGTTGGAGAATATCATGTTAAGCAAAATAAGCCAATCCCAAAAAACCAAAGGCCAAATGTTTTTTTCTAATATGCGGGTACTAATTCACAATAAGGCAGGGGGCACTGGGGAAGAATAGCATTACTTTAGATTAGGTAGAGGGAATTGAATAGGGAGAGGGTGGGAAGGGATATGGGGATAGGAAAGATAGTAGAATGAAACATAAAATTATTAATATATATATTATATAATATATATATATATGACTGCATGACCAATATGATTCTACAACATGTACACTCAGAAAAAGTAAGAAATTATATCTCATCTATGTATAATATATCAAAGTGCATAAATGTATTCTACTGTCATGTATAACTAATTAAAACAAATAAAAAATTTTTAAAGGATATATTTCAGCAGTTTACATGTACAATTAAACCTTTATTTTGTTTGTCCATCACATGCACTGATAATTCCAGAGTATTATTTAATGATGATGGATTTGTGCCTTTTTTCATTAACTTTTTGCATTTGAAATTTGTGAATAACTTGGTTCAAGATCTTTGTTCTTTCATTCCAAATTTTTAAATGTCTGATTAACAAGATAAGTTCAGTTCTCAATAGTTTTTTTTTAATAATTTAGGTAAGCCAGGCAGTGATTAAGGAGGCTGAGGCAGGATGATCCCAAGTTTGAAGCCATCTCAGCAACTTAGTGAGACCCTAGCCTCAAAATAAAAAAATAAAAATCTCTGGGGGTATATAGCCCCATGGTAAAGCACCTCTGAGTTAATTCTCCAGTACCACACCAAAAAAAAAAAAAGGCAAGAAATACTAAATGTTCAGTTTTATCAAGTCCTCAATATATCCAAGTATGCTAGTCAGCTTTTCCATTACTGAAACAAAATACCTGAGATAAATCCATGCAATGAGAGAAAAAAAAAATTATTTTGACTCACAGTTTTGGAGACTACAGTCCATGATTACTTGGTCCTGTGGTGAAGAAAGACATCACAGAAGGGAGCACATTATAACAGAGAGAAAAAGTAGAGATTGGGGACCAGAGCATGCCCCCAATTCCCATATCCTCAGAGTGTCATGGCTGGGAACTGACTTTAGCACCAGCACCTTTGAAGGACAATTAAGATCCAAACTACCACAGCCAAGAACTGTGATTTGCATAAAGCTTTACTGGGTAAGCACAATTTCATCACCATTTTACATTCTACAGATCATTCAAAATAAATGGAAAGCTATGTTACCCTTGAATTTTGACCAGCTTCTCATATGACTTCTGGAAAGAAGACTGAGAAGAAGAGAGGAGGGGAGGGAAGGGTGTGAAGAAAAAAAGGACCGGAATGCATTTCAGTGGCAGAGTGCTTGTCTAGAATGCATGAATGCATGAGGCCTTAGGTTTGGTCCCCAGCATTGCAAATAAGTAAGGAAATAAGCAAGTAAATAAATAAACAAGCCAAAAGGAAAAAGAACAATTCCTGTTCAGAACTTGCTAAATACACACCAGTAGAGATCACTCAGTTAGAAATTAGGTCATACCACCTGGTACAGGAAGAAAAGGTCATTATATGGTTCCACAGTACACACACTGCGGGACATACCATTGGTTTTGAGCTTCAGGTTTGCTTTTTCTACCATACGGAGTGGAAAGAAAGGACGGTAAACAGAAAATAGCAAATTGCCCTAGATCATTTCGAGATTTTAGGTATGCTGAAGAATTCCACAAAAATCAAGCTGATTTTAGGAATACAAGGTAGAAAATAATAGATCCTATCACAGAGAAAGACAAAGCACTGCCCCTCATGAAATAAAAACTCCAATTTTTTTCTTGATATGAAATGAAAACCAAGTCCTAAAGGTAACAAGACAAAGGCCAAACAAGCTTTGGTTCATGGGAAGAGCTGTCAGCAACAGCTTTGTAGACCATCTTGAGGACAGAGTCAATATTTAGGTACTCCATAAAACTGAACATACATACAGGTACATATGTTTGTAAAATACAAAATACATCTATATGAATTAAATCAACATTATTTATTGATCTCAAATATCAAACATCACGTGAAGTGCTCTTCACTGACCATGTCATTTAAAGGTCCCAACAGCCCTTTGATGGTAAGTGCTGTCATATCCTTATTGTGAGGATGAGGAAACCGACCTTGGTGACTGGCCCTTTGTTACACAGCTAAGCGGAGAGTGTCATCAGACCTGGGCGCCCATGCTATTTCACTGCTCTTCACTTTCTTGAGCACCAACTTGCATTTGATAAGGGCCTCCTGGCTGCTGGCCCAAAGGCAAATACCATAAAGGTGAAGATGGAAGCAGAGAAATAGGGCAGCTTACTCACCTCGGTGGGGCTTGAACTGCCAAGAGGCGCAGCCGTAACTGTGCAGTGCCCGGAGTCCTCTAGGAGGCGAACTGTCAGGATTCAGTATCCAGGAGATGCACGTAAAAGGGACTATGCAGAATGAAGTGCTAGAGAGCCATCAGCCCCCATGTCATCTGTCTTGGTAAGTCCCCTTGTGTGTTGACTGTGGTGTGCCTACTCGCCAACCAGATCAGGGCGTTTGAGGGTGCTTATCAAAACTCTCATATCTTTACTGACACTGTCTACTTGTTATATAAATTATGGGAGAAGAGTGTTAAAAATCTCTGCCAGAGAATTTGTATGTATCTGCTTCTATAAACTATCTGTCAATTTATGCATTGTGTGATTCGGATCTCTGTTGCTAGATATACGCACATCTAAAACAGTTTTGTCTTCTTCATGAATTTCCACTTTCTCTTTTATGTTAAACTGCTAATCTCCTTGTCTTAATGTCTAGTTTGTCTTGTATTTTTACAGACTGATTAGCTGTTTTAGCCTGATGTTTACATGATGTACCTGTTGCCAACATTTTACTTTCAGCCTGTCTGATTTTATACTTAAAGTGGCCTTTCCTTTTGTTATCTTCTTTGATAATTCATGCCTTTTAGTTAAAGTGCATTATTGATACGATTGGATGTAAGCCTGCCATCTACCTCATCTTATTTTTTCTCCTCTATTACCTGCCTTCTTTTGTTAGCCCAGTGGTTTTAGTATCCCATTTCTTTTCTCATGGCTTTTGAACTTTACCATGTTGTGCTGTTTTTCAACAGTTGCTGAAGTGAGCACAATATCCTTCTTTAACAATTTCCCTTTTAGTTAATATTTTACCCTTCATGTCTAATATGAGAACCATATACAGTATGATTTCATCGACCCTCCTCCTGTGCTTTTTGCTATTGTGTTGTGAGTTTTATAGCTACATAAGCCACAAACTATTATTACTTTAAACAATTATTACTTGCTATTTTTACATTAAACAATTGTCTTTTTAAAGAATTAAGAAGGGAAAAAGTATGTTTTTTATTCATTCAAAGTTATTGGATGTAGGCCACCATCTTGGAAGAGGATTTTCATTTGGGGCTAAGCAAATCTCTTCAACTCAAGGAATCACTAAAGTAAATGACAGCTGAGGGTTCTATGTTGCTGGGTCTCTCAGCAGTGGAAGTAGGGGGTTCTTTATTCCCCAAGGGGGCCTGCAGCATGCATTATCATGACTACCAAAGTATCAAGTGACAGCAGGGAAAACTGATATTCTTTATTATTATCCATTTCAATGGGACTGCCTTTAGAAGTTCAACATTAGAATTGTGGCAATAGGTGTGATATATACATTTTTATTATAATTGTGGATCAATTTTATGCTTTCATTTTTAAATCAGAACTGATTTATAAATACCATTAAATGCCTTTCAAGGGTCTATGAAATGACCATAGATTTGTGTCTTTTCTCTCTTAAGAATAATTATTTTAATAACCTTCCAAATAGCAAATTATTGAATTTCTGAAATTATTTTGTTGAATATACCTGTATTTAATTAAATGTGTTATTTAGGATTTTTGCATCTGCTTTAATATTTTATTTTCTTTTTTATCTTACATTTGCCAGGTTTGGGTATTTGTTATATTAACTTTAACAACAGAATTTTTTAGTGTATGTTAGGCAAAGTAATAGACCTCCAATAATAGCTAGGCCTTAATCCTCAGAATCCGTGAATATGTTAGCTTATTGTGTTAGATGTTACTCTGTTAAGGATTTTGAGGTAGATTATCTTGGTAGACTCAAGCACCCTTATAAGAGGAGCCCAGGAGCGGTGTCACAGTCAGAGAAGGAGATATTCTACACTAGTTTTAATAATGAAAGAACAGCCACAAGACAAGAAGGGTACAAACCCTAGAGATTGGGAGAGGCAAGCCTAGCCTTCAGAAATGTAGATACAACCTGGATTTTGGCCCAGAGAAACCTATTTCACACTTCTGAACTTCAGCACTGGAAGATACAAAATTTGTGTTGTTTCGGTCATTGAATTTGTTATAACGTGTTCCAGCAGCAATAGGATAGTAATGCATTTTCTTTTGTCATTTTCAGAATTGACTCATTCTGATAGTATGTCAGCAGACATAAAACTGAACCTCTTCAAATTAAGTCTGAATTACCACAGAAAAATTGTACTGACTCAATTATAATTCCTAATTTCAAGATAACAAGGCACAAATCTCTTTTACATGAAGACTTCTTAAAACAGAGAAACCAAAATCTGTGTGTGTGTGTGTGTGTGTGTGTGTGTGTATGTGCATGTTGGAGGTTGGCATGAACAACTACTCACAAGTATATTTTTGTTTTAAAATAAACATCTGTAATTGATACAAATATTTTCAATAAGCAGAGGATATCTGCCATTATAAACTTGTTCGTTTTTTTTTTAAACTCAGGATATAGTTGACACAGCAAGAGTCTATCTTGTTATTCTAACTGCTCTTCAGACAGATCCAAGCAATGCCAGAGCCTCCCTTTCCACTGGCAGGAAACTTGTTCCCTCAGAACTGGACACCCAGTTCTCCTGTGCACCAGCTATTTTCACTCTTAAATGATGTGAAGGGCAACCCACTAACATTTCTGCATTGCTTTGTTTCCTAGTTTCCTAAAACCCAACTTGTGTTCACAGGTGTTATTAGCCTCTCCTTCACTGAATCAATTACATGACTGAAAAAGAATTTGTGGGACCAAAGAGGGCATTTTCTGATCTTTGGTCTCAAATGACAGCATAAATAGTAAAGTACATGGCATTGATCCAACACCTCTTTATATATATTTTGTATTTTTACTTCCTTGTGTCAAGAAACAAGTAATGCTTTACTAAGAATGTAGACTAACTGGTTGGATTAGTTTTATGTATTTTTTAAATTTTTAATAAAAAGGTACAGAAGGTAAATGTTTTCTTTAATTTGGGTTTCATTAAAAACTACAAGTCTGATACTTCAGTTAAACATTGAAGAATACAGAAAAGAATAGTTATTTATGAGAAAAAAATGGAAATGATGGGCTTAAAATAAGGCTTTCCTGCTGCAACACAACTTTACTCTGATTAATACCTTTATTACCAAGTTATTGCATTTGGATCATATAAATTTCTGTCTAAGTTTAGACTTGGAACTAAACATTACTCACACATTTTTCTTCTCAAGTCCATTTTACAAAGCATACATTACAGTAATTTCCTGTTTTCATGTAAACTTGCAAATTGGGTCTGCAAGAAAAGAAAAGTAACCCTTATTCTCGGATTATTGCTGTCTCTTTTTATTTTCTTGACAAATAACCATTCTGTTAAGTCAACATATAAAGTGTCTACTGTGGGAATCATTCTGAGATTCCGAAAATCATGTAAAAAGTATAAGACTCAGCCTGGCTTGAAAAATACTGTAAAAAGAACAAAAAAAAAATAGAGCTTTAAAATATTTATTTTTTAAAGTCCCCAAATCAACATATTAAATTTTAAAATGATTTTTAGGGAGTCTTACAAATTTAAAAAATACATCAAGAAAATATGTCAAGACAAAACTTTGCCGCTGAAGAATCAATAATTACAGCAGACTCAATTTAGAGAAAGGAAAAAAAAAAGCCTATCCCATTTTGCCCAAGAATGTGTCAATTATAAAGCTGAAATCCCCAAATCTCCCTCAATTCTACACAACTGTAATAAATAGCCACCCTACTTACAGACGACCAGATTCAGGTAAATTTAATTTTAAAAGTACTTAGTGAGTTTCTCATATATGGCTCACACTCTGGTAGAAACAATAAGTCATTGTATGTAAAGTTATTATTTCTCAAAGGGAGAGTTGATCATTCAACATTACATAGGGTTATGAGTTACTAATAACACATGCAGGTAATCCACATAGTTAAATAGTATGTTTTAGTTTTACTTATATCTTTATTGGAAAAATGACAAGAAAATTCAACACCTTGCAGAATTCAAATAGCAAAAATAAAAAAAAAAAAAGTGAACCTTCAAAACATCCAGTTCTCAGCCAGCGCCTGGCACATGCCTGTAATCCCAGTGGCTTGGGAAGCTGAGGCAGGAGGATTCAAGTTCAAAGCCAGCTTCAGCAACAGCCAGATGCTAAGCAACTTGGTGAGACCCTGTCTCTAAATAAAATACAAAATAGGACTGGGGATGTGGCTCAGTGGTTGAGTGCCCTTGACTTCAATCCCCAGTACTACCCTCGCACACACACAAAAAAATAAATCTAGTTCTCAAGAAAAAATTTTTCCAGATATCACTTCAGTCTTGTGATAACCATATTCTAGCCTAATCACACTGGAAATGTCAGCTTAACACAGGTGATCTGTAATTGCTGAGGAAACAATAATTTTCAATCATTTAATTTTGAGTTTTGTAGCTACATTTTTAAGCCACAATGTGAATTAATACCCATTTTTATACTGGTTTAGAGCAAATGATTTGGGACCTGAGAGAAAGGTATTATACCACTTGCTTCTTCTGAAGTGTTGCTATTAAACAAATTTGGAAACTAATACAATTACATTAACTCAATTTTAGTGTGGCATATCATCCTCTTATGTGATTAAGATAAAAACTGATGAGCTACCGTTGGCTTTCAAAATTGCACTATTTTATTGACTGCAAGTGAGCTCTCCATTTAATTGTCCTACTCAGTTTCACATTCATAGTTTTCCATTTTTATGTTTTCTGAAGCCGTGATTTTCAAAAGTTGACATATTCCAAAACTGTTTAACACACTGAACTTGTGATGAAACTTTTAACCAAAATAGAATTCCAAGTCTTTGAATAGTAGCTGATGATTATCTCAGGTTTTCAAAGAAGAATTCCCAAAGAAATGCTCCAGGAAAAATAGTCCCATATACCAATACTATCAATATTATTATAAATAATAATAACATCCATTTATTCTCACTCATGAGCATCTCAAATTCAGCAAGTCCTAAAAAGAACTGCTAATTAGGTTTTTTTTTTTCTTCTCAGTCCTGCCCTACTTCCCCTCCTGTCTTCTCTGCATCTCTGAATATGGTGGGATCATCCCACCCCATGAACCAGCCAGAAGCCCGGAGGGAAGTCGTGATTCTGCAACCTCCACTCCCCTTTCTTAGCACTAATTACCATCAAGCCCTTTTTATATCATCAGAACTGCATCCTGAGCCCATGTTCTCTCTGACTTCATTCACACCACCTTCAACCACCACCGATCTTGCTTTTCCTGGAACAACAGCCTTCCAACCATGTACCCTCCGCTCCTGCCCATTTAGAGTCCATGCAGCATTCAACGAATACTTAGAACCCACATTGAGATCACTTGTCTATGTCAAAGCCCAGTAATGATTTCCTACTGCACTTGGAACAAAATCCACATTTCTAACCCTGGTCTGTAACATTAGGATCTGGCTTTTCCTGTCACCTGGGCTCATTTCCTGCCTCTCTGGTGACACACTGCTGGCTTTGTTCCCATGGATTCTGCAAATAAGACAAAGCTCTTCCCAGACTCTCATACAAATGCTCCCTCTCCCACACGAGACTCTTCATTTTTCATTGTTTAAATGTCACCTTCTCAGAGATGCCTTCCATGATTATTCTACTCTAATGGACAGTTACTTTCCTTGGGCATTTATTAAGACTTGTAATCATTGGCCTCTGCACTATATTTGGTCTGTTTCCCCATTGGAACATAAGCTTCACAAAGCTGGGAGTCCTGCACACATTTTTGCTTCTAGTCACGAGAACCATGTCTATTCCAAAATGAATGTTAAATCAGTATCTCTTGCAGAATAGCAATTATGATTTTTAATGAAAATTAAACACTTTATGTCTTATAACATTTGATCCTTAGAGACAAACACTACTAATGTCACCATTTAACAGAGAATAAACTTGAAACTTAAAGAGATTATGCAACTAGCTGTGGTCACATTGCCAGAAAGTGATGACCCCAGAATTGAGCACATTGGTTCACTCCAAAAAGCAGGTTCTGACTGACACTGAGATTCTGCAGAAATCACAGGCTATGAGGAGTTGGGACAAATCAAACATGATCCTCTTTTTTTTTTTTTTTTTTGCTTTGTCATAGTTATTTATTTCCACATATAATGGAAGTCATGCTATTTGGTTTCCTTAAAGGAAGATACATTTATGTTCAATTCCATAGGGCAGTTATCCAGCTGTGTCCATGAGCTGCAGCTGTGGCTCTAGTTTTCACATTTGCTCCCTCTACACTAACGTGGCTGACTGAAGATGCCACAGGAGATGAGAAGAGGAGGACAGAGGCACCTCAATGTACAACCAGGAATCATTTTATTCTGCACATCTATTATGATATTTGTCTGTTATATAAATACCTTAGCTCTAAGGGTAATACGCAACAGGAGTGAAATTGGATTATTCAGCAACACATAAGCAACCTGATCAATCTAAGTGAGAATAGTACCAGCCTGGGTCCCATCACCACATTTACAATACCATATTTCTTGTTCAAGATGTCCTTGTGCAAAGAAAAGTATGACAACAATGAAGTTATAGACCATAATGAAATGAGAAACTCATGCAGCAATGAAAAATTCTCTACTGGTAGGTTTGTTTGTTTTTTTTCCTATTTGTATGTCTTGGTCTAGTCTTTTTGCCCATGGACTAGCAACCCACTTCATTGAGGCCCTTTTGCCATTCCCATGGCCAATAGACTCAATTGGTTCCCTCTGGCAGCTCCTATGGTTTTGTCCGCCATCCCATAACCTATTATCAAGCTATGTAAATACCATGTGGAAGAACAAAGTCCATTGTTGCTCTTCCCAAAGGAAAGCACAGTCTGTTCCAATGTGGTGATTGATCCCAAATGTCTTTCATTATCTTTGCCTCTTCCAAGGATGTCAGAGTTGAACTCATTTATTGCCCTGATATTTCCTAAGGACCCATTCAACCCATCAGGGCAGGGAAATATATTTATAGGTGTGTGCTTGGGCTAATATACCCAAGGCTTGTAATTCCTCTACAATGACTTTTGTTCAGAGAAGTACTTGAGATGTTCCAATTTCCAGTCCCAGCAGGCCAACCTTTTACTAAAACATACAAAGTCTTTAACATTAATCCTAAATTATGGAGTACCGTGATGAAAACATCTCAACATCCAGAAAGGTCTGTGTCTGGGAATTGGGAAAAATTTTCTTTTTATGAGCAACAGCAGGACACAACCAAATAACCCCTGAGCACCTGAGAGACACCCCAGGTCTTTGCAACTTGGAGGAGTTTACACCCCATCGTCCGTCTTGGAGGTTGCCAACACTCTTTGAGCTGCAGTCTCAGCTCAGGTGAAGTAAAGACACAGATGTTAAAACCACATCATCAATACAATAATAAAACATTGGTACTTATTCAGGTTATGTCCAGCTCAGAGGTGCCAACACCATCCTATAACATAGGGTAGACTAGGCAAATATCCTTGTGAAAGAACAAAGACCATTGTTGCCCTCCCAGCACAAAGGCATATTGTCCTTGCTTTTCCTCATTTGACCTCTGGTATTTTCTTTCCCCTTTAGTTCTCCCCCTTCTAAGATATATTCTCTGTAACCTCACTTTCTCATCTTTTTAGTTTATCCCATACAGCCATAACCTGTGTGGCTTGAGAAAAATCAAATGCCAATTAACAGATCAGGAATGATCCCAGGCTTCCATGATACTGCCTCATAAATGCTTGGAGAATGGTCCTTCAGTTCTCCTGTGAATGGTTCATTATTAGGACCAGTGCAGATTGCTGCATTAAGGGCCTGCAGCACCGTAACTCCCTCAGAAGGTCTTGGAGTTCTCCCATGGACTTCCAACACAGGGTACCATGGATGACTTCAACATATTGTGCCAATCATAATTTAAGGAAGCTATCAGCCAGGACAATAAAGAGATGGCAGTGTCCTCATTTTCCTCATTTACAGCTACATATATACATTGTTGTAATGTAGAGTATGTGGTGACTAATGTGCTCTTCCTCATTTTACTCTAATAAGAGTATATCTTCAGCACCAGTGTCCCAAATCCAAAATAGCTATTCTATTGTAATTTCTTTAGCTTTCTTCCTATACGTATTCCCCAGTTTTACCAAGCAGAGTGCCATCTCTCATGGACATATGCACATGCTGGTAGGGAGAGGGTAAATTTTCAACCTCTTCTCCCAGTGATCTTGGCAAATGTGTCTTTACCTTTTGAGTTATGACCCATCTCTTGGCACTGGCACCTAAATTGGCTCATCCAGTCTACTTCTTCAAAGATACCAGATTCACAAGGATCCCATTTATGGAGGTCCAGTCCTGCACAGGTATTCCAAGCTGTAGAATGTATGATACCCAGTCACCTCCCTTTCCCTGGACTAAAGAAAATAGAGGAGAGGGCCCAGGTGCAGCCAGAGGAATCATGGTGGGTGAGGAGCAGGAGGAGGGTCACAGAAAGACAGATGGGCTGGGTGAAGAGTAAAGTGTTGCCCCTAGCCAGGGTGAAGCATTACCCTCCAAGCCTCTGGAGACACAGGGAGACCCAATTACCATGAAACCAAGTCCTGAGACTCAGAAGCGAATACCTTTCAAGAGAGGGACAAGGTCTTCATTGCCTGAATCTCCATCTGTCAAGTGGTCTAGTATGTTGGTGATGCTTTCCATTGAATTTTTAATTTGGTTTATAAATTCCTTCATTTTGAAGATTTCTGACTCATTTTTCTTCAGGATCTCTATCTCCTTATTGAAATAGTCTATCACTTCTTGAATTTTTTTCTTTATTTTTTTCTGTTTCATATAATGGTTTATTTTTTAGATTAAGCATCCATTCCTAATGCAATTAATACTTCAGTATGTAAATTCTTGTAAAGGAAAGAATTCCATATACTTCCTATGTAGACATTGCTCCATATATCATGATTCATCCCCTATTTCTGGAAATAAGCAAACATGATTCTCAAAGACCACTCTTCTGCCTGATTTGGAGTTATAAAACTGTAATTTCTCTAACATATCATTCTGTGAACATTTCTAAGCTGAAATTCTTCTATTACAAAGCGTCTTTACGCTATACGTTTCTTATGTTTCTTATTGTGAGTAATTGAAATTACTAAATAACATGGATTATAAACTCAAGAATTTGAATGGACAACAAACACTATTCTAAGATTAACAGTAGGAACAAAAAGAGAGGATATTTCCTGGTTTTCCTCCCTGCCATTATCGGTCAGGACTGTTCCTCTTGTCTATGCAACCCAGCAATAATTTTCTAATTGGCTCATTAATGAGAAATAATGGACTTTCTATTAGAACACAGTATACTTATTAGAAAGGAAGGGAAATGTCCCCATTTGGATATACTATTGAAATATCATACATTTTCCTTTTTATCATATGAGTGATAGGTTTAAGGCAATTGTGGCATTTGTTGGTAGAATCACCATATACTGAAAATTTCTAAGACACCAAAAGTGATTTACTTGCTCATTGGCCTACCCACACAAGTTTATTTTCTTCTCCTTACACTTTTTAGATGATGCAAAGGAAAAAAAAAAGATAAAAGAAAAAACGGGGATAATATTATATAGAAATGAAGAGGGAAAGGTGTTCTTTCTCACCTAATTCTCATGATCATAACCAGATAAAGCAACTAGGCAAGAGCAATGAACACAAATATAGAACCATCCCAGATCTGCATGAGCCCCAAACCATGAGTCAGGAAGAGCTAGTGCAAATCAGAGCTCATCCAGGATAGAGAACATGGACAATGATAACAGAAAACCATCTCAGGTTTTAGCGAGAAATACATAATAATGGCTTCCATCATCACAAGGGCTTAGCATTGGTGTCTGCTTATAGGGGGAGCCTTGAGATTTGGCCGTGAAGAACTGGGGATATAAGAGAAGTATTGATTCTCTTGGTTGATGGGAACATAGAAAGATACATGTAGGAAATAATAGATTTTGCTTATGAAACTTTTTGCTCTATCTCAGCAGAAAACCTCAAGTAATCCCCTGAATTCACAGAAAAACAGAAGTCAACAGATGAAATTTGCCTCAATTCTTAGTCTTAAAACCTACAAAAATATTCCACTCCAATACCTGATTCTTTCTTTCATTTTGAAAACCTCAGTAGGAACTAAGCATGTTTAGTTTTCTCTTTACCCCATCATCAGCCAACTATGTGCATCTATTCTTTTTAAGTGCACAGGTGTGTGTGTGTGTGTGTGTGTGTGTGTATGTATGTATGCATGTTCAGCTTCAAACATCACTCTTCTTCTACTTCTACTAATGTTTTACTTTCTACTGTCAAATTCCACAATTATCCATATTTATCATTTCTCACTTCCCTTCCTCCTTTTAGCCATCTCTTCCTACCATTGTACTAACAGCTTTTGCCAAGTCACTGATAACTTAAATATTACTAAGAAGCGTTCTTTCCAAAGCAAACAATGCTAATATCATCTTTAAAACCCTCATTTCATTTTATCTCATAGCCCCATTCGAAAGGGTCTGCATTTTTTTCTTGAAACAATCATTTACTTTGGCATTACGGACACATCTACATTTGATTTTTCTTTTCTATCACTCTGCTCAAGCTAATCTTCATTACTAGGTCATACTCCTCCAAATAGCAGTGAAATGCTGGAGTTCTCTGGGGCTCCATCCGGCCTCTGCACACTCTGTTTCTAAGCAATCATTAATATCCTCCTACTTACCATTGCTGTGCATTTCTCAAGCCCAAATCTATGTACGAGTCCTCACATAGAGATCAGAATCTCTCTGTTTGAATTTCTCAAATTCAAAAGCATCTAAAACTCTGCTTTCCCAAATAATGCTCGCCCCTCCTCTGTTCCTTACATGCATTTGCAAGAATGTGTATTCATCCTGATCCCTCCCTGCCTTTATGACCTCGTACACCAGGCACCCCATCCTGCCAATTCTGCTTCTAAAATGCTCTTAGAATCCCCCTTCTCCATCCCTGGAGTTTTAGTGCGTGCTTCATCTCCTGTCTATTACAGAACAATGAAAATATGATATTCTTCCAACTGGACTCCTGTCTCTCTTAGGTCACCAATCTGCTCTCCCAGGAGTAGCAGATAGGATCTCTTTAAAATCCTAATTGTGGTTATGAAGCCTGTCTAACAAAGGTCTTTTAAAAACTTCCAATTGTCTTCAGGATGAAGTCAAAAATTTTCAATATTTCTTCTAAGATGTTACATGAATTGAACCAGACTTCCTTCTTGGTCCCTTTCTACAGTTGTCTTTCTGTCAGCCTTATTAAGCTTTCTGGAGACCCTTGAACATGCTGGGTTCTTTTTCTTGAGTCAACCGCCTTCCAGGTATTTTATTTTTTCTGTGCCAACATATTCATTGTGTCCTGCACTGACGATCTGTTCCTCCAGGAAGCTCCTCTCAGCATCTCCATTCTCTCAGAGCCAGCTTCATGTGCCCTCTGACAGTTCTCCATCAGAGCATCAGAAAAGCTAAAAAAATAAAAATAAATTAAAAAAAATGTACTTTTAAAATTTACTTGTGATCTATATGTTAGCCTAAAAACTACTAAACGCTGATGTGAATCAGGAGTAACAGAAGAGAACTATCCACCTTAGCATTTTGCAGCGGAGCCAATCTTACTTAAAGGCATGCTAGATGAAAATGGAAAACTCCCTAGGACCCAGCTGTCAAGAGAGGCCCTGGTAAATTGCTACATGGCTGAATGCTGTCAAAACTATCAGTTTCTCCTCTCTCTAAATGTGGTAGCTAGGCAACTTCAATAACATTTGGAGCCAACCCACACAAATCTCATTCCCAGACAAGATAAAGTGCCAACACCGGTTGGTTACCTTTAAGAGACACCCTCCCTGAGGCCATTGAGATGGGCCATATGTCTGTGAGGAAATTTTGATAACAACCTATGCTTTAAGTACGCATAGGTATGTTTAATTGACTTAATTATGTAACATAGAAACAATGATACAATGTATGGAAGACTTAGATTTTCCAACTGTAAGGTGAAGTAAGATGTAAAGGATTATCATGGCAACATGGTATTTATGTGAAAAACTAGCTGCATATTGCAACACTGTAAATTAAGCAAAACAAGAAATCATTTCAAGAGGACTTTCAAAGCATGAAATTCTTGCTGTGAGTTGGCCCCATAAATAAATCTAAAATTAAGTGAGAAGTCATATGTCTTATATAATTTGACTGAAGAGAAAGGCCTCAGCAAATAACTGCATAGATAGTGATTCTAAATTGGAAACAACTATTGCCACAAGAGTATTCAGAAAGCCTTTATCTTTTCAGATTCCAGTTAGCTGGAGATAGAACATACCCCACTAAGAGACTCTACAAAAATGACCAAAGTCACCATGATTGGGGGTAGCACAGATTTTAAAGATACATACTGGTTGCTAGATGCTCTATCCCCAGTTCTCCAGTGTGAAATGACTGAATGCTTCCTTTTATTATTATCCTGGGATGATAAATATGTATATAAAACTGTTCAGAGAAAGCGTTAACTCTACCAATTTTTGTTCCCTTATACAAACTGCTTCAATACATAAAATTAAAACTCCCTAGTTGGGAAAGAAGAATGATATGATTAAACTGATGACTAGAGAAAATTCTTTTTTAGCTATTTATTAAGCTAATCAACTATTCTTCTACTTCCCATTTTTTTTCCTGTATGAAATATAAACACATTCTAAATTTTATCTAATATTTTTGATAAGCTGGAAAAACTGTATTATTTTGGGGATTTGCTCAATAAATCAAATTTACCATTATAAAAACAATGACTATATATTTTAGAGGCACACAAAAATAGAGTTGTGATGAAAAACTCTAAAAAGGTAGAGGGGTGGGAGGGAAAAGGAGGGGGCAGGGGTTAGCAAGGATGGTGGAATGTGATAGACATCATTATCCAAGGTACATGTATGAAGAAACAAATTGGTGCCAACATACTTTATATACAACCAGAGATATGAAAAGTTGTGCTGTATATGTGTAATAAGAATTAAAATTAATTCCGCTGTCATTTATTTTTTAAATCAATAAAAGAATAAGTATGTAATTACAGACTTTATTTAAAAAAAAAAAAAATATATATATATATATATATATATATATATAGAGAGAGAGAGAGAGAGAGAGAGAGAGTGAGAGCACTGTAGATTACCATAATACCTCTAATTAATTTATTTATCTTTATGTGGTGTGAGGATTGAACCCAGGGCCTCATACATGCTAGGCAAGCACTCTACCACCGAGCTACAATCCCAGCCCCAGACTTGGTATTTAAAAATTCTTCTCTGACTTATACCTGCAAAGCAAAACCCAAATGTTCTAGTTTAGCATATAGTTGAGCTAGTTGTAGAGTACACATATTTTGCTAAATTAGTTAAGCACAAACAAATAGCAGTAGTTAATTTACCAGCTAGGAATTGGGGGCATGTCTGTCGGTTACCTGACAGCCGGATCAGATCCAAGGAAAGGTTGGTGTCAAGCAATTGAAAAACTGTCTGAATGCATTTGGGGCTTTGATTTCTGGACAATATTCAATCCTGGGCCCATTATGCAGCATCATGCTTGGACAACAGGAAACTGCCTTAAGAGGAATTTGTTACTGTCATTTACAAGCTATGGCAGACAGCTCATTCAAGGACAGATAAGGTGTTTTGGTGTGAAGTAGCTGTATTGTCCCAAGAATAGGTTATAGATTCTGGCTCTCCATGCACTACTCCCATAGACAATGTCCGGCAAGTCATTTAATGTCCCTGTCTCATTTCATCATCTTTTAAAAAGAAAAAAAACTAATAATAGAAGCTTCAAAGGAATAAGGCTCATGTAAAATACTTAGTGGAAAAGTGCTTTCTGTGCTGAGGGACTCTACCAACTCATCTAAGAGACTGTGGTTACTTTTCTCTGCACAATAGTCCTTGCTACTGTGTTAGTGAACACCTAATTGGGGGTGTTAAGTTCTAAAGACCCAGCTGAAGAGCCTCCAACCTTCCCATCTTAACTGTAAGGATGAATAAATAAGCAGAGAACATCTCAGAACTATTAAAGTAGTAAATAGGATGTATCTGGAAAGAAGTGAATTTGTGTACAACCTTTGAATTCTTATGTACAGCAAGATAAACACCTTGGACAATTTATTTGTTCTTACTGGTTTGTCTTTCTTCATGTAAGTGACATTTCTTGGATGGCTATACACAAATTGACTTATACTTAGCTATATTGGAAGGAGGTTACTGTTTAGATTAGAGACATGCTGTGGTACATCTTTTGTAGAGTGAAGAATGCTTTAGTGTTCAAACATAATGATCGTATAAATTTGGTTTTTCTCATGCTTTGTGTTCTAAAATAGGGATGTAACCTCACTGGGCTTTGTGTTATTGTTAATGTGGGAGCCCCACCCATGAACTAGAAGTATTGACATTGGACCAGGAGATGATACAAATGAAGAATTAAGACACTGTCTTTGTAATAAGCTCTTATTCATCTCATTGTCTTGAGTGGCAAAACCTTTTATCCGTATCTACACCACCCCTTCCGCAGCACCCTTCATGTCTGCTAGTGGAGTCATAGTCACCCTTACTTTGGGGCACTGGCTTCTTAGTAACTGAGTATCAGCATCTGCAAAATAGATCCTGTTCCTTACAACTACTTCTGATGTGCTTGCTCTATTGGATTATGAGCAGTTGAAGACTCTGTACTTCAACTTGGTCTGTTATTTTTGTTGCTCACTCTGTGACTGGCTCATAGGAGTCAACAGCTTCTTTTGGAAGGCCTCCTCCTTTCCAATTTCTCCTTTGCCCCAGACCTCAATTCTTTCTAATTTAGTTCTCAATAGAGCCAGGCAAGGACAATATCCACTCTGAAACAAGGTTCAACTTCAGGATCTCCAGTGGGCAATTCTTGCACTTCCTGTTGGCCCTACAATGATGGTTTATGGAGTGTTTATTTTTTAAATGATTTCCTAAGTCAAATTTCTTTCTGGAGAAGAAATTAGTTGAGCCCCCCCCCAAAAAATGGATGATTTGTAACCACAAAAAGAACAAATATAGCCTAGAATACAAGTAGAAATAGAAATTCCATTGTCTCCAGAATGTGCTATATATCTTCTCTTCACATGTTGCTTTATTTTCTTAGAAAAGATTTTCCCACCAACAGGAGGTGTGGAATTTTCAATCATTCAAAGTCCTAGCCAGAAAATGACTGACCCCTGCTGTTTCTTCTGCCGGAAATTAAACAACCAATGAGATCTCTTATTTGGCCAATTGAAGTGAAGAGCACTTTCCAGACCAACCAATTCAAGTCAGACAGTAAGGTATATCACTTTGAATTTCTTTGCTCACTCTTAGACCATTAAGGGTGAAAAAAAACAAAACCCAAGGGTGCAGAACAAGTGACCAGAAGAAGGAAATGAGAATTGCTGGACAGACAAGATAATTGCTTCTATCTGAGAATATATCTATTTGGTTGATTCTCTTTTATTCTTTTGACTTTTCTGTTTTCTCCCTTTAGTTTTCTTGCCTTGGTGTATATCAAAAATTTCTTAAGATCTTTGAGATCAAAGTGCCCGATGGGAGGTAACAAATGAGCCTGAAAGAAGCTTTGTAGGGGAGTTAACACTTTATGAGAGTCACACACAGCCCCCTCCCTGCAACAAACTTCAGGAAGTGAGAGATCTCCATTTCCAGATACAAGGATTAATACTCACAGATAATAAAAAGGGCATCGAGATGATAAAGCTAACAAGGGCTGCGCTGGAACTGAAAATCTGAACGGATTCAATTGGAAAAGGAAGTTTGCAGTGGGAGCTGGCACAAACAGGATTCATGGGGACAACTGTGTGTGGGCTCATCTCTACCCTTCTACTCCATGAAAGATTTGTAACTTTCCAGGGATGGCCTCAAAGAACAATTTAGGCCAGATTACTGAATTATTGGTACAAGAAGTATAAATAAACAAATACTCTCTTTTCTTTTCTTTGGGACCTATTTGACCCACCAGCATAGTGTTAAAATGGAAAACTGAGATGAGGGTGTAGACCTGCGGACATGGAACCAAGGAGTCCAGCCGTCTTGATGAGTATAGGCCACAATAAAGGCTTTCTCACAGCATTATATGGCATGGAGACTCTACTGAGATTTAGTGGAAAGTCTTTTAGAAATAAACGGAATGATTTTTCCAAGAATCTCCCTTTGGCATAATGCCTTCTTGAATCCAGGCAGGTATTAGCCAACTATTGGAGGATCTCCAAATCTTAGTTCCTTGCCAAATGCCATCATATTCTAAATAAACACTTCCAAGAGATGGCTATATACAGAGCATGAATGATGACAGGATGCTTTCTGCAGCCACAGGATAAGGTTGAAGCCATCTTTTTACCTTTTTAACACTTATCCACTGTGTGTCTCCTCATGCTTGGCTCCAGCTGTACAACTTGTGTCTTTTCCTTCAAACTCAAGTACAGTGGATACCCTTCAGTGCATTCCTGAGTTGAGAACTGCAAATTATTTTCAAGATCATTCTAGGGTGAAAGTAAAGAGTATGGTGAGTATCTGGCACAGATCACAGACCAGCTCTAGTAGCAGACTCCTAAGGTAGCCAACACCATTCTTTGTTGTGGATAGAATCATAGCCTCAAAGATCCATGCAGTGGATTACTGTCCAAGGAGGGATTTAAGTCCATCTGCCAAGCTCTGGAGTCTGATTCTTCTTCATCCTCTGTGACAACTCTTGTGTGACATTTTCAACAGTTTCTGGTATTGCACAGAATATATCTGGAATTGCCACATGTTGAAATTCAATTATTTCTGATTACATTTGAGTCTTATCATTGTTAAAAGTTATCATTACTTTATAATCATGCCTCGTTTAAATAACCTAGTTTGATCGCTCATCCTACATGCAAAAGTTGACTCTGCATAACTTTAACAGTAATAAAAAAAAATGAATCATTTTATAAAGGACTCAGATTTGCCACTATTTAAGAGAATGTATTACTGCCTCTGAAAAAGGTACTTGGTAAAATACTTTGAATAAAAGTAGAATTGTTGAAATAGTCTTGCTTACTTCCTACCTCACCCACAAGGTGATTCCTTTGAAGAATGATAATCATTTACCTGGATAAATTCTGATATATTTATCTAAAAATTAAATTTGCAAGTAATTTGAAGAAAAGCCAATGGAATTCATTTTGGTTTTTATTCATATTCCTTTCATCATTACTCTGCTCATTCATTCAGTAAATACTTATTGTACCTTCAGTTTATGTGAGGGTCTGAACTATAAATTGAGGAAAAATAAAAATAATAATATCAATAATAATAATAGTAACCCACTATCTAAGGTAACCAATATCTGATGCTTTCATTTTAATCGTTAGAAGATTTGTGTAGTCTTCTGAATTATATAACTTAAACCAAATTTCTGGCAAGACTCTAACTTCTACATATGACTCTGCTATATATCTCAATAAGCTTCAACTCTCTACTTAAAGAAAAACAATACAAAGGGAAGGAAAAAAATTATTTCTGAATATTTATCTATGCATACTAGGGAAAGTGCCATGGGCCCTCAGTATATGTAACAGAAGCTCCCTAGGGGGTCAGAATAAGGAACATCTCCTATCCAGTGTCTAATTTACCTAATCCATTAATGAATTAGTGCCAAGGATCATCTTTATTGCAGATTCTCATTTTAAGCAGCCATGTTTGCCTAATTCTGAGCATACAGCAGAGTCATATGTAGAAGCATCCTTGAATTATGTAGCCTACTTCCATACTTTATTCTTTTCCAAAACTTTCATTTAGAGAAATTTATACTACTTGAAATGACCTATTCTGATCCTGTAGATCTCAATGGTACTTAAAACCTTCACACCCTGCTTCAGCAGGGTTAGTGACCATATTATGTAAGCATAGCTGTGCTATAAGTTAACCTCAAAACTGCACTGACTTCTCCCTACAAAGATTTACTGTAGGTAAACAGAAGGCTCTACTTCAGTGGCTAGTTTAGGGATTGTACAGTCTGAGTGTCAGCAGGATACAAATGTTACACACGCATGGAAACAAAGACAGATGAATAAAGGTGCCATTTTTAAGGTATGTGAGCAGGGTGAGGAAAAATACATGAACATGGCAGTATCTAGAGGCTAATAACAGTAGGTCAACCTAAAGTTTGAAAGGGGCCAAAAGAGAAAGCATGTACTAGAAATTAGTGCAGAAAGGGCTAGTTGAAAGAAGCTGTAAGGTTTTTTTAGATGGGCTCAGCCAGCCTGCAGCTACCATGTAGGGAAGAAACCGATCTCACATATTCTCTACCTTCAGTCTTTGGCCACTGCTGGACAAGTACAACACACAGCCACAGGGAAAAGGAGTCCATTATGTTGTGCTCACAGATCAACTTCCTGGGTGCACAGTTGGATGGAGAAAAGAGGAAAGAGAGTCTGGAAGAGAAGATACCTAAACCTGGAAACAGTTGGCCTGAGCCTTCTCCGTGTTTATGTTTGTAGTCTCCCCTCTAAATGTACCTTCTTGAGGCAAAGACTGAGTCTGTATTGCTCTATATTGAGTCCCCCACACTCAGTGCAATGCCTGATATGTGACAGCAACTCTTTTAATTACATGTTGAATGACCACTGAATTATTCGGAGCCTGTATTTAGACATAGGCACAGTATAGCTGCACAATAAATATTCATCATATTCACTCATTTGAGTGAACCCAGGAACATGGTCTCCTTGAGCTAAGTTTTGTGTACAATCTCCCTTCCAGGTATAATGCTCCCAGGTAGCCCTTTCTACTTCTGATACACTCTAAAAGGGTATTTTGAGCATGCATAATCAATTAGCAGCTTTATTTATTTGCAGTAACCATTGATGTGTCCTTGTAAATAGCTGACTTTTAACACATTGAATCAAAGTTCCATTTAGCTTGTACAATGTTAAACATTTAGGAAATGTGGATCCTGAGTATGCTGCATCATCTGTCTCGTTTCTGGAGAGATAAGGAAGAAAACTGCAGATGGGCCTTACGATGAGCTTGGACATCATTGGCTTCCTCAATAATAAAAAGGATATTACGCTGTGGTAAAACATTCTGAGTGATGTGTAAGAAGGCACATTCCCTTACTATTGACATCTTTCATTTACCATGGAATCTTGGCCTCTTGAAGATTAGAAGTTCAGCTAAAAACACCAGAATAAGCTATCCTAGAAATTTATAAGTTCAAGTGTTTACAATGTAAATGTGGCAACATCATACAGGTTGTCTCAAAAAGACTAGATCGACAGTCTTCATTACAAAAACCCTGGGCTCCCAATGACTGCATTCAAGTTGCAAGACAATCGCTGATACATCTACCAACAAACCCTACCTATCATTATTTTCACCAAAATAATGATTTGATTTTGCAAAATAATAGAGTTCAGGAAGTTGTCTGTAATATAAAAATCTAAAAGCATATTTACAATGGCACAATAATGGTTTAAATATGTTAGTTACGCTTTAATAGAATGTTAGCATTCCAAAGGAGCTTTTATATGATCATTTTATTTTCAAACAGAACCATTCTCTTTGTCACTTGTTTCCCATGACCTTCAGGAACTGTTTAAATTTATAGAGGTAAATGTCAGTGTTCTGACAATAAGTTTCACCTTCTATACTTGCAAAAAAAAAAAAAAAAAAACATGACTTATTTCTTTGCAGGAAAAATAATTATCAGTAGAATTATGTCCTTTTTATAAAATATGCAGCTCACTGAGCTCAGTTGCACTAGGAAATCTTTCACAGATATGAAACTATTAATTGTTTGGTATGCCATATCTCAGAAACTTCCTTCCCAACCAGGACAGGCAGACACACAAACATTTCTTTTAAGTTACCTGGTCCTGCCAATGCCTTTACCGGGATTGCTGTTTCTCAAGGGCAGTGGAGGGTGAGGTTTGGTGTTACACTGAGCTTGAATCTGGGCATGGCCATCAGCAGGAAACATGAGTCTCAGCAAGCCACTTGAACTCTCTATCTTGATTTCCTCCTCTGTAAAATGAGAATAAAAACAGCATCTGCTTGTGGGGTTGCTGACAGGATTAATGAGCTGATTCTAGCAAAGTACTTTATAGAATGATATCTATAGTCATGTTCTTTTTCTTTTTTTAATACCTCTAGCTTTGCTTACATTCTGGGTGTGGCTACTGCATTCACAGGACAAGAAGTTACAGGCTTCCTGCCATGAGACTCCTGGCACATTGGGTCTGCCCTGTTTCTCTGAGTAGGGAACTGCAGGAGGTGGGAACTGCAGGAGGTGGGAACAGCTCAGGACCAATTCCTGACATTTTAAATATTATTTTCCTTAGATTTGTATATTCAGCACACCTTTATTGAGAACCTATATTGAAATGAATAGTGGTTTCCTATGATTAATTTCAAGTAATATTTTGCTCTAGGCAAAAGGTTAAGAATATTGAAATGAATAAAACAAAATTGAACCCTGTCGTCACACAGCTACTGATCCAGGGGGTAAGGCAGACAATTCAACAAATGTGCTCAAGGATAAAGGAAGTGAAGGATTTTATGGTAGAAAATATCATCTACCCATGAGCCAAACTCAAAGTGGTAAAGGGTAAGGGACATCAGGAGATTTTTCAATCCAAGAACAGATCACTGGAGAAAATGCTGCCTAACCATGTAGTTATTAGTCATGTGAATCTATAACATTTTCAAATGCATGGGTCTTTGATTGAATTTCTCGCTAAATCAGAGCCTGAAACAGTCTTTGAAGCAACGGTTTATTTGGTGGAGCATTCAGGAATCAAAAAGGAGGGAGTTGGAAAAATAAAATACTGAAGAAGGGAAATCAGTATGAGTGTTCTTTCAAGCTCGCTGCCATCGTTGACAAGGCTAGATTCTGCAAGACAGAAGCCTGGAGAATTATCACCACTCAGTGTTGACTCCATGGGGATTAACTCTCTCACATATGTCTGTGGGCCACTGATGTAGGCTGAGCATCCTCCTGAGGATTAGGAGAAGGCCCCAGGACAGAAAGTCAAGGGAATAACAGGAAGAGCTAGGGAGTCTGAGCTGGCACTCAAGTGACCAAAGGCACCTGGGACCGTGAGGAATCTACCCTGGAATCATCAGCTAACTTTCTGCATGTATATAAACTTCACCATAATTTTATAAAACATTGCCTCTAGATTTAACTCCCATAGAATTATTTATCCCTAAAAATCTGATCCTGAAATGTTGATACGTTAACAAATGATAATGTGGCTGCCTGAGAATAGAATCCATAGCAGTAAATTCCATTGTTCAAATCACAAAACGCATCACGTATGTATAGAGGAATAAAATGGAGAGATTCATCCTATATGGTAAAAACAGATTGATAGGGTCTAAGGAAAAACAGTGACCAAGACAGTATCAGTAATACCAATCAAAGTCAAAGGGATTATGAAAACTCCAATTCTTTCTGGGTGAGGCTCTATCACTGAAGGGTAAGCTTCCTTCATAGGAGACTCATAAATCATCAAGATTGAGGAAGAATAAGGACATAAAGGAAGGGTAAAGGGGATTAAGGAAGACACCCCACTGAGAGCAGGAAGAGGAGGAAATAAGCTTTTCTGTACTAGACCAAATTGGAAGCAAAGACATTGAAGGCTTAGAAACCTCATTATTACGTTTTTTCTCAGGGCAGCAATGTCAAACATTTTATTTAAAACAAGTCTGTGAATGGGATTAGAAAGGAGGTCACAGAAAGAGATAGTGAAGAGGCAAATCCAGTGAGATTCCAATATAAATAAGATGGAGCAATACACAGATCTCCCTCCTGGAGGGCAAGCTCCTTAGGAGTAGTGATCATTTCTTTAATCTGGGCTCTACCACCATTGCATATAGTAGGTTCGTAGTAGATGTATATTTCATTAAAAGAGCAGGACATTTGACTTGATCATCCACCCTATTATGTAACACATTAGGAGTAAAATTATGGGGAAACCTGAATTTGGTTTTGGAGATTATGCATTTGAGATGCCCATGGAGCACCTGAATGAATATATCTAGTAGGCCATTAGATGTATAGGAGTTCAGAAAATGGACGCATCTGGAAATACAAATAGGAATATTAATCTGCATGAGGGGTAGAGGCAGTTGAAACTGTACAAATGGGTGAGCTCTCCTGCAGAATATAGACTGAAAAAAGTTGAGTCCCCAAAACAAAACCGTGGAAAACCAAACTTCAAAGAGCATTGAAAAGAAATCGAATAGAAGAAGGGAAAGTCGATACTGGAAATAAGTTAAATGTAACAAAGGTAGAACAAGCAAACAAACAAACAAATATAAACAGTTTGATTTAGTGTTTGTAGACCTTAAGAAGAGCAGTGGAGTGGAAGATGGGGCCAGAAGGCAGACTGAAGTGGGCCCAAGAGAAGTAAGGAAGTCACAGATGGAAATGCAAGCTTCTCTTTCTAGAGATTTGTAGCCACAAAAAGGAGAAAAACATAGGAGCTGAGAAGGGACATCGTGGCAAGGGAGAGAGTTTGTTGCTGTTTCGTTTTTGGTTTTGAAGGTAGAGAGGCTTGAGCAAATTTCTAGTCAAACAGGAAGACAGCTAAGGAGAGTGAAATTCAGAATACAAGGAGGCAATTTTCTGCTGAGCTTGGAGTCTACAGGGTTGGGCTGGGGCAGGATGCAGGGCTTCCATGAAATAAAGGGCCTTCAGCAGGAACATCCCTAACAGTGGGAAGGGAGGCAGAGTGTGTGCAGAGACTGAAAAATGAGAAAGCAGTGGTGAAGGGCCTTGAGAAAGGTTGGGGAGGTTTGAAATGCCATGGGCTGCCTGGTCCGTGTGACAGGTCTGTTCTTTTGCATCCTCAAAGAATCACAGTGTTACTGAAAGAATCACAGTGCAGCTTCTTTCAGTAACAATGGGGAAGAGATTCTCAGTAATGCAGCACGATATCCCAACCTGGGCTTTAAAATGAATGAATGGAGATGAACTTGGACAACAAAACTCAGTCCTTATCTTAGGCAGTATTGTCACTTTACATATATAACACTAAAATAAAAGTGAAACGGACAGGCAGTACAGAACCCAGTAACCTGAGCATTTCACAGGTGTAAAAAACAACATCGTATGATTAGCTACCACTTACTGACTGCTTATATGTTGGGTAGCACTACTGTTTGTTTCATTACATGACTTCATTCCTGTTTCATGAAAGTTTGTTACGCTGAGTAACTTTCAACAATTGTTTTCATAATTTTGACCGGTTTATATGGAAGTATTCCCATGCCTATGTATATGTACCTAGTAGTTAGACCCTTCAATGATATTCTTTTACCTCGTAAAGGTTTCTTGAGCATTCTGAAAAACTTTGAACTATTTTTGATCAGGGGCTACTGATGCTGCAGTATGTGTTTTCTTGTTTCATGGTTGCCAAAATCGCTTTTGATCATTTTTGTAATTGTTGGGAAATTTTTATAATGTTCAAGGTCAGTTTATTCTTTTACGTATTTAATACATAATTATTGAGTAGCTAATACCTATTAAGTGTTTGGGATGCAGAGTTGACTAGGCAATTCTTCTCTCTTACACGTTCAGTTTTTGTGGAAAATAAAGATTAATATATAAGCAATTACTACACAGTGGATTTTTTCTGGATATTTAGGTAAAAGCAGTGGGTACTACAGAAGCACAGGGTAGGAGAGTGATTAGATCAGCCATAGGAGATTCAGGGATACTTCCTGGTGATAAAGTGATTTCCAAACATGGATGTAAAGTATCAGTAGGAGTTTGAACGTATGGAATGGAAAGACAAAAACTTTGCAGATTAAGTTCTTGCCACTTACAAAGATCCAGAGAGAACAAGGGATATTACTGGAATCTCAAATAGTTGATTTCGGCCTCAGGCTATGCATGAGAGGCGGAAAGGTGATCAGTAAGGCCACATAAATTCATCTGACATATTAAGGGGTCTGTATTTCATCCTGTAGGCACCAGTGTGGGAAGGAGGCTGTGGGATCAGTGAAGGTAATGACAAGAGAAGGGCATGGTCAGAAATTAATTTCAGATCAACTTTTGTACAGGACAGTTTTCTGCATCAAGCACCACATCAAATAATATGTATTAGCTTAGTAAAAAGAGTAGAGTGGACTTGCTCTGCAAACACAATTTCAGGTTGATGCTCTTCTCTGGCACTTGCCATTGCACATGCATACATATTTGCCACCAGATGTATCTCCTCTTGGCAGAAACCTCATTGACAATGAAATAAGGTCAAGGGATCTTAGAGACAAATTGGCAAGGAGTTTTTAAAACAGTAAGTTATTTTAGTTCAAAATAGATAATATGACACCATGCTGGTGCCAACCGGAATTTCCAGTTGGAAGCTGCTTCCATAACCTGCCCACAATTTAAACATCCAACCCTTCCTGGCAAATGCCCAGTTCCGGTGCCAGTGCACATCCTTCTCTCCTGCTTCTCACTTTACTTTCAAGCTACAAGAAGCACAGCCTTTCACCTGCTTTCACCATTCCCCGCCTCCTGCCCCAGCTAAAAGTGAACATGGAAGGTGGGTGTTGAAAATGAGAAAAGGGGAACTCTCTTTATCTGTTTATAAAGCATGTTAAACATTTCCTGTACCTTTACTACATTCATTTTGATCCTTACAACATAAGGCCAGTAAAATACCTATTCTGTAGGTGAGTCATTAAACTCCATGGTGGCCCATTTCTCCTTTCTCTGTGTCAAGCACTCGGGAACTCAGAGGCTGAGCCACAGAAACCAGGGAGGAGTCTGAGGTCAGATTCTTTGGCTCATGCCTTTCTGGCTACATCATAAACAGGGTTTGGTCTCTGTTATCAAGGTCTTTTGTCACTGGAACTGGGCTTATGCAGCTTGCAGAGTTTCTGGTTCCCTGGCTGTCCCTGCCTTTCCCTCCCTGTGGCATTCACAGTTTATGGGAGCCTGCCCAGTCAGACTTTGAGCCGTTGTATGACTTTGCCCTTGAGTGTCTGCAGCCTCCTGATTTCTAAATGCCCACCTGGGTACACTTCCTCTTTGGTTTGTGGCCAGCTGTGAACTGCTCACCTGGCTGCAAAGTCTTAGTTCCACTCTATCCACAAAAATGCTGCCAAATACTGCACAGGTGGGACCCAGACGCTTCCTGGTTTCCAAGCACCTTTAGTGCCCTCCTATCTAAGATCTGTAAGTCACGAGTGAAGGAGATCTCAAAGTGTTCTCTATTTTCTTCAGCTCTACCATTGAGCATTTTTTAAAAAATTGGCTATTTTTCCAAATTAAATCATAAAGAGCTTCAGAAATATGTACTAATGCTTGGTGTTTTTATTAAAGACATGGGATCCAATTAAGCCCAGTCATTTCTTACAAATTGAATGCAGACAGTAAAATCAGTCCATCTTATTGGTAAATTTGGTCCAAGAATATGGTTAGAAAAGCACAAGGCCATGATATTTCTGAAAGGCCTTTTATGCTTCCTACGTCCCTCGGCAGAAATATAGCTGAAGTTTATTTAGAGAGAGAGAGAGAGAGAGAGAGAGAGAAAATTCATAGTTTTTATAACTTCAGAAAATAATCTATATAGGCTGTTCTTTACCTAGGGTCATTCATATTAGAGATTGTCATATTTAAGAAAAGGAAGAGTCTTAGCCTCATTGAAAATAAGGTGTGAATAATTTTTATAGAGGGAGTCTTTTCAGTTTTTCCAAACTGCAGACTGTAGTGTTGGTTTGCTAATTTTTAATACGGATAACTTTTTAACTAATAATAATGTATTTCCTGGTTCAAGATAAGATATGAATGATCAAATCTCATGCTTCAGGCTACAAAGTAATTACTGCAGAGAACAGAGTTCCCTTGCCTGTGGGGGGTGGGGAGGAAGAAAGAAAGAGAGGGAGAGAATGGGAGAGAAAGAGAGAGAGAGAGAGACCACATTGCACACAGTGTACTCATCTTCCCTTCCTGAAGCCCTCACTTAGCCACTCCAACTTCCCAATCAAGACATCAAAATGCTAAGATTTTTAAAGCAGAGATGGTGTATCTTCAGACCCAGTGTGCAAAATGTTGTGTTATTTGTCAATCACTTCAAAGTCTTCCTTTTATTTGCCAAGATATACTACCTCCTTCTAAGTAAAATAAAGGTATTGCTGTGCTAAGTTGATATAAAGGAAATAGTACAATGCTTATGCTTAACACAGATGGTTATGTCAGCATGGTAACCCAATCCATAGTAAGTTAACTGTGTTTATGATTGCATTCAATTGAAAATACCAAAAGCAGAAGAAAAAGTACAAAAACTGGAATATGGAGGTTTGAATTTGATAGACCTGGATTTAAGTAACGGTTTTGCCAAGTACTGGCTGGATAGTGTCGGACAAGTTGATTTAACCTGAGCTTCAGTTGGAAAGATTAAAATAAGAAATATAAAACAGGGAAAATAATGATACTGGCCTCCTAGAGATATTATAAAGATTGAAAGAGATAAGGCAGAGTGCCCAGCACATAATCAAAATTTTCAGCAAATGACATATTTTTATTACTAATTAAAAGTTTCTCATTCTTGAAACTTGGATTTAGAAATATAGAGAAATCCCTATACTGTTTCCACCTAATATATATATATATTTGTGAATAATATGTATCCAGTATAGGGTCCTCAATGCAGATATTTCAAAAATAGACTGTTTATCACTATACAGCTACTTTAAAAATATAAAAATATTCTTATGCCATTGAAATTACACCTTTTGGCTGAAAGTAAGACCTGTAGGTTCTTGTAATAGAGGATAGAGGATAGGAAAGGTAGCAGGATACAACAGTTACTAATATGGCATTATGTAAAAATGTGGATGTGTAACTGATGTGATTCTGCAATCTGTATTTGGGGTAAAAATGGGAGTTCATAACCCACTTGAATCTAATGTATGAAATATGATATGTCAAGAGCTTTGTAATGTTTTGAACAACCAATAAAAAAAAAGAAAAAAAATTCCGTGACTGCCTAAAAAAAAAAAAAATGTGGTCAAGGAATCAGCAGCAGTAGCAGCACCTAGGAGCTTGTGAAAACTTCATAACTTCAGGCATTATTCAGACTACTGAATCAGAAAACTCATTTTAACAAAATCCCTAAGTAATTCATATTCACATGAATATTTTAAAAGAATTGTTCTAGTATAGTGATCCAGCTACATGCTAAAGGCTGGTACAGATTGAGGTAGGCTTTAGCTGGAGAACTTGTTAAAAAACAGATAGCTGAGCCCAAAGCCCAGTGTTTCCAATCCAGTAAGTCTGGAGTAGGTCCAAGATTTTACATTAGTAGCAAAGTGATTTTGATGCTGCTAGTCCAGCAACCACATTTTAAAGTGCTTAGGGCATGCTGTATAGAACTCAGAGGGGTAGGGTTGTACTTTAGTGGTTAAGACTGACCTAGACCTAGAATAAAGGTTACATTAGACCTGCTCTTACAAACTTTAAGAACAAACCTAAAAAGTATCAAATTGATTCTTAAGTAACCAAATTTCCTGCCATCATTCTCTCTCTCTCTCTCTCTCTCTCTCTCTCCCCCTCTCTCTCTCTCTCACACACACACAACCACACACACACACACACACACACACACACACACACACACAAATATCTCAATACTCTTTAAAGGAAAACAACATAATCCAGTCATCAACATAATATTTGTATACCATCAAATAATAAAAGTTACTAGCCATGCCAAATAGTAAAGATTTCATACATAGTGGGCCAAAAATTTGACCCATCTAAGAAAAAAAAATTAAGTTGAAACTCATCAAAATTCAAACTTTCTGCCCTTTAGAGGACAGTATTTTAAAAATTTAAAAGCTAGCAAAAAATTGAGAGAGAATATTTCCATATATGTATCTAACAAAGGGCTTATTTCCAATTCTATAATAAGATGATCCGAATTTTCAGAAAACAAAGTATTGAACAGACACTTCACAAAAAAAATTATATACAAATGGCCAGTTGATACAATAAAAAATAGCAGAGGTTCTTAGACTGAATAAAAAATACAAGATTCACCTATATTCAGAAGTGTAGATGGTACACATTTGATTCAAATATACAAATAAGTAAAAAGCAAATAATGGAAAAGAATATATCATACATAAAGCAGCCATCAGAAAACTGGAGTGGTTGATGAATATCAGACAAAAGAGACTTTTAAAAAATGTTACTAGAGATCAAAGATGTTCTTTAATGGCATATGTGTTAATCCGTCGAGAAGCAATAAGAATTTTACGTATATGAAACTAATCACAGTGACTAAATAAAACAAAAGCTGACAAATTGAAGGCAGAAAAAGATCATCAAAAATAATAATTGAAAAGTTCGATGCATTGGTTTCAATAATAGATGGGGAAAAAAACAGGGAAAACACCCCCCAAAAATTAGAAAACTTGAACACTAAAAACTAATGAGATTTAACCATTATCTATAGAACATGCCACCCAACAACAAGATACAGAATGTGCATTCTTCTCATGTACATGGAACATTCAACAGATAAACCACTTCCTAGACCACAAGACAAGCCTCAATAAATTTGAATGATTGAATAATCGAAAGTATGCTCTTCAACAAGTATGCAATGAACTTAGAAATCAATAGCACAAAGGTTGGACATTGAATTGTGGGGGTATGGGACATGGGGCATTTCTGGGGATTGAACCCAGGAACATTCTACAATAAACCACATTCTTAGCCCTTTTTGGTTTTTATATTGAGACAGAGTCTTAGTACATTGCTATGGCTGGTGTCAAATTTGAGATTCTCTTTCCTCAGCTTTCCAAGTAGCTGGGAATACAGGACACACGCCTTAATAATGAAATGGTCCAAAAATTATAAACAAGTGTAATTAGAAAATACGTGTGATTAATGAAAATGAAAATACAATGTGACCCAAACAATAAGCCCATCAATATATATCCACATAAAACCTGTCTAAAAACATTCACAGGAATATTTTTCATAATAGACAAAAGGTGGAAACAACTCAAATGTTTAACAACTGATGGGTGGATAAACAAATATTGTATGTCTACATAAGGGAATAGTATTCAGTCACACACAGAAGAAATAGTGATTTAACATGCTATCACATGAATGAATATTGAAAACATTTTGTTAAATGAAAGAAGTCATCCACAAAGGCAATAGTGTATGGTTCCATTTACATAAAATGTTCAGAATAAGTAAATTCATTTGGGGGTTGAATTTACTTATTCAACAGATCAGTCATTTCGGGGGGTTGGGCAGAGGAGAAACAGGAGAGATTGCTGCTGGATGTGGGATTTCTTTTCAGTTGTGGGGATGTTTTAAAGGTGATTGTGGTGGTGTTCATGTGCTCTGAACATAGTACACACCAATCCATCGTATACTTAGGTGGTGAAATGCGTTATATATAAATTCCTGCACAAGAAAGCTTCTATGTTAAAAATAAAAAGAAAATAATTAGCATTAGATTCACAGCTGGGGGTAATTAGGGACTTGACAGGAGCAATTTCTATTTATGTTACATGAGGAACAATAGAAGTTCTTGTTTTATGTGTTTTTTAATACAGAAGTATTTTAGTATTTTAATACCATGTATTATTTGTTCTAATTAGTTATACATGACAGTAGAATGCATTTTTACACATTATACATAAATAGAGTATAATTTCTCATTCTTCTGGTTGTACATGATATGGAATCACACCAGTCATGTAGTCAAATATGCACATAGGGTAATAATGTCCGGTTCATTCTATTGTTCTTCCTACCCCCATACCTGCTCCCTTCCCTTCACTCCCCTCTGTCTAGTCCAAAGTACCTCTATTCTTCCCTAGCCAACCCCCCCCCACCTGCAACCTTATTGTGAGTTAGCATCTGCATATCAGAGCAAACATTCCGTCTTTGATTTGGGGGGATTGTCTTATACTCAGCCTTAAAGAAAAATGAAATTATATCATTTTCCAAAAAATGGATGGAGCAAGAGAATATCATGCTAAGTGTGTATTTTCTTAAAGAAGGAAACAGAATGCTGTTGAAGATAGTATGTGTAGACTACTCATTCAGAAGGTGTAGCTGTAAAGGGAAGAAAACACAGTGCCATTTGGAGAAGATTTTCCTGAAAGCAATGAGATGATAAGAGGTGAAAGGCAAAGATTCATAAGAGTGGCAGTGAGCGAAAGAACTAGCTAAGGAAGATGTGAGCAGAAATGGAATCTGGAGAACTGAAAGGGATGAACTTTCCATCTTGATATCATCACTCTTCAACTGACATGGGAAGGAAGACATACAGAACAACTATGCTCCCCTTGAGTTGCTCATAATCTGGGGGCAGCAGCTGGGCTCTGGCTGAGGAGACATTACTTCAAGATTCCCAAACCTCTCTGGCATTCTAGTACCACCCATCCTGACACCTGGGGGAAGAGAGGGGGTGGAGGAGACCAACCTTCACCATGAGTTTCTCACGAAGAAGAAAGTGACAATTCTCAAAAGAAAACCTGATAGTTTTGAGAGCACAGCATCTATGGGGGATTCTCAAGTCATATCAGCAGATCTTAAAACAAAGGCAGCAAATAACTGTGAACAAGATCCAGATGGTTAACCATAACACCCAATATTTATTGAACACAGATTATATGTAAGCACAAGTCTACACACTTTATATTTATAAGTTTAACTTTAGTGACAACCTTATAAGATGGGCATTCTTAAACCTACTTTGCAGATAGAACATTGAGGCATATGAAGGAATAAGAACTCGCTGCAGTCATAGAGCTAGCAAGAAGGTAGAACCAGGTTTTGCAGCCAGGCAGTCTGAGTGTCTGTACTCCTAAGAATGAGGCTATATTGATTTTCCATAAAGTGACATAAGCAATGAAATGATCCTAGCAGGGTCTATGGTGAACAGAAGAGCATAGGACTATACTATAAGAGGGCAGCCACTGCTTATGTTCAGATCTGGAAGAATTTGGGCCCTGTGTTTCCATATTATGCATATTTTTCTTAAAGGGTGAAGCTTAAATCTAAATCTATAAATAAAAATTTAGAAGTTTTAAACATCAGCGATTTATTTCTGATAATTTAAGTATTATCTGGCAGACATGTCTACAAGAAGTATATGACCTCTTCTTCAAGATACCTTTAAGCTGCTAATGTATGTCCAAGAGAAACAGGGTTAGACATTCTAAACATGAAGTTTGAAGGGCTGGGTGAGGTTCAGTGGGTGCTTGATTAGGTAGCATGAGGCTGTGGTTTCAAACCCCAGCACCATCACAAAAAAAATGAAGAAGAAAAGGCATTGGATCACTTTAGAAATTTGGTATCTGTAAAAATGGCAATTTAAATGCACAGTATAGAGAGGGAGACATGAGGTATATTAAGAAACAAGCTAACCAACAAATACAAATGAAAAATAAAATTGATATTACCAGCCCAATGCAAAAAGAAGACCGAAGATATTTAGAATAATAAACAATAAGAGAAATGCCAGGCTACTGTCATTGACAAGGGTAATTGGGATGAGATATCATTCTTCAACAAAGATAAATGTGACCTAGAAAAATAAATCTCTTGCTATAAAAATCCTGTTCCACTTACATCAGACATAACTGTATTCAGTGAGACGTGAACAAATAAGGGACAAATCCATACCTCACAAGGTTATTAGAAGAGGAAAAGAACACAAGGGTATGGGCCTGCATATATCCCCTCCTTAGATTAAGTCATCGCTTCAAAACTATATGCATTTCTCTCCTAGGTAGACACAACCAGGAAATGTACATAGTTCTAGAAATCCTTACCTCAGGATAGTTTAAAAGTCAGTATAATTTTAATTTTGCAATGACTAGTGAAGTTGGATATTCACATCTGCTTATTAGACATTTTCCTCTTTAATTAGTAAACTGATTATCTCCTCCTGTCCTTTGCCCACTATCCACTAAAAGTGGCATTTTGACTAGCAAGTTAACATCTTTTACAAATGGCATGCAGTGAAACTGACCCTCTCATCCACAACAGACCCTTTGGAAAGAAATTTGATTTGTGTGTCAAGACACATCATTCACTTGGTAACAAACACTACTTTTATAACTATATACTAAGAGATTCATGTGAAACGTAAAAAAACATTTTATGAACAAAGATATTCAATATAAGATTTTCTCATAGCCATTCAAATATTGAAATTAGCCTATAAGACCACAATAAGTAAAATGATCCGAGTTTCTTAAAATAGCATGAAATATTTATGATATTTTATAGAAGTAGAATGAAAGAAGTTCTTGAGGTACTGTTATCATCACTGCAAATATGTATAAAATGACTAGAAATGAAAAAAAAATGAAAGAATCAGGTGATAGGATTGTGGATGATCATTTTTCACTCTAATGTGTTTTGCATATTTACTACAATGAATGTGTGTCACTCTTAAAATTTACATATTGTCTAATATGAAAATGAAATGTCACCATTGGAAATGCATTTATTTAGATCTTGAATAATATGATGAGTAAGAACCACATAAAGATGGCTTGATGGACAGATGGAATAATATAGATGCTAAGATGAAAATGGTAGGTAGTAGGCAAGTAGTAAAAATTTTGTTTTATAGAATATGTCAATTAGGGCTTCTATTTGCAATTGAGAAAAATACCTTGACTTTTTTAAACACCAAATGGCTTTGCTAAAATATATTAAGTAGCTCCCAGAATCTGCAGGAGAGCCCAAATAGGGAAGCAATGCACCAACACCCAATGCCACCATCCTAAATCCCTGGCGGACGCACCACTGCTACCTGCTGTCTGAGTCCCTGGATTTTGCTTCATAGCTAATCAAGCTCCTCTGAAGCAGCTGCTACTCTAGCCACTAGAAGCTGGATATTTGTGTTGCAGGGCACAAACAGTCACCCTACTTGAGATGGGTTTTGTGTGGTCTCAGCTTCATTTCAATATTGGCTCCTGCATCAAAGTCTGAAGCAGGCACATTTGATAAGCAGATTCTGTGCAGCATTCACAGCCCAAGCTGCAAGGGAGATTAGAAATTAGGCAGAAAGTGAGTGTCTAGCACTTTCAGCTTCTGTACTATATGTCTCAAGGTGGGGGAATTTTCAAAACTGAGGAAATTCTTGTACTACTGATAAAAAGGACAAATTTCCACTCCATTAGATGGGTCTCAGTCACTCAGGACTTACACAGGAATAGCTCTACCATCATGTCCTGGAGACATCTGTATATCCCCGTGTACAAGGGCTTAGACCACAGATTTTCCAACTGTTGGCAGAACATACGGTTCTCCAGCTAATTCCCTAAGAGTCACCTTGAAGCCATCTACCTGCCCACTTGCATCCTAGCATCTTTGGGTCTCTGACAAAGTGTGGGGATTTTGCCCCAACCCTCCCCAGAAGACAGGCACAGAATATAAAACGTCTTCACTTACATATATAATCAGTGTCTCTGCAACAGGGGATCTGTTTCACTCATCTGATTTTGGGGGGTAAGTGTTTCATCTGGCATTTTTTGTTTGTTTGTTTGTTTGCTTTTGGGTTTTTTCAAAACATAAATTGTCTTGTGTTCTGTTTTTATTAATTTGACACACTAAAAGCTGTGCATAATTAATGCTATACAACCTGACAATTCTGGAGATAAATTTATACTCATGAAACCACTACTACAATCCATACCATAAAACTATGTGGGGTTTTTATTTGTTTATTTGTCTGTTTTATTTTATTTATTTAATTTTTTTGTGTGTGTGTGAGAAAAAGACCTGGAGACCTGGTACCTCTGACTTACTCTTCATTTTTCTGAGTAACTAATTCAGTGTCTAAATGTAAAAGTGGGTAATTGTACCTTTACCAATCAAACACATTAGGCATCGTTTTCAGCCTAGCCTTATTCTACATATGTGTATAAACTCAAACCAGCTCAGACAAGAGGAAATTCATTGAACAATTGGATCCAGGATCACAAGTGGATTCAGAGTACAGTCTCCCTCCTCATTACAGGCTCTGTTTACCTCTGTGCTTTGCTTTGCTTTCCAGCATGGCTAGCTCCACAAAGTAATCCCCCAAATATTCAAGTTCAAGAATCTCCAGAGCAACAGTCCAGTGAAAACACAGTTTACCTTTCCCAAACATTCCAGCAGGAACCATAGGACTTAATCTCACAGAACTGATTTGAATTATGAATAGAGCTGGACGATTGGCCAGGCCTCCTCCACATTCTTACCTTACAGGCCAGAATAGGCTTTTCCCCACCTAAGTTACATGGACTGAGATGAGGAATTTCATTAAAGAAGATGCAAATCCCAGTTGCCAGAAAGGGAATAGAGATGCTAAAGGGCAAATCACTGGTGTTCACCTAAGAGGATAATCCGGAAGTTTTTACCAGCTCACCTCCTGCTCAGGTGCAATTGAAGTGAGCCTGCCATGCACATTAGAGAATAAGTTTTGGAAAACAGAAGTTAAGGGTGGATGTGAAAATATGAAGAGGAGAGAATAAAGAGCTGAGAGAGAAACAGAAAACCAGAAACACCACTCTTGTGAACATTCCTGATATCTTCCGGGGCAGACCTCGCCTGACAAGATGCCAGGGAACGTCATTCTGTGATGCATACTGCAAAGCCTACACTAAGGCATTTAGACACAGAAACCTGAGAAATAAGAAATGAAACATATGCACCAAGCCAACATTGGTGACAAATGCATTTTCTCTTGGGTTCTAGTTATTCTTGATTTGCCCAGTTATCTGTCCCAAGTACTGGTCCTATTGACCCAAAGTGACCACAGGCTGTGGTTAGATTTAGCAAATAAAAATATAGGGATGCTCAGCTGAACTTGAATTTCAGATAAACAGCAGGGGGTTTTTTTAGGTATAATTATTATATCCTATACTATATTTAAATCATAATATACCAAGAGATTATTTGTCATTTTTCTGAAATTCAGATTTAATCAGGCATCCACAGTTTATCTGGTAACCTAACATGGGCACAGCTCAAGGGAGGTGCTTTGCTGAGAAATCACAGAGGCAGCAGCCACAAGTATTAATCATTTCCCATAGTTTCCCACAGCAGCTGGAAGTACCTAGCCTCTGGAAAGTTCCTGCTCATTCACCCATGCCAGGGCTGGTTAAGAATTTTTCTGATCTTTTAACTTTACTTCCCCATATTCCTCTCATGGCTATATATACATTTGAACGCCTAAAATACATTCTTTATCCTATAATGCTCATGAGGTTTCTACTTACCTGATTAAATGCTATCTAAACCTCATTATGACTTTAACAGGAAGGTGCCACTATTATTCTTATTTCACAGGAAAAGGAACTGCCACAGAAAGGCAGGGTAAAGTTACCTGCTCCAAGTCACACATGTGATAAGCACTGGATCTGGTATTTAAACTCAGGCAGTCTAATTTAATAGCTAGCTCAACTACAACATTACATGGCCATAAAAGCATACGTGTGTGTATATATAAAGATGCATAATATAACTGCCATAACAGCATTTATAAAGACATATATACACATCACATATAGTATGCATTTTGTAAGTAATATATGTCATATATAAAAACTGCATAGCTGACTAGATACAAGAACAGATATAAATATTCATCCTATATGAAAATCATAGACACTGATTTGCAATCTGTTTTTTTTTTTCTGGTAGATATCAAAATACCAAATGTGAATATGTATTTGTATTCTCAATTACAAACAATCAGTATTTTGATATTCATTAGTGATAACAGTTGAAAAACCAGTTTCTCTAAAGTATTTCTGGAGCTAAATTGTCATCTAAACAAAAATAATAGGTGGAACTGCTTCTCTGGATAATATTGGTTACTTAAAAAAAAAAAAAAACAAGGCAGCTCATTAATGTTCAAATGAGGATGAATGTGAAGACAGAAGGTTAATGAGTACTCAGCGTGGGAGGAGCCCTGAGACAGTTTAAGGCTGAGAAACAAATGCAATGTTTAGAAGAAAATGATAGACAGTCCAACTTAATGAGTACATAGTATACTAATTATTGTAGTGAAATATGTTTAATTAAAAAGAAGTCTGCTTTCTAATGATTACACAGACTGTAAACCAGTTTGGAAATTCCCAAAGATAGCTAACAGTATATGTAAAGAGTGCATGAAAAGTTTATAGGAGAATAAAGATATTTGTTTATTTTTATGGTTAAAGTTAGCATTCCAGGAAACCCAGTCTGTTTAATATAAGTTTTCCTAGTTTCTTTTCTTTCTTTTTTTTTGGTGTGTGTGTGTATGTGTGGTATTTGGGGATTAACCTAGGGGTGTTTTACCACTGAGATATATCCCCAACCTTTCCTATTTTTTATTTTGAAGCAGGGTCTCATTAAGTTGCTGAGGTTGAACTCAAACTTGCAATCCTCCTGCCTCAGCCTCCCAAGTGCTGGGATTAGAGGTGTGTGCCATCATGCCTGGCAAGATTCCTTGATTTCTTAAAGCAATGCCCAGATGAACAGGCATGAAAAAGGTACTTGGAAATAAAATAAAGTCATAGGAGAACCATCTTCATACATTTTAACATGAATTTGAAGAAACACATTTTAGTACAAATTTGTAAAAAAAAAAAAAAAAGAAGAAGAAGAAAAGAAAAGAAAGAAAGAAAAATTATAATAAATTTTATTCAGGTAATTGGTGTTATAATCCATTTATAGAATAAAAAATATCACCCAAGCCCATACACTGCAGTTTGTGGTGGGACCTGAGAACGACAAAGTTTATTTTCACATTCTGGTTCATTCCAGTCCCTACTGGTATCTCAGTGCATAGGGAACACTTGCAGGAAGAGAAAGAAAGTGGAAAGGAGAGCTTCAAAATGGGGTTCCTGAAATATATGTTTCCTTCTGTCTCTTACTGCTGTGTGTGTGTTGGGGGATATGGCTGATATTTTCATACATATCTTCAAGAAAATTTCAACCTGAGGAAAAATTTGTAATGATTCACTTTCTAGGTCTATCCTTCACTCACCTCCTCCACACAAATGTGGTATGGCCACAGGTAGGAAGCAGTGGTGTTCTTGAGTCAGCCTGTACCAACTCATGAGAGCTTGCTCTTGAAATGCTAAAGTAACTTTCAGACTGCTTATTAAGCATAGCTATTATTAAAATTCAGATTATGTAGACTTATGATAGATAAATTGCATTTAAACCAAGGCACTGCTCAAACTTAGCAATTCCTAGTTATTTGTTAACAGTTGTTATCATTGCTCTAGAAGGCATTCCCACCTACCATATCTGTAGAGTGGGCATACCATATACTACAACACAACTCCTCAGAACTCCACCCTCAGTGACTTCCCATTGCTGGCTTGAAATGGACTGTGGTGGAATAAATGTGTTACAAGTTCACCTCCACCCTAGACAGTGGTTCAACAGTTACCAGCACGCCGCGATACAGAGGTCATTGCAGGGAACTGAACCATGGTGCGCAGATCCTGTGATTGAAAGTTGACACTGGAGCTCTGGCTGCTGTTTAAGCAAAGGAAAATGATAAGAGACGGGTCTGCAGAAGCAACCAAATAGATGGATCTCAGTGGGTCACCATTCTGAGGAAGCTGGGCAGAAAGAAACCGAGGCTCCGGCTGGGAGCTTGAGATGAGAATCAAAAAAAAGCCAATAAAGCAGGAAAACGTAAGTATCAGACAGGTGTTGAAACCACAGATAAATTATTCAACTGTAGTCAGCAGACTTAGTAGTGTGGATAGTAGGTATGAAAAGGAAGAAACATTAAAATGGAGAGAAAAATTGATTTCCACGTTTACCTTATATCTCTCCAAAGTCTTAATTTTCTGAAATTACCTCTTCTCCCTCTATTCAAAATTATTCACCCTCCAATGTCTGATCTCATATTTAAAAGGAAACAAACCAGATTAGAGCAATTTACTCTGAAGAATAAGTAACATTATTGCATACTAATATTCATACACACGTACCATATGCACACACACGTGTTGGCTGGAATAGCATTCATTGGGAAACACCACTAGAGACAGAATTGGGAGCATATCTGTAATTTCCCATTGCAAAACCAGGCATAAGTGGAGTCAAAGACTGGGGGAGGGGTGTGGGAAAAGGGAGGAACTGTGAATGAAATGGACCAAACCATGCTATGTACATACATGAATATACCACAGTGATTTCTACCTTTGTGTATATTTATAAAGCACCAAATAAATGAATACAAACAAATAGAAGGAAAACCAGTAAGGCAGAGAAAGGGAACAAGAGGAAGAGAGGAGCTAAAAGAAAGAGGAGGCACGGAGGACTGAAATGGAGTAAATTATTCCATGTATGTACTATTATTTCAAAATGAACTCCATTCTTATGTATAATATAATGCACTAATAAAAAGTGCATTAAGGCATAAGATTCAGAGGATCTTAAACCTTGAGCTGTGAAGCTTGAAGCTGCAGGATTAGAGAAGCACCAGCCCCTCCCTGGCGAGATTCCTGCCGTGGTGTGGCAGAATGTTGGCTCCAATTCTATCCTACCGATTTTGTGTCCACGGGTGGTGGGAAACGACAGTGTGTGCTTAGGGCCCTGGAGTCTACACCTCGTGGTTACACACTAGGTCAAACCAGCAATAGGAGTTGCAACATCAAGATTTCTGGTGGGGGGACACATCAGCCCTTTCCCTGGTATGATTATGGATTGGAGCCCAGACCTTTCATTTGACTAGGATTGATTCATCCCAAGAACCTAGGCACAGCCAACTCCTATGGAGTTTATACAAGGACAGCTGCTTTTCTGGGAGGCTAGTTTACAGCAGATAATTCTTAGGTTATGTTCTTTTTTTCCCCTTATTTCTTACTGACATCTGGCCTGGATTCTTCAAGAGATTCCTGGAATATAATAGATAATTAATCAACACAGACTAATTAGACTCCACTAGATGGACAGTTTAAGGAGTTTTCTTTTTTTAATCAAATAGGTCCTCTGCTGTCTTTCTCCCTGTCTTTTAGAATATCTCATTCTTCTGCCAAAACAGCCTAACACTCCCTGCATGAAGACCGGAGGCAAGGATGACAGCCTTTTCTCCCCAAATGCCATCTGCTCCAAAGAAGACTGCTATGATTAATCACCGATGTCTGTTATAGGTAGGGGGACAAAAGGTAGTGTGACATGTGCCATATGTTTGTCATTTTACCTAACTTTTCAGTAAATTATTCTCCCCACTTCAGAAACTGTATTTTTTGGACATCTGTTTTTCTCCTTAAACACTACAAGCTAGACAATGAAATATTACTCAGCACTAGAAAGAAATGAACCCTTAAGTCATGGAAAGACATGAAGGTCTGAAACTTAAATACTTATTCAAATATTTATTAGTATTTATTAAATGCTTATTAAAGTAAATAAAGGAGTCGATCTGAAAAGGCTACAGAGTCTATATATAGACTGTATAAAACTATCGGGAATGGAAAACTGTGGAGACAGAACAAGATGGGGGGTTGCCAGGGGCTGCAGAGAAGAATGGATAAGTAGGTGAAGCCCAGCACAGTGAATTTACTCTGTTTGATACTGTACTTGTGCAATTTTTCCAAATTCATAGAATGCACCATACCAACAGCAATCCTAATGCAAATCTCAGACTTGGGGTGGTGAAGTGGGAATGTAGGTTCTTCATTTGCAACAAATATGTCACTCAGGTGAGGGGTTCTGATAACAGGAAAGGTTATGCATGTTTGGAGGCCACAGGTGTATTATATATCTTTGTACCTTCCACTTAGTTTTACTTGAACCTAAAATTTCCCTAAAACATAGTCTTTCTGTGTAGCCCACAAGCTACTCACCTCTGCTATGATCTTTCCAGGAGCTATGGCTTCATATGTAATATAAATCAAATAAAAATTAGCTTAATAGGCTATGTCTACCCTTGGATAATTTTCTAGTAAGGTCAAATATGGTTAGGTCTAAAGTTTGAAGAACATTGATAGTATAATTTCCCTGGGGAAATATTTATTTCTGTCTTTTAGAATGACAAAGCCCCGGGTGTTTGAAATGTGTGTTCTTTGGTAAAAGATGATGGCAACACCCATTCTCTCTTGTCCTTGTAAACACCAACCGATTTCTTTATTTTATGGATTCTAAAGTCATTTTCTGTCGGATAAATTTAAACAACCACCAAAATAAAAATCCAATGTTGCATTTTGAAGGAATAATCTCTATGTTGCTTGGGTTATTACTAATGATATTTAGCGATAAATAAGTGCTTCCTATGTGTTTAATACCATGAGAAGTCCTGTGCATACACTGTGTAAGTCAAGCTGCAGAATAGCATTGCCTCTCTATAGGGCTATTGTCAGGAATATAAGGACACTTGAGAATAAATGAGTTGGAAATGTAAAACTAGAATATTTTCCAACAAGTGTAATAATTTTTTTACCCTCCACCATAGTTAGAAAAATAATTGTGAACTCACTAAATATTTGTTAAAATACCATATTTGTGATCATTCCATAATTAAAAGCATGTCTTATATTTTATTGTGCCTCACAATAACCTCAATGGTGGACAAAAACAGGACAAATAATCCCCATTGTATGGATGAGGAATGAGTGTCGGGGAGGTTAAATGATTTGTTCAACCTAAGCAAGTAAGTTCTTTCCAGTTTGCAAATTTACTATCTCCCCAAACTACTTTCCCATTTGTTGTTGGATAGTTTCAAATTTTAAGGCCAATTAATTTTTAATGTGGTGCCCTGAGCTACCTCTTTATATTGTGTGCTTTATGAGTTCATTCCCTTAATACACCTTGCAATGTCCTCACAGAGCTCATTCCATAAGGTTCAGGATCTTAAGCATTAACTGTAAGACTCTGGAGGAGCCTTCAATTTACTCCCTGGCTCTATCTCAAAGGCCAGGGATTTGACCCAGTTCTCACCACCAGCCTCCTCTGGAGTAAGGGCCTTTGCATCTGCTCTTACCACTGTTTGTCCTGTGCCCTTCTTCCTCTACCCTTTAACTAACTAGCTTCTTTACTTCCTTGGGGTCTACTATTGAGTCATACACTCATCAAAGTTTTCCCCAACTTCCAACTCTGGGTGAAAAAGCTTTGATTTTTAATCTTACACTCTTACCTTTATCAAGGTCTTTCTGGCTACCTGGCATACAGACAAGTCTTTCTTTGGTCAATTTTCCATAGTCTAAGTTATGGTGAGAAACAGAGCCCACCTTTCATTATAGAAATCTAGTAGTAGATAACCCATGTTCCTAGCTTTCCTTTCAGCTAGATTACAGATGCACAAACTATGCTTAGAAAGTTAGATGCACCTGCTCCCAGCTTTGAACCACAAACTAGTAACTAAAAGAAGAATGGCTGGAAACAGATTTATTCTCAAGGGATGAAAATGGCTAGACAACATCCAGTTCTGAAGAACCACAAAGGCAGCAACAGTATTGGTGCTAACGGTGGAATCCTCAATCCATGTCTGGCAATGTGAGTCAGTGTGTTAGTGATTAGTGAAGTTAAAAGTACTGTCCTCGTAGAAGTACTGTAGCTTAACTTTGGGTATGACTTTTGGCTGTGCATCTGCCCTTATTTCACCTTCTGAGCTTGGCTTCCCAGCCTTTCTGATAATTCTATGAAGTAGAATCTGGCTCAAGTGTGGAAGGCTTGGTCTCCCATGCAACAACGTTTAAGGTGAGGTTCTTGGGAAGTAATAGGATCAAGAGGGCTCTGATCTCATCAAAGGATTAATGCATAATGGATGAGTTCATAGCTGATGGCCTTATTGGGAGGTAAAGCCTAGTTGGAGAGGGTAGATCACTAAGAGTGTGCCCTGGAAGAGCATATCTTGTCTCAGGCACCCCTCTCTTTCCCAGATGCCATGAGGTGAACAGCTCTGCTCTACTACAACCTCTCAACCATATTACTGTGTCTCTCCACAATAGAGCCAGCCAACCATGGACCAAAACCTCTGAAACTGTGAATCAAAATAAATCTTTTCCTCAAGTTGTTTTTTTAAGCACTTTGTTAAGTGATGCAAAGCTGATTAATATACAGTGTATCTTCTACATAAAATGTATTTTTGTTTAAATCATCTAGATTCAGTTTCTGATGTTTGCAACTTTGAATCCTGATTTAAAGCATTCCTGCCATTTATAACATTTGACACAATTTTACAAAAATATTTATTTTATTGATGACTTCTTCTCCCACCACACTATAAGCTTGATAGTTTGATGAAGAATAGTTTTCTACTTTATGTGCCAGTGTATTTCTACTGCCTGAAACATACTGGTCACATAAGAAATAAAAAAATCTGCTGAATGAAAGAATGAAATAATATACATAAAGCATGGTACCTAAATGATGCAGAGGGTAGGGGGCAATAGTGAACACAAAAGAAAATTACAACCATGATCGTCAAGAGAAAAGAGATATTTTTAATGAAGTTATGTGTGTACACACAGTGAGATGCACATGGGGGTTGCATGTTTTTATACATTGTGCAATATAGAATGTGAGTGTTGGAAAGGTAGAAAAATCAAAAGGAGAACATAGGGCATTGTGAAAGTGAGGGCTCTCATACAGGATCTTGAAGAACAGATCAATTGTGTATATTCAAAAGTTGAATGAGGGACTTTTCAAGGGAGTCAGGATAAATGGAGAGATGAGGAAAGACCAAGAGGTTAGAATGTGCAAGAATGAGGTATAGCAAGTTGTTCAGTTTGCCGTTTCCTGCGGAGTTAATGGGCAGCCATCAAAAGCTGTTAGGTGGGAAAATGACACATCAAGTTTGCTTTGGTAAAATCAATGTGGTAAACTCTTTAAAATTTACCAGACAATAGAAAGACTAGACACATAAAAGTGATATTTGAAATCTAGTATAATTCAAAAGTGGTGTAGGCCAGGCACGGTGGCGCACACCTGTAATGCCAGTGGCTTGGGAGGCTGAGACAGGAGGATCACAAGTTCAAAGCCAGCCTCAGCAAAAGAGAGGTGCTAGACAACTCAGTGAGACCCTGTGTCTAAATAAAATACAAAATAGGGCTGGGATGTGACTCAGTGGTTGAGCACCCTGAGTAACCTCCAGTACCCCCGCCCACACACACACACAACAACAAGAAGAGAGACAGAGAGAGAGAGAGAGAGAGAGAGAGAGAGAGAGAGAGAGAGAGAGAGAT
>NW_025999949.1:18195160-18201096 GCF_001458135.2 Marmota marmota marmota
CACACAACAACAAGAAGAGAGAGAGAGAGAGAGAGAGAGAGAGAGAGAGAGAGAGAGAGAGAGAGAGAGAGATGTAATGTCATTGTTTTAAGTATCGGGAATGAATGAATAAGAAAGATAGATGAGATACCAAAAAGGTGAGATAGCAAAGATTTATAAACCAGATAAAAGGAAGTATAATAGAACAAAGATGTTTATTATTATTATAAAGACCAAAAAACTGGCAATATGCTAACAGCAAGAATAGAAAGAACCCACAGGAAAAGGTCAAGTTTTATAGAGAAATATAGTTTCTTGCAGGACATGTTGAGATTAAAGTATGGCACTCTCCAACACACAACCAGAAGTAGAGGTCTGAAGTTTGAGAGAGAGCAGAGTTTGGGGTGTAGATTAGGGACCACAGCAGATGATGTCATCACACTCCCAGGTTGCTTGAGTGTTTCTTTATACCATTTCCATGTGCCCTTCTTCCCATTTTGGTTTGGGTTCTATCATCTATCATATTGCAGCTTATGCTTGGAAAATAACCTTGAGGTACTGAAGGTGAATCACGTAAAAAGGCAGAGAGTGGAAGAGCTTCGCGTTGACATTCACCCTCCCTTTCCTGTTCCTCCCCCCACCCTCCCCAGTCAAGTGAAGAAGTAGGAAAGCTTTGCCTCACATTGGCCAAGCAGAGCAATAACAGGCACTCCAATTTTTCTTCAGGATCAGGCATATATTGCCTGAGACTATTCCCTTCCTTTTCTGGTTTCCTCTATTTATCCATCTTGCCTTAGTCATTTCTTTTCCAGGCTCTTCTATGACAAGTTCTTTAGGAATCTTTTGCACGTGAATCTGTATCCCAGGGTCTGCCTCTGGGGAGGCCGACTGAAGGCAGGGTGTTGTTTGCTGACCAAGCCTTCTATATTGTCCCTGACCTTTCTAGTTATTTTTATCATTTATTGAAAGAGAGGTGATGAGATCTCTGATTACCATTGCAGATTTCTATATTTCCTTTTGCATCCTGTTGGTTTTGCATCATTTATTTTAAAACTGTTATCAGGTGCATAAGTACTTGGGAATTTGAAGCCCTCTTAGTAAATTGATTCTTTTATCATTATGCAATGATCGTCTTGATTCTTGATAACTTTCTTGGCATTAAAATCTATTTGATCTGATATTAATACAGCCCCTCAGGCTTTCTTTTTGATTATTCTTTTTGATTTTTATTTTGATTATTCTTGCTGTAATAAGGCTAGTTAAATCTTTTCACTTTTAATGTATTTGTGACTTTGTAACTAAAGTAAGTTTCTGAAGCTAGCATATATGGAGGTCCTGCTTTTTTAAATCAACTGAGGATTTTAGGGAATTTACATTTAATGAAATTATTTGGTTTCATTCTATTATCTTTGTATTTGTTTCATGTGTTCTTTGCTATCCTCTTCTTGTTTTGGATTAATTTCATATATTTATGATTTATAGATATATATCTCCCTTGTGGCTTATTAGCTGTAACTCTATTTTTCTTTGTATTTTTTTTTTTAGTTTATAGTATACATCTTTTATTTTTCACAGTCTAATTCCACATACTAAATTTCAAGCACTCCAAGCAAATTACAGGAACTTTAAAATATATATGTAGTTTTTCTATCATAAGGCCTTTGTGATATTGTAGTCATACATTTTATTTGTATGTATATTATAAATTTTAACAATACACTGTTACAACTTTTATTTTAAACAATTATAATTTAAATTATTCTTCTTTAAATTTCAAATATCTGGTATTCACCACACATTTTTCCTTTCTGGCCATTTTATTTCTTTGTGCTGATGTGAATTACCACTGGCATTTATTTTTTCCAACCCCAAAGATTTCCTTCACCATTTCCTATAGTACATTTCCCGCTGCTATCAAATTTTTTCATCTCTTTCCATATCTGAAATAGTCTATATTTCACCTTCATTTTCAAATGGATACTTTTGCTGCATGTAGAATTTTAGGTTGATGATGTTTATATCTGTTTCTTCAAGTAACTTAAAGACGTTCTACTCTGTTCTTGTTGAAATTGCTTCCCATGAGAAATCATGCTATTCTTATCTTTATTTCTTAGTATGTACTGTGTCTCTTTTGATGGTTAAAGATTTTCTCTTTAGCATTGTTTATAAGCAGTTTGATTATGATATGCCTTGACATAGGTATCCTCACATTTCCAATTCCTAGGGTTCCTTGAGTTTATCTATAGATAAACTTGAGTTTATCTATAGAGTTAGATCTATAGATCAAATATTTGAATATCTTTCAAATTATCTATTTCCTTATACACTTTTTCATCTCTCCACTTATTCTGTGATTTTAATTACAAACATATCAAAACATTTTATGTTACCTCATTTTTTATTAATGCTGTGTTCATTTTTTCTTAGTCCTTTTCCTTCTGTGTATTTCATGTCAGTTTCTATTTCTATGTATTCAAGTTAACTAATCCTGTTTTCTGCAGTGTCTAATCTACTATTAATTTCTGCACAGTATTTTTTTTCCCAGACTGTACTGACTCCACATCCCAAAGTTCAATTTAGGTCTTTTTTTCTTTCCTTTGGTACTGAAGATATCCAGTCCTTTTTATTTTTATTTAACTTATTTCTTTATTTGAGACAAATTTGAGACAAACCTGCCTCAGCCTCCTAAATCACTGGGATTACAGGCATGCAACACTGCATGTCTTTCCATATGTTCCTGTTTCCACATGACATGCTAAAATTGTATTTAATATATGAAATACAATCATAATAACTCTCTTACTTTATACCTACTGAAAAACCATCTGGGTGATTTCTGGGTCTTTTTATAGTGATTGACTATATCTTCATTACGTTTCATAGTTCCAGCTTCTTTGTATGCAGGTAATTTTTAATTGGATGCCAGACATTGTGAAGTTTATCTTGTTGACTGCCAGACATTTTTTATTCCTATAATATTTTTGAATATTTGAGTTGTTTGAGCCTCCTGATGCTTTTAATAAAACTTCATAAGATAGGGCTAGAGCAGTCTTTTGTCTAAAACTGACTTTGCCCTAGCACTGAGGCAAAACCGATGTGAATACTCTATCCAGTACTTCATTAAGTACTCTGGGATGTACTCCAGAGAACAAAATGATAGAACTATCAGAATGTGGAAACTAATTTAATATGTAGTACCAGAAGCAAGTACCAAGGACAACACCCAGGTGTTTGTCTTGGATAACTGGATTGATGGCAGTATTTTCAACGAAACAAGTATTATTGGTTAGATGTACTAAATTTTTTTATAAAATAAGAGGCAGTAGACTAGGTTGGCACATTCATTCTACTTGTTACAGGCACAAAGGAGGGGTAAGTGAAATAAAAATAACTAAAAGAAATGGTGGGAAAATAGAGGAAAATGACAAATGGTAACCCTAAGGCCCAATCACGGTGAGATAACTTGGCTAGTAGTGGCACCAAGAGTCTTGGTTCTGATGTTCTCTTAGCAACTCTGGGCAGTGAGATGGCAGAATCAGAGGGAAGAGTTTGATGAAGAATATGAAGCAGCAAATGAAAGTTAACCGTAATGTGTAAGATGGAAAGCAATATGTAGGACTCATACCAGCATCATTAAAGAGCCTTCTTATAAACACAGATTGGCCAGGGAAGCCAGAAAAGTCAGGATTGCCTCAGTGAGAGATTTAGACAGGAGTAAATATCTTGAGGTCAATGAAGGAGAAATATGAATATGAGGTAGTCCTCATAGAGAATGGCAGTAGAGAAATTCCCAGCAATACAGTGGGTGTGAATGTGACTTCACTTCATTGGATGTAGGAAGTGGTTGTGAAGTAAGATTTCTGCAAATGCCACAAGCATGAAATTTTCATTCCAATAAATGGGGTCCAAAGGAAGTCTCTGAACAAAGAAAGTCACACTAGAGGTCAGTAAATCACAGAAATGAATGAAGAAAGAGCAGGAAACTGAAATTGTTAAGAGCATATAGTCAATTGTGGGGGAAGAGACAGAGAGATGGAGGGATAGAAGGAGGTTGAGGATGAGTGCTTTTCTTCCTTTCATCCAAAGACCTTTATTAGAAGAAAGATGGTATTATCAAGAGAAAAAAAGTTGTTTGTAGTGATCTTAAGAGGGAAACCTGTTCCAGAAGGTTCATTTTCAAGCACATATGACACAATAAAAAAGAACTCCATGATAATCTTCATTCTGCTGCTCATGATGGACACAGGAGGGCAAAGTAGCATGGTCATAGTATAGCAAGGAGGGTGCTGGAAGGAACACAGTGGAAAACTTTCTCCTTTGGGGACAATTTTAAAAATTAGTTCATCTGAAGTTCTTCTGAGCCATTAGCACTTCTGGAAACTTCAACATCATTTCAAATTCATCCACTAGAATATTTTAGACACATCATATATACTGAGCATCTCCACAATGAATTTTTGTTGACATGGTTTTCTCTTTGACATTCTTTAAGTGCTTACTGAGCACTCTTATGCAGAAAATAAAAAGAAAGATGATTCCCTGCCAATCAAGGTCTGAACACAAAAGGGCTCACTGACCAAATTAATTTAAAAAACAAAACCTCAAAATTAAACAAACAGCACACATTAAATACCTCAAAGTGATGACTAACAGGTGGAGATGACAGGAAGTGTACATAAAAGGTTTCACCCACACCCTGTCCTTTTACTACCACCACACCTATGAGTTTCATTTATTTAAATAATACTGGAGGAGTAACTAAAACCTGCTGACCAGTGCATAGAGCTCAACACCATTCCTCAACTTGATAGACAATATCTGATTCAATTGGACAATGTCTGACATTAGCTAATATTTTTTTCCAACTTTGTCTAGAGGTGTGTGCTGGTATGTGTGGTTTTGCTTATCTTCAGTTGATCTTTGAGCAAGTTAATCTCCCTTTTCACCTACAAAAGTGTTGACATTGAAACCAAGGATAAAATGGGGATAATTTGAAGGACAGGATCAAATCACATCTAGAATCCTTTAAAAACTACCTTTTAGGTTTTACGTTTGGAAAACGCAAAGGCATCAAGTTTCTGACAGGTCAAATCAATAATTAAAGTTCTGAGTGCAAAATATAACTTTTGCAATACAGTAGTGATGTGTTACAAATCAGAAAAATGGCTCATGATGTTAGCTACCCTTTAACCACCGGTAATGCGCTACTCTTTTCTTGCTATATCATCTAATCCGCACATGATTCCAGGTAAATACCCGCATCCCTGTTTCACAAAAGAGCAAACCGTGGCACTCCTTGCAGCCCCTGCTGGGAATCCACTGCCAGCCATTAGTGTTAGAGCTGAGTCATTTGGCTCCAAAGCTCCAGGTTGTCCGAGGGGCGTTTTTAAAATCCGTCTAGAGGTCCATTTAAAATATACCCCACTCTGGAGACCTAGAGTGTACTTGTCTGAATCACAGCCACAAAACCTGTCTTTATATGACGAAGTGAGGAAAGTGGGACAAGACCCCCAGGAAGCGGGCAGACAGGTGGAGAAAACAGGTGGAAACTATAAAGAGGGTAGCAGGCAAAATAAAGAGCAGGACAGGGCTGTAGAGCCCGCCCTTGAGAGGCTGCTGGGAGCACTGGGCGCTGGCCCGAGTGGGAGGGGACAAGAGTAGCTGGGCAGGGAGGCGCGCCGGGCAGCGGCCGCACCTGCGCACGTGACCCGAGTGGGCACCCGGGGCTGGGGTGCGCTCACCTGAGCCCACGTGACGGGGCGGGGTCTCGCCCGGCCGGAGGGCCACGCAGCCACGCCCCTCCCGGCGCGGCACGCCCGGACCCCCGCCGACCTGAGCGGCGGCGGCGGCGGCGGCGGGAGCCCGGGAGGCGGAGGAGGGAGGCGGCGGCGGCGGCGGCGGCGGCGGCGGCGCGGCGAGGACGTAGCGCGGCAGCGGCAGCATGTAGGCCGGCGGAG
>NW_025999949.1:18201569-18242864 GCF_001458135.2 Marmota marmota marmota
GTCCCGCCGCCCCCGAACCCTGCCGTGTCTTTCCCAGCGCCCCGGGTCACCCTGCCCGCCGGCCCCGACATCCTGCGGACCTACTCGGGCGCCTTCGTCTGCCTGGAGATTGTAAGTGGGGCAGCCTGGCGAGGGTGGCTCCCGGGAAGCCAGGACCGAGAGCGGAATCCTTGTCGCCCACCCACGCTGACTCCCTCTGCCTCTGCCCTCGGCCTCCTGCCCTTCGATGTGGCTTTTCCTGCGCCCCTCTTGGGGGACCTCTGCAGGCTAGGCGCAGCCGCCTGAGCCCTCTTGGCCGGCACCTGTTACACTGGCACCTGCTCGCCCGCTGGCGACGGAAAGGGCCTTAGAGAGCGAGCAGGCAGCCCGGTGGGGCAGAGGATTGGGGACTTTGGGAAAGAGAGAGGTGTTTGGGCTTGGAGGCGCCTTCGGAGACTCAGGGTTTGGCCAGAGGCGGCGCATTTGGCCTCGCCTGTTGCTAACCTGCCATTTTGTTGGGAGGTGCAAAGGTGTGCCGAATACTGGGTGACCCAGAGGCTGCCAAGAGGTGGAAAGCGGGGGCAGGAGGCACCAGGAAGAGGAGGAGGGAGGCTTTAGAGCTGGGCATGCTTTTACCCCACTCACCCTTGCCATTATTAGTGCCCTTTGGATTGGGGAAAGGAACAGGGCGCAGGAGGTAGGGCAGGGAGAAAGGTGAGGTATGTACGATGCAGTTGGCAGTTTCTAATCAAGTGGGCGTGAGAATGGAAAAGGAGTGGTGGAAGCGTGGCTGGCAAGTACTTCTCTGCCTGCCTCTGCACCTTCTCCCTTACTAGGGTACCTACGAAATTCCAAACCTTGTCAACACACTTCGTTGGGCCTAAGTAAAGGTGGGATCACCTAGCCTTTGGTGCCATCAACCTTCTTGGGTCCCTCGCTTGAACTTATTAAAAGGAATTTTATGGAGTTGGAAGGTTTTGAAGCTCGTTGTGGACAAGAGGGTAATGTGCAAATATGAATTGGGCAACCAAGGTTGCATCATGCCCTGAGAATGGCAAATAAATAGTGAAATGTTCGCAGTGCCTTTCCTGAATGCTGATTTTGTTTGCTCAGTTTGGGGTTTTCATATCTTCCCCCATCCTCTTTTGAGTTTGCATAACCAGGATTTGGGACACTTCGGTTTCACTTTTGTGCCTGGGGGGCTGGAACACCTTGTAAGCATTGGTTTTCTGCCTTATTATGCTAAGCCACTCTAAGTTAAATTTAGCTCAGATTTTAATCTGAAGGAAGAGACACTAGTGAGTTACAGGCAATGCCATCAATAATCATGTAGTGACTGGAAGAGGCTAGTGTGAGTTTGAATTTGTAGGGAGTTCAGAAGCATCCAAATGCTCGGGATGAGGCACAGGCATCTATGTGAGAAGAACAGGAAGAGTTTGGCATTGGATCAGCTGCACAGCTGTGAGAGGGAGACACTTTAGAACAGCAAGATCTGGAAAGAAAGATTTCATAGACTCTGGGCTACTTAAGTTCCAGGTTCTTCAAACCCCAGGTGTTTGCCTAACTCTTTTAGAAGTTTCCGCCATATCCACATTCTACCCATACTGGAATTTACAGAATGTTCATGTAAATATACTCGCTTTCTAAATTTCAATTAGAAGTTAACCTTGTCCTAAGCAATAATATGAATGGAACCTCAAATTTGATATTCTGGTTATATGTTTCAGATATTTATCTAATAGCTTTATACAGTTGTATATGTACATAGAGAGATACATATATATGTATATGTAAATGTATGTATATAGGGGGAAAAAAGCTTATCCATGTGCTATCAAGGCAAATATCACCTCAAAAACAATCTATGGTCATGTGACACTGTCAGAAACACTGTCTAATTGTGGGAAGAGGGTGTGGAAGGTGACTTATTCAATTTCCCTTCCTCTACCCCATATCTTTCTTTTTATCTAACCCAGTGGTTAGTTCTCAATTCTTGCTGTACTTAATAACTTGGTGGCTTTTAAGGTTGCCAGCCCAGACTAATTAAATCAGAATCTCTGGAGGAGCACCCAGGATCAGCTCTTTTTTTTTTTTTTTTTTTTTTTTTTTTTTAAGTTTCCCTGGAGATTCTAATACCCAGTCATAACTGGGAACCACTGATGGAGGCTTCCTCTAGGCTCTATAAAGAAGACAGTTGTAGGGCTAGGATTGTGGCTCAGTTGTAGAGCACTGCCTAGCATGTGTGAGGCCTGGGTTTAACCTCAGCATCACATAAAAAATAAATAAATAGAATAAAGGTATTATGAAAAAAAATTTTAAAAGAAGACAACTCTTTTCTTGAAAATTCAGATTCTTCACTTGCCTGAATTTCCATTGCTCCCCATCCTAAGAAGGATCCCAGACTCAAAGAAGTATCTGGTCCATTGCTCTTATTCATTTCCTCTGGCTTCTTACTTAGATAGAACAGCATCACTTCCAAAAGCCATTTTAATGTGCTTTTCACATTTCATGCCCAAACATCTTTATAAGTTTAAATCTTAAGTCTCTAGTACCTGTTTTACTTGCATTTTGCTTCCCTCCACCCTCCTCCAATAAAAAAGGATCAAAATGTTCCAATGAAACTAGTGACCTTAGAGAAACAAGAGACCACATTGGAGCCAAACTTGTTGCTCCTTCTTGGCTCTCATCCTTCTGGAGTACTTAAGTTGTTGGATTATGTATCTCAAGGACACAGAGATCAAGGCTGCATTATACCCCTCTGTGTAGAATGCCGCCTTCAGGGATGCACAGATGGGAACTAAGTAACCAATTTCGAAGCACCTTTGTTCCCAACTTTCTCCATACTTTCTACTTTCCTGATTCCTTTCTGACTCCCTAATCAGTCTCCCATGGCTCCTCTTTAAACATTCCTCTCACTGGAAATTAAATATGCGAATTCCTCAGATACTCTACTAATAGTAGGTGATCTCCATTGAGGGACCAATTATTTTAGTATCTGCCAATGTTTCTGGGTATCTCCAAACTCCTTATTAATTTTGACCTCCCATTCAGGTCCATTTTTCCCCAGGGTTTCTTCATTTATGTCTGGTTGCCCTCTGAATCTTAACATGTGAAAACTCTATCCTGTGAAGATGGACTAGACTGTCAATAGGGTTCTAAGCTAATGATACCGTGATATTGCAGTTCCATTGTCAAATTCTCCAGTTAACTTTGCTCAAAGTATTCAATCCCAATCCCCTTTATTATATTTCATTCACATCTTTCAGGTATAAGCCATTTGTTGGAAAGATAATACAAAAGATAAATAGTGCCAGCTTGCCAGAACCAACTAAAGCAATTTATAATGCTGGTTTCAAAGATGAAAAATATTTCACTGTCATATGCATAGTGTGGTTTTTTTGAAACAGGTATGTTCCACTTCTGGATAACTAAATCACCAGCCATTTGATTTTTGGCTTCAGCTATACTTAACCAATGCATGCGTGCCGCGGAGTTTACTACTAAGTTAATATTGCAAAGCCAAGCCTTTTAGTTTAGGATAGAAAACATCACCTTTAAAAGTTATCATTTTCAAAATTTCTCAGTGTTTCTTCAAGGAATGTTCTCTAAATCATTCATCAGGTGTTTGCTGAGTACCTAATGTATGCAAGACATTCTTATGGGAATAAAAATGTTAGGGCCTTCAAGCCCTGGTAAGCTAGTTGAAAGGATATGCAGGAAAATAGCTTCCACTTGGGGAAGAAAGAGATCCATGTTGGATGTGGACTATCCTAAAACATTTCCAGACAGGCCTGTAAGAAAAGTACATTGGAGCAGCTTTACTATTGAACTGAAGAAAATACTTAGAGTTCCTGTTCTCAATGAGACTGTCTTGCAAAATGCACTAGAAAGATTGAACATAAGAGTATTAATCATGAAAAAGAATAGAAGTCACTATTCAGTTTATTTTGTAGTTTCATTGTTCAGGAAACTGTCTACATTCCCAAAGTTATTCATTCACATCTCTCTTGATGAGAGAGACTGTAGGACTGTTTTTCCACATGCTTAACAGCAGTGTTTGATGCCAGTGATTTTTATTTATTTAACATAATAACATAATTAAGAATAGACCTTCAGGCCTTCCTTTATGCCCTGGAGTTAGAATACATAATATAATTCTTGCCCTTAAAAAGATTATTGTCAGTCTGGCTTGGTGGCTCATGCCTATAATCCCAGTGGCTCAGGAGGCTGAGGCAGAAGGATTGCAAGTTCAAAGCCAGCCTCAGCAGCTTTAGTGAGGCCCTAAGCAATGTAGCCAGACCCTGTTTCAAAATTTAAAAAAGAAAAAGAAAAAAAAGGGCGGGGCTAGGGATGTGTCTCAGTGGTTAAGCATCCCTGGGTTCAATTGCTGGTACCAAAAAAAAAAAAAGATTATTGTTTGGTGGAATATAAAGACAAGAAAGAATTACATTGGTATATATGAAGTATTAAATAGGTTTATGAAACTGGGTGTGGTGGTATACACCTGTAATCCCAGCAGCTCAGGAGGCTGAGGCAGTAAAATCACAAGTACAAAGCCAGCCTCAGCAATTTAACAAGATCCTGAGCAACTCAGTGAGACCCTGTCTCTAAATAAAATGTAAAATAAAATTTTAAAAAAGAGAGCTGGGGATGTGTTTCAGTGGTTAAGCACTCCCGGGTTCAATCCCCAATACCAAAAAATAAATAAAAAATAGGCTTTTGAAAATATTACAGAGGAGCAGGGTAGACAATGTGGCTACTGGAGAGGCTGGGACAGCCAACTTTAATGGTGAATTTGAGTTTAATCTTAAATGATGATCGGCACTTCAATAGACAGAAAAAGTGGGGAAGAGAACTCTAGGTGGAAAGAAGGGCATATATGAAAACCTGAGACACAGAAAGACAACGCATGGAGTTCTAGCAATTGTTAGTTTAACATGGCTGTTTTGAAGGTGGCAGAAACAGAAGGAAAAACTGCAAGCAGGGTTCAGGTTGAATTTTGCTGAGGAGTAGGAGGCCAAGGCATTGAACTTATTCTGTGATGGGGAGCTGCTGAAGGACAGGGATGAACTTAGACTTGTGTCTTAGTCATTTTTAGTGAAGTTTGATTGTAAAACACAGAGATTGAAGGCAAGAAGATCAATGAGGGGGCCTATTATTATACTTTGGATAGATGGTGCTGAGAACCTGGAAAAGGTCCAACGAAAGAATGCTGGAGAAGAGAGAGATCTGAGATTTAGGGGGCCAACCATGTATGTAATGATTGACATGCTCCTAAATGATACTAAATCAAATTAGAAGATGTAACTGAGAGGAATAATGCCAGAAAATAAGTGAATCTTAAAGGATGATGGTGAAGGGGAGGAACTGTCTAAGAGGCAGGTACCATCATGCAGATAAATCTATACAAGGGATCTCAGGTTATTTTCAACCAAAATCTTTAACTATAACCTAATACATAAATATTTTGATGTGTAGAGTTTTCTTTTCTTGGCCAGATAATAAATTTTAATTGGAAAGGGATGTTGCACGTTTACTGTGGTCAAGAGGGACTGTCTGTGTTCATGTCTGCCTTTCTAAATGGGTTTTACTCCTATAAGTAAAATTCTTCCTTTGCTTGCATGTTAAAAATCTCCATCTGTGTGATGAGAGCCTTTACATTTTCATAAGAGAAAATAAGCAAATGCCTTTTCCACAGGTTATCGTCAGCAATTGTTTGCCCTGACCCATAGCCCTATGAAAATATGAAGAGTTGAAATTTGGAAAACTTTAAACCAAGTTGCTGAAATTATTGACCTTGAGCTACATAGGATAAGGTCAGGGAAAGGAGATTTGTTTTGTATAGCCCAGTTGAAAGGTACCTGATAGAAGAGCTGTGGACTTGGCATTGATACAGCTGAATAGAAAGGACCATATAATGACAAAGGACAGGAACAGGTTGATGTGCACAGTATCATGCATGTGCTGTAAAAAAAAATATTATGCAGTTGTTCTGTGATACACACTGAATAGTGTATGAGGGTATTATGGAAGAAGGCTAGAGTGGAGAAATACAGCTGTGGCCTGATTAGGCTCTTTAAGTCTTGCCCAACTCAAAATGCAGTAGTTCTCCTCAGCTAGCTACAGTTTGACCTGAATTTCTTACATGATCTATCGTATATAAGAGGGACAAGTCTTTTCATAGTCATCCTATATGACACTCATAACTTTGGTATAATAGCATATAATAGCATTCAGCAGGAAGAAGGTAAAAAGAAAAGGGGCAGTGATTTGTCCGGTTCTTGCCAACATCAGGGCAGTGGCATACAGGAACACTACATGATAACTAGTTATGAACATGAAAAGAGGATTTTGAAAATCAAAGGAAATTATGAAAAGAATATATAGGGGGGCAGAACATATTTCTCCTCTGTAATATGGGTTAATTTAAGGTTAGCACCTATTTAAGTAACTAGAATAGAAGTTTGGGTCAAATGGGGAAGAAGAAGGTAAAACACGTAATAGGTGTCTCAAATGTATTTCTAATGTAAACCTAAAAAGCAAAAGGTATTTTTCAATTAGTCTATTTTGTTCATAGGCCTGTTCTCTACATGTCTTTTTGTTGTTGTTGCTTCCTGGAATTCATCTTTACTTTTCTTAATTAAGACAAAACAAAACAAACCTTTCTGACTACTGCCTCTAATTTGGACTGGTCCCCATCCCAGACCAGTCTGGATGGAGTCACATGGTTACAGGAGGGTGTCAGGAGGGCAGGTGGCAGAACTTCAGACCTATCTGCATCAAAAGTTCCTACTATTACATCATGGCAATTGCAATAACAGTGGGTTAACTGGGGAAATTGGGGGCCCAAGGAAGACTGAAAATGAATATCATAAAGTAGACTTGCAAGAGATGCTGCATTTCCAGAACTTTTCACCCCAGTTGCCTAAGATCTGTGGCAGGTGGTGGTGGTTGCCAATAACCACTTGAAAATTGAGAAGTGCATGATCCTGCTTTACTAGACTTCTTGCCTGTTTTTAAACACTTATATTATATCCAGCTGGCTACAGTTTGACCTGAATTTCTTACATGATCTATTGTATATAAGAGGGTCAAGTCCTTTCATAGTCATCCTATTTGACACTCATAGCTTTGGTATAAAGTGGGCTGGGCCCTGGACAGCTGTGTGTTCCCAGTATCCCAGGCTGCACTTCTGGAGAATTTTCTTTTGGAACCATTTCTTACACACACTGAATGGTTTCCATTCATTTCAAGGAGGATGTAATTGAATGCCATATGTAGAAAGCACTGTCCTGGGTTCCGAATTTTCAGAGCTGTTTAAGGCAATGTCACCAAACCTGATCTCACAGCCCAGTGGGCAAAAGACATGTGGGGCCATGATTTCAATCTAGTTGTTGTGAGTGCTAAGGAGGATACATGCATCAGTAGCCACGGAAGCACCAAAGGATGGCATCCAGCAGGGAAGTCTTTCTGGAGTACTTGGTGATGCAGTTTAGTTATACAGAAAAACTCTTGGTGGGTACATGCCAGACAGAAGCTTGGTCAAATAAGACCAGTTCTGTGTACAGAGAATGGGATGAGGGGCAGAGGCTGGAGTACAAAGCAAAGATGGTAGAAAATGGGGCACTGCTGGAGAGAAGGTAGGCTTGGGGAGGGAGGCAGAATTATTCTCCAGTGTTGTTACCCCTGGGCTGCAGCTACATTGTGAATGAGTTTACGCTTTTGTGGCCTGCCTTGTGAAGTTTCTACCAATTATTATTTTGTATCTGTTGACTGAAATGTGTTTCCAGCTTAAAAAAAAAATACCTTTCACAATACAAATAGGGAGTAAAATGGAGCTAATTGTAGACAACCTTTTTTCTAGATGATAAGTTTCTGACTATATTAAAAACTTCTATAACCATGTTTCATGAGTGAGTACCCAGTAAGCAAGCATCCACTAAAACAGGAGGGTTTAATAAGTAGATAAGGTATTCTGAGGTTTTAGGGGGCCACAAACCCCTTTGTGATTCTGATGGAAGTTGTGGACTGTGTCATCAGAAAAAAATGCCAGTGCACTTCTCTACCTAGTTTTTTGTGGTCATGGAATCATTGGGGGAATGAATAGAAACCCTTCTCTAAAATGAACACTAAACCATGGGAGAGACCAAGGGAATAATGTCAAAAGCTTAAGCTCTGGAAACCAGTTACTGGGTTCAAATCCCGGGTCTGACATTATGAATTGTATAATTTAGAGGAAGTTATTAATAGCTATGTACCTCAGTTACCTTATCTGTAAAGTGGGAATAATAATATTATGTTTCAGGGTTTTGAGAATTAAGTTGATAGAAATAAAACCCTTAGAATGGTGTTTGGAACATAAGAGCTCAATAAATGTTAGCTAATATTTCTGTTATCATCGTTAGCTTCACCCTCCTGTGTAAACTCCAGAAACCAGACTGGGAGACAGTCTGGAGGTTTCTTTTTCTTTTCTTCCTCTAAGCTTGCTGACAGTTCATTCTGCCTACAATGGAATGATAAAATGTCTAATGTGTAGATAATAAGAGAATTAGAGGAGCTTATGTTCTCTACAAAAAATTCTAAACAATGAAGTATTTTTCCTTAGAGGTGTTCTTACTAGTCTCTTATACCTTCAGATTCACTTACCTTTGTCTATCATCATTCCAAACATTAGCTGAAAATAGGTCAGAGTAGAAATTAGCCTGTTTATTTAGTATAATAATAAAGGGTATATGAAGAGGTACTAAATTAGTTTGAAAATTATTAGCTGTCAGTGTTTGTGTATAAAAGCAGATTATTAGGAAATTAGTGGCATTGGAAAAGAAAAAGGGTTTTTGCAAAAGGAATCCTTTGGGAGCCTAGGCAGGTCTTCCAAGTAGGAGACGAGTTGAGAAGTCAGTAATTCAGGCATCCAGTATGGTTAAGAGTTGCTTCCTGCCCAGTACCATGTGTTCCTGGGGGCTGGGCATTTTTAACAGTTCATAGTTTCTAGTTCCAACTCAGAGGGTTCAGCTTAGTGTGTCAGTAGATGAAGGTTTCACTGGTTTTCTTATGGGAGGGATTAAGCTAAGTCATACCCTTCTGGTTTGCCAAGGCCCAATAAAGTGACAAATATATATTAAACCACAAAGAAGATCAGTTGCTTTAGGAGCGGGCAGCAGTGTAATGACTGCAACTCAGAATGTATCTGAGTACTTGTGTGTACCAGGTGCACCAAAATTGGAGCTAAGAAAATAAGGGGTAACCAGGTACAGGGGAAGACCGACACCTACTGCTAGGAGGGTTTTAACTTTGCATCACATGAAATTAGAGTACCTGCCTTATCAGAGCTACTCTACTTGAGGTCCAGAGTCCTGAGGCCGATTCGGTTCCTTAAAGCATTTGGCAGCTTTGTGCATGACTGTCTCACTTTTTAGGACACTAGAGAGCAATAGAAGGCAGTGTAGGCTAAAGGTGAGGATGTGGAGTTGGATCCAAGATGAGAACAACGTGGGTGAATCATGGCATTCCAAATACCTTTCTTCATGCTGTGCACACTCTGCAGTTGCTATGATACTTTATCAACTCTTCTCCCTCAGATTTTAACCATTTGGTGCTCTGCTTTTTGCCTTTGGAAACAAGGCTTCTCCGTTCAGAATCATCTCTCCTAAATGGAGACACTGATGAGTGTGCTCTATCTGGTGAATACTCTGAGCTTACTGAAGCCCAGAATTCAATGAAGCAAATATACTGAAAAGCAGAAGTATTCATGAAAGCTCACTTTGCAATGTTGGGGCCAGATTGGGAAGCTTGGGAGGAAAGTTCACTTTTGTCAAAAGGAAATTATGAAATAGGGAAGAAATAATTGTGTCAAAGCCGTAGTGACCCATCCAAGCTTCTTGAGGCTCCTGAAAGGAAGAAGGCTCTCCATGGTGCACTTAGCTACATTCTCTGCCTGTCCTCTGTTGTTTGATGCTAGCCTGTGAGCAGGACTTGCACCTAGACTTTGTAGACTCTCTGACTTAGGGGTGATGCATGTGATTACATGAGAGAAAGGGAGGGATGTTGACGCGTTTCTTCTCTCTCCTCTTTCCATGCAGCACACATACCACAGATGAGAAGCAAATTGGGTCACTTTCCATGTAAGCACTGTTTCCTTTCCAAGCCTTTGAGTTGTGGGAAGAGCTGTGATTTTTGAGGACAATATGACAATTAATCCAGACTGTTGTACATCAGGTCCTCCCTGTCCAAGCCCAGGTCTGTCTTGAGGGCTGACTCCTGCTGTCCTGCCTCCCTTTCCCGAGTCTTCCTGTTGCATTTCCTCCCAGCCTCCTCCTGTCTTGCGGAGCTCACTGTGCTGAGCTCTTTTTATAGCACTCACCACAATCTGCTCCTGCATCAGATTAAATGGTGTCTATTTCTCCCTTATTTAGGACTTCTGGAGCAAGAGCCTTGCCTTTTTTCCCCCCTTGAATGTTGTTCTCCAGTGCCTATCAGTAGGTTTGGGGCTACCTTTTGGGGCTCTAGTCCACATTTATTAAGTGTTGTGTTAATTGCAAAGGATTATTTATAAATGTGAATTTATCACAGTCCCTGAATCATAAGATTGTGCTTATGTAGTTAGTCTGCAGTAGCCAGTTGTTCTTTATCATCTGTTAGGCTACCACATAGGTTCTTAGTAAATGATTCTTGAAACATCTATTAAGATATTTAGTAATTATGTGCATTTCTAAAATCGCATTTAAAATTAAAATAATGTAGTGAGAGCATAAGAAAAGACTACCAGAAAGGAAAATCTAGGATAAAAAGAAAGATTGACCCATTAAAGACATTCTTGTTGCCTTTAAATATATATTAAATTGCATAAAAGTGTAGAAATTTTTTTTTAACCAGGAACAAGTTTATTCCTTTCATAATCAATGAGAAGAGGATAGCTAAAATTTTAATATGCAATAATGTCATCTTATTTAGATTTATTTTACAAAATATTCTGGATTGATTGTTGATTTTTCCATTGAAAGTAGGACTTGAGGTATACTGTTACTAAAAGTACAAATTTATTAAACTGGTGCTTTAATTATAATTTATTATTAATAATTTTCAAAAATGTTTCCTCAAGCAATAATAAATTGCTGAATGGGCCTCTTTTAAAACTTAAATCAAAATTTATTTTTTTAAAATTTTAATTGTGCAGTTTGGATGTTATCTACATATTTAAGATAAAGATGGTTATTATTTTTTAATATTTGGAGCTCAAACTGTTCTCATATAGACACTAGTGTGTTTGTTCACTAAGTAAATATTTGAGAGCATTCTGTATGGAAAAGGAAAGAGAGATTCCCACCTGCCTGAGGCAACCTCAGGTCAGTTGTATGGCTGAAGTTTTTGTGTTGTTAAGTGTAGCATGGTACCTGACTAATGGTCAGGAAAGGCCTAACATGTAAAGCAGCATAATCTGCCCATAAGCTCTGTCAGTGCAGATGGAGTGCAAGCCAGGGGAACTCAAGTACAGCATCTCAATGGTGTGACAATCCCCCCAGAGGGAGAGTGCCCAAGGGGAGGGAGGAGCAACCTAGCAAGAGCTGGAACTCAGGAAAGACTTCAGATGATGGGCTCAAGGTCAGCTATGAGTGGCAGTTTCTCAGATATGTGCTGGAGGGAATGGCATTCTGGTCCAGCAAGTGGCAGGCTACTTAGATGTGAAAAAGCCTTGGGTTTTTTTCTTTTTCCTATAATACAAAATGTGAAGGGCTTTGTGGCATTAGACAAGGATGAAAAAGGTCACCAAAGCCTGGGATGCTGTGCACAGGACAGGACGTGCCCTTTCTTATTTTAGTGCTGGAGTGGAGCCTGGTGGTCTTGGAGTTCATCGCCTTCACTCTCACTGTTTCCTCTCCTGTATTCTCTCACTCAGTCCTACTTGGACAAGCAAGAAATCTAGGTATTTTCCTTATCTGTTTTTTTCTAGTCATGTCCCAGATTTGACCCATCACTATCATCAGGCTACTTCTACATCTCTCTCTAATCCCTGCACATCTCTTGGTCATCAGTGCCCTGGTTCTGGTTTGCACACTGTTGTTATCAGTCTCCTGTGTGGTCCTCCAGCCCTGCATCCTTTCCTCTCCAGCCTGTTCTCATGCTCCAGCCAGAGAAAATTCTAAATGCAAATCTCAAACATACTGTTTCCTGCTTGATTGTGGCCTGCCTTTGGCCTGCCTAGCTCCTTGGCCTGATTTTCAGGCCCCTTCTGCTAAGTCTTCAGCTAGGGTTCTCACGTGGTATGGTAGAGATTGCTTCTGCCATGCTGAGCTCTGTTCTTCACCTGAACCCCACTCTGGCAGCTCTCACCCCATCATCTCAAGATCTGCTGGAATACCGTACCTTCCCTCTGCTTCACCCTCAGCCCTGTTCTTGGGATTAGTGCTTCTAGAAAGTGTTTCCTGGTTTCCAAATCTAAATCTAGAGCCCTTGTTATGTGGACCTATCCTACCCAGTATTTACCCAGTTGTGACATTTACTAAATAGCATTGTAATCACTTGCTCAGTTATTCCTTTCCTATTGTAGGCTGAGAGTTCTGTGATGACAGAAACCAAATGTAGCTTCTCTGCCATTTTATTCCTGGCCTCTAGCACAGTGCCTGACATGCCACAGGTCTTTATTGACGATTTGATCAATGTAAAGTACTTATTCCAATGTCCAGCACATTGTAGATAATAAATAATGGTAGTTTTATTGCTTATTATCATGTACAACAGCTGCAACTATTATTCTCTATGTAGGCAATAATATCAAATATACAAATAGATCATGAGAAAGACCTGGATGTGACAATGGATGTGAAAAATTAGAAAGTTATAGTTCTTTATTCGTAAACTCTCTAAGAATTGGTGCGAGCAGAAGGCAGTTTATCATGATTTGAAGAGTAGCTACAAGGAGAAGAAGTGGAGACCAAGCAATTTGTAAAATGTTTTCTGGACATGAGAGTCTGCCCACGGGGTAGTAGTTAGAGAGGCAGTGGGATCAGAGGAATACGTTTTTAGATGAAGAGAAAATGCTGTGCATGTTCCTGGGCAAAGGAGAAAGCCCAACAGAGAAACAGGTGTGGAGTTGGATCTGACCTCCAGGTAGAAGCACTAGTTTCACCCCAGGCACCTTTCATGATAGAGAAATGATGAGCAGAGAGGTAGGAATGTGTGCATGGTTCTGGAGAAAGGAGAAAAGTGACATTGATAAAAAGCAGATTGAATTTTGTTGTTTAAAAGGTATTTTTTTAAGCAAATCCATTACATTCTTTCATCTTTTTTTTCTTTCAGCTGCTCGGGGGTCTCGTCTGGATTTTGGTGGCCTCCTCCAATGTTCCTCTACCTCTGCTACAAGGATGGGTCATGTTTGTGTCCGTGACAGCTTTTTTCTTTTCTCTTCTCTTCCTGGGTGTGTTCCTCTCTGGCATGGTCACTCAAATTGATGCCAACTGGAACTTCCTGGTAAGGAGTTTCTATTTTAAATCTATTGCAAGAAAATGTAAGAGACTGATCAATATCTCATTCTGTTTGGAAATGCCTTGAGTCTATCTTCTGTTTGTTACCATCTTTAGGAGAGAATGGGTTCAGGCCATGGGTGCTGCTAAGGTGCCTGATGCTTGCCTTGATGGACAGCAGAGTCCCAGTTTGTGAAATTCCCATTTAGTGGAGCTGAGAAATCATTCCATTTCTCCTTTATGGCTCATAAATGAAACAGGGTTTCATTTCATGCAACAAATGAGTTTCATTATAATTATTGAACAATTGAACAGATGCATTTGAGAACCAAACGTTTTCACATGTTTCTTGAAATTTTCCATTGATTTCTGTTTCATATATTTCAATATATACAGTGGTCCCTCAGTATTCTAGGGGGATTGGTTGCAGGCCCACCATCAGGATACTAAAATCTATGGATGTTCAAGTTCTTTATATAAAATGGCACAATATTTGCATATAGCCTATGCATATTTTCCTGCATATTTTGCCATCTGTAGATAACTTATAGTACAAGAATTAGTAAGGTATAAAAAAAGTTTACAATCACGGTTTTTAAAATCATGACACCATTAAGTTGTACCAAATTACTTTGTTCTCCTGTGTCAGAGATGTTTTCATGATTGTGTCACTCATTCTCTGGGACTTATTTTTAGGAAGACCCAGTGCAGCCTGATTTCAATCCATGGTGCCAGAGCTATCATGAAATTCATGTAGAGCCCCAGGAAATTTCGATCACACTTTTTTAAGTTTTAAAACTTACAATCAGACCTTCAATCAGGCTTTATATATGTTCCTTCCAAGTATAATAATGTTTTGCTCAGCAGCTCTAGGACAGATGTTATAGGAAAATATCCCATGTTTAATTTATAGAGCATGAGGAGAGCTGTATGTACTCTGCTTGTTTCAGCAGCTCCTTTATGACTCATAAATGAAACAGGGTTTCATTTCATGCAACAAATGAATTTTATTACAATTATTAAACAATTGAACAGATACATTTGAGAACCAAATGTTTTCACATGTATTCTTCACATGCATTCACATGGTGAATGTGACTGCCTATTCATCCCAGGGGCAAGAAGGGCAAGTGGCCCAGCTTAGTGGGTGCAAGGATTGCAGTCCTTCACAGCCTTTGAGCTTGGGTCTGGTTTGCTTAATAGCTGTGTAACCATGGGCAAAATAGTTAACATCTCTAAATTTTAATTTCTTTTTCTAAAGTGGTCATAATAATACCTGTCTGACCAGAGGCTTTTAAAGAATAATGGAAGTAATGAATTACATAGTGTTTCCTTCTGTCTGGGTTACAGCAAGCAGTCAATAATTCTAATTCCTTAAACACACTGAGGCTTACAGTTTGGAATTTTGAAAGTCCTTCCATTTCCATTAAATTGCTAATGTAATCTATTTCTACATTTCTGCCCTAATTTCTCATTATTAATGAGAAAATATTTCTGTTAGTCATGAGATAAAGATCTAAAGTCCCAATCAGATTGCAGATAGAAGCTTATTCTTCTCTTTGTAAACACCTGGTTTTTCCATAATAAGTATAAGAATGAATCAATCTCCAATTTTGGTAAGGGCCACCGGGTTCTTTAAGTATCACACTCATAGATATTAGGCCAGTTTCTTCTTCTATAGTGCTGTTGGTACTATTAATAGTCACTCTCCCAACCCATTTGCCTCTGCCCAAATGCTCCACCCACCACTCTGACACTTCCCTGGACCTTTCTGGATTCCCTAATTGCCCAGTGTCTATAGGAACCTGCAGTGGCCAGCATTCTGCCTAATTGTCTTTCTAATTGGTTGATGAACATAACTTAATAATGGTTAAATATCTTGAAAGTATCATTCCTGGCCTTATTAGATATATATCTCTTTAGTCATTTTCCTTTTGCTTGTATGAAGTCTTATCTTTGGCATTGAGTACAATCATGCATTTGGTAACTTTTTATTTTTCCTAAACTTGTATTTTCTGCCCATTTGTATGTAGCATTATATCTGATGTTCAGAAATAAGATGTAAGAGTTTTTGTTATATTAAGAAAACCACTATATGAAAGTGACAATTGAAATTGGAAAGATCTATCAGTTTGTGCCATAGGACGCCTGCCAAGTTTATCCTTTTTTTTTTAGTTGGAATAGTCCACTCTTACTGAAGCATAAAATTGAACAGGTTGAGGATCTTTTATCCAAAAGGCTTGGGACCAAAAATATTTCAGATTTTGGGGTCGTTTGAATTTTGGAGTATTTGTATATTGAAATGTTTACTGCTCAAAATGTTTCAGATTTTGGAGTATTTCAGATGTCAGATTTTCAAGTTAGGGATGTTCGACTTACAATAGCAACACACACCACATAGTATAGTAGATGTCGTGGTTTAGGGCTTGTCACATGGTAGACATGCTTTTCAAGGAGCTAACTCCTGCCCCCTGAGAGTTTATTAAATGCTTTCATTTTTGGAAACAGGGTTCCTTTTGATAGGTGTGGTGGACCATATCTATAATCTTAGATACCCAGGAGACTGAGGAGGATGGCAAGTTCCAGGCCAGCCTCAGCAATTTAGTGAGACCCTGACTCAAAATAAAATTAAAAAGGGATGTAGATGTGGCTCCATACAGAGCAGTTGCCTCACAAGTTGAGGTCACTCCTTGTTTGTTTTCCTCTTAGGCATTTTTCTTCTTTCTCATTCATTTTTTATCACATTGCTGGCTTTTGGAAGGTTTCTTATTACATCTTGTACACACTCAGCCAGGAAAATTTTTGAGCCATACTTATCATGCAGTCAGCACCAGATGGTAACAATTTTTAATTGCTACATTCTGGAAATGTTAAAGATTAATTGCTCAAAATATAATTATTTTCTCTTGTGATAATATTTTAATTCTAACTGTATAACTTGCATTTTAATAAATAATTTACTTCCTATCAGTGTTTGTTATATGACACTGTCTACCATATTCCTTCTTATTGATCATACAATTAAATTCGTATTCATAGTACTAGATATGTTCAGTATTTTTCTCAAGCTTTCTAACCTTAGCATAATTGTTGACATGAAAGTACAATATGTAATAACATATATTAAAGTCTAAAAACTTGCCCTATTCTAATCCAGGGAAGAGAAGATTTTGTTTTGAAACAGTTTGTTGGGTTCTTGTTTTTATTTTTGTTTGGTGGAGAGGTGTTAATACCATTGTTAGCCTTACTTTAAAGAAGAAACTCCATATTTATATCCCCCTTTTCTTAGGGAGGTGATGTTCTTATTTTAGAAAATTTAAAGGAATTGTTTAAAAATCCTGTATAGTTAAACATGCTTCCCAGTATTCCTTCTAAGTATAACTGGTACACATTTGATCAATTTCCAATGTATTATAAACATTGTGATTTAACAACTTAAATGTCCTGAGCCAGTTTTCTGCCCCACATCCATTTACTTATTTGACTTTTAGGATAGCTCTTTATAGATAGCAAGTATCACTGTCTTCATTTGTGCAGGTGAGAAACTTAAGTTCGCAGTGGCTGCTGTTCCTTTTCATGCTGCTCTTCTGTAACCAGGATTCCCCAATATATGATGCTGCTGTTTTTATTTTATCAACTAGTTAGTGAAGGTTTGACCCTGGACAGAAGCACCAAGCATGGGCTGAAGATAGGAATGTTGGAGAGAGCCACTTGTTGCTGAAAAGATCCAAGCTGTGTTTAAAGCTCAGGTTGTCTAAGACAAACGTGATGATAAGAGGGCTGTGTTTAGGGTGTGTGAGCACTGAGAAGATTGGCAGAGAGGAGGCCATGTGAAGGAAACTCAGAGAGGGACTAGGGTCATCTACTAATGAGGGCACACAAACAGTAGGCCCTGACCAGAGCATCAGCAGCAGCTGGAAACTTGCCTGAAATCACATCCTCAGGTTCTACCCAGACCTGCCAAGTCAGAAACTCTGGGGGTAGAGCCCACTCAGTTGTGTTTCAACAAGCTCTACAGATGATTCTGATGCTTGCTGATATTTGAGAACCTCAGGCTTACCATCCATGACCTGGGTGGTCCAAAACAATGCGTGAACCTTGCAGAAGACCTTCTTGCACATGTCCCACACGTGAAAGGGATTGGAATTAGATGACCCAGGATGGCCTGGAGTATTTTCTGATACCCAGCCTAGAAATACAGTGGTGTAGCAGGCCTGTGGGTGGTTCTCGAAAAGTTTGCTGTATCAGACAATGGCAGTAAAGGAATGACTTACATAATTCATACATTAGTTAAAATTATGTAAGGGCCAAGAAGGAAAAGCATATGTGTCATCTCAGGCCCACTGGAGAGCAGACTCCGATGGATTTAGAAGTGCATGAGAAACTTTTTGTTCCTTTGTGCATTTTTGTTTTTGAGGGGGAAAGGAAGAGAGGAAGGAACAGAGGGAAGGAGGGAGGGAAAGGGAGAAGGGGAAGAGGAGGAAAGGAAAGAAGGAAGGAGAGGAAGGAAGGGAGGGTAGAGTTTCAGTTTATGATATAGTCTTGGCCAAATAAGGGAGAAGCTGCAGAGCACAGCCCACCCTCTTAGATCTTGTGCTGGGCACCAATGACCAGGCACCAATGTCCCCCCTGTGCTGTGATTAGTTGGGAGCTGCCCAGGAAGAATGTGGCCTTGGCTCAAGCCCCCTGGCACATCTCAGGTCCACTGAAGCTCAAGGTGTAGAGTGTTTCCTAGGAGCCAAATCAGGCCAAGGTGGCCAATGTTCAAAGAGGTAGGAGGTAGTGAAACAGGCACGGATTAGATCACACGAAGTTGCCAGCTGCGTCACCACATTTTATCTTTCCCTTTTAAGATAAAAGAGACCATTTCTAAGGATCCAGAAATGAAGATCCTTACCCTGTTAAGTAAACGCCTACTGATCTCAAATATACTTTCTCAGTTTTTATTACTAATGAATATCTAGCTCACATTGAATCCCTAAAAGTAGTAACATTGAAATTTGAATTTTGACCTTCATCAATGAACATTTGTTTAATAACCACACAAATTTGAACCTCTCTCCTTTACAGTTGATGTGTGGCCAGTATATAACATTTTCCTTATATCTTTCGAAGGTATTAGTGAGTCAATTAAGTGGGAGTTGTTTAATAGAAAATAGCTTTAACATGGTGTCTTTGTAATTCTCACCCCTGATTAGTTTGTCCAAGCCAATTCTTCTCAATGTGTAAGAACAATTCCAGTGAACAGTGTTATTTGCTTCATGGACATGTTTTAAAGAACCAGGGCAATAATCCATTTTGTGAGACTGCTTTATCACTAATAGGAACAGTTTGATAGAAAACAAAATGAACTTTGAACCCTCATAATGTGGTTGGTAGAAATGTAGATTAGTACAGTATTAATAGAAAACAGTAAACGGGTTTCTGAAAGACTTAAAAATAGATCTCCCATATGATCCAGCGTTCCCACTACTAGGTGTATATCCAAAGGAAGTGAAATCAGTTCCTAAAGAGATATTTGCACTCCCACGTTCATTGCAGCATTATTTACAAAGGCCAAGGAGTGGTAAAGAAAATGTGGTGTACATACACAATGGAATACTATTCAGCTTTTAAAAAGAAGGAAGGAAATCCTGTAATTTGCAACAACATGGCTGAACATGGAGAACATGTTCAGTGAAAGAAGCCAAACACCAAAAGACAGATACCACACCATCTCACTAATATGTTGGATCTAAAAATGTTGAACTCGGAGGAAGAAAGTAAAATTGTGGGTAATCAGAGGCAGTAGGGGAGGAGAGGTTGGGAGATGTTGGCCATAGAATACAAAATTTTAATGAGGAGGGATAAGTTTAGGAGATCTATTGTAGAACATGGTGACTGTGGTTAATGACAATGTTTTCTTGAAAATTGCTGAATCAATTTTAAATGTTTTCACTAAAAAAAAAAAAAAAGAGGATGGTATGTATGTGAGGTAATGCATATGTTAAGTAGCTATTCCACATAACGTATGCATGTTTTAAAACATGTTGCACAGAATAAACAATTTCAATTTTTCAACTAAATTACTATTTTAAAAAAGAAAAGAAAAAATAACCTTTGTGGGATTGAACTTTACCCTCCAAAAGTTTTGTATGGTTTTGAGATAGTCATTTGGGGTGAAAAAAGAAAAAAGAAATTCTTTTGTAAAATGTATATAATAAATACTATTTAAAAGGACTAATAATGCATATGAAATATGTTATATACGAGTACTATTAAAAGTAAAGAGCAGTTATTGGTGGTATATATTAATTTGGGTAACACAATGTAAATTTTAAGAGTTATACTACACATTAATTCTAGCAACAAAATGACCTAATATTTCTCTACTTTTTGTAGAGTATGAGATATATAGTTTTGAAAGGAATATATTAATATATATCATATAGTATATGAATTCTCTGAATTCATTGATTTAATAAGTCTGCTGTACCTTTCAGTACATGGGATAATGACCTAATGATAAAAATAATTGCTCAAAAATAAAGTAATTATGAAAATATAGAGCTATAATAAAAATAATGTAATTTACTGGTATTTTACTTGAACTTAAAGATAGCATGTTATTCCTTTTATGATAATTAATATTGATCCTTATATATCTTAATCCAAATTAAAACAATATATTTTATTTTAAAATTTCATATATCAGAATATTTGCCACTATATCAAATAAAATGGGTCCATCAATTTTCATTTGGAGTCTAATAGCCTGACATTGCTAAAAGCATCCAAAACAAACAGTAAACATAGTTAAGATTACTTGATTAGTTATTCTGATCTTTCTGAACTTAAACTTCATCACTTGAAATAAGGAATAGAAAAAGTTCTTCTTTTAATTGAAGATGTCTTTCCCCTCCTCTTTCAGGATTTTGCCTACCACTTTACAGTGTTTGTCTTCTACTTTGGAGCCTTCTTGCTGGAGGCAGCAGCCACCTCCCTGCATGATCTGCACTGCAACTCAACCATAACCTATGGCGTGCAGCCGCTCCTGAATGATAACCAGTATAACATCAACGTAGCGGCCACAGTAAGTGTTCAATGAGTACAGTCTACCGGCACCAGCCTCCACTATCCAGGTCTCCAAGAAATTCCTCAGGCAACAAAAGTCTCTTTAATAATAGCCGTAAACATTAAACCTATAATAGCTGCTTAGCTGAACAAGGACCCTACAAACAATATACTGCTATCCCCCCAGTGTTGTAGATGATTAAACTGAAGCACACCGAGCTTGACGTTCATGTAGAAGGACAGTGAGTCAGTACTGCTGGACCTTGTACAGCACAGTCTGCTTTGTAGGAAGAATCAATTGTGTTGTCCACTTGTTTTAATTTTCAGACATGATAAGGGAGATTTGTTCCTGGCTTTGCTCTTTAGTATTCTGTAATGTTTTTAATTGAAAATAACTTACCATGGACCTGTCATGTAGCAGGTAATTTGCTAGGGTTGGGGTCAGGATGAATAAGTTGCATTTCCTGCCATTGAAGAGAGTGCAGGTGAGCAGGGAAGGCAAGGAAGCCATTACAGTGGACAATGACCAGGGGAAACGTGTTCTGTAGGGAACTCTTTAAAATTTTTATCCTCTTTAATTCCTAGTATGAATTTGTCATTTTGTGTTCATATAGGGAATTTGAAGAAATGATATGTTTTTGTTTCTATAGATAATTTTTTTTTAGACTGTCACAAGTGGAAATTATTTCCTGAAATGCCTTGATATTGAACAGATTATATAGCAAATTTAATGACCCTAGTATTTTACTGTTTCACCCAGAAAGCCTGTAAATAACCCCGTACACACCATGTAGTTGTTTTTGCTTGGAATAACACTTTATGATAGAACTTTCTGGAGTAATAGTAGCTTTTTATATATGTGCTATCCAATATGGTGTCCACTAGCCACATGTGGTTATAGAGCAATTAAATTAGCTAGAAGGACTAACTGAATTTTTAATGTGACTTAATTTTAGTAAATTCAAATTTAAATAGCCACCTATGGCCAGTGGCTGTCCAGGTTGAACAGCACAGATCTAAAGTCTGAGTTTTGAGGGGTAGAGGACAGATGATTTCAAAAACTATGATAATTTTCAAATCTGTTAGGATTTTCAAAAATTCATTAAGTGCCTACAATGAATTACACTAAAAGTGGGATTATAACAGGAAAAGTCATGGTTCTAGATTTGAAAGGGAGACAATTTGGGTGGATGATTTTAATATTTTCTTTTTTAAAAAATAAAAACATTTTACTTAATAAAGTCTTAAAACTTTGAAGGTGGGAGAAGCGGGCCTTGAATGTAACCCCTGCTCTGTTTCCATAAAGTCACCTCTACCCACTTCATCATCCCTGAGGGCAGAATGAAATCTTTGGAGTCCCTGTAATCCAAAGCTCATGGTTGGAAAAACATCAGTTTTTAACAATTTCACAAAGTGAAGTTCAGGGACCAGGAGTTGACATTATTCCTTTCTGTTAGTTCTCAGCCCCACTGGATTTTCCTTACGTGTTTCTTATTTCCAGTCCCTCCCTTTCCATGGTGTCAGCTGGACCTCACTACCTTCTCTAGGATCACTGGGGTAGCCCCATTTTGGTCTGTCGATAGCATCCCTAAGCTCTGACTTTGACATGAATAGTAGGATCTCAAATAGGTGAAGAAGAGCTAATGTCACTAGGGCATACCCTTGCCCTATGGGCGGGCTGTGTTTTCAGAGCTCTCCGAAGTGTAATTCTGCTCTGGGCTCGGTCTTTTCTGTTACTTTGCCAGCTTTCCTTCACTTTTCTCTCTGCCTAAGAGAAGCTGCCTTAGTAAACCCAACGCATGCTTCAAGTTCTACCTAAGTCGCATTTCATCCTCACACTCCTAAGTAAATCTCTAGTTCCGGAGTGTGTATAGCACTGGCATGTATCAGTCGTTCACTGTGACATTTTATTGCATGCTTTTCTTTTTCTTTCAGTATATGTACCTAATGATTCCTTTCCGTTAGTAATAGATATTGAAATCAATCGTTCTCATTCAGAGGATCATGTGGAGATTAGAAATTTATGAGAAAAATAACAGAAGGAAGGTGGGAGAATAGTGGAATGGTAGTTGAATTGTGAAAATGTTCTATAGGTGAATCTGCTATTCCTTCCCAGAGCTGTAGTTTCCTGGCTAAGAATCCCAGCACAAAATCATAGTATATTATCATACTGAACTGCTTTGTCCTACAGTTTTCTGGGGATCATAATCCCCAAAAGCTGAAGACAAGATCCACTGTGTGTCTTTATGCCCTGAATGCAGTGAGGTACACGTGGTTGGTGCTGACGAAATCCTCACTGACCCCTAAGGATTCAGAGGAGGTACATCTGGTGCCTGAGGACTGTTTCCCACATAAGATGCCAGCCCAGTGATCCTGGGTTCTCTTCATTGAGTTGTAAATAGAAAGCATTCGATGTATCCCCAGGTTTTGATACTTAGTGTCTTTGTTGGCTATGAATCACTATATGAATAGATAACTCATATTGAATTTTTTAATACAATGCCTGGGGTTTTATAAATACTTAAGAAGTAACCCCCCCCCAAATATAAGTGAACCCAGTAGTGAGCAAATGTCCACCATAAGGCTGTCTACTCATGAGAAAAGCACTAGGGGCTAGAATGTTTAAAAGAAGGGGTAAGGGTGTTAAGGTTAAAACAATGGCAAGTCACCAAAAAGATTATTATAAACTATTTAATAAATGCTGAAGTATATTCAGGTAAGTCAGTCAGTCTTCAAGTCATTGCCCCTTAGGAATGCATGTTATTAAAGTCAGTTATGAACCTGATATTAGTTTTCTTTTCTTTCTCCTTAGGTTTTTGCCTTTATGACAACAGCATGTTATGGTTGCAGTTTGTGTCTGGCTTTACGAAGATGGCGACCGTAACACTCCTTGGAAAGTAATAGTCGTGTGTTAGTTTCATTTGTCTATTTTGTAATATGTCTGATCAATTTGTATGCTGTGTTGTCCAGATGTAACAACATTCCAAATATAATCTGTTTAGTAAATAGAGAGAATCTTAAGCGCAAGTTTTGGTTTATTTCCTGGGTGGAATTTTAATTTTATTATGATATTAAGTGGAGAAATAGCCTTTCATTTTATACCTCTTTACAATTAAAATTCCCATAATGTTCCTAAAATATACAGAGTTCAATCATGAAAAAGTAGCATCCCTTTTGTTTGCTCAGTCACCTGAACCTTAATATTAATAGATTTATAATACTCCCTAAAATTTACACATTTCAAAAAGGCTTCCCAACTGAATTCCATCTTTTAATGTAAAAGAAGAATTGGACACTTTTTCTACAAAGAACTAGATGGTCCATATTTAGGCTTCATGCATCATACAGTCTGTCTCCATCGAGACTATTTAGTTCTGCCTTTGCAGCATGATAGCAGCCATTGTCAGCATGTCAGTGAATGAATGTGGCTGTGTCCCAATAAAGCTTTGTTGACAAAAACAGGGGATAGGCTACATTTGGCCCACGGGCTATGGCTTGTCAACCTCTGGTGAAAAACCTTAGTTATGTGTTCTGTATTTTACTGAATTGATCATGAAGGTTTATAAACCTAGTTAGACAAGCCACATGACATTTAGTCTCATTATGCAATAATCACACTGCCTTTTGTTAATGGTCAAATACTTACCCTTGGAAGGACATGTAGCTTCTCAAGCTAATTCTAACAGAGTCTTGGGTATAGGGAAAAGTAATTTGTGAAGTGAACCTTACTTGCTTAATCTAACTAATGATCTCACAGCTGAGCAAGACTCTCTCCCGAGTGTTCTTCAAACAGGATCCCCAGAGACCATTAGTGACAGCTGGAACTGGTATTCACCTACTTATGTCTTACTTTGGTTTATTTATGCTTCAGATCACAGTTGTTTGCCAGGTGCATGAATATAAAAATATTTATATATGTGAAGCTTTTTCAAATAGAGCTTTCTGAAGACTTAACTTTTTACTTCTAATTATTTTGCATTACTTTTTGAATAGAATATTAAATATAGCATAAAGTTGTAGATTTCGTGTTTTGTTAAGAGCCCAGATATCTGTGTTGTTTTTGCATTGGTGACAGACAAAATCAGTTGAAAACAATAGCACAAAAAATGAAAAAAATTGATACAAAAAATTAATCTTTTACAGTGGTCATGGAAACATACCAAAATGGCTTGAATGGGACTTGGGGTTAGACCATGGCTCCCACCATGCTCTCCATGCAAAGTATGTCTGTTGCCCTAAGAAGGTCAACTTTGGGAACAGAGGGCTTTGGGATTGCTTTATTGTTTTAGCCCTCTGTATTCTGGCTGAATCGCCCACTAGGAGTGCCATGTACGCATTAGGCAATTGGATTTCATGGAACATGGAACAAACATGAATGAGTAGCATGATCAAGGCCCAGTGATCAAACACTATTTATCTGATACTCCCATAGTAAAAAGAGCCTTGTTAGAGCTTGGTTTGTGATAAAATCATAAAGATAAAAGAGATGTTTCAATATATAGCTTGAGAAAATCAGTCTTATGACTTTATGCTCATATCATTTCTATAATATCTAACTTCCTTGATTTTTCTAGGTCCATACCACACACCTAAACCTGTATTATGAATTATATATTACAAAGTCATAAACGTGCCATAAAGATATATTGTATATTCTCCTTGGAATCATTTGAAGGTAGTCTGCTAGAATTTAGTGGTGAGATTTTATTTTTTTTCCCCTAAGGTATAACAGGCTATGCTTGGTGGCATTAAATTAAATGATTTCATTAAAATGTGTTGGTGGCACTTTTGTAAATGGACTGCTTCTAGATCTTTAAGAACCAAATCTAAAACGCCTAACTGTGAATACTTAGATTTGTAGATTAATCGCATTCTGGATTTGTGAGTTGACTGATAAAGCACTTGAACAAAAATTATGGCATTTAAGAATTTCTTTACGTAGCTGTAAAAATGAGAAAGTGTTGGTTGGTCTTAAAATCTGGTAACTCCACTATGAAAAGAAATGTATTTTATAAGTGTTATGACTCTAATAAAGTATTCATTTGATAATCTCTTTGGTCATCTATTATACTATTCACTTTGAAATTCAGTTAAAGGTTTGATATAAACTTGATAGAACTTCTAGACTCATAAGAGTTCTATTTTAAACATTGTATGTAAAAGAACCTTTAAAAAAGTGAGCAAATCTTTTTTCCTTGGTGAGGCAAGTCTTTGGAAGTAATAGTGAAAAGGAAATTCAAATGAAAATTCTACTCCATTTTATTCAAAGAACATTTTACAGTGCACTATATGTACCATGCAGTTACTAAGCGTTTTTTTTTTTTTTTTTTTTTTAATATTAGCTTTAATCCTCATCATAACCTGAAGGTTATCTTGTTCAAAAGATTAGGGTACTAAAACACACTGTAAGAAAGATTAAGGATCACATACCTACCAAGTGAGAAAATGAGATTTAAACCCCAACAGTCTGGCTTCAAAGTCGAAGCTCTTAATTTCTATTTGTGCCTCAGTTCTCCCAGAGTTTACATTCAAACATGACCCTCTTTTCCCAAAAGAAATTTTTAGCAGAATTTTAACATAATTGTTTGTAGTGGATGTCATCTTTTAGAACATCATTGTCATGATCAAAGCTCATGATTTCAGTTACAGGAACTTGGGCCAGACCTGCACCATGGGGAAAATGTTAGCTCTATTCTGCAAAGGCTCCTGAGTGCATGGCTGCCTGTTCCTATTGTCTTAACACCAGCATGGACCATGGGTTTCAGTAGCTTCATTACCCTGGCTTTCTAATCATTCCTGGAACTAATTTCAGAAGGAATTTCTCTAGTCAGGTACACATGGACTTTATACATGGACAGTGAATTTTCATCTCTACACAGTCTAGAATATGGAATTTTAGTCATTATCATGAAAGTTTTGTCTTTAAAATGCCATGCTTCTAGTTTGTTTCTCAGTGAACCAGTGTTTTGGGTGACAACATAATGTGTTCATGGAGGAAGAGATCATCTTGGGGAGGAGATCATCTTAAGTATATATGTATTTTTTAATGTTTTGAGAATTCAGCTTTGCAAAAGCAGCATGTTGCTTAGACTTTTATTAGGCTGTGCCCTAGCAAAATGTCAACACTAGTTCATGTGTCTGGATGACAATTCTGGAATGCTGGCTTCCTCACTCTCCCTGGGTCACTGTTCATTATCACTGCAGTGAGACCTACCTTGCATCTCACACTAGCACCCCCTGTTCTCCTCTTCTTCATTTTCCTCCAAAGTGCTTATGACATGATCGCATTTTTTTAAATATCAGCTTTAATCCTCATAAATGTAGATAGGTGTAGCATAATTTATATATTTAGATTCTACCCTTCTCCACCAGATTGTAAGGCTTGTGGAGAGGAATCATCTGCTCCATTGATGGCTATATCCCCTGGGCCTGGAATAGAACAGAGAAAATAGCATGCTCTCAGAAAATACATATTAAATTAGCAAATGAATGAATGCTAACCACCACACCTCACTTTTGAGTTTCAGCCAATATATTCTGTAAAAATTGATCTTGTTAGCACTTGAAAATGTGTAGTACATAATGGCTAGGCATTTGTAGCCTAGGTCATGATATATTTAGGCTGAATTCTTCCAGGGTCTTTGGTAATTAAATATATATGAGTTATAAATATGCCATATAATCAGTTCTCTGTATCAGAGGACTTGTGCATATAAAACTTTAACATCCTATCTAAGCTTATTAGATATTTATTCCCATTTTTTATCATGACTAAAGAAGTCACTGTAGCCTCAGCTGACTCAAGAAATAATTATCAGAACTAAGAACTGATTGATAAAGGGGTCTCTTTTCTGTAATTGTAATGGGAATAGACTATGGCTAATGGTTTAGATGAGAAGCATTCTTCTACACCGGGAATGGGAAGAAGATATCTGCATGTGTAACATGACATTTTATTGTTTTAGCCTCCCAACTCTGAGCTGTACCCTTGGATATATGTAAGGTCAACCCTATGATGCATGTTATTATAGACCTCCCATATGTAGGTTTGATGTGTTCTAAGTGTGTCAGGTGGCCTGGGCCAGTATATAGTTTTGCTGAAGCAATGACACATCACTGAGATGAAATTTTCATGTTGTACATGTCGACATCTAAATATACCATCTTACTGAATATACCTGAACTTTTGTATCAGAATCTTTTTGAATATGAATAATCTTATTTATGTACATAGTATCTAAGAATATCATTTGTTACTTTTATAGTTGGTCTATTGTCTTAATATTTAAGCATGAATTTCCTATTCATGTGAACTATATGAGCTAGTGTCAACTCATCTTAACTCTAGTAAAACATTTTCACTTGTAGATCATAAATATAGTTAAAAAATTTCTTTTGTCATCTTGTAATGAATCATCTTGTACATTTCTGAAAGTAAACATACTCCCATTTTGGAGGCCAGGGAAATGGAGCATTGACTAGGAGGTCATAAAAATGAATCTATCTCCTTTGCTGGTTTGATGGAAGTGTTAAATGAGATAATAAAGTGAAGTATCTAACAGAGGACTGGGAGCTATAAGTGCTGACTTCTTTAAATACCTGTTTTATGGTTTCCCAGGAAGTTGACAGATACTCCATTTCTTTAGAGTGATAAAGTTACGTCAATCTCCCAAATTAACTGTTTGACAAATGTACTCATTTAGAACAAATTCTGAACAAATAAATATGTTCTTTCCCAAACTGACATGAATAAGTTGCCCAGTTTTGTATTATTAGTGTTTTTTTCTTTTTTTTTAAGAGAGAGAATTTTTAATATTTATTTTTTAGTTTTCGGCGGACACAACATCTTTGTTTGTATGTGGTGCTGAGGATCGAACCCGGGCCGCACGCATGCCAGGCGAGCGTGCTACCGCTTGAGCCACATCCCCAGCCCTATTAGTGTTTTTTTAACAGTGATACTTTCAATGTGAATTAGAAAATTATAACTGGCAGAGAAAACACATGATTTCATGAATATATTATACTAAGGATTTGTCACGAGCCATCCATGGGTTGTATGTGGGTCACCATGCATGGGAGCCTAGTGAATAGAAACATCTGGTGTCTGAGAATGAGCAGTGGACATTTTCTCTGGTCAGTTGCCCAGGGACAGTGTGAATTTCTATCCTGCTCTTCCATGGCCCACAAAGCACCTGAAATGGGTATGACCTAAGAAGATGCCATTCAACCTGCTGACTACTAGACATCACAAAGGAAGACTTCGTCCTTGAAACTTTATCCATGCCTTTGATGTACCCTCTTAAACAAACCACCAGAGTCATCTTTTCTCTGTCTAGTTCCAGCACCCATCTGGACTAGATCTATCAGGGGCTTCACTATTGTAAATACATTTCTGGCTATTTGAGTTTTGTTATTCACTAATTATTTGAGACTTTAAGTTTTTAGCATGGCTTATATTCTCCTGGGCAGGAAGAAGAACCCTCTAATGAGACCCTGGTTATAGCCCCCATTAAGGATTCAAGAAGGAAAACATATTTTTTCTTAATAGCTGCATGACTTGAAGCAAGTCCCTTGATTTACCCCAGCTTATATCGTCATTTCATCTATCACTGGGAGAGTGGGTCCTTTGCGAAGGAATAAGCCAAGATGGAGTTAGAAGGGGAAGATGTTTTTTGGAGATTGGAACTATGGAGATAAAAATGGTGGAATACATGAGTACAAAGGGAAACTCTCTATACCTGATGCAGGTCCGGCTCTTGTGAAAGGAAGAGGAGTAAGATCAGGTAGGAAGAGCCTCAGATGGTGCTATACTTCTAAAAAGTCTCATCCAGTGAGCATTGAGCTCAGGCACAGACTGTCCACAGAGTCCCACACTAGCCAGAATTCATAAGCCCTGTACTGACTCTGTGCCTTACTGTTCTCTATGGATTGGATTACCCAGAAACACTGTGGCCTCATCTCACTGGCTTAAAAGCCAAAAGAAGATCTTCAATGCACCTGAAACTGGAGGCTGTCAGTGTACTTCCTGGGGATGACTATTGGAAGTCTGAACAGCACACGTTGTTGTAACTGATGCTTTTTGTCCCTTGTGCCAAAAAAAATCCACTTCTCCAAACTGTATTTGGAAACACTCCTACGTTCTCCTCTCTTCATGAAGGGATGAATTAGAAAAATGGAAGTTAGTGGGCAAACTGATAGCCACATCACTACAGTTGGTTTTAGGGCCTCTGGTGTGTGACCCAAGACCTCATTCCTGAGTGGTCTGAATCCCCAAATATGCCTTTTTCTTGGGAGGTGGAGGGTCACTTCATTTGTCCATTCACAGCCACAATCAGGCAAGAAGTGTGAAAGAGGTGCCCGAGCGGACTACTTGACTTCCATACATATCCCTCCCTGCCTCCATTGTGTGAAAACAGCCTTCCCCTTTCCTGATCAGGACAAATTACCCCTGAAAAGAGTGACTCCTTGCCAAATGGTCCCCTAAAGGTTCAAAAAGCCTCAGTAGCAGTCATGGCATAGGGTTCAATGAAACCATTGCTCTGCTCCCCTGTAAGAATAAATCCAAAGTTTCAAGGAAAGGAAGCACCAAGTCTTCAGTGAGTCATTGGAAATGATGGTACATGGGACCACTCCTGTTTCCATCTGTTTTTCCAGCTCCATAAATTCTTCCTTTTGAGGACACAAGACCCTACAGATGTGTCAGATTCAGTGTGTGTATGGCATTCAGGAACATAGCACCTTGATCTCAGAATTTTCCGAGTGCTTCAACTGTACTTTCAGCAGGCCATTCCAACTGCAGTCAGCCCAGCCATTTCTGGATATTCTGATCAATGACCAAAATCGTGGGAATAGCTCCCTGGCTATGCCGAATTGAATGTGATGTCATACTTATTAGTCTAGCATTCCATAGTCCACTGTGCATGATGCTGCATATATTATGACCTCAGGACACTGTCTTCCACAGTAAGATAAACTTAGAGGGAAAAAACATGCAGGTATGTCTTTATGACTTTGGACTTGATCATGGATTATCAAAAGTAACACTGAAAGTACCATCAAGAAAAAAGAAATGAGTGAATTGGACTTCATAAAAAATTAAAACTATTGTCAGAGAGTTTCAAGATGGAAGAATAGAGAAGGTCACTTTCCTGGCTGTTCCATGGCATGAAACCAAGAAAGCAGACAGATGGCTTCTCAGCAAGGTGGGTGAACAACAACAACAACAACAAAAAGGTGGTGGGGGAGCTTTACTAGAATTTAATACTGGACACTCAAACAGATTGAGGATCCAGGAGGTTGGATATAATAAAATAAGGAAGAAATTCCCAGTGCCACAGCCACTGCCATGGCCAGAGGACACCAACTGCAGTATCCCCCTGTGAGCAAAGTGGATGGATGAGGGAATTAAAGGAACCCATATTTTTAGGAGGACTTAGGCATGTCTGGGTATGGAGTTAAGAGATCAAAGACACTGTCTGACTAAACTGAAAGGCATGTTGCACAGTATGGGAGAGAAACTGCATCTCTCCTGGTATCATGCAGAGGACAGAGGAAGGAACAATTTTGCAGCTGCAGTGCAGGGTCTGGCAGCTGAGGGAACCAATTCTTGAAAAATCTGAGTTTGGCCCAAAATACAAGCCTGGAAAACCCACACTGCATGATATAGAGTGTGCCTAAGTGAAAAGGAAAAAACCAAACATGGAGAGAGGTTTACACAGGGGACAAGTGGTCATGGAAATCCACCTGGCTCTCCTTCTCCCCCACCGATCCAGCTGTTTGCAGGACTGGGTGGGAGAAATATGATTGACCATATTAAAAAGGGTAGAGGAAGGAGAGATTGAGTTTGGAGGCTGAAGCCAAGGCAGGAAATATGAGGTCCAGAGGTGACAGAGTGGACTAAAAATAGGCTCCTCTACCACATGAGTGGAACCCAGGGGAGATTGCAGGGGTGCAGTCTTCCAACATGAATCAGCAATTTTTGGGTGATTAAGGTGTGCTGATTTAAAATCTCCAAGCCAATTGTCATTCATCAAAGAGCATAGAACCTACCTAAGCCTAAACCCTGCTTCCAGGAATTCTGCCTACAGGGATTATCTCTATTTCTCTAGCAACCCCACCCTGAGGGTGGAGCAAGCATCATACTCCAGATGAACCCACCTAATAGTGCTGAGAAGGGAAGCTGAGAATCTTTTGAACTCCAATGCAAACAATTCTTTAACTTTTCATTAAGGTTTTTTTTTTTTCTTTTCTTTTCTCTGTTTAATTGTGACATTAAGGGTTTATGGACATTTATACATGTTGATGTTTGTGCATTTTTCTCATTTCTAGCATTTTTGAAACCAGTTATTTTTCATGGATCAGTTTTTGAGGACTAGAATATTTGATTCAATTGTTTTGTATTCTTTTGTTTTTAATTTTTTACTTTATATATATTTTTCACACTTATCTATTTCCCTTGATTCTCTTTATCTATTTCTTCTGCTAATCTCTATTGTTCTCTTTCACTCTTGCTTTAACTTTTTACTTTTATCTCCTCCCTCATGATCATCACATCATATATCATTTTGATTATCTCCCTATCCACAATTTGAAATTATAAAAACTTTTGCTAACTTACAGTTTTATTGTAGGCAATAATTGATCATATCTTTTCTATTTGTGGAGCAAAAATGTAGATGTCATTGGTTTAATTCTGTATATTTTTTGCATTGGCTGTTGTTATTCTTTGTCTCACCCTAAACACTGACATACTGGAAACATTCGGAGACTTTATAAGTCCAGAGGGTAGAATCTCTACTGCTTCAGATTCATAGTGTTAAGTGGTAGACACACAAACAACATGAAAAAGCAAGAAAAAAATCACTCAAAGAAACCAAGACACTTCAATAACAGAATCCATTGACACCATAGTGGAAGAAATATCAGAGAAGAAGTTTAGAATGTACATAGTTAAACTGATCTGTGAGGTAAAGAGCAATGTAAGGAGTGAAATCAGAAAATACAGAAAGTGAAAAATCATTTCAATAATGAGATAGAGATTCTGAAAAAAAAATAAACACACAAGCAAAATTCCTCAAAATGAATAAATCAATAACCCAAATTAAAAATTCAATGAAACTATCACCAACAAACTAGATCACTTGGAAGATAGAGCTTCAGGCAATGAAGATAAAATATAATCTTGAAAATAAAGTTAACCATGGAGAAAAGATGTTAAGAAACCATGAATAAAACTTCCAAGATAAGCTAAAAATACCTAATTTAAGATTTATCAGGATAGATGAAGGCTTGGAGAAACAAACAAAAGGAATGCACAATCTTTTCAATAAAATAATATCAGAAAATTTTCCCAAACTAAAGAATGAAATGGAAAATCAAATACCAGAGGCTTACAGGAACCAAAATATACAAAATTACAACAGACTTGCACCAAGACACATTATTATGAAAATGCCTAACATACAGAACAAGGATAGAATTTTAAAAGCTGCCAGAGTAAAATGACAGGTCATATTTATAGGAAAAACAATCCAAATCTCAGCTGATTCCTCAACACAGACCCTGAAAGCTAGGAGGTCCTGGAATAATATATACCAAGCTCTGAAAGACAATGGATGCCAGCCAAGAATATTATAACCAGCAAAATTAAGCTTCAGAATTCATGATGAAATAAAAACCTTCCCCAATAAACAAAAGTTTAAAGGATTCAGATCTAGAAAGCCTGAACTACAAAACATTCTCAATAAAATATTTCATGAAGAAGAAATGAAAAATAAAAGTGAAAACCAGCAAAGGGAGGAACCACACTAGACAAATAATAATAGGAGAAAATAATTCAAATTAAAAACCAAAAATAAATAAAAATGGCAGGGAATAAAAATCACTTCTCAATAATAACATTGAATATAAATTGTCTAAATGCATTAATCAAAAGACATAGACTGGTAGATTGGATTAAAAAACAAGGTCCAGCAATATGCTGTCTCCAAGAGACTCACCACATAGGAAAAGACATCCAAAAACTGAAGGTAAAAGGATGGGGAAAAATATATTATTCACATGGATCTTGCAAAGAAACAGGGGTTTCTATCCTCAGATAAAATGTACATCAAGCCAAAGTTAATCAGAAGGGACAAAGAAGGGCATTTCATTTTTATTACTAAAGAGAATTATACACCAACAAGAAATAACAATCATAAATATTTATTTATTTTAGTTCTTCTCTATTTAGTTTTTGTTTGGAGGATCTACTGAGTGATGAGAGAGGTAAGTTAAAGTCAGCCAGTACTATTGTTTTTGGTCTATTTGGTTCTTGAAATTGAGAAGTGTTTGTTTGGTATATGTAGATGCTCTATTTTGAGGGGCATAAATATATATGATTGCTATGTGGATGCCAACGCACAATAAGGGTGAGGAGAAAAGAACAGAAGTACTTTGAATTAGACAAAGAGGAATGCAGGGAAGGGAGGGAGATGGAAATAGGAAGGACAGTAGAATGAACTGGACATTACTTTCCTACATTCATAAATTAATACACCACCAGTGTAACTCCATATCATATACAAGCATGAGAATGTGAAGTTATGCATGTTATACTGTATGTATGTCAAAATACATCTACCATAATGTATAACTAAAAAGATCACATAAAAATTTTTAAAAACTATTGTATACCAAAGAACACTATAAAAAGTGAAAAGGCAACTTACAGAATGGGAAAGATTTGCCTGGAAAATCATATATTTTATAAAGTTCTAGTATCTAGAATAAAGAATTTCTACACTAAAAAACAAAAGCCAAACAACTAGATTCAAAACATAGCAAATAAATGGACATTTCTCCAAAGAAGATATACAAATGGCCAATAGTGGGTAAATAGATGCTTAACAGCCTTATCCACCAGGAAAATGCAAATTAAAAACCACAATGGCATGTCACCTCAGATCCAGTAGGAAGGACAGCTATGATATTTTAAAGGAAAAATAATTAAAGTGCAACCTCTGTACATTGTTGATGAGAGTGTACAATGGCACAGTTTCTATAGAAAATAGTTTGGCAGTTCCTCAAAACATGTTGGCAGTTAAACAGAATTATGTATTCATAACTCAAAGGTGTATTCATTCAAGTGTCCCAATTCTATGTTTCAGGGCCCCAGCCTTGCTTTACCAGCGCACTGAATTTAGCAATAGAGATTTGCTTTGGCAGAGCATTCTATCTTAAAAGTTGAATAAAACTGTCAGATCTTGAGTGTGCTCTTTAGCCGTGTGTCTCTTTGACTGCCGAAGATGGGGTCCTCCTTGTAAACTACAAAATAGGCTGGTATGTTTAGTTTTCACTGCTTGTTAACAACTCTCAGTCTCATTATTCTTCTCTAGGAAACCAACAAAACTAATCACCAGCTTGTGCTGTGTCTGTGGAATTAAATGTGTTCTTTCCTCTCAACTTTCAGATACTTGTACCATCACATTTGCCAGAGTATTACCTTGTGTGTGGACATTACCATTAGAGTGAGTGTTTGCACCCAATGAGGTACTTGTGCTTCTTAAAAAAAAAAATCAGTCTCGATGACTATTATTACAAAACTTAATGAATTTGCTGACCATTCACCCAAAAGAACACTATTTCACCCTAGAGTATCTTTGTAAAATGTATTTAGACTTCAATAACTAATCTTGGCATTTTTGTTATCCAAAGAGATTTGAGTAGATTTGGTTTCCAAATACAGAAAAGGAATCCAAATAATCTCCTAAAACAAAATAAAGAAATAACATCAGAGATTCCCTCAAATTAACATGGATCTCCCTTAGGCTAGTACACATTATTGGGAACCCTTCAGTAATAAGTTCATTTTGTGAACATTCTTCCTTGATACACTATAGAAATCCTCCTCCTACTTCCTTCTTTTCCTTTACCTCTTCTAATTTTGATTCTAGGCCACTTCAGATAAATTGGAAATAGATTTTTAAATCGCTAGAAAATTTTAAGCTGGGTAATTTTGGGGAGTGCAAATAAGATGTTAATACATTGAACATTGCACAGTTTACTCATTTATTTTAAACTATTTTTTTTCTCATTGTATAGAATGTGGAAAGTAGGAGACTGTGATTTCAAAGGTCTTTCATTCATTCATTTATTCAACCGTATTTATTGAACTACAATGTACCCTATATCTTCAAAGTGCTCCAGAGATGGTGCAGAAAGTAATTTCCCTGTCCTGATAGGACTTCCATTTTGGCATATGGAGAGAGGCAATAAGTAAATGCACAGCAAAGTCAGCCTTCTGTATCCTGCATTCTGCATCTATGGATTAAATCCACCATGGATGGAAAATAGTTGGGGAAAAATTAGTATCTGAACTAAGTATGTAGAGACATTGTTCTTGTTGGTATTCCCTAAACAATAGAGTACAACAACTATTTGCATGAAATTTACATTGCATAAAGTATTAAAAAGTAATATAGAGATGATTTAAAGTATATGAGAGGATTGTGTAGACTATGTGCAAATATGATGCCATTTTATAGAAAGGGTCTTCAATGCCTGCAGATTTTGGTTTCCGCAGTGTCTGATCCCACATGGATACCCAGGGATGATGACTGACTATCCATCTCTGAAATGTTAGATACTTATGAGGGCTGAGGGGGTGGAAATCAAAGCAAAGAGTGAAGAAATGCCAGGGAAAAGGGAGTTGCAATTTTAAATAAGAAAGGAGAGGAAAGCCTAACAGAGCAGAAACTGAAGTTGGGGGAAGGACTGTGCAAGTATGCAGGGGAAAGTCCCCGAGGGGAACATCCCCTTAAAAGGACTGACTTGTGAGCACATCTGGGGTGGCCAAGGTGCAGCAAGGAGGGAAGGGTATCCAGAGAGAAGCGAGGAGAAGGAGTGGACTGAGAAGAGATAGAAGTTCTGGGGTACAGCTCCAAAAAGCCCTGGTAGTCAAGTAAAAGGACCCTGCCCTTTCCTGAGTTGACAGGAAAGCCATTGAGCGGCTTCAAGGGCAGAAACCATGTGTTTTGACTGAAGGTCCAGTAGGGTAAAAACGCTGGCTGCTGGGTTGAGAAGAGGCAGTAGGGAATGAGGGGGAAGTGGGGGTACTCATCCAGAGTCATTTAAACAAAACAGAGGAGAAATGATGACAGGTCACACACCACTCCCCCCCCATGGCAGCAGTGGAGGTGGTTGGAGCCTTGGGATGTTGTGAAGATGGAGCTGACAGTAGGCACTGATGGACTAATGGACGGGGTGTGGAAGATGAGCCAATAAGGACACAAGGCTAAGACAATGTGAAGGTGCTGTGAACCATTTTACCAGAGGAGATTGTGAGGAGGGGGGGTTGGCAGAATCAGGAGTTAGTTTTTCAACATTTTATCCATTTTCTAGGGCTACTGTAACAGAGTACCACAAACTGATGGTTTAAAACAGCACAAATGTATTCTCCCAGCTCTGGAGGGCAGAAGTCTGAAATCAGGGGGTTGTCAGGACCATGCCTCCCTGGAGTCTGGTAGAAGCCATCCCCACCTCTTCTGAGCTTCCGGCGGGAGCCAACAATCTTGGGTGTTCCTTGAATCACAACCTCATCACTCCAGTCCCTGCCTGTGTTGTCATGTGACATTCTACCTGCATGTCTATGTTTCTTTTTTTTTAAAGACATCAGTCAGATTGAAGCAGGGACCATCTGAATGACCTCATCTTAACTTCCTTCCTTCTTCAAAGACTCTGTTTCCAAATAAGGTCACAAGTGACAAGTGTTGGGAGGTAAGACTTCCATGGAACTTTGTAAATGACAGAATTCTTCCTGTAACAGACATAAATTTGCTTTTAACATTAAGATTCCTTAGGCATCTATGTTAATAAGGTGGTTGGCTATACAAGTCTGGAGTTCCAAAGGAAGATCCAAGTTAAAAAACACTTAAGATTGTTTAATCAGGCACCCACTTTTTTTTTGGGGGGGGGGGAGTGGGGAATAAACCTGGAAAAACTAGAAAGCAATCAAGATTTCTTTCTTTATAATAGTGGAAAAGAGGAATCAGCAGAAAATGACAGAGTAGATGAAAGCTGCATTCCAAGCTGTCCCATAGCTCAGGACAATAGCAGCAGGTGTGCCGCTTCTCTGTGAGAACTAATTAGCGTACATAACTCCTGCCCCCACCATTAATGCTGATACAGTCGTCACTGCTGTGGATGATAGAGTCGACACCTGGGGTAAGCTTCAAAGCCACATCTAGTTCCTGGTCATTGTTTTTACTGTTGACAATTTGCTGAACCCATCATTCCTGTTTATTGGTAGTAATTAGTGTTGAAGATATCATAGTAGGAACGGGGCATTTACTTTAATGCTGAGTCTTGTTTGCAACAGTCATTGTAATTGTTCATTTCACCCCATTCTGTGAGGTGCTGGGAACCTTCAGGGACACTGAAAGTTCACAAGTTAGGAACTCTGCTGCTGAGCTGAACACTCTCTGACATTACTCCAACTCAAAGAAGTAAGGAAACAAAAGCCCCGAAACCAACATCGAGAACCCAAGGAGGAAAAACCAGAGAGGGACCGCATGCCCCACCCCTTGGCATCCACTCATACTTCAAACACAGAGAGAAGTCCCAGAACAAATAAGATGATTACACACAAAAGGACATGCATGCAAAAACAAAAGAATCCATCTCGATTGATACACAAGTCCATGACCTCTGAAAACAGGAGAAAACAGGATTCTCCCCAAATCCACAATTCCCCAACAGAGGATCCCAATGATAGGGACATGGACAAAATCCCAGAGAAAGACTACTTTAAAAAAACTATTTATTAAAATATTCAATGAACTAAAAGAAGATCTAAGGAGGGAATTAAGAGAACAATTATGGGAGACGGCAGACCACTTTAATAAAGAAATGGAGTGGAAAGAAATCAAGCAAAATTCCTAGAAATGAAAAAACCCAATCACTCAAATTAAAAACTCATTTGAAGACCCCAATAACATATTATATTTGCATAGAAAATAGAACATCAGCCCTTGAAGACAGGCTATATGATCTTGAGCACACAGAAGGCAATAAAGGAGATAAATTATAGGACATGACCAGAATATACAAGAACTCTGGGACAACATTAAAAGACCAAACCTGAGAATCATTGGATGGAAGAGAACACAGAGACACAAACTGAAAACATAAAGAACATTTTCAATGAAATTGTTACAGAAAAGATTCCCAATATCAGAAATGAGATAGACATCCACATACAGGAGGCTTACAGGACTTCAAATAGATTTAGTCAAGTGAGAAGCTGACCAAGACATATCATAATGAAAATGCCTAACCTAGAAAATAAGAAAATAGTATTAAAAGCTGCAAAGGAGAAACATAAGGTCACATGTAGAGGCAAACAAATAAGGCCCACTTCTGATTTCTCAGCTCAGACTCTAAAATCAAGGAGGGCCTGAATTGTGATATTTCAAGCTCTAAAAGAAAACAACTACCAGCCAAGGTTACTATACCCAGCAAAACTCAGTTTCAAATTTGAGGGGGAAATGAAAATTTTTCATGATAACAATAAACTAAAAGAATTAATGAGAAAACTAAGGCCCACACTACAAAGATTACTCAAAGATAAACTGCACATAGAACTGAAAAACAGTTACCAAACAGAGGGTGTTCAATAGAAGAATAATCCACTGAGAATCAAGACAGGAAAAAATACAGCAAGAAACCAAAATACCAGGAATGAAAAGACATAGTTTAGCATAATGGATCAAAAACCAAAATCCAACAATATGTTGTTTATAAGAGATTCATAAGTAAAGACATCCACAGGTTGAAGGTGAAAGAATGGAAAAAAATATTCCATATATAAGTACAACAAAAACAATCATGAGTATCTATTCTCATATCTGAAAGCAGATATTAAGCAAAAATTAATCAGAAGAGACCAAAAAAAAAGGTCACTATTTGCTAGCAAAGGGAACAATCCATCAAGAAGACATAACAACATAAAGATTTAATTTACTCAATTATATGAAAAATATACTACCTGACATTAAATTCCACATAGACCCCAACACAATAATGCTGGGAGATTTTCATATACCTTCATCACTAACAGACAGGTCATCAAAACATAAAATCAATAAACATGTCTCCAACCTAAATAAAACTATAAGTCAAATGGACCTAATGGATATCTACAGAATATTCCATCCAAACAGCTGAATTTACCTTCCTCTCAGCTACAAAAGAAACTTTTTACAAAATAGATCATATTCTAGGCCATGAAGCAAATCAGCAAATACAAATAATAACAATAATAATCCTATGCATCCTATCAGACCGTAATGGAATGAAGCTAGCAATCAATAGGCAAAAAAAAAAATAGAAACCACATAAACACATAGAAATTGAATAATAGTCTCTTAAGTGAAGAATGGGTTAAAGAAGGAATTAGAATAGAAATTAAGAAAATCTGAGAAATTAATGAGAACAGATATATAATATTTAAAAATATATAATATTTAAAAATCTTTGGGGCAGTATGAAACAGTTCTAAGGGGAAAAAGTATAGCATTGAGTATCTACATTAAAAATTGGAGAGATTTCAAATAAATAAGCTTATGGTTCACCTCAAAGCTTTGGAAAAATAACAAGCTAACACCAAAACCAGTAGAAGACAGAAAATAACTAAATCAGAGCTGAAATCAATGACACTGAGAAGAAGAAAACAATACACAGGATCAATGCAGCAAAGAGTTTGTTGTTTGAACAGGTAAATAAGATTGAACGACCCTTAGCCAAACTAACCAAAAGAAAAGTGAGAAGATCCAAATCAACAAGATCAGAGATGAAAAAGGAGATATCACCACAGACCCTTCTGAAATCCAGAGGATTATCAGAACTTATTTTGAAAATTTATACTCCAATTAACCAGAAAATCCAAGAGACATTGACAAGTTTCTAGGCACATATGACCTGCCCAAATTGAACCAGGAAGATATAAAAAAAAAAACCTACACAAACTGACATTAAGTAATGAAATTGAAACAGCAATTAAAAGCCTTCTAAAAAAGCAAAGCCAAGGACCAGATGGATTCTTAGCTGAGGTCTACCAGACCTTTACAGAAGAACTAATACCAGTCTTTCTCAAGTTATTCTATGAAGATGAAAGCAAGAAAATACACTTTATGAAGCCAGTATAACCCTGATACCAAAATGAGACAAAGACACATCAAAGAAAGAAAACTGTAGACCAATACCCCTGATGAGCATATACGTAAAAATCCTTAATAAAATATTAACAAACTGCATTCAAAATCAAATCAAAAAGATAATACACCATGATCAAGTGAGTTTCATTCCAGGGATGCAAGGTTGGTTCAACATATGCAAAGCAATAAATATAATCCACGACTTAATAGAATTAAGGACAAAAATGACATGATTATCTTAATATATACAGAATACACCTTTGATAAAGTACAACATTCATTCATGTTAAAAACATTGGAGAAGCTAGGTATTGAAGGAACTTACCTCAATATTATAAATACTATTTATGGCAAACCCAAAGCCTACATTGTACTAAATGAAGAAAAATAAAAGCATTTTCTCTAAAAACAGGAACAAGACAAGGCTGTCCACTCTCATCACTCCTATTCAATATAGTCCTCAAACATTACCAGAGCAACCAGGCAAGAAAAGGAAATTGAAGATATACAAACAGGAAAAGAAGAAGTCAAACTATCTCTGTTTGATGATGTTATGATTCTATACCTAGAACCCTCACCCCCACCAAAAAAAAAAAAAAAAAAAAAAAAAAAAA
>NW_025999949.1:18243570-18293303 GCF_001458135.2 Marmota marmota marmota
AAAAAAAAAAAAAAAAAAAAAAAACAGCAGAAGACTTCTAAAGTCTGAAAATGAGTTTAGCAAAGTAGCAAGATACAAGATAAACATCCATATATCAATAGCTTTTTTATACTCCAGCAGTAATTCAGCCAAGGAACTAATCAGGAAAACAAAAATAACCTCAATAAAATACTTGGGAATTAATCTAATTAAGGAGGTAAAAGAACTCTAGAATGAAAATTATAGAAAACTGAAGAAAGAAATTGAAGAAGACCTTAGAAGATAGAAAGACATCCCATGTTCCTTGATAGGCAGAATCAATATGGTCAAAATGGCCAGACTGCCAAAATTAATATACAGAGCCAATGCAATCACCATCAAAATACCAATGACATTCTTTACAAAATTAGAAGAAATAGACTGGCTTGCTCAGGACCCAGGCTCACAGGTCCATACCTCCACTGCAGACACCCACCAGAGCCCAACCTCTGGTACAGAACGGCCCCTTCCAACCAGAGACTAAGGCGGGAGGCCAGGCCCAGCCCAGATCGCCCACACTGGACCCAGGCTCATAGTTGATCCAGGTCCATCTCTCTACAGGAGAGGCAGACACCCGCTGGAGCCCAACCTCCTGCACAAGTCCACCCCTTCTGAGCAGCAGACTACCATGGAGGGTAGGCCCAGCCCAGATCTACCCACACTGACTAGTGTGGGACCCAGGTCCAGGGCAGAACCAAGTTTGCCTTGCCCCTCCCCCAACTGGGAGCCTAAGCCTAACCCACTTGCATCTTGAGACACTGCAGTTATTGCCATAGACTTTCCCACACAGTAGCCCCTACTTTTTTGACAACAGACAGGGCCTAGAAGCAGCTGCATCTCAGAGCAGGCATCCCAAAGGGAGTGTGAGGCTCACCCTTTCAGCCCCATCTTGGAGCTGCTTCCATCTTGGAGCACCTCAACTATTATCTCAAGTTACCTCGGCTATTGCTGCCACCACTTTTAGTTGCAGTAGCATACATAGAGGGACACCAGCAGGGTCTGGAAGCCCAATAGCAAGGTGAGGTATAGACAGTCTGCAGAGGTACTACAAGAATATAGGGTAGAAACTATACTATCTCAGATCCACACTGCAAGAAAGGAAGACACATAGACAACATGAAAAAACAAGGGAGGAAAGTGCCGCAAACAAACCAGAATACTACAATAACAGAACCCATGGACAGCGCAGTTGGTGAAATGTCAGAGAAAGAGTTCAGAAGGTTCATAATTAAAATTATCTGTGAATTAAAGAAGACCTAAATGAGCAAATACAGGTAAAAACTGATCACTCCAACAAAGAGATAAAAAAGCAAATACAGGTAGCAAAATATTTCTTCAAGAAAGAGAGAATCTGAAAAAAAAATACCAATCAGAAATCCTTGAAATGAAGGATACAATAAACCAAATAAAAAGCTTAATAGAAAGCATAACCAACAGACTAGATCACTTGGAAGAAAGAACATCAGATAATGAAGACAAAGTATAAAATCTGGAAAATAAAGTTGATCACACAGTGAAGATAGTAAGAAGCCATGAACAGAACATCCAAGAATTATGGGACAGCATCAAAAGACCAAATCAAAGAGTTATTGGGATAGAGGAAGGCACAGAGTTTCAAACCAAAGGAATGCACAATCTCTTCAACGAGATAATATCAGAAAATTTCCCAAGCAAGAAGAATGAATTGGAAAACCAAACATAAGAGGCTTACAGGACACCAAATGTACAAAATTACAACAGATCTACACCAAAGCACATTATAATGAAAATACCTGGTATTCAGAATAAGGATAGAATCTTAAAAGCCACAAGAGAGGAATTACATTACCTATAGGGGGAGACCAATTCATATCTTAGCAGATTTTTCAACACAGACCCTCAAAGCCAGGAGATCAAGGAACAACATATACCAAGCTCTGAAAGAAAATGTATGTCAACCAAGAATCTTATATCCAGCAAAATTAAGCTTTAGATTTGATGATGAAATAAAAACCTTCCATGATAAACAAAAGTTAAAAGAATTTACAATTATATACTACACAGATACAGCCATCTCAATGTTTATAGCAGCACAATTCACAGTAGCTAAGTTATGGATTCAACTTCTATGCCCTTCAGTAGATGAATGGATTAATAAATTGTTGGAGTTCTACTTATAAAAAGAACAAAATTATGTCAAATGCTGGTATTTGGATGGAAATGGAGAATATCATGCTAAGTGACACAAGCCAAACTCAGAAACTCAAAGGTCAAATGTTGTCTCTTATATGTGGAAGCTAGAGCAAAATAAAGGGGGAAGGAAGGATGGAATAACATAAAGAGCCAATCAAATATAAATTAGTAGATGAGCAAAAGAAAGTCAAGTAGAGTAGAGGAATGAGAATGGGAGATGGGAGGGAAAGGGGGAATCATGAAATGAAATCAATTTCCATGTATGTATAAATTTTTCAGATGAACTTCACTACTATGTATAACTATAAAGCTCTAATTAGAAAATAAAAAACTGAAAAATACAATCCCTGACTTGAAGGGACTCTCATGAGAGTCTAATGGGACAATGAGTGTAAACATCCTCTAGGGAGTTTGAGAAACCATGTAAATCAATACTCTTCAAGTTGCCAAGTAGACATACTGCTCTGAATTCAGCATCACATATATGGCACAGATTTTTTAATATAATACAATTTATATTATATCACTGGATTGTATTTAACCTAATTTGAGTCTGCCTTGGGGGCAGCTGGTACATACAATAATGATAGATTATACGTTGGCACAGATTCTTTTAAAAAGCAAAAGAAGAGTTGGAAGTTAGTAATTGACTTGAGGACTTTCAGAGCCTTAAAATTTCTTTAAGGCAAGGCCCAAAGGCTGATCTCACCATTTAAGTAAAATTGCAACTCTAAACTCAAGTGGAAATTCAGCATGATTCCTAGCAAAACTAAGGAAGTCTTTTTGATTGTTTAAAGTATATATTGAGAACTTATTTTAGGCCAGGCATTGTACAGAGATGGATTATGATGGCAAATGTGACCCAGCAGCTGTCATTAAAGAGAGAGAAGTACAAGTCAATAAGAACGGTGGCTGTGCTCTGCTCTAAAATACTCCATGATGTATAGAACAGTCGTTCTCAGACTGTTCCCGACCCTGATTTACTTACTACATTTTAAAAGCAGTAGTTTGCTATGAATTACTCCATTTTGAGTTTAAGTTCTAAGGTAGAACAACTCTATACCTTGTTTGTGTAAGTGAATAACCCCATCTTCCTAGCACAACCATAACACACAAACTGAATTATGCTAATAAAAATGACCACCTTCGAATTTATCAAATTAATCAGAAGCGCACAAATGCATGGGTGTATCAAATTCATAACGGTAAAACCAGGTTCATGAGGTTATAGAACACCCAGACCACTAAATGAAGCAACCTTCTCAGCTGAGTCCCATAAAATGAGGAGCACTCTGAGAATAGACATGATAGCACCTTAACCATGTCACCCGGTTACTTGTCAGATGCCTTGTCCAGGAAAATTGCCACAGGGAAGAACATCTCAAACCTCTGTCCTTGGGCTTCAGTGTAGTGTGGTTTCTCCTGCCTGTGATGACCACACATGGCCTACTCTGAGCTGACATCTTAAGCTGACACTCCAGGCTGACCCTCTGAAACTGCCATCCATCCAGATGATCAAGGCTAGAATAGAGAGACCCTCTTAGAGTAAGTTGCTGCATTTCAACAGCTCTGTGCCCTGATCAGGTTCTTTGGTTGGTTCCTAATCTTATCTGACCACCTAGATCTAGTGACTCTTTTCATTTAATATCTGTTCTTAGTTCAGCCTCCTGAACCCCTGTGGCAGCTTTAATCCTTTTTTATTCTTTCTTTAAGACTCAAATATGATAAATGTAAATTATGACATATGTAAATATAAATCATGATAAAATAAGTATATATATTTATGTAATTATGATTTGTGATTTGAGTGTTATAGATATTAGTAATTAAGATTGGAATAAAAGAAGCTGGGTTTCCCTTGCTTATGTCTGTCAGGTGGCCCTTGAGTGTTCAGTGAACTGCCATCACTTAAGTGGTATATTCTGTGAATTTGTTGCTGTTCAATAAACTCTGACTCTGTGGAAAGACACAAACATGTTTGGTCTATGATAATGACATAGCTCACTCAGTACATAAGCACACAATTAACATAGAACAAGTTGATTTTAGAGATGAGCAAAGTAAAATGAAAACACTGGGAAAGGCTAACTAATGTGGCCCCAAAGAGACCAAGAATCACAATGCTTGGTGGAAGTGACATATGAGATTGAAGGATGAATTAGAGTCAATTAAGGAAAAAGAGAGAGAGAGAGAGACAGAGAGAGAGGAGCATTCCATGCAGAAGGGCCCACTTGTAACAATTCAAAAGACGGGGCGACAGGTTCAGGAGCAAAGTGGCGGCATGCAGCTGCACAGGGAACATACAATGGTGGTGTAGGGTCAGTACTGCTGTTGCTAGCAGGGCCCATTATGAAGTTCTTCTGTGTCATGCTGAGGATTTCAGTTTTGCCCTAACAGGTTCAAGCCTATCCCAAACCAGGTCGCACCTGGCCAGCTATCTTCTTATAAGTTCTTGGTCTTCACCTATAAACCTTTTAGTTGCTGTTGTTCTGACTTAGCTGCTGTGGAAGAGTCTGTCCAATCATCTTGCTATATCATCTTAGTCTGAGAAGTCTAGTGCTTCATTTAAGGAGCACATGAAAAGTCGTCCACAGACACTCAGAGAGAGCAGGTCCTACTTTTAAGACCACATTTCTTCCTTTTTCTGCCAACCATAATTTCTCATAATCCCCTGGTTGGCTACAAGATGTCCTGTGACCTAGTATTCTAACATGACACCTATCTGTGAATGGTTGTCTTTTTTTTTTTAATCTGTGAAATGAAAGAGAGTCAGAAGTACCTCTCCCTTTTTAACTTTTGCTAACAGATTAGCAAAAATACCGTTTGATCTATGTGCCCAGTGTTCTTCAGTCAGAAGTACTGTATTGATGCAAGAGGAAGAAAAACCAACCCAGGAGCTGACTTGCTGTGCCGCTGGGGGAAGCTCTTGAGGAGCATTTATGATTGCCTGGCCATTTTGAATTTACTTGAAGAGTGAAGTTTCTCTTTCTTTACATCACAAGCTAAAAGGTATAGCTATATATAAGACCATCCACAAAATTTCCCATTAACCTGTAAAATTCAAAATTCTTCTGATAATTTGAGCTATATTTTGGATACTTAACCTGAAGACGGTCTTCAATGGAGAATTTACTTCCAAGAGTAGAAGTTACCAGAGGCTTGGGAGGGGAAGGGGAGGAGGACTAGGAATAAAATAGGTTCAAAGCTGGACAGGAAGGATGCACTCTAGTTTTCTAGTGCAGAGTATGATGATGATCATTAACAATAATGAATTATGTATTTCAAAATAGCTAGGAGATTATTTTTAATATTTCACCACAAAGAAATGGTATTTGAGGTGATGGGTATACTAATTACCCTGACTTAATCACTACAAATTCTATACATATGTTGAAATATCACACTATAATGCATACATTTGTGAAATTATCATGTGATAAAATTGGAACTAAAACAGGATTGGGTTCAAAACTGCAGCAGAACAAATCTGTTTGCTTGTTGTGTAAGTCACAGTCAGGAAAGAAATTCTAAGGTGGAGCAACAAAGAGCTACGAAGTAATTCCACTGTCTGAATATTAAATGTGTTGATGGTAAGGAAACATTTTGCAGTTGCTCTGGTGAAGGCAGCTTTTAGCTTGTGATGAGAAGGGAGAAAAACTTCACTCTTCAGACAAATTCAAAATGGCAGGCAAACATAAATGCCCCTCAAGAGCTTCGCTTACCACAGAGGCACATTAAGTCAGCTCCCAGGTTTGTTTTCCTTTCATCTTGCATCAATACAGTACTTCTGACTGAAGAAGACTGGATACACAGATTGTATCATATATCAGGTGGTGTTTGGATTGCAGAATAACATCAGCAGCTAACACTCATGGGTCATCACGTGCCCATTGCTAACCTGAGGATCTTATGTGCATTAGATTCAACCTTCATACTGACTTCAGACTCTCAGGATCACCATTGTTCCAATGTGAAAATGGGGTTCAAAGAGATTAGAGGACTTGTGTGAGGTAATTCCCCTGGGAGCACAGCCACATTCAAACCCAAGCAGGCTTTTCCCAGAGGACAGCCAATCTTGGTATCCAAAGCATCTATCAAGGTCACGATTCTGAACCAGAGGCAAGGAGCTGAGTAGGTACAGATGAGATGAGGAGGAGCTGAGATGAGCACAGAATAAATAAAAACACTGGGAAAAGCTAACTAATCTGGTCCCCAAGAGACCAAGAATCACAATGCTTGATGGAAGTGACATATGAGATCGGAAGGATGAATTAGAATCCATCAAGGAAAAAGAGAGAGAGGTCTTATCACAGCCATAAGTAACACTGGAATATTTTACAGTGGAGAAACAAGAATATTTTCCATGGATGTGAAGTTACCTCTGTTCTTGTACTTCATCCTGATTTCAGTTTTTGGTTTTTGGTTTTTGTTGTTTTTTTTTTTTTTTTGTCCTCCTTCGGGATACTTCATTCAAAAGGTACCAGACAAAGATGGATAGAAATGAATAAAAACAAACAAAACACTCATGTCTCCAGCTTAAATAGAGTTCCATCTTAAAGTTTATGGGTTCAAAGCCAAACATACCCAGAACTCAGAAGAGCTCCGGTCACTCACAGTGGATAGCTGTCATCAGTTGATCCAGTCTACTCGTCAGATGGTCCCAAGTCAAGACTTCAGTCTTACATTAGGATGCTTTTTTAGGGAATTGGTGTCGGAATTTATATTTACATAGAAAAGTGACATGTGAGAATTCTTTTTCTGCAACATTGTTTTTCTCTTTTGACCACTTGGTGATTTCCAGGTTGATTAAATCCAGATTAGTCCAAGCCTCCATTATTCCATGCTAAAAGGAATGCTCTTAACAGAGCTTTCAGCTGTTCCTACATCTAACCAGGAGAGGGCGATCAGAGCACATTTTTAAAGATTGTGTAGGCAGCTGCTCAAGGGTGGGAAACTTCAGAAATATTTTCCGTTATAATATTATGTATTCTTGAGTCTCTTTCCTCAGGGTAACATGAAAACACAAATTTTAAGGCCATATGTAACATGCTGTTCTAAGTATGAGCTGAGAGTTATGGCCCCTTTTATGGCACTAGACGGAGCCTAATCATGAAAAGCAATGGATAACAATAAATGTACTCACAGTGCCTATTTCCACCTAAAGTGGGGTGTGTAAAAACATGGATGTCATTCATGTCCTTGAGACAGTAACTATATTACCAGTAAGAGATATATTTTCAGCACCTTTCAGTATTTTCCACTGTTAATCCAGATGCAACTTTGGAATATGTGAATTGGGTTCCCTTTGCAAAACTTGGCTTTTCCTATGGAGGTTGGGCACTGTTAGTTTACCCTTTGCTAAAAACGTTTGCAGCAAGTACATATTTAATAACAACACAGAATTAGGTCCATTGCACATTCTATGCAAGTAGCAAAAGAAAAAGAAAAAAAAATTTTATACTAAATTTATTTTTGTCTCTGCCTTCTTGACTGAAGACACAGTTATTCTCCCAACCATTTTATCAGGTGGCTTTAGGGTTGGCAGCCAGGTAAAACTTGTTTCATATTTTGGATCAGATGGGATTTGGGGCAAGTCTCTTCCTTTCTGGGTCAGTTTTTTTTTTTTTTTTTCTGCTGTCTGGAACATGAGACTTACTCTGATCTCCCTGGGCAGAAAGAAGCAAAGCAGGAGCTATCACTGCAGCTGTTGTTTGTCTCATCATTTTGGCCAAACTAGACAGATTTTAACCAGTGACTTTCCTGAAAAGGTAGATGAGCCTTTGCTTTGCTCTGATAATAGAGACATTGGCCAAATATTCCTGGCTTCTGTCTCAGTTTTCAATATGAAGAGGAAGCACTCAATTTTTTTCATTCACCCTAAAATTGTTGTATGCCTCAAATTTCCTTTTTTACATGAAATGCATTTCTTCTATATGCCTTTCTTCTCTTCAGGAATACCAAATACAAAAAAATCAATAAGATATAATAACAGAAAATCTTTTTATTACTTTAGTGGGAATTGATTCTGTATAATAGTTACATACATACTCAGAACCTAGGAAACTTAATTTGGTTTTTAAATAATATTTTTAGCAAATAACACAAATATAATATGAATTCCTCTTAAGTGATGTTACATATTGCACTGCATTTTATAGATATAATTTTTTTGCAGAAATAAGGCTATCAATTTGAACAAAAAAAAAACACTTTCACAAAAATCATTTATTAATTACAACACTCTTTTTGTTGTTATTGTTTCATTTTGGTTTTGGTTTTGTTATTGGTACTGGGAATTGAACCCAGGGACATTTTATCACTGAGCTACATAGCCAGCCCTTTTTATTTTATTTTTTATTTTTACTTTTTTTTTTTTTGGCGGAGGTGGGGGTACTGGGGATTGATCAGGGGCACTTGACCACTGAGCCACATCCCCAGCCCTATTCTGTATTTTATTTAGAGACAGGGTCTCACTGAGTTGAGTAGCACCTCACTTTTTCTGAGGCTGGCTTTGAACTTGCGATCCTCCTGCCTCAGCCTGGGATTACAGGCATGAGCCACTGCGCCCGGATCTTTTTATTTTGAGACAGGGTATCACTAAGTTCCTGTGACTGGCCTTGAACTTTTGATTCTCCCACCTCAACTTTCTATGTGTTTAGGATCATGGGTGTGTGCCACCATACCTGGCTTTCAAGAGTCCTTTAAGAAGATAAATATTATTTGCAATCTTAAAAAAAAAAAAACTTATGCTAATGGATCACACCACTAGTTCTAAATAGAGGTAAGAAACCAGGTTCCCAGCCTCCTGGTCTAGTACTCTCTGTGTGATATGAGTGCATCTTCATACCCCTGTTACAAGTATTTTAAGTAAGAGTGCACTTCTAATGCATGGGCAAGTGTTCTCAGCAAGGGTGCCAGAGGATGGTGTGATATCCTTTTACCACTTTGATGTTACAAGTTCAGTGAATTTATAATGTGCCATCCCACCCAGAGGCAAGCAAAATCTCCTTATGAGGAGATTTAGGTAGATTTTGGTAACTCAAAAGGCAGATTCTTTCATCTTCAAACTAATAAGGGCTTTGTGTGGCTGCTTAGCTATTAGCAGTCACAAACTTATCAAAACTATGGACTATAAGAACCAGCCATCCCTTGGATGATAAGAACTGAAGCTATTAATTGCAAAGAACTGAGTTAGAGCAATTTATCTAGTTTTTCTATATGAAGGATTGGCATTTGTTCATCAGTCTCAGAAAATCCTACAGAAAGAAGGGTGATACTAGAATACTGCAAAAGAGTAATATGTATTCTTAACAGGGTGCCACCATAATATCAAGGGTTGACTACGTCAGGGTTATGCGACAGGGACTTTTCATATATTGCTTCATTCAATCTTCAAAACAACCCTAGGAGATAGGGACTGTCATCATTAAACCAGTCCAGATAAGGAAAAAAAGGTTCAAGGAGGCTCCCTTTGCATGATCCAAAGACTTTCACAGGAAGTTAATGAGAAAATAAGGTCACAATGGAGGCAGGAAACAAATTGAAACAGGCCTGGATGATAAGATATAGGTTTAATATTTTATTCTGTAAGCTCTGGAGAAACACTGTAACCCAAATGAGTATTTTAATAGGTTTATTTTAGCTGCTATGTGTGGGATGAATGACAAGAGACTGAGGATAGCAGCAAGCTAGTGCTACAATCTAGACATGAAGAGATGATGGTCAGGAGAAAGGAAGGCAGGAAGGAAAGAAAGAAGAAAGAAAGGAAAAATGAAGGAAAGATGGTAGGTGGTGAACAGGGAGAGGGTTCCATATTTAGAGGCTCAGAGTCTGGGAAGGGGGAAGAGAGTAGGGAGAATTGAGGTAGAATAGTGGGTACCAAAACAGCTAGAAGGAGTAAGTGCTAGTGATTTGCAGCACTGTGGGGTGACTATATTCACAATAATCTATGATATATTTTATAAGTTACTAGAAGAAAGGAGTTCAAAATCTCTATACCCAAAGTAATAATAAGGAGATGGAATCACAAACCTCCCTGATCTGATCAGCAAACACAGTACACATGTATTGAAATTTCACACTGTACTCCATAAATATGTACAATGACCATATGTTTAATCAACAATTTCTTAAACGTTAAAAGAGATGGAAATGCTAACTCACCTGATTTGATCATTTATTGTATGCATGTATCAAATTATCACACTCTTCCCAATAAGTACAAATAATTAAATATAATTAAATAGTGGTAATTTAAAAATGGATTCAGAGGCTCAGAGAATTAGAACTTCAGATACTGAGGAAGGGAAAATAAAACAAAATAAATGCATATTGCTGTAGACATTGCTTTTTAAAAAGCAATCTGTGATATTAATTGGTATGTTTTTTCTTCATAAATGTAAAGTTCTGAATATAGAAAAACAAGCTGAAAGTCTTCAAATCTGAAAGTCTGCTGGTTATCAAATAGTACAAATATTCCAAGACTCTGGGCACATGGTGAAATAGTCCTGCCAGAGCCCATGTGATGAGTTGGGGATATTTGACCTCTGAGATTAGAGATGGTTACATGGTTACTGCAGAACAACCTTTTGAAAAATTTATCCTGAATGATAACTAGTAGTTTGAATCATTAAAAAAAAAAAAAAAGTTTCCTGGAGTTGATGAGCCAACAGTGAATGCTTTAGTAAAGTGAAAACATATTGGATGTTTTATAGGAATCTTAATATGTGGAAGAGGAGTGCGTATGTGTTAGATATAAGGTGTCCCCCAAAAGTTCATATATGAGACAATACAAGAAGGTTCAGAAGTGAAATAATTGGTTTATGAGAGCCTTAACCCAATCAGTGAATTAATTCCCTGATAGGAATTAACTGAGTGGTAACTGTAGGCAGGTAGGAGGTGGCAGGAGGAGGTGGGAGTGTGACTTTGGGGTATATATTTTGTCCCTAGTGAGCAGAATCTGTCTGCTTCCTGGAGTCATGTCCTAAAGGGCTTTCCTCTGCCACACTCTTTCACCCATGATGTTCTGCCTCACCTCAAATCCCAAGTAATGGATTTGACTGTCTATGGACTGAGACCTCTGAAACTGTGAGCCTCCAAATAAACTTTTCCTTCTTAAAATTGTTCTTGTCAAATCCTTTGGTCACAGCAGCAAAAAAGCTGACTAAAACAGTATTCATGCATTTCTTAATTAAACAAAAGTCTATTGAAGGATATTATGGGTCAGGCATTGTTCTAGGAAATGAGGTCATAAACTTCCCGGCCTCTGTTCACAAAAAGCTAGACTCCTATATAAGAAAATAGTCATTACAAGTTACAATATAATAGGATTAGAAATAGTTCTGGGCTGAGGCTGGAGTTCAGTGGTAGTGTGCTTGCCTAGTATGCGTGAGGCCCTGGGTTGAATCCCCAGTACCGCAAAATAAATAAATAAATAAATAGGAAATTTAAAAAAAACAGTTCTGTAGGTGTGCAGAGGACGATAATGATCCCAGATGGGCATGATCAGAAAAACTTCCCAGAGAAGCAGATGTCTAAGCTCGGTTTGAATCATAAATATAAACTAATTAGATATTTGAAAGATAAGCGGTTTTAGAAAATGAGGATACCACATGCAAAGGAAGAAGTCAAAAATGGCTTAAATGTGTTGGGAGAACTATAAGTAGTTCCCAGTGATCAGGGTACAGAGTGGGAACCAGATGCTAGTCTGAAATTTAGAGGCCAGGTCACCTAGAGGGCAGTGTCTGTATAAAGGAGTTTGGACTTGATCTTGAGGGGGAGGAAAGCCCCAGGATTGATGCAGACTCATGATAGAGTTTCTTTGAAAAAGACATCTCACAGGAATGGGGAGAGTAAATTCTAGAGAGGACAGGCAAGAAAGTCAGGAGGTCCATGAATGATCGAGGCAAAGGCTGGTGACGTTCAGAATTAAAATGGTGGCAAAGTAAATGATGGAGAAAAGGAAATATGTGGGAAACATATACATAGGTATAATTGATAGAAGATAACATTTCAAGAGTCTCTCTCGGGTTCCTGAATGGATGGTGGTTCCTTTAATTAAAGTAAGGAGTGTGTGTAGTAAATAATAGGAGGAAAGACGGAGGGGTATATAATAAATTTAACTTGAAACTCATTAAACACAATTGATTTGAGAAATGTCTTAATAGGACAGAGATCTTGGAAGATCCGGATGAGTTGGAGATGCAGCTTTGCAAATGTGAGCATGCAAGTGGTAGTTTGGATTTTGTTTGTCCCCCAAAGGGACATCGTTTTTTGAAGACCTTTTCCCTGGTCAGTTGCACTATTGAGAGGTAGTAGAGAAATTTCTACATGGAGGAAGAAACTAGTCATGGGGGTGTGCCCTTGAAGGGGATGTTGGCACTCTAGCCCCTCCTCTTTCCCTCTGTGCTTCCTGGTTACCTTGAGATATGATGCTTCCCCTACCAAGCTCTCCCACCATGATGGGCTGCCTCACTATAGGTTCAGGAGCAATGGGCCAGCTGACCATGGACTGTGTGCCAAAATAAGTGTTTCCTCTTTTAAGTTGCTTCAGACATTTTTATTATAATAATAATAAACGAGAACAGTAGGTGTTTTACTAACTTATCCAAGGAAGATATACAAGAGAGGAAGACAAGAGGAAAACCAACAAAAAGGGAATGGGTGGAGGAAAAAGTAACCCAAGAAAGAAATCAAGAAGAGCTATCCCGAGGGTTAGATACAATGTGGCTTAATGAAAATCAGAAGAAAGAGAGAGACACACCAAGACCTACCCAGGGAAAGTGCTCCATCCATCAAATGTTACAAAATGCTACAAAGTCATTTAAGAACTGAGGTGGGCTGCCCAGTGCAAGATGTTGGGATGATGAGGTCGCAAATATGCCAAGGATGGATAGAACATATTCATTTTACAATTGGTTATTAAACACTATAGACTTTCACAAAAGAAAAAGATAAGAAAGTGAATTTCAGGTACCTTGACATTAATAAAGAAAAACGATTCAACTTATTCAATGACATCCCAGATGCCATTCCCTTTTTTGTTCTTGTTTTTTGTTTGTTTGTTTGTTTGTTGTTCCTTTATCCAAAATGATCCCAATCAAATCCTCCATTCTTTACCCATTACTGCAAAATCCCAGAAACTATGGAAACTGAGCTTTTTCAAAAACACCACCTGATCTAGACCTTACCGAGACCATTTAAAACATTCATGTATTTTACTGCAGAAATATGATTATAGGGTGCTACACTCTACCCCACTTTTGGTAATATAGGGTACATGTTTTATGCTCACTTCTTTGAATCCCCCAAAAAATTAAATTTCAAAATACATATAACTGCAAAGTTTCTAGATGGGACATTATGGACATGTGGAATTCTAACACAACACCTCAGAAAACATACTGTATATGTTTTTCTTTCAGGATTAGGCACTGCTGATCAGAGCCATATATAATATTTATTTTGAGTGTGAAACTTTCTGGCAGCAACCAAGTTATTGCACCAAACAACAGTCTATTTATCCCTCTCTATGGCAACTATCACCACTGCTCCAGTGCACTCACACACAGAGGCGTCAGGAGACTGGAGGGTGCTCCTCAGCTTGCAGAGAGATGTCCTGTCCTGGAGTTGACCTCAGTCCCCTGAGCATTCTCTTCGCTTCCTTTGCTCTATGGCCCAGGGTCTGCTGGCTCCCTTTTCTGCCCTGCACCTGGGCTTGCTTCCGTTTTCTTTTCCATGAAATCCTAGGCCAGAAGAATCTTCCCATTCTCATTTGGCAAGCTTGGGATCATTACCATTTCAGAGCTGGAAAAAAAAAAAAAAAAAACTTGGAGAGAACATTGAGTTCAATCCCCTCCTTTTAGAAATGAGAATACCAAGGAGCAGAGAAGTGAAGGGACTTGGCCACATCAACTAGGTGATTTATGACAAAGCTAGGACTTCAATCCAGGCTGCTATTTCACTTTCCCCATCAAGAGATTCAATATCAGACGAATGGGCTCCTTATGTATAGTTAGGTATGGACATTTTCATTTGGCTTTTCGTTGATGTTGTTGGATTATTTATTTTACTATCCAATATTTATTACCTTTTCTTTAGGAATAATTCCTCAAGTTTCCTATGAACTGTCACTTCTCCATTTTTATTCTTGGGGTTTAAGCAAAATTCATGCAAATCCCTTGTTCCATGGATAACATGGAATATTTAGCTACATAACTGAGGACTGGCCAATCACAGGACCACATTGCTTAAGCACTCTGATTGGCTCAGGAATGATCTCCTGACCCAATCATTGGTCTAGGCAGTAGCAATATAATCACTGCAAATCTTTTTAATCTCTTATTTGGCTTCAGTGGATATACTGAATAACCTGACCTCAAGTTTCTTAAAAGCATTTTCCCATTATATGAAGGCAAGAGAAGAAGCCAAATCTTGGAGTTGGAAAGACACTGCATTCTAATGATTTGAGTTTCTAAATTTGAATGTTTTGTTTGAGTCTCTGAATTTTCCCATACCTTGACACCCCTCTACCTGACTTCTTTTCAACCATATAAACCAATCAGATCATTCTTTTCTTAAGCCCAGTTTGGGTCGATTATTTAATCACTGGCAACCAAAAGTGCTTTACCCCATAAAATGACATCTTACAAAGTCTATTCAAGCAGTGTTCATTTAAGATTAGATGATTTTTTTTCTAAAGGTCTAATATTTCTAGAGCCTTTGAAATTTGATAACTTGCTACATTGAAGTGAAATGAGAATGTAAGCAGGGTGACACTCTTGCCTCAAGTAACATGCTATAGTTTTCTACACTACATGACCATTGGTCATGTTACCAAAGCTTGATTTTCTTACATCATGTTTGTGTGAATATATTTGGCTAATTTGATACTTACACAAGCATCATAAATTTTTATGTTATAAACTGAACTCAGAATTGGGATTTTTCATTTATTTGTGTTTATGAAATCATAATTTCCTGTTCTTAAGAAGAAAAAGTTAAAAGTCTTCTAAAGTTAAATAGTTGTGTTATTTTTTAAAACTAATAAGTCTCAAGAGGTTTCTTAAACTTCAAACTACTGTAAAAGAATGATATGGTAATTAGTTAAATGCAAATGAATCAGAACCATCCAGATTGTTTGCCTTCAAATCCACATGAGTTCATAAACCAAAGGGAAAGATTTTGATTTGGAAAAAACCCATGGGAAAATGGATAATATTTAGTATGTTTGTCTACCCTAAATTAGGTCACTTTTATTGAATAATTACTTGATCTGCATATGGAAAGTGCCTTCCCCTGGCCTCAAAATGAGGTTTGTCTGAGTTAAACCAGGGGAGGAAGGCCTGTGTTAGCTAAGTCAGAGCATCTGCCACAACTCAAGAGGTGGCAAACCAAAGGTCACCAAGCATTTTGGTTATAGAAGACAAGGACAGGGGTTGCTTAAAGACAGTGACAGTGATTGCTCGTGTACATCATCTTTTGAAAGGAAACTTGATTTCTTTTATTCAGTTTCTTAAACACCTGCCTGCTTGTTTCTCTCCTTATTTCTGAGTTTGATTTGCTGCTTCTCCAACTTTCCATGCTACTCTTCCCTTTATCTTGCCCTTATTTACCTCTATCTTACCCCTTTCTGTATCTTGACATTACCAAGCTCTTTTGTATCTCAGGATCTTTTCCTAAGCTATTCCCTTTGCCTAGAAAGCTCTTTTCTTTACTCTGCAAATTGGCCCATGATCTTCTCAGAGGGCCCTTCCTTGCTCACCCAACCTTGTGTAGTCCATGCCCATGGTCCTTTCACATATCGCCCTGTTAACTTGCTTAAGGGCTGTTACAGTTATTACACATCAGATGTATTTACTTTTTTGATCTATTATTCCCTTTTCGTATGAGCTCCTAAAGTGCTAAAGATAATTTTCTCTTTTGTTCACTGATAGATCTCCAGAGTCTGGAGCATTGCCTCTTCCACAAATATGTATTGTTTGTCATAGCAAATAAATATTTGTGGAGTGAATTAGGGAGCAAAGAACTGAAGGATGCAATTGCACAAATATGCTTTCTTTTCACCTTTTTTTTTAAACTAAGGTTTTCCTTTACCTTAAAGATTGAACAAAGGGAAGGTTAGTGTGCTAAGGTTGAAGGAAGAAGGTGGTACTTTCCTGATTTAACTTTCACTAAGTTGCACCAAGAAAAGCCACATGGGTGAGAAACTAGAAGCTTTGCTACTAAGATGAAGAACATCTTGAGGATGTCACTTGTCACCATTTTTTCCAACATCATAATAGACATCTTAGACATAAAATAAAACAAGAAAAGAAAGAAACAGGTGTGCAGATAGTGCAGGAAGAAATAAAATTATCTTTGTTCATGGACATCGTTATCATCAACATCATCTCTGCAAAAAATCTAAAAGAATCAACATCAACAAAACTCCTGGAAATCATAAGTGATCATACCAAGGTGGCAGAATGGGAGGATTCAAATGCAAAAGTCATATGTTCGCTTATATACTGATAATGAACAATTAGATTTGGTCACTGGAAACACAAAACCACTTGAATGATCTCTCCAAACATGAAGCACTTAGGTATAAATCTAGCAGTATATTTATATGTGTGTGTGTGTGTGTGTACATATATATGAATGTGACGAAAACTACTAATTCAGATAAAAGAAATTAAAGAAGAGCTAAATAAATGGAGAGACATCCCATGTTCATATATAGGAAGACTCAGTATTGTCAAGACATCAGTTCTTCCCAACTTAATCTATAGATTCAGTGCAGATGCAATCAAAATTTCAGAAAATTATTTTGTGAATATCAGTAAATTTACAAAAAGAGGCAAAAGACACAAAATAGTCCTCACAATATTCAAGGAGAACAAAGTTAGAAGACTAACACTACCTGATTTCAAGACTCACTATGAAACTATAGTAATCAAGACAGTGTGACATTGGTGAAGAATCAGACAACCAAATTAGTAAAACAGAATGGAAAGTCCAGAAGTAGATTCACTTAAAATTTTCAACTGATCTTTGACAAAGGAACAAGGGCAACATGATGGAGAAAATATTGTCTTTTCAATAAATGTTGCTGGAACAACCAGACAAACATATGCAAAAAAAAAAAAAAGAAAGAAAGAAAGAAATGAATCTAAACACAGACCTTACACCCCTCATAAAATTAACTCAAAATGTGTCATAAACTGTTCTAGTCCATTTTTGTTACTATAATAAAAACCCAAGACTAGGTTCTTATAAAGAAAAAAGATTTACTGAGCTCAGTTTGGGAGGGTAAAAGTCCAAACAGCATACCACTAGTTCTGGTGAAGATCTCCTTGGCTAACCATCATGGCAGAAAGCAGAGGAAAGCCAGTAATGACCATCCAATAGGCCCCACCACTTAAAGGACCCGCTACCTCTATAGAACCACACTCAGACCAAGTCTCCAATATATGAATCCTTGGGGGACAACCCACCTCTAAACTATAGCAAGACCTAAATGTAAAATGCAGAATTGTAAACTCCTAGAAGATAATATAGGAGAAAACCCAAATGATCTTGGATTTGGCAACAACTGTTTAAATACAACACCAAGGGCACAATCCATGAGAGACATAGTTGATAAGCTGGGTTTCATTAAAATTAAGAAGTTCTGTTCTGTGAAAAAATGTAAAGTGAATAAGAAGATTAAACCAAATACTGGGTACAATATTCACACAACACACATCTTAAAGAGCTATTATCCAAATGTGCAAAGAACTCTTAAAACTCAATTAAAAAAAGAATTCCTCAGGAACCAAAGACCATAACAGATACCTTGAACCAAACAAGATATAAAGATAGCAGATAAGCATATGAAAAGAAAAGGCATATCATATCAAGGAAATGTGAATAAAACAACAATGAAATATAATGCACACATATTAGAATGGTGAAAATCCAAAACATAACACTACATAAAATCTTATTCATTGCTGGTGGAATGAAAACATCATATCCACTTTGAAAGACTATTTAGCAATGTCTTACCAAACAAAACATACCATATGATCCAGCAATTGTGCTCCTTGATATTTATCCCAAGGAGTTGAAGGCTTACATCAACCAAAATCCATCACACAGGTATTTTTTATCAACTTTATTCATAATTGCAAAAATGTGGAAGCAAGTCGTTCAGGAGATGAACAGTTAAACTGTTTCACGTCCAGTTTGTTATGGTTGGATATGAGGTTCCCCCTTAAAGCTCCTGTGTTAATGTAAGAATGTTCAGAAATGATTACAAGAGCTGTAACCTAATCAGTGGATTAATCCATTTGATGGATTAATAGTTTGGAAAGATTACTGGATGTTAACTCTAGGCAGGTGGTGCCTGGTGGAAGAAGTAGGTCGATGAAGGCATACATTTGGGTTTATATTCTGTCCCTGGGGACTCGCTGTCTCTTTGCTTTCTCATTGCCATGAGCTGGGCAGTTTTCCTCTGCCCTTCCCTTTCACCATGTCTCTGGCTCAGAATAATGAATTGGCCAACCATGGACTGAGACCTCTGAAATCATGAGCCAAAATAAACTTTTCCTCCTCTAAGTTATTCTCCTCGGGTATTTTGATCACAGCAATAAAAAGCTGACTAACACGATGAAATATTCAATGTTAAGAAGAAATGAGTTATAAAACCATGAAAATACAGTAATCACAAATGCATACTACTAAGTGGGGGGAAAAAAAGCGAATCCAAAAATGATACATAGTGTGTGATCCTAACTATACGACATTCTGTCAAAGGTAAACCTTTGGAGAAAGTAAAAAGTGTTTAATCAGTGTACAAACAGTGGTTGCCAAGAGATTATAGAGGAAAGATAAACTGATGGAAAGGAAAAGATGATAGACACGTCATTATATGTTTACCAAAATCCACAAAATGAAAAACACTAAGAGTGAAACTTAATGTAAACATTGGACTTCAGTGATTATGATGAGTCAGTGTGGATTCATCAACTATAGCACATGTACCATTCTGTGTGGTGTGGTGATATTGATAATGAGTTAGTTATACATCTGTAAGGCCAAGAGGTTTGTGGGAAATCTATGCCTTCTGCTCAATTTTATTGTGAACTTAAAACTTCTCTAACAACAAAGCATTTTTGAAAGAAAGAAAAGCAGCATGTACCATGTTTTTATGACTAATAGGTTAATTTTTAAAATGTCTTGTTTTAAGCTGCTATTACAGAATACCTGAGGCTGGAAAAGTTATAAGAACAAAAATCTATTTTCTCATGGTTCTGAAGTCTAAAAGATCCAAGATCATGAAATCAGCAGGTTCAACTGCTGGTAAGGGCTGGACACTCCAAAGGAAGGCACACCATGTTCTCATATGGCAGGAGAACACAGTAGCCACCCAACCAAACACAGCATGAAGCCCCTCTTACATGGGCCTTAACCCCACTGAGGGATTAATCTCACCTCTTAAGGCCCCACCCCTTAATACTATCACTTTGGCTGAGTGTTAAAGGAGACCTATTCCAACCACAGCAAATACATCATGCTGATTCGTTCCACCAATAGCAATACACGGCTTACTTACCTTTACAAATTAGTAGGGGTGGGGGTCAAGTATCCAGAATTCTAGGCTACAAGAGTGACTTCTATAATTTTTCTTCTGGATCTTTCCTTAGAAATGAGCCAGGAGAATAACCTATCCATAGATTGAAGAATACCATCATATACCCAGAGGAGACATGACAGAGCAGTAAAGAACAACAGAAAAGACATCAGACTGGATATTGTCCATGGTGAGGCCAATTTAAAATGTGTGTGTGTGTGCGTGTGTGTGTTTGTGTGTGTGTGCATGTGTGTGTGTATGTCATATGTTAACCAGCCTTCCAGCCTTCCATCTATGTGTACTGACAGAATAAGCCCGTAATAAACCATAACCCATTGTTCCATTTGGCTTTAGGACAACTCAGAGAACCAGTATATTAGGTGTATTTCATAGCCCCATTTTCTATGTGAGAAACTATCCTCTCCCAAGGTCTCAACTCAGGAATTCTGATGATAAGACAACAGAATCTACTCAGAGATCAGGCCAGCCATGGTACCAAATGAAAAAAGAAAACACTAGGAAAAGGGGATAACAATAAATTTATGCATATTATCTTAAAAATGATTTAGTTAAGTAATTTAAAATTATGTAATTAAAAATACAAGTTAATAACCTATCATATTTAAAGTTCATGCTGGTTTTATGGGTGAAATGAGAGTATATAAAGGTCTCCTGACTAGGAGGTGTCCATTTAGTTAATAAGATAAGAAAGAGACTCCATTCCTGTGGTAAATGACCTAAGGGGAGATAGGGAAGAAGGGAGCTGACTTTAGTAGGAAATGGAAGTGCAACTTGGAAAAGATGAAATTCAGCAGAACCAACCTGGAGGCACAGGTTCAATGGCAAAGTCTCAGCGTAAACTAACACAGAGACAAGGAGGAAAGTACGCCAGGTTTCAGGAAAGGAGTGGGCTTAAACAGAGGGATTTCCTTGGTGAGAAGAATGAGTTTCAAAGGATTTTGAAACCAAACTAAGGAAGTTGAGGTCATCGACAGTGTCATAGAGGCGATCACTCGTGTGGCAGACAAAGGGCCACAAGAGAAAAGGAAAAGACTTCGATAAAAAAGAGTAGAAGGGATTGGCAAAGGGAGGGTGAGGAATGGAAGGGGTTTTTATAGTGAAGGGTGAAGCCGATTCAAATACACAATCATCTTTCTTCAAAGACGCCATGGTTTCTGATCCTACAAAACTAGGACATATGATCAAACTTTTTTAGGAAATCCTGGGAGCACAGGTATGATGCCCATGAGCCACCCTGCTTACGTGTGGAGGCTTTAATATGTACACTGTGGAGTCAAAGCCTGGTGGGGTTTTTGTTGCTGTCTGTGTTGTTTTAATGGGTAAATGTATCCTTCAAGCAACTACAAATCTCAAGCATATCTTCAAGTAAATTAGGCTATTTTTAACAACATACATTTGAGATCTGGACATTAAGTGAGGATAGCAGAACTAGGAAGTCTGGAATAGAATTAGGGACATGTAATTTGTGAAAGTGGAGGCGTGACCATGGGAGTTGGACCAAGCAAGTGTGCTGTGGAGATCGCCGCAGGCTCGGTCTGCAGAGAAAGTGAAAACGATCTATTTGAGGAGTTTTTTTTGTTTTAGGATGAGTGTTGGGTGCTGTATTCAATTATTTCTTTTACCTTTTTGAAGAACTTGTTAAGGAGTTTTTACATTTATAAGAAAAGGAAGAAACATGAAGTCATGTGTCCAAGATCACATTAGGTAGTAAATCTAGGCTGATTCTTTTTATTTTCAGAATCCATTTCTTTCTGATCATCTCTAGGGTTCTCATCCAATTCAATTGGGCCAGGATTTCTGCAACTACAGAACAAATCAACTCAGTACAAAACAACATCCCTCACCCGTTCTGTCCTTCTACCGCCTATTCTTGATATTGCAGCCATAATGAGATTGTCAGACTAGAAACCAGATCAGTTCACACTCTGGCTGAAACTCTTCAATGACAAGACATCTTCCTTTGGCCAAAAAGCCAGTCACTCCCTAGCATGAGCTGTAAGTGACCAATCCATTATCCAGTTCTCATGTATCATCTTTAGAGAGTGATAAGGGAGGCTACTAATATGAATCTGGACAACAGGTCTGTTGGTGGAAGTTAGAGACCTTGAGATCACTCTGTTAGAGAGCTGTTAACTTGACAACCTCACCTATCACCTCCTGTTACTTTCTTGTATCTTGATGCGCTGAGCTACTAGAAATATCCCCTAAGTATTTGTTTTATGTTTGCTTCATTTCTGGGGACTTAGCACATGGTTTCTCATCAGCTCATCCTTCTTCACCAATTTTTCTTCACCTGGATAATTATCATTGATCCTTTAGAACTCAGATCAGAGTTTACTTCCTCTGAGAAATGGTCTCCAAACTCTCGAGGCTGAATCCCATACTGTTGTTCACACCATGCATGACCCTATCATTGCTTTTAGTAGCCTACACCATAACTATCTGTTTTTACTTCTAAATCTTCTCTGATTAGATAACTCTTTGGGTCATGATTATTTGTTACTATACCATATAGCTATGAACACCTAGAACAAAGTATTACATAATCACTAACATTTATTACATAGTTCCATTCCTAACATATTAAATGAATTTATAGATTTGATAAATATATATTGAATAGACAGATGACTAGAGATTGATGAAAGAATGAAGAAATAAAAGATGTTTTTCAAGATCATAAACCCTTAGTGTAATTCAGTTTTCATATCCTTCAAAAATAACTATTTTCTAACCTGACTGCATTTGAATCACTGAGCTGGAATATCAGATATTGGAGCAAAGACCTCTGTATTTTTAATAAGATTGCCAGTTAATTTTTAAGCATCCCCAGTCTGGTCTGATTTTGAGAAGCTATACCTCTGCAGTGATCTTCGTATAGATTTCTTTCATTCCTATGCACTTTTCTCTGGTTAAGAGAACTATTAACCTTCTATCTGAAAATAAGAGTGTGTTTGTTTTGGAACAAAATTCCAAAACATTTGTTTTGGAATCATTAAGTTGAAATATCTCCAGTCTGACAAAAACAAAACAAGAACAGAATCCTTGGTACACTTAGCTTTTAGAAGGCTTCAGTATGCCTGTTTGATTAAAAAATAAACAAAATTAAGTCTACCCAGCTATGTAACCTAGAAATGGATATCCGTTTCTTCAATCTGGAGCAAGCTCCTATTGGCTCACTCCTAAGGTCAGCATTTTTAAGATAAGAAGGATTCCTTAGAGTAAGCCAGGTTGGGAGTGGGGAGAAAGCAAGAGTCCTCCTTAGGGAATACCTTTGCTGAATTTTTCAAAATTGCCACGTTTCCTATGTTTAGCACTTGAAAAATATTGACTGTACTGAAAAGCTTTGAATTTATGGCAGGTTACTAGGGATTTTTCAGTTCAGCCTTCTCCAACTATGCCTTTGAAGTAGTGCCTCTAATCTAGTGTACTTCACCAAAGAAGAAGAAAGAAAAATAGTCTGCCTCCTTGAGAACAAGAACCAACGGGCTGCAAATACAGATATCAGCCACTTTCTCAGCAGAGGAACTGAATGGCTCAGAGTGAGCAATCAGCAAATTCATAAGCTACCTGCACACCTCCTTCACCTGCATCTGACAGGAAAGATAGGGCAGATCTCTCTGCTGGCTTCTCAAAATCATTCACCTCAGAACTACCAACTTGCTCATAAAAAAAAAATATGTATATATATTGAAAAAGGGAGAATGGTTTGAACTCTAAATGAAGGCAGAAAAATGGAGGTCAGAAGACAGACTCCACCACTTCTCTTGCTGCCAGTTTATTGTAAGTGTTGGATGAAATACCCAAGTTCAGGGCTCAGTATTCATAAAAATAAGCCATGTAGTATTTGCCCAAAGTGCCAAGCCTAATTACCACAATTCATCACCATCAAATGCTTTGCATTCCTTGGTGAAAGCTGCCATATAAAAGGTCAGGATACCAGCCTGGACTTGTTTTGTTGTTGGAAATTTTATTGTAGAGATTAAAATTTCAGCTTTATTATTAGAAATCTCTCATACAAAGCTAAAGGTTGATAAACACCTAAGGTTTTTGATGATTTCAACTATAGGTGCTCGGATATATCATGGGTGAAAATAATATTAGACTTTGTATCTCCGTGTAACAGGAAATTGGTTGTAAATAAATCAGGAGGGCCTCCCTGTAGAGGACAAATTAGAGGGCAGTTGAAAAATGAGTGACTTTATATTGGGGTTGGAGGCAGAATGATTGAAAAGTAGAAACAAAGGTAAGCATACTTAAGTGGAAAAATCTAGACTACAAAAAGTTCTGATGCCAATGGTCTGAATGAGATCAGTGATATTTGGCGGCATCAAGCAAAAAATATCTTATTCATCATTCTAGTTAAAAATATGTATTAAGCACACAAGTTTCTTTACTTTTTTCTTTTGACACAATTTTAGACTTACAAAATAGTTGAGCAAGACTCTGTCTTTTTCATACATTTGCCCATGAATTTTAGCTTTACCAATTGTTCTTATCTGCATAATTATTTCTTTTTTTTTTTAGAATTTTAATATTTATTTTTTAGTTTTTGGCGGACACAACATCTTTGTTTGTATGTGGTGCTGAGGATCGAACCCGGGCCGCACGCATGCCAGGCGAGCGCGCTACCGCTTGAGCCACATCCCCAGCCCTGCATAATTATTTCTTAATGATATTTTTTCTATTTCTATTAGTGCTTGCATATTAATTAGCATTATACTCTGAGGAACAGCTGTCCCTTACCACTTTGTTTTTTTTTAAATTATTTATGTAAGTACAGATTCAGATATATGTTTTATTCTCTGCATTTTAGTCCAATGCTACTCCCATTTATATTTTTCTAATTGAGCAAGTGCAGTGGTAAACCAGACCAAGGACTTCCTTCACATACACAAACCCTAGTAGTATAGACAAAAAACTAAACACTACAGTTCAGAATAAGAAAGCCCATGATATTGGTGGTGTCCAAGAGGAAGATACTGCAATACATAGTAATTCCATCCTATTCCTTGTCCAGGTCAATGTCCTTGGAGTTGGATTTGATTTTTTTTCTCTTGTAGACAACCCTGGATCCACTGGACCTAACTTCAAACTTCCTTCAGAAAGAAGCCTCTTCTCACTACCTCTTCTACTGAACCCATCCATGACATCACCAACCCTTACTTAAGAATATCTCAATAGTCTTTAAACGGGTCTCCTTGCTGTTATCCTTTGCCCTCCTAAGTTTCTTCTCAATATAACCATATGATGTTTATAACCACAAGATGTTTATTAAATATACATTAGTTACATAGGCATAACAAGAAACCATTCAGAGACTGATGTTCTACCATTTTGAACCGAGCACCAAGAAGACGAAAAGTCCCTCATACAGTTCCGCTTTGTGAATGTAAATTGAAATGCAAACCTGAAATGCCCCTGAGTTTTGATGCCTCACACTGGTGTTCAAATTCTAGTTTTATCCTTCACTAGTAACATAAATTTCAGCAAACTTTTGCCTGAACAGGTTTAGTGCCCTCTGCCAACCCTGGGAAAAGACTAAGAGATCCTATTTCTTCATTCTTCATGGAAATGCTCAGGGCTCTATTTACTTCCAAATTTGATATTGTAATATTGATACAACTTACAATTACTTGAAATTCAAGTTTTCCTTACTCTCCCCTTGAACTAGCTTGTGACAGCTGGCTCAGTCTCATTCCCAGAACACTCTTTGTTTCTACTTTAACCCAAACCACACAGCCATGGGCCAGTCCTGCTCTTTATCTATTAAACCTGTGTTCATCCCCAGCCCAATGAGAAACTGAAGTTTTCTTTCCCCTCCTGACACAGGGAAAAGGGTCAGCTATGATATATATATATATATATATATATATATATATATATATATATATATATTTTATNTATATATATATATATATATATATAATGTAAATATATATAATGTAAATATATATTATGTAAATATATATTATAATATACAATTATATATTAGTAAAATGATGTTCTAAGACATAATTCTCATTAATGAGGTCTTTTTGGAGATTAAAATGAGATTATAAATAAAAACAGCAGCATATGCCTGGTATAAAGATCAATAACAGTTAAATTTTCCATTCCTTCCTCTGAATGTCAGGCGTTTGAGCAAATATACCCCTCTCACAACACTTCAGGAGCTACAGGGGTTCAAAATTTAGATACTCAAACATTATAATAAGGATGAGTCAGGGAAGTGTGTGGAAAAGGGTTCTCTAATGTTCTTGTCCAGGTGCAGTAGCACATGCCTATAATAGTGACTCAGGAGGCTGAGGAAGGAGGATTGTAAGTTTGAGGCTAGCCTCAGCAACTTAGTGAGGCCCTAAGAAACAGAGTGAGACCCCATCTCGAAATAAAAAATATAAAGGGCTGGGGCAGTAGCTCAGTGGTTAAGCGCCTCTGGGTTCAATTTTTGGTACAAAGAGAGAGAGAGAGAGGTTTTCTTTTCTCTGCACCCCCAAAACTTTTTCCATCTTTTTTGGTTTTTTGTTTATTTATTTTGCACAAAGTGACAATTGTTTTGGTAAAGATTAGTAAAATGATGTTCTAAGACATAAAACTTGTACTTTGTAGCAAAGTCTTATTCTAGCCCCACAGGAAAAAGCTTCCCACCCTTAAATGTGTTCTTTTCACCAAAGATGGTGTTCTCCAACTCTCAATATTTGGTATAAATAGAATTCTCCATGTCCACCGAGGAGATAAATGGAATTTTTATTTATTTAAATAGGCACATGCCTCACATTCTGAAATAGCAACTTAATGATGAAATTCAAATTCTCACCATTTTTTGTCCTTTTTTAAAAAAAAAAAAAACAATTCAGCAATGAATCTTCTCTTCCACACTTGGTGCTGGGTACTGTACCACGCTCTGGAGATACAGCAGTGACTGACGTGGGCCTGTTCCTGGCCTGCCTGGGGCATCAGTTTATCAGAGAAGGCAAATGATAACATTGAGATGACTCATTGTCATCTGACAGTGAGTTCATAGATGGAGAAGAAAAGATTTTCTGTAAATGAATAAAGAGAACTAACTAGTCTGGATGCGTAACTGGCCTGCCCTAAGGTATTTCAGGAAATAAGAAGCAGAGGAGCTGGCAGGACGCTAGTACTTAGAGATAAGTAAGGTGGGTGCGGAGTCAGGAAAAGATGAAGAAGAAAGAAGAGTGAGAGCAAATCCTGCAGACCACTGAGGACACGTTAGAGATGCTGATGTGGACCAGAGGAGCAATGGAAATTGACTCCAGGGCTTTCAAGAGTGGTGCAACATATTCATAATTTTTAAAAACTACGCTGGCAGTCTGCGTGAAGACCGGATTAGAGTGGGCAGCCGAGGATATGAAAAGACAATACAGAAGATGATTGTGGTAGAGCAGGCAAGAAATGAAAAGATTTCAGATTTGGCTGATGATAGTGGAAAAGTAGGGAGAAAAAAAAAAGAGAGAGATTTAGGAGATGCTAGATGGGGGAATAAATCCAGACCTGGTAATTGATTGGATGTAAAAGTTGAGAAAGACAGATGTGTAAAAGACAATTTCCTGAGCTCTGGTTTGGACAACGGAGTACACAAGGGGACATTCACTAGAGAAAGTTAAAGAGGAAGAAGTTTTCTGAGGAAGCTCATTTTGAATTTGGACATAAATAATTTGGCGGGAAGCAAGTATAAATGTCCAACAGGGAATAGGAATGTATATATCTGTAGCTCAGGACCAAAAATGGGTGCTGAATATGTACATACAAATACTGTCTCAAACCAGGGGAGGGGCAGGGTTGCCTATCAAAGGAGTGTGGGGTAGAGAAGAGAAGAGGCCAGTGACACAGACATGGGGGAGTCCCACTGGAAATATTAAATAAGGGAAGATGGGTAGCAAACATGACTTGAAAGGAGCATTAGAGAAGCAAGAACAAAACTAAGACAAGGTGATGTCATAAAGATATTACTTCATTCTTCTTTCCAACAATGAATTTCCTGTGCCTACTTTCTTTCCCCCACCAATCTACTTCTGTTTCTCTATTTCTTATGTCCTATTGCAAGATGGAAAGGACACTTCTGGTCATCCATAATGTAAAGTGACATTTCAGCAATCTTCTATAAAGTTAGTTCCAGCTATCTATTGTATAACAAAATATTCCAAAACTTACCAACTTAAAGCAACAACTTATTTTTCTCATGGTTCTGGATGGACTGGGCTCAACTAGATGTTTCTTGCTTATAGTCGCTTATTGTAGTTGCAGTCAGAAGTCTGCTGGGGTTGGAGCCATCAAAGTCTTATCTGAGGTGAATAAACAAACCAAATCCCTATATACTTGGAAGTTCAAACTGTCTGTCAGTTGGGACCCCAGTTGACGGTATTTACCATTATACTTACAAATGGGCTCCTGTACCAATTACCACTTTACTCTTTAAACTCCAAACCTACCATTCTGTGCTGTTTTGTGATACTACAACTGGATGCTGTAAACAATTTTGCTTTGCCAGTTTGTGAAATGTGAAGCTTTTCAATAGAAGGCACTTAGGTGATAGTGCAAGATCATCACAGCCAGAAAAAAAATCTCACTCAGGTTGTGATTTTCCATTATCTTTCAGTGTAGGAACCTGGTGGCTCTTGAGGACAAGCTGTAGCCAATGTCAATCATTTCAGAGTCACTACAACTGGAGGCTTCCTGGTAGCTCTGGCTGTGCTGTCAGAACACATCTCTCCACCAGAAATTCATTAAAGCAGCTCCAGTCTTAAACCCCTCCCCTGCAGCAACACCACCCTATAGCATCCTCTCATGCCTGCTTCTGGGCTACTTACAGACTCCGATTTTATGTAATAACTATAGCCTCTTGAATAACATGCAAATATCAGCATTGGAGGAAGGATCTTCTAATCCTAAAATTCCTTCTCTTAGTCTAGAGGTTTGTAATTTGCACCCACCCTTTCTAGGCCCCTTAAAATTTATGTTTACTTCTTTGGCTGGTTGAGCATCTCTACTTGCTAACAATTATATATCCTACACTTTCTCTGTTCAACTACCTTACAGTTTCTGTCTCCTGAACAGACCCCAATTGAGTGATCCCCTTATGTGTCCCAAACTCCTCACAGGAGGGGTTCCCCAGGAAAACAACTCAGGACTCAATCTTAGGTAATCTCTTGGCTAAGGTCTAGGCCCAGCCCAGTAGACCTTGGTGTCAGGCCAATCCCTATGCACTACAGCCACTTTTATGAACATGTGCTTGAGGCCCAAGGACACAAGCTTTTCTCTGTGAACTCAGATCCTAGATCCATGTCAGTGGATTCAGACTTCAGGCCTATCCAAAAACCTGAACAGGTCCTTCAGGTCTAGCCTCCAGGCTCACCCCAGCATCCTATGGACTCAAGATTCAAGCTAGACCCCATGGATAAAACCTCTTGGCCCCCCTTCACAGATCTAATTAACAGGTCTAGCCCCAACACTGTGGACCCAGGGGCCACAGCTGGCTGTCCACCTGCTGATCCATATATCAGGCCAGCCTGCCCAAGGATTCCAGCAGGGAGTCCACCCCAGTCCATGCCAAGTGGCCATCCCAGAAAATCTGGAATATCTTGCAGGAATTATGCAAAGTCAAAAAAAGCAAACGGAGATACATGTCAGAAACGGTGTTCACAGGCAATACCAATCTGCAAAGACTGAAATAAGTTCTTATCTCTTCAAATGCACATATACCAATGTAAGGTCACAGGATCAAAAACAATCAGGGAAAAGTAACATTATAAAAAAGAACTAAATAAAATACCAGAGCCAGGCACGGTGGTGCATGCCTGTGATTCCAGTGGCTTGGGAAGCTGAGACAGGAGGATCACGAGTTCAAAGCTAGCCCCAGCAATGGCAAGGTGCTAAGCAACTCAGTGAGACCCTGTCTCTAGATAAAATACAAAATAGAGCTGGGGATGTGGCTCAGTGGTTGAGTGCCACTGAATTAAATCCTCAGTATCAAAAAACAAACAAAAAAACAGTAACTGCTTTTAAAGAAATAAGAATTTATGAATTATTTAACAAAGATTTCAAGAATAGTCATCTCTTAAATAACTCAGCTCCATAAATATGCACATAGACAATTAATTGCAACCACGAAACAATGCACAGTCAAAATTAGAACTTCAACAAAGAAATAAATTCCATAAAAAAGAATGAAACATAAATTCTGGAGCTAAAGAACACAATGACTATATCAAAAATTCCATAAAGTGCTTCAACAGCAGGCCAAATCAATCAGAAGAAAGCACCAAGTTACTGAAGATAAGTTATTCGAAATTACCCAGTTAGAGGGAAAAAAAGATAAAAAGAATAAACAAGAGTGAATAAAGTTTACAATAATTATGAACATCAAAAAAGCAAAGAGAGAGAGATAGGTCAGAAAGCATAAAGCAATCATAACTGAAAACTGCCCAAATCTAAGGGGAAAATATAGATATACAGGATTAGGAAGTTCAGAGAGATCTCCAATATGTTTTAATTCAAGCATAACTACACCACAACATTATAATCAAACTGTCAAAAATCAAAGACAAAGAGAAGATCCTTGAAAGCAGCAAAAGAAAAGAAGCATATCACAAACAAAGGAATTCAAAGATGGGTATGAGCAGATTTCATAGCAGAAACCTTACAGGCCAGAGGAGAGTGAGAGCAGAAGACATTCATCACCCCTACATCGGCTTTACCAAAAATGCTGAAGGGAATTCAAGCTGAAAGAAAAAGATGCTGATTAGAAAAATAAAACACAAAGGCATAAAATTCATTAGTAAGAGCAGATTCAAAGTCAAATTGAAAATACTCTAATACTACCCTGCTGGAATATAAATTACTACATTTTCAGTACGAGCGTTAAAAGACAGAATTATTAAAAAATAATAATATCTTGCTACAATAACTTGCTAAAGGATATACAAAATAAAACTAAGTACATTTTTGTTGACCCAGCTATCCCACTCCCAAAGGACTTAAAAACAGCATACTACAGGGACACAGCCACATCAATGTTTATAGCAGCTCAATTCACAATAGCTAAACTGTGGAAACAACCTAGATGCCCTTCAGTAGATGAATGGATAAAGAAACAGTGGTATATATACACAATGGAATATTACTCAGCATTAGAAGAGAATAAAATTGTGGTATTTGCAAGTAAATGGATGGAGTTGGAGAATATAATGCTAAGTGATGTTAGCCAATCCCTATAAACCAAATGCCATTTTCTCTGATATAAGGATGCTGATTCATAATAGGGATGGGGGTGCATGGGAAAAATAGATGAACTTTAGATAGGGCAAAGGGGAGGGAGTGGAAGGGAGCGGACAGGGATGTACAAAAGGTGCTGGAATGAAATGGACATCATTAACCCAAGTACATATATGAAGACACAAATGGTGTGACTCCATGTGCAACGTGAGACTTGAAAAATTGTGCTCTATGTGTGTAATATGAATTGAATCTCACTCTGTTGTCATATATAACAAATTAGGATAAATAAAATTTTTTTAAAATGTGAAGGTTGGGGTAAAACTATGCAGTTTTTTTGTGTTATTAGAGTTGTTATTAACTTAAAATGGCATGTTATCTTATAGACAGATGTTTTGTGTAAGCCTCATTGTTACCGCAAAACAAAATCCTACAGTGTATCCACAAATAATAAAAGGTGATAAAGTTTACGACCATAAAAATTATCTAATCACAAGGAAACATAAGAAGGCAGGAAAGAAGAAACAAAGGATCTGCAAAACAATAAGAAAACAACAGGCCAAATGTCAAGAGTAAGCCCTTATAAATCCTGAAGAATCCACATGAAAACTGTTAGAAATAATAAATAAATAAATGCAGCAAATTTGCAGGGTACCAAATCAACATACAGTAATCAGTAATTTCTACGCACTGATAATTAACTACCAAAAAAAAAAAGAAATCAAGAAAATCATTCTATTTGTTGTAGTACAAAATACAAAAATAAAATATTTAGGAACAAGTTTAACCAAAGTTACAAGTTTAACCATAGGTAAAAAGACTACATACAAAATACTACAAAAACAATAATGAAAGAAGTTGAAGAAGACTCAAAATTAAGGTATTCTGGATAGGAAGATTTAATGCCGTTAAAATGTTCATACCACCCAAAAGGATCTACAGATTCAGTGTCATCCTTATCAAAATACCAATGATATTCTTCACATAACTTTTAACATATAAGATGGTGGTGACATTTACTTGTTTTCTTTAGTTGTTCATCCTGTAGATTTGCGTAGGTGTATCCATCTGGAGCTTTATTTTAAATCTATTTTGAATGCCAGCCAGAATTTGGAGAACACTGTGAATCACTTTTATAGCAAACTAATAGAGAATGGTGGTAAGGGTGGGGAAGAATAGCAATGCAGACATTCATGCATGTAGAATTCCCACCCACTAAAGGCCTCAGAGAACAAACCAAAATGCATTGAGTGTGGACACACTACAAACATCACAACCCAGGACCACATGTGAAACAGACACGCAAAGTTGCTTAAATAGATTGAAGAATAGAACTTCCCAGTTTTTTTAAGCCACTCACCACAAATTACCCATTTACAGAGTTGACCTATATGAACTATTTCACCTCCTCCATTAAAAAGCAATGCTGTGTTGCATTGGACCTTAGAATCACTGCACCAAACAGCATTATGGTTGGTAGATACTCAAGTCAAAAGTATGAATCCCTCTGCAGGGAAAACTCCCTGCCAGGGCTGAGAACCACCCTCCAAAGCAGAAGACAAGCTCAGCCCATAGAAAGAGGCAGACTACTCCAGATTGTTAGATAGCCAAAGATCTATTCAGAGGAAATTTACACAGGGAGAAGTCTCAGCAGCAAGATATGGTAGCTCTCTACATTTGCAATTCACCTGTCTATGCTTTTATACCACGAAAAATGGAAAAAGAGGAAGGGGGGTAGAGAATGACTGATGATATTTTAAGCCACCTGATTGCTCTCTTCACATATTCACTCTCTGCATAAAGAGAGGGTTTGGGCTTCCTATAATCTTGTCAATATCTCTACGTAGGGGAGGGTGGTCTTCCAGGCAACAGCAGTTATCTTGGTTCTCTGGTTGCTGTGCTCTGCAACTCATTTATTGGTCATGCATGAACTCAGAATACATTTTCAAAACACCCTCAGAGAATATCTCTGCCAGTTGTCTTCAGGATTATGTTTATATACCAATACTGCCAAAGCATTTACTGAATTTTCACCTGAGCACATCTTATGTACAAGCTGCTTCTTGTACAACTCAAGCATTACTAATGTCTCTAATATATTTAAAATGCTCTCATGATATTAATTTTTTTCATTAAAACAAAAGCAAAATTACTCAAGTCTCTATCTTAATGGTTAGAAAGTTATATTTTTTTCTCCCATATGCCAGGGAGTGTTTTGTGGGCCAAGTGGTCTGTAGTGCCCTCATTCCAGACACCTGCTCATGTGGGGTGTACCATCTCTTTTTCTCCCATTGTTTACAGAAGATGTCCTTCCATTGTGCCCGGGTTGTATAAGGCCTTGCCCACATTCCATTTCCCAAAGCATCAACTACTAAAAGCTATTTGTGAAAATGTCTACTGCAAATTGACAGGGTCACAAGAGAGCAATTAGATATCCCACTTATAAACACTTTTGGTCATATGCAACACAGAGAATTAATGACTCTATTCTCCCTAGATTGGTTTTACCACTCTGGTAGACCACCTGCCCCATCCCCTTCCTTCAACACCTAGAATGTTCTGGACTTTCATGAAAAAAAAAAAATACTCAAATTTATATTATGGAAATCTTTTCCACCCAGACCAGTTTGGGGATATATACTTGCATAATATTATATTGATTTGTTTGCATGTGTGAGAATAATTTTTATACATTAACTCATCTTGGCTCCTAAGGTAACCAGCTCAAATTGTAAATAGCTTTAAAATAACAAAATATTCCTTCCTATATCCTTCTAATAACCTGAAATGTGACACCTTAATGTTCCTATCTATTGGCTTTAGTTCATTTTTTCAGTGATATTTATTGAATTTTTTACTGTTTCAGGCATCAGGCATTGAGGGATATAAATACTTGCTATGGCTTGGTTATGAAAGGTCTCCCAATAGCTCATGTGTTAATGCAGGAATATTTGAAGATAAAGTGACTGGATTGTGACAGCTGTAACTTGATCAGTCCACCCTAGTTTGAATAGACTAACTGGGTAGTAACTACAGGTAGGTAGGGGTGAGGTTGGAGGAGGAGAATCAATGGAATTGTGCCCTGGAAGCATGCATCTTCCCTGTGGCCCTTCCTCCCTGATTCCTGACCCCTCCATGAACTAAGCAGACTTCCTCCATGATGCCCTTCTTCCATGATGCCCTTCACCTTAGGCCCAGAGCAATGGAGTCAGCCATCTATGGACTGAGTATTCTAAAACTGTGAGCGCCAAATAAACTTTTCCTTCTCTAAGTTATGAAATCCTGACTAAAACAACACCTATGTTCTGATCTCAATTAGTCTGGAGACAATTTCAGAGGCAATCAAAATATGTCATAATAATTTCTCCTCTGGGGATAAGCACAGCATTCATAGGAGCCAAATAGGAGAACTTAATCTACATTTGGAGGATGTAGTGGATTGAATTGTATCCTGCAAAAGTGTATGTTCAAGTCCTAACTCTTAGTATCATTGAAGATGGTTTTATTTGGAAACAGAGTCTTTTCAAATAAAGTTAAGGATTTTGAAATTATAAGTCTTATCCTTGAATTTAAAATGGGCCCTAAATCCAATCACAAGTATCCTTTGAAAATAAAAAAGAATTCAAAGACATAGGGAAGAGGATATGTGAAAATGGAGGTGAAATTTGGAGTTGCTACCATAAGCTAAGGAGTCAATAGCCATCAGAAAATTAAAAAAAAAAAATGAAGTCAAAGAAGCATCTCCTCACAGCCTTTGGGGAGGTATAGCAATTCCCCCCAGAGGGAAAGCAACATTGGATTTAGGTAAACTATCAAAAGTGATTACTACTCTATCTCTACCTTTTAGCATGATGTTTCCATTTTGGATTTTCTTGTAAAATCTTGGTTTTAATTTTTAATTCAGGGAAAAAATTTTTTCCCTGAACTTTGGGTTATCGTCTCATTGATCAGCTCTCTATCACAAGACCACCCTTAGGTACAAACAATGTTAGAAAGTTGAATGTCTACTTCTTGAGCTTATTTAGTAAAATATGGCAATAGTACTTGGAATTAACATTGAAAGAAATAAGATAAAGCATCTACCATGATGGATGAAAATGCAGACAAAGTGTAGGTTACTTTAAGAGTTTATTGAGTTCATGTAGCATCCACTCAACTTGATATCTTCCCTACAGTGTGTATTGGGCTTGGGAGCAGGAGCATCTACAGGAAGGGACTGCCGTCATATCCTTTTCCTGTTGAGGTTTTTTGAGTCATAAGGTATTTTTCTCCATTTTGAGGGAGTGAACTGTGGAGAGGAGTGAAGACCCCAAGATAAATAATAATATCAATTAGAAAAGAGCAAAGTGTGCTTCCCCTAAGGCTGAAGCAACCACAGCAAGGATCTCTAGATTTCCTGGGTGCTGATGTCAGATCACAGAAAAGGGACAAACTAAGCCCTTGCCTTATCAGGAAATGCTTGGATACAAACAAACAGCAGTGATAATGAAATAATTGGCTCAACTTCTGGGGTGATAACTTGTGCTGCTGACTTAGAAAGGACATTGAGGACAAAGGTCCTGTGTTTCTAGGCCTTGGATAGCCAACCACCCTCCCCACTGCTACACACACACACACACACACACACACACACACCTTTACATCATCATCATCATCAGTAGAGCAGACACTGAAAAGAAGGTAGAGAGTGAACAAAGAAATCATCACTACACCAATCCTTTCTGTGGCAACACAGAAAATCTACACAATGCACATACCTCATAGGAACTCTGCCATGCTGTTAAAAAAGTGAATGGTTGATTAGCCAAAACTGAGACTGCTCTTATTTGCAAATCAAAGTGGTTGTTGATCAGACTGAGATATCATTCCGAATTGCTCAGAAGGAACGGAGTGCAACAAGAGAGAACTCCCAACATTTCTGGGTGAAATAGAATTGCTTCATGTTTGAAAAAATTCATTGAGTTGAGACCCCTTGGTCAAACCATCTGTTTGCACAAAGGCTTAGAGGTAAGAGAGATCATAATTTATTCAGAAAATGAAAGAAAGTTTCAGAATGGTTGGAAACAAGAGAGAAGGGAAAAGAGATTGGATTGAGATAAAAGGAAGGAGATTAATTACACATTAATGGATTATTCTCAATGTAATAAAGAGCCACTAAATTTCAATCAGGATAATGCTGTGATTGGATATGATATTTAGAAATACTAACTCCAGGTAAAACATGTTTGGAAGTAATAATTTTCAAAATGTGAGGGGACCCAAAAGGTAGCTGTTTGAGGACTTCAGACAAAAGGTGTTAGTCTGAACTAAGATAATAACAGAAGGTGGAAAGAAGTTGGAAAAAAGAAAAAGAAAAGAGTTGTTTTATTAAATAGGAACACAAAGTTTGATAATTTTCTATGTATAAAGTGAGGGAGAAGAGGAAGAAAAGACATGGAAAATTCTTGCATATTTAGCTTTCTTAATTAGGTAGGCAGTGGTATTTTCAATAATAAAAAAGAAACTTAAAGAGGAGCTGAATTGTGAGACTTTAGCAGAGATAACTAGTAGGTGGCTAACAGCTTAGAGCTGGAGTGCTGAAGACATATCTTGGATGAAGACAAATTTAAAAATCATTATGATAGAAATGATCCAACTGACTTTGCAAGTAGAAAAAAAATAACTCTCTTAGGGAGACTACATGAAGTGAGAGGGAAAATAATCTGTCTAGGCTCAATGCTAGAAGAAAATTAATATTTAAGAGATGAACAGGAAGCAAGGGAATTCAAAAGAAAATGAGAAAAAGCAGAGTAGTAAGGGAAAACTTTTTAAAATACAGTAATAGAAATGAGGAAAGAATATGATTAAGTTTGCAAAATGCTACTTAGAGGTCAATTAAAGGTCAATTTAAAAGATTACTGTGGAGTTTGGCAGGAGCATTTTCAGTGGTGTGGTATGAGTCAAAAATCATTAAGAGAAACAGGCTGGCCTTATCATCAGAGTTGTCACTTCATGGACAATTGTTTAAAAAAAAAACTAATAACCAAAAAGAATAAAGAAGAAAGACCCAATATATGTGCTCTGAGAACTTTCTGAAGTATGGGATGGGATTGTTCCTTTGGCTATGTTGATCAATAAAGTGAACAACAATGAAGATAGGTACTATGAAATATGAAACCCACAATAAGAATGTACCAGAATTTGATTTGGTCTTGGAATTTTACAAAATGTGTTTCAAGTTTCAGCCTTGGGCTTTGGAAGGATAATTAGTCAATAGTCTACCCTATCATCATCTATGGACCTGTAGACTTGCTGATAATCAACAAGTACGGGACACCAAAATGACCATGTAATCAACATAACAATATTAACTTACTGAGAAAGGCATGCTAGTCAGGTTTAATATTACAACCTAAATATTCACTTTCAAATATAGATAGATATTAAAATGTGGCTTTAAACAAAATAATAGCCACTGAACATGAGTTATGCTGTCCAGAAGGAAAACTTATTGTCTTGGGAGCCATTTCATTAGCAGCAGTGTTTGGAACAGGAGAGCTTAACAGAGAATAGCTTGCTCCTCCTTGGAACTGAATTGTGAGAATATGCTTAGTATTATAAAAGTTGAATGTATTGACCTCATATTAGTCAGATTATGTCTCTGTGACTGAAATACCTGACAAGAAGGGTATTTTGGCTCACAGTTTCAGAGGTCTTAGTCCATGATTGGGCAACCCCATTGCTCTGGGTCCAAGGTGAGACAGAACATCATGGTGGAGGTGCATGGCAAAGGAAAGCTGCTCAGCTCACAGCATCCAGGAAGCAAAGAGAAAGTGAGGCACTGGACAAAATATGAAACTAAAAGGCACCCCCAGTGAACTACTTCCTCTACGTACCTGCCTACAGTTATCACCCAGTAATTCATTTAAATTAATCAAATTATTGCTCCATCAAATGGATTAATCCAATGATCTAAAATATAGCTCTCATAATCATTTCAACTGCTGCATTAACTTAGAGATTTGGTGGGGGGGAACACTTCATTTCCAAATTATCAACTGAGAGGGCTGAGAAATTTCTCTCCTTTCTCTCTCTCTCTCTCTCTCTCTTTCTCTCTCTCTCTCATTAAACTGCATGCATACTGAGCACATGCATGGGTATCAAATTTTATAATCTGTTAATTATTTAATTAATATACTAAGCATTCTATAATATCTGACATGTGTTTAAGAAAGGCATTGTGGGAAGAAAATAAAACAAACAAAAAAAAAGGAAGAAAGAAAGAAAAAGGAAGACCAGAGAAACACCTGTGTCTGATTACTATGTCATTCCACTCAGAGAAGCACTTTGTGAAGATCTCTCCAAATGCATGGCTCAGTGCCTGCTGAAGGAATAAAAATGTGGGATTGCAGAAAAGCAGTATGGTGTGGTTATATGTACAGAGAACAAGGATCATTCTCAGACCGAATTGGAGAGAGGACAACTAACAGAGAGCCCAACTAATGGAGAGCCCTGAAGGAAGGATTGGCTGTGGATATGAGAGAGGTCACCTCTTCTCTGAGAACCAGTAAGAAGGAGAGAAAGGATATCCCTGGCTTTTATCCAGTTTTGTTTCCATTTGGGGATTGAATAAATTTGAAGCTGGTCTTGTGTCTTTTGAGGGCTGGTGTATTTCCAGGTCACCCTCACAACTAGGGTGTAGCTTTGAAGACTCCAAATTCCAATCACTATCCTTTCAGTCCCATCATCAACTAAAATCTCTGCTCAGCTCCTCAATCTCTCTGCTGCTTTCAAAACTGCAAATACTTTGAACGAAAATTGGTGCCTGCTGTTGGGCTCTCTGCCCTTCCGTTCTTCTGGAGATCTGAATTCACAAATCCTCACTGCCTCAGTAGCTCTCAGTTATCTTCAGATGATTTTCTTTTCTTTCAATTTCTTCATTCAGTTATTTGGGTTGTTATTAGAGAGAGATTTGATCTGATACAGCTAGACAGTTCATGGAAGTCTAACTGTATTTTTTAATATTATATATAATTCACTCCATATACCAAGAATTTGATCTGGGATCATGTGTAGTTTTAAAAGACCCCATGGAATATTGTACATGGTGTCCCATCTCCACCCTTCCAGCGTCATCCACTGACTGTCATTGGTTCACATGCTCCTTCTCAGAAGCAAACTGAAACTAGAAGTTTAGCTGAGGCTTAATGAATAAGCTTTTTGGCAGCAAAACTCCCACACACTATTGCCTTCTACTGAGACCCCACAGATTCATCTAAGAATCAAGTTGCCACATGAAAGAAGTTATTTCCAAGTAAAGTGAAGCTTTAAATAAGCCTTTAAAATACAGGGGAATTTTTTTCCATTAAATACTTTTTTGTTTGTTTTTTTGTTTCTCAGAATCTCCAGGAGGAGTTCAATATTTCCCTATATAACTTGTGTATTAACTTTTTTGACTCAGGCTTTTTTTGCTAGAGGGTAATACAGAAACTTGAATTTGCATGAAACACATGCCCCTGGTATCTCCAACTCTAAAAATACCCTATTCTCCTCTGCACCTGCTAGGTGACTGTTATGGTTTAGATATAAGGTACCCACCCCCCAAAGCTCATGTGTAAAATAATGCAAGAAAGTTTAGAGGTGAAATGATTGGGCTATGAGAGACTAAACCTAATTGGTGCATTAATCCTCTGATAGGGATTGAAGAGTGACTATAGGCTGAGAGGGTGTGAATGGAGAAGGTGGGTCATTGGGTGCATGTCTTTGGGATATATATTTTATGAGCTGAACTTAGGCTTCTTCTGCTTCTTGGTGACCATGTCCTGACCTGCTTTCCTCCACCACACTCTTCCACCATAATGTTCTGCCTCATCTTGAGCCCCCGAAAATGGAGCCAGTCTTCTATGGAATGAGACCTCTGAAACTCTGAGCCCAAAAATAAACTTTTCCTCTAATTGTTCTTGCCAGGTCTTTTAGTCTCAGTAGCTAAAAATCTTACTAAACAGTGACTCTGTGTGTTAGCTTTTCATCACTGTGACAAAATACCTGATACAATCATCTTAAAATGAAGGAAGATTTATTTTGGCTCATGGTCAGCTGACTCCACTGTTTGGGGGCCTATAGTGAGGCAGAACATCATGGCAGAAAGAGCAAAGCTGCTCACCTCATGGTGGACAGGAAGCAGAAAGAAAAAAGAGGAAGTGATACTAGGATAAGATATAGTCTCCAAGGTCATGCCCTCAAGACCCACTCCCTTCAAGACCCACTTCCTACCCCCCACTTTTTCCACCACCTCCCAGTATTCCAGTCAAATTGTGAATCCATCTGTGAATAAATCCACTGAGGCTGAATCTCTAAACACTGCTGCACTGGGGACCATACCTTTAACACATGAGCCTTTGGATGGTATTCCAGATCCAAACCCTAAGACTCTCAATGCAATCTGTCCCTTGTTCAGAGTGGAGGGAAAGCCTCATTAAGAGGCCAAATAGTCAATTACTCACTGTGAAAACAAGTCGCTCATCTGAAAAAAGATTATAACTTCCAGATTCCCCCAATTTTTCTGAGTACTCATAAAAGAGGAATTATTAGATATTAAGTTTTTTTTAAAAAAAAATATGATTTTGAGAAAAATCTTCTTAAACTTTATCAAAGGTAAATACTTGTACTATTCTGAATTCTATACCTGGAAATGCCCTGTCTTGAAACAAGAATGCTAAAGACAAGTTAAAAATAATTAACTCATTCCACTAAAGATTTTTATTGCTTGGAGGGCCATAGCTCAATACATACTTTATGATTACTGTTTGAAATAACACCCTCTACAGTGAAAGTTCAAATAAAAGGCAGTTGATATAAATTCTTTCTTTGAGGTTTAAGTCTGCCCATTATAGCATACAGGGAGGTGAGCCTGATTTTCTAACAAACGATAGATATATGAGAGATAGATAGACAGATCATCTTGACTTGAATTTCATAGCATAACATAAAGAGGAAGTTTTTCAACATGCAGAGCTTAAAAATACAGAGCAACCATAAAAATATCTGTGTAACTAGCTCTCAAAGCAACCCCCCCCCCTTTTTTTTTTTAAAAAGGTGCATATTTCAAAAAGACTTTGGAAGAGGACGGAATTTTAACCAGGACATCTACAATTGGAATATACCCGTACTTGTAATATACATAGAAAAATCTCTTGTCTTTGTTCATTTTCTGTCATTATAACAAAATATCTGAGACCAATTATTTTGTAAGGAACTTTATTTGGCTCATGTTTCTGGAGTCTGGCAAGTCGAAGGGCATGATGCTTGCATCTGCGTGGCATCTGGTGAGGGTCTTCTCGCTGTGTTATAACATGGTGGAGCACATCACAGGGTGACACAGAGTGAGCGTGAGCCAGCTCAGACTTCTCTTCCTCTTCTTATGAAATCAGTAAGGCCAGCATAAGGGTCCTATGACTTCATCTAATCCTAATTACTTCCCCCAAAGTCCCACCTTCAAATGCCATTAACATATTAATTTGGGGGGGGACATGTTAAATCCATAACATCTGTTTCCCAATTTTCTATGATAAGAATTATTTCACATTCGTAATGAGAAATGTTTTATTTTAAAAGCTTTAAAGCAATTTAAGCTGTTCCCTTCTGCTGAACACTGACAATTCCCTTTGGATCTGAGCAAGTTTGGCAAGCTTGCCTAATAGAAGAATTTATCACTGAATTATCATTGGAAGCTTCTCCTCTGTGTCCTACTTAGCAGTGACAGGACACTCACTGTAAGTTAATTGCTTATCCAAAACTTAAAAATCTGTGATAACATTACCCATTAGCAGGTTCTCATCTCCTAAAGTCAAAATGAACCTGGATGCTAGCCCTAGTGGACTCTTTGAACAAGAGAAAATCTAGTCAGTTTGTTCTCTATCATGACAAGAGTCCATTCTAAAATGATCCACATGGATATTATCACTACTGTGATTAACATGGAGCAAGTCCATACACAGGAGCCAACTGGACAAGTTAACATCAAGGGTACCAAGCAAAAACATCTTCTCAATAGCTTGTCTTCATCATCTCTTTGTATTATAGTCAAGTCTCTTCTAGTTAAATTCAAGAACACAAGTCCTTTGTTAAGTGCTATATATATTTCTTTTATTTCTCTTTCCAAAAATCCCATGAAATAAGGTATTTAATATTATAATCATTTTTAGTAAGAAAGTTGAGAATTAGAGCAATTAAATATTTTGCCCAAGACAGGATTAGTGAATGGCAAGCTGAAACTCAAATTCAACCATTTTGCTGCTACATTGCCTCTTTGTGTGGTCCCAAGGAAATTGAAAGGAAAGAAGAAAAGGTATGAAGTACTAAATGACCTTAGTAAGTTGCCGAACCTCTCTGAGCCCAAGGTCCCCACGTTGTATTAAAGAAGAAGCAGGTAAAACAAACATTTTCCCCCTATTTTCACACATACCACTCACCACTCAGAATACTTCACCTTCGTCTGGGGATTTCCCCTACACTTATCAGCTCTCCAGTTATACCAGCTGGATATCCTCCAATTCAATTCAATTCTGCCTGGAGATAGTGACATAGCCCACCAGCCTGTCCCCCCCACTTCAGAGGCCAATCACAAGCCTTAGGTTGCAACCTGTGCTTCTGATCTATCCACTTAAAGTTAGGGATTTCCATGGCCCCCATCTTGGGTTCTATTAATTTGTAGAGAAGCTCATAAGAACTTTCTTATGTTTATGCATTTATTTATAAAGGATATTACACAGGATATCAATGAACATCAGATGAAAGAGGTGCACAGGGTGAGGTGTCAGGGAAGGGACATACCACCTCCCAGGGACCTCTGCTATTCAACTCTTTGAAAGCTTTCCAAACCCTGACCTTATGAGTTTTTATGAAGCCTTCAGTACATAGACATTGATTACATCAGTGCCATTGGTGATCATCAGTTGCCCCTTTACCATCCTCAGAAGTTAGAGGGTGGCACTGAATGTTTTAGTTTTTCTGATGACCAGTCCTTATTTTGTAGCTCCTTAGGGGCCCTTACCCATGTTATGTCATTAGCATTTAGATACTCAAGATATACCACTCAAAAAACATTCTACAACTAGAATAGCAAGAACCAAAAGCAGAGACCAAATATCTATTTCTAATTATATTACAATATAACAATTGTAAAACTGGTATAGTAACAATACTTATTTCAAAGGGTTATTGTAATTATTTAAAATGACATAGTACATAAAGCATTTATAACACAACTTAGCACCAAGTCAACACTAAATAAATCGCAGCTGTTGTATCTTCCGTGAAGACAAATACATGAATTCTTTCTTACGACTTGCAACACAAAGTCTCTAACAAAATAAATGTTAATGTCTTTGCTGTTTGGCAGTGACTTCTTCAGAGCCATACTATATTAATCCCATGCAAAACTTTGAGCACAGCCAACTACACTTCTATTTAGCCCACATTTCTCCATCCAGTCTTCCAAGAACATGCAAAGCATCATCATTCTTCATCGAAGTCAAGATGATTAATTTTCATGATGCACCTACCAGTCTAGAAAGCTTAAAAAGAAATGAAGGAATAAGCAAAGAAAGACACAAGATGAATGTGTTCCATATAGGATGAAAACACACATTAGGTGCCTTTAAACCAATGGATCTTAAGCTTAATTCCTTTCCTTGCTTAGAAATCCATCCCTTTCTTCTCCTGTGTGTTACAGTAAATGATATTACCATTACCCAGGCACTGGACTACAGATAGGAAAATCATCATGTGACAAGGACTTAGATCCTTCACTTGGGCCTGCAAATGTCCAATGGGTAACCAACAGCAGGATACAAAACTCTGCATATCTGCCTTCATTGTGCATGTATCTCATTTGTTGGGAGTCTCCTTCAATTCCAGGAACAAGTCTCATTGATAAACACCTTAGGATGAGTTGAAACTATCCCCCAGATAACAGCAACCTTCTCAAACCTATCAACAACAGGTCCCTAGCCAATCCAAGATAATGTTCAACCACAGTTTGATCAACATTGCTTCACTGTACATATTTCTGATCCCCCTTATCTAAATAATCTGAAAGCTCATATCAGCACCCCTGAAGACAGGATGAAGGACACAGTCACCCAATCTTTCCAGTGTAGCTACACTGATTAAAGCTCCTTTTCTGTTTTTTGCCATTACTTTTTTCCATTTGGATTTTGAGACAAGTGGCAGGACCTGATTTGTTGGAACCCCAGAGTCAGGCCTCTGGCCTTCGACTTTAGTAACCAGAAGGTCTAGTTTTTGATTGCTTTGTGTGTGATTCATATATATATTTTGTCATATATTCATGTATTTATATATGTATAATGGAAATTTTTTTCAACATATTCTTAATAAGAGAATAATTATCTCATAAATTTGTCAAATATCACTATTTTATAAAATTTATTTCAGTTTTAAATTTTTTCAAAGAAATGAAACATTAGAGATGATTCCTTATACAAAACTTCCTGATTTCATTCTCTTCTCTTCTTTCACAAAGATAGTTACTACCCTGAAATGTTATTTATCATTCTGTATACTTTTTAAAGTTTTTTCCATATGTCTGTATTTATGAATAAGATACAATATCCTTTTGCATATTTTTAGAAGTTATATACCACACTTATCTTTCATTAATTATTTTATATTGTATCTTAAATTTGCCCTAATTTTTAATTTAAGGTAACATTACACTAAGTAAAATTGAAATGCCAGATTTTCTTATGTACTGCAACATAAGGTATCCAAAGATACAGAATGCCTCAAGGTGGAACTATCAAGTAAAATCTGCTCACCCCACCCTAGCTACATTCCTCTTCACCCACTTTGGCTTAGAGTCACTCCCTTCTCCAAGCCTGTGAGAAATATGAGAACTATGGATGTCTGGCACCCTTAAAGAGCTCGGGGATGGCCATTGTCTATAGCATAAGAATGACAATGAGAACTGCTACTATCAAACTGCTTCCTAGCATCAGTGAGTTTAACCCCAGCACCCTACTTATTTTTATTAAATGAAATAAATATTATTTTAAAGTAAAAATAAATATTTTATTATACTTTCTGTAATATTGGTCTGTGTGGGATTGGAAATTATTTTAAAATGAGCCTTTCTCTCCAGCTAGTCTTAGAAATACTATTAATAACTACCTATATCATAATCCTTCAAAGATTTCTACATGATACAAAGCGTCCAGGCCAACATCTAATTATTCAAAATTTAATGGGCACTGTGGATATATGTATTTACAATACACAATGAAGTTTTAAGAACTTTATATATATTATGTTTTCCTTTTATACTTCAAAGAAATAGAGTGTATAGTTACTGGCTTCATTTGGTGGTGAGTAAAAATTAGAGTGAGCTAGTGGGGAAAAAATTAGTGAAGAAAGTAAATGCTTGAGGTGCCTGAATTTTTTTTTATTGAATTCAATTACTGAAACTCTTTACTTCAGAAACAGATGGTTGTTTGAACAACACTAGGCAAATGACCTCAACAGACATTTCACTTAAGAGCATTTACTGATGGCAATCAAACATGAAAGAGATTCTGCACCATGGCTTCAGAGAAATGCAAATTTTAAAATGAGATACCACCACATGCCTATCAGAATGTCGAAGTCCAGATCCCTGACAGCATCAAATGTCGAAGGGACATAGAACAGGAACCTTCAAATTCACAGTCAGGGGCAATGCAAAACAGTGCATCCACTTTCAAAGAAAGTGTGGCAATTTCTTACAAACTAAATATCTTCTTACCATAGAATCCAGCATTGCCACTCCTCGGTATTTACTCAAGGGAGTTGAAAGCATCTATACACAAAAATCTTGTGCATGAATGTTTAGAGCTGTTTTACTCATAATTACCAAAACACAGAAACAACCAAGATGTCCTCCAGTTGAGGAATGGTTAAATTAACTGCATTATATCCAGATGTTGAAATAGTATTCAGTGCTAAAAAGAAATGAGCTGTTAAGCCTAGGAAAGACATGGAAGAAATTTAAATGCATGTTAAAGTGAAAGCAGCCAATCTGAAAGTGTATAATTCCAATTATATAACAGCCTGTCAAAGGCAAAATCATGGAGACAGTACAAAGATCTGTGATTGCCAGGGATCAGGGTAGAGAAAGATAGGTGGGCAGAATTCAGAGGATTTTTAAAGCAGTGAAACCACTCTGTATGATACTATAATGGTGGATACATGACATTATATGTTTTTCAAAATCCTCAGAATGTGCATCAAGAGTGAATAATGTGTGAATGTAGGCTCATCCTTCATAAAAATGTAGCACTCTGATGAGGAGTGTAAGTGATAGGGTAGGTAATATTGCTTATGGGATTTCTATTCAGTTTTACCTTCAGTCAGGTATGGTGGCACACTCCTATAATCCCAGCGGCTCGGGAGACTGAGGCAGGAGGATGGTTGAGTTCAAAGACAGCCTCAGCGAAAAAAAAAAAAAAGTGCTAAGCAACTTAGTGAGACCATGTCTCAAAAATAAAATAAAAAATGGGGCTGGGGACATGGCTCAGTGGTCAAGTGTCCCGAGTTCAATCCCCAGTACCCCAAAAAATAAATTAATAAAATAAAATTCAGGCACAAAAACCATGTATAAAGATATTTGAATCATGTGTTAAGAAAGCATTCACCCATTGAAGAAACACTGAATAACCAAGCAGAAAAAAAAAAATTGTCTCAATCGGTAGGTATCAGCCAATACTTGTCATTAGCTATCCCCAGACCATGCAGTCACGTGACTAGAGTGATCTCGACTTCAAAGGTGGACTGCGGGATTCCTATGACCAATGCCCTTGAACGTCCAGCCTTCAGCCATGGAATTAGAAAAGTCAGCCCCAGTACGGCACTATTCCTTGAGAAGACTGTATTAGATGACTTCAGTTTCCACATCTGCTATGAATCTGGCCATGTCTGCCTCATGAAAATAATAGCTCTATCCCCCTTTCCAAGTGTTAAATGCCTTCCATTGTAAAATTCTAACCAGGAACCAACTGAGGAAGGAGATGAATGAAATGCAGTTCCCACCCACCCTGCCTTCTTCGATGTAGACACCTTCAGAGCAGAGGCTGGGGCAGGGCCAAGTTAGCATCAGCACCAGAGCATTGTTCCACCCTGAACACCCAGCACTTATCCACCCTCTTACTGACAGTAATTTAACTTCTAAGAGAATAATGAAAAGTAGAGATGAGAATTTCAATGGGTGACCTTACAGTAATCTTCAAGTGTGGTATGAGCATCAGTGAGGAAAAAAGAGGCATTTGACGCAGGCAAAATAACTACTGCTTCCCCACAGTGCAGGGGATCAAACCCAGGACATCACATGTACCAGGCAAGTGCTCTACCTCTGAGCTACATTCCCAGCTCAATCCAGGCAAAATAAATAAATCATCTATCATTGTAGGAGCTGAAGATGTTTGTTTTTACACAGTGTTTAAATAATTCAGGAACATCTTTAAGAGAAGCAGGAGAAAGTAGTGGTTAAAATATGTACTTAAAAGCCAACATGTTTGGCTCTTATCTGGGTTTGAGTCAGATCCCTCCTTCTTACTAATTTGTGACATAGGGCAAGTTCTTGGTGCCTTACTATCTTTTCCTAGAAAATAGAGATTATAACAGTATCTGTTTTCCAAGAGCGATAATTACACAAGCTCATGTATGTTAAAACACCTTGATTGATGCTTACAAGGTGGGGAAGCTGTGATTGCTCCTGTCTTAAGGACAGCATGTGTGATTTTGTTTGCAGACAAAAAAATGACCAAACAACCTCTCATTAATTTTTCCTAATACAGAGTTTCAAAGATTTGTGATTTAAATATTGGCAGACTTGCCCAGTTCTGAACATTTCCTCCCCTCTCCCACCGTATCCTTCACTGCCCTATCCATGGAACATAATGCTCTTAGACAACAGGGTGGGCCCATGCTGTCCTCCTCCACCATCACTCAATCTGCCTGTCTGGTCAAGTCACTTTCTAATAGACGCATCTTATTCTCTTCTCTCTCTTCCAGTGTAAAGAGAGAATTTTGAGGGATCTTTCTTAAGTGTTCTTCCTAGACAGCAGCTCTAATCTGGTCCAGGAAGGGAGAACATCAATCACACTCCTGGGATGGAGATTTAAAACACTCGAATGTTCATATGTAATGCCAAGATTCCAGTTTGGAACCCGGAGGGTCAGGAGTTTGTAGTTACACACAATTAGCACTCTGCTCCCTTTCATTACTGGTGCACATCAGATTGCAAGTTTTTAAAGACACGGCTTGTGTTTTATTCATCTTTGTATCTTTCCTAGTATCTGGCGCAATGCTTTGCTCAATAAAAGGTTGTTAACTGGAAATAAATTGAATAAAATGGAACTTAATGTTCTAGGAAACTTGTGAATAGTTTAATTGCCTAACAATGTGGTTATTTTCTGAAGATGGTTTTTATTGGAATAATATTTATTTTTTAATGCTGAAACATCCTATTACTTAAAAATATAACATCATAACCCAGAGACATCCACTGCAATATCTGTAGCATTACATTTTCTTGTTTTTTCCTACACTTTTTAACTTAGATGTCAGGTCCTTTTTATTGTGTGTTCTAAAAGTTCTTTTTTTAAAATAAATTATTTTCCATTATTTACCTTAAGAAACAATATTATGTATGTCATACCTAATATTATTTACTTCAAAGTTGATGCATAATGAAGTTTCTTTAAAGATTATACTGGATTAGACATCATGATCAATCTGAAAAGGTGGACTCAGAGAAAGAAAAAGAGAACAGAAGAAAAGAAAAAAAGGAAAGGACAACGCTTTTTAAAAATTCCAGCCCTTGAGGATACGTATGATTTGGTGACCCTGGGTGCTGAAGCAGGAGGATCACAAGTTTGGGACGAGACTGGGCAACCTAGTGAGGTCCTGTCTCAAACTCAATAAATAAAATGAAATAAAATAAGATGAAAAGGGCAGAGAGGGGAGCAACTCAGTGGTAGAGCACCCTTGGATTTAATCCCAGTACCCCCCCACACACACACACACAAATTCTTAATAGGTAAAACCAGTAATTTCACTATAATCACTATAATCACCCTTGGATCAATCAGATACTTTATTTCACACATATCATAAAATGAAGAGATCTGTAAAGGTCAGTGCGGATATCTCTAATTTATAAATGGGAAGAAGGTTATAAGAAGGTAGAAAATCAAGCTGACTCAAATGCAATGGCTAAGATACCTCAACAGGACACTGGGGTTGAATGCAGACACGTGGAGAGAAAGAGGATCTAGATTGACACGAAGCAGTGTCAATCTTTCTGCAATGAATAGTGTGAACTAGGGGACCAGGAAAACCCAAGATCAATGGTATAAGAATTGGTTAGAAGATAAGGAAGGGAAAGAAAACCACGCCCAGCTACTGTTGATAACTTTTCACCAAGTACCCTGGATAAATGTAATTGTTATGATTATTTTGTTTTTAATATCTTGTTCAAAAAATATTGTTTAGCATTAAATTTAAGATCACTTAATGGGGAACCGCCCTGGCCCAGGGCTGCGGAGCCTGCGGAGGCTGCTTCTTGGACCCTGCTCCTATCAGAGCATACACCAAGCACTAAGCGGCCGAATTCCAGCTCCCGGAACTGAGCCCGCGGGGACTGCTTCTTGGAGCCTAC
>NW_025999949.1:18297260-18314749 GCF_001458135.2 Marmota marmota marmota
TGTAAATCAATGGATGTGTAACTGATGTGATTCTGCAATCTGTGTATGGGGTGAAGGTGGGAGTTCATAACCCACTTGAATCAAAGTGTGGAATATGATATGTCAAGAAATTTGTAATGTTTTGAACAACCCACAATAAAAAATTAAAAAGAAAAAAGAAAAGAAAATGGTGATGGGCTCAGGTGGGTGAATGGGTGGTGTAAGGGCATATAATGCATTGTATTTTCCTATAATGAATAAATGTGAATGTTCAATGAGTTAGCCATCTATAAAGGCATGGAAAAGTAGCAAGTAAATATTTGGATAATCTCTTGTCAAAAAAAAAATCACTTAATGAATATTTGAAATTGTAATAATGGAGAAACAAATATAAGATATCAAAAATACTGAAATAGAAGTAACAAGATGGGTTCTAACCTCATGCATGCCAATATTTAATCTCTGGTGATATAAATTTTGTTTTTACATTCAACCACTTATTTGTTCAACAGTGGCTAATACGTTGTCAGAACATTAGTTCTCCGAAAAATACTCAAGGACAAAGGTGGGTACAGGAATATAAGCATTAAAACAAAATTATTGACCTCATGAAATCCATAATTTATTATTCAATTTCAAGGAGATAAAAACAGCAAGCAATAAAGAATATCATGATATTCATTGCAAAAGCATGTATAGGTTTCAAGGTCAGGTTGGGAGAATCACAGAAATTTAAGAGAAAAGTGGTTTCTTTAGCTGACAATAAGTCTTCCAGTGTTTGTCTCCTTATCTCAGAAGATATGTTACCCTTGAGTCTATTCTCAGTTCTCATAGCTTATGAAAAGGGCAATAAGTGATATTTGATATCCAGGAACTAATTTTAAATAACCCCAATATGCAAATATTAATAATGCTTCAAAAAAATATTTGAAGATCTCACTATATTGGATAACCTGACTATAACTCATCATTATTTTCTTAGGATACTGACTTGAAAAGGATACATGTAGAGGGAAGAATGGTCTTTGGAAAAGAATGTGGAGTAAGGTGAAAGAGCATCACTGGACTCATTCTGCTCCTGGTGCATCTCCTAGTGTGCCTGACTTTGAATCACTATCCCTTTGATCAAATTAATAAATGTCTCTGTGCATGTTTCCTTATCTGTAGAATTTCCATCATGACATCTATAAAAGTCAGAGAAGAGATGCACAAATATCTTTCCATTTATAATACTTTTCATTCATTTTTACAGTATTATTTACAGCCCAAAATTCATATATGTTATGTGCAGATAACAGATCCCTCATAACAAGATTGTCCTTGTTTTCTCTGAACCCTTGCTATTCTCTCTCATTGTGTAATCAAGTTTAAGTTTTTTGAGTCTGTGGACACTGTGTTTACTGGTCATTGAATTCCCAGAACTTAGTGCCATGACCAGTATATATGTGTTTGATAAATGTGTATTGAATTAATGAGATGTGAGGTATATTCCAGGAGTTGATCTACTGAAATTCAGACACCTGACAAGAGGAAAATTTGTCAAAAAAGAAGGACAGAGGATAGTAATTCACATCCTGCCTTGTAAAATGGAAGACATTTTTTTCAGTCTTGCTGGTGGAACTAGAGTCCCACCTGCACAATTCTAGCCATGTTGTAAGTTACATAACCTCATGTTGCCTGGTTTAGGGTCTTTAAGCATCCTGGCTATTTCTACTCCATTACCAATACCCCTGCATCAGAGTAGTACATTTATAACCAATGAACCTGCATTGGCATATCATCACTCAAAGTCCATAATTTACCTTGGTGTTACAAATTCAATAGGCTTTTACAAATGTATAGAGACATAAAGCTTTCATTATAGTGTCGTAAAAATAGTGTCACTATCTCAGGAACTCTTTGTGCTCCACTGATTTATCATTCCCTCCTGCCAATCTATGGCAACCACTGAAATTTTTATGATACTCCTCCTTTATCCAGAACATCATATTGCTGTACTCCTACAGTATGGAGCCTTTGAGGATTGAATTCTTTCACTTACTAATATGTATTTAAATTTTTTTCTTTTTGTGGCTTGATAACTCATTTCTTTTAGCATCCAATAATATTGAAAATCTGGCTTACCATCATTTGCTTACTCATTATTCTGTTATGGGGTGGATATGGTTTGAGTTTGATAAGAGCTTATGTATTGGAAACTTGGTCTTCAGTGTGGCAATGTTGGAAGATGGTGGACCTATAAAATTTGGAGCCCGGTGGGAGGTCATTACTGGTCCCTCTCTGTTCTCTGGTTTATATCTGGTGTGTGATCTCTCCATCTTGCTCCTGCCACAATGCCATCTGCATGAGGTGATGTCATCAAAGAAACCTTTCCCTGAGCTAGTACTATGTTTCTTGGGCATTCGGCCTCCAAACCTGGGTGCTAAAGAAAATGCTTTTCTTTGTAAGTACCCAGCCTTTGGGATTTCACTCCAATAACAAAAGGAGGCTAATCCAGAAAATTGAGTTTGTTTTTTGAACTATATACCTAAACATGTGGAAGTGATTTTTTGAACTGGATTACAGGAAAAGGTTGGTAGAGTTTGGATGAGCAGGCTAGGGGAAAAGGCGGTAGTTCTGTAAATAAGAGCATTATAGGTGATCCTGGTGATGGCTCGGAAGATGAGGAGAACAGGGAACTAGTTTCAGATGGAAACCAGGAGCAACTGGAAATTGGAGAAAAAAACATTGCAAAGAACCTGGCTGCATGTGTTCATGTCCCAGGACCATGGAAGGCCAAACTTAAAAGCGATGGACTAGTTCACTTGGCAGAAGAGATTTTTAAACAAATCAGCATTCAGGCTGTGTCACGGGTATTATTGGCCACTTTTAGTTAGATTTACAGGGCGACTTGACAGCAAAAGGAAACAGAGTGGAAAGATTTGGAAAAATTGCAGCCTGACCAGAGAAAGAACAAAAAATATACAACGGCATAGCAGAACAACCAGCTTTTAAAGAGAGAAACGGGGTTGTTAATGGCGAGGACAATTGAAAAAAGGCCTCAAGGGCATCTCAGAAATCTGGAACTGACCTTAACATCCCAAACCCAGAGGGTTTTTGGGAAAAATGATCTCGAGGAAGGGCCCTGGGTACCCTCAAGGACTCAGTGCCCAGGATCCCCTCGAGATTCCACCCCTTATATTCTGGTCAAGGACAACAAAGTGGCAGCCATGGTTTCAGTGAGCCCAGGCACCACTCATGCTGGTGGCAGATATTTGTGGCTGGTTTTGTAGATGTATGGAATGCAAGGCTTCTGGGGTTATGGCAGTTTCCACCAAGATTTCAAAGGAAAACCTGGGAGACCAGAAAAAAACATTTGTTGCAGGGTCAGAGCCTATTGGAGATTGCTATAGTCTGAATATGAGATGTCCCCCAAAAGCTCACATATGAGACAGTGCAAGAAGTTTCAGAGGAGAAATGATCGGATTGTGAGAGCCTTAACCCAATCAGTGAATTAATCCCTGATGGGATTAACTGGGTGGGAACTAGAGGCTGGTGGGGTGAGGCTGGAGGAAGTGGTGAATAGAGGGTGTGACTATGAGGTATATATTTTGTATCTGGAGCTGGAGTCACTCTGCCTCATGATCATGTGATGTGAGACGCTTCCCTCTGCCAAACTCTTCTGCCATGATGTTCTGCCTCACCTCCAGTCCCAAGGAATGGAGCCAGCCTTCTCTGGACTAAGACCTCTGAAGCCGTGAGCCTGTAAATAAACTTTTCCTCCTCTAAAATTGTTCTGGCCAGATTCTTTAGTCACAGCAGTGCAAAAGCTGACTAAAACAGAGACGTAGGACTAGAGCTGAAGAAGAAGATTAAGAGATGCTTGGAAGACAGAGATACCAGCAGCACAAACTGCCCATTCAGGAAAGCCACAGATATCAGTACACCATCCATAAGAGTGGCTACATGGACCAGCAAAGCCAAGAGATAGAGCTGCCCAAGGCCTTGTGAGCCAATGCCCACCCTAGGTACACAGAATGCTGGACATGGAGCTTTGAGGTTTAATGTCTGCCCCACTGGATTTTGTTCTTGTTGAGGATGATTATGCCTTTCTAGCTCCCTATCTCTCCTTTTTGGAACACAAATACTTAACCTGTGCCTGTCTTGACCTTGTATCTTAGACGTATGTGATGTATGTCCTATTAGCTGGTTACACCCCTTCTTTTAGTTTAAGAAGGTAGTATCTGACATACCATGGGGGAGACAGGTTTATGTCATCAGGGGTGGAATGATTTTCATCCCTCAGGATGGAGTGAGCCCCCTTCTCCCTCTCCCCGTCCCTCCCTCTGCTCTTGCCTACCTATCCTCCTACCTGATCTAAATGAGGACATGAAGCTTGGGGACCACAGGTGGAATGCTGATATTCAGATATGGTTTGAGTTTGTCCTCCAGGGATTCATGGGAGGATCTTCTCCACAGTATTACAATGTTGGGAGAAAGGCAAGAAGTCGTCACTCTTCTTTCTTCTGAGGATGTGATCTCTCTTTCACATGCTGCCACCATGATGCCATCTTCCCCATCTGACACAGTCAGGCAGCCTCACTAGAGCTGATCTATGATATCTGACTTTCAGCCTGCAAAACTGTGAGCTAAATAAGCTTCTTTTCTTTATTTGGTACACAGCCTCTAATATTTTATTGTGATAACCAAATAATTGATTAATTAACCGACTGGAGAATATCTTACTTGCTTCCAAATTTTGGCAGTTATGAACAAAACTGCTTTAAATATCTGTGTTTGGGTTTTTATGTGTCCAGAAGTTTTCAACTCATTTATATAAATACCAAGGGTCATGGCTGATTGGGTGGTAAAATTAAGTTTATCTTTGCAAGACACTGTCAAGCAGTCTTTCAAAGTAACTGTACTACTTGGCATTTCCAAGAGCAACAAATAAAGACTCCTGTTGTTCCACATTCTTGCCATAATTTGGCATTATCCGTGTTATAGATTTTCACCATTCTAATAGATATGTAGTGGTATTTCATTGTTGTTTTAATTTGCAATGCCCTAAAAACATATAATATGGATCTTTTCATATGATTATTTGCTATCTGCATGTCTTCTTTAGTTAGGTGCCTATTCAGGCCTTTGACCCAATTTTTAGTCAGGTGTTTATTTCCTGTTTTAGTCAGATTTTTCGATGCTGTGACTAAAGGACCTAACCAGAACAACTATAAAGGAGGGAAGGTTTATTTAGGGGCTCACAATTTCAGAGGTCTTAGTCCATAGAAGGCTGGCTCAGGATTTCTTAATCTCAGGGGTCTCTACTGCAGCTTTGGCTTCCTCCTCAAATCTCCATACTTTTTCCTTGGAGCTTGAGGTGAAGCAGAACATCATGGCCGAAGAGTATGGCACAGGGAAGCAGCTCACACATGATGATTAGGAAGCAAAGAGAGAGAGAAAGAGAGAGACTCCACTCTCCAGATACAAAATATATACCCCATAGCCATGCCCCTACGGAGTCACTTCCTCCAGCCACACCCCACCTGCCTCCAGTTAATCCCATCAGGGATGAATTTACTGATTAAGTTAAGGCTATAATCCAACCATTTCTCCTCCAAACCTTCTTGCATTGCCTCACACGTGAGTGTTGGGAGGATGACTCACATTCAAACCATGACATTCCAGCCCTGGTCCCCAAAAGCTCATCTGACAATGCAAAATACATTTCGTCCATTCCCAAGAGTCCACATAGTCTCAACAGTTCTGAGATTGCTCAAAGTTCAAGTCCAAAGTCTTCTCTGAGGCTCAAGGCAATCTCACATGGTGAGCTCCTGTAAAATTTAACAGCAATTTATAAGCATTTAATATATAAACATACTGAGTAAACATTCCACTTACAAAAATAGACACATAGAAAGAAGGGATAGTGTTACCACTGTTGACCGGTGACGAGTCCTTGCTTCCCCAGTGTTGAAGAATAACACCAAAGAAGCACACTGAGGCAAGGTCAGAGTAGAAATTAGAAGTTTATTAAAGGACAGCAGAAAAGACTTCTCCCGGAGGAAGAAGGGGACCCAAGAGGTGGAATCCGTGGAAGTGCGGTTGTCTCTCCATTTTATAGTTTCTTTCAGTGATGGCATGTAGGTGGGAAGGCCCGAGGGGTGGGACACAGGTGGGCCATAGAAGTAGTCGGAGCAGAAAGGACTTCGTTAACACTTCTTTGGGATGGACTTTGGCCTAGGGCCTTTTCAGGACTTCATTAACATTCCATGAGTTGTCCTGTGTTTCCTGGAATCATTCTCAGGATGGCCTCCATTTTAGATTTCACTTGGTATTAGACCCGATTTACCTAACTACACTGACTACCTAACTTTAAATCTGGCTTCAATAGGACCAAAGCAAAACCAAAATCTAGCCAGGCAAACACGTCCTGTAGCTCCATGTCCAGCATCTGGGACATACAGCATGGCAATGTTCTCTTCAAAGGGTTAGTGTACCTCAGCCCCTGCGGCCTTGTTAGTTGCAGCCCAAGTGGCCTTCCTGTTGGCTTGTCTCTGCTTGATTCCTGCAGCTTTCCTAGGATGATGTTCAAAGTTATTGGCATTTCTTAATCTCAGGGGTCTCCACTACAGCTTTGGCTCCCTCCTCAAATCTCCACACTTTTCCTTCTCAGGTGGTACCCACAAGGACTCTGACCCTGCTGCACCTTGCCTCCAAGGCCTTCCTTGTCAATCCTGGTGGAAGCCTCCATGACCCCTAACTCCAGCATTCTGAATTCTTATAATACCACGTGGTTGACACCAAGGTCTGCTGCCCCTCAAGCAGTGAAGCCTCCAGGGACCCTGACTATAGCAGCCTGTGAGTATCTAGGTGGCCGAGCACATTGAAAAAGCTTCTTAGACTCCCTTGTGCCTCAAGAGAATTTTCACTTTTACTCCCTGGAGCCTGAGATGGGTGTGGTCTTGCCAGCTCTTGAGATGCCCTTAAGCCATCTTTCTTATTGTCTCTAAGCAAGTCTTTAGCATTTCTTTAGTGGCAGTAATGTCTTTAACAACTTGGACTTCCTTTAGCCCCAGTTTTACTCCTGCCTTTCAAATTCAAGTTTTTTGAAACTTTCTGTTCTGCTTTCTGCTCCTGATTATCACAATAAATTTGGTTAAAAGCTGCCAGCAACATCCATGCCACCATCTGAATGCTATGCTGCCTAGAAATTTTTTCCGCCAGATGTAGGAAGTCCAACGCCTTTAAAATCAGCCTCACAAAAAGTCTCAGGACACGGGCAAAATGCATACAACTTCTTACCCAGAACATAACATAAATGGCCTCTAGCCCAATTACCAATAAGTGTACTTTTTTTCCTTTAAACCCACTTGAACCGTGTCTTCAATGTCCATGGTCCTATTGACACTCTGGTCTTTGGAACTCACACCAGAATAGGCCATTAAGCTCTGCTTAAAACAATCTAAAGCATTTCCAGCTTGTACTGCAAAACATCTCAGGTCAAACATTATAAACCACATGATCAGGATAGTCATAGCAATGACCCAACTTCTTGGTACCAATTTCTGTTTTACTCAGATTTTTCACTGCTGTGACTAAAGAACCCAATGAGAATAACTATAAAGGAGGTTTATTTAGGGGGTTACGGTTTCAGAGGTCTTAGTCCATGGAAGACTGGCTTCATTCCTTAGAGCTTAAGGTGAAGCAGAACATCATGGCAGAAGAGTATGGCAGAGAGAAGCAGCTCACATGATGATCAAGAGCAGAAAGAGAAAGAGATGCTACTCTCCAGATACAATATATATACACCATAGCCATGTCCCAACTGAACTTGAACTACTTCCTCCAGCCACACTCCATTTACCTCCAGTTACCATTCAGTTAATCCCATCAGGGACTGATTGATTAGGTTGAGACTATAATCTGATCATTTCTTCTCCAAACCTTCTTGCATTGTCTCACATGTAAGCTTTAGGGGGACACCTCACATTCAAACTATAGCATTTCCTCATGTAGAGCTTTAAGAGTTCTTTATTTATGTTTGGATAACAGATCCTTGTCAAATATGCCTTTTGTTGATATTTTCTCTCAATCTCTGATTTGTCTTCTTATTCCCTTGACGTTGTCTTTCTCAGAGCACCTTTCTAATTTTAATAAAGTCCATCTTAACAATTATTTCTTTGATAGATCCTTCAGTGTTATATCAATAAATTCATTGCCACACACAAGATAGCCTAGATTTTCTTTTGCAATTCTATTTTCTAGGAGTTTTATAGCTTTGCATTTTACAATTAGGTCTATCATCATTTGTGAGTCAGTTTTTGTGAAGGAAATAAAGTCTAGATTCATGTCTTCAGGGGTCATCATTATTTTCTAGATTCATTTTATGCTGTTGTTGTTTTTTGTTGTTGTTTGTTTTTGCAGGTAGATTTCTAACAACTTGTTTCAGCACCATCTGTTGAAAAGTCTCTTTTCTCCATGATATTGCCTTTATTCCTTTGTCAGAGATTATATATTTGGGACTACATAGGAGTTCTGCATTCTGTTCCACCAATCTGTCTGTTCTTTCACCAATAGTACACTGCCTTGGCTACTGCGGCTTTACAGTAAGTTTTAAAGCTGGGTATAGTTAGTTCTCCAACTATTCCCCTTCGATATTGTGTTGGCTATTATGAATCTTTAGTCTCTTCACATAAACTTTAGAAATTTCTGATATCCTAAACGGACTGCAATTTTGCTTTGGATTGCAGTGAAGATATAAATCAGATTGGGAAGAACTGATATCTTGGTGGTAATTGATTCTTCCTATTCAGGAAAATGGAGTATCTCCTCATTTATTTAGTTCTTTTCTTGCATCAGAATATTGTGGCTTTTCTTCTTATAGATCTTACTCATAAATTGTTTGGTTTATACCTAAGTGTTTAAGTTGGGAGATGCTAACTTAATCAGTGCTGTATTTTTAATTCCAGAACCTACTTGTTCATTGCTAGAATATAGGTAAGTGATCAACTTTTGTATATTAATATTGAATCCTGCAAACATTCTATAATCACTTATTTTGAGGAAGAGTATGTGTTTGAGGTTTTTTCATTGTGGATGATTCCATCTAAGAACAAAGTCTATTTCTTCCTTCCCAATCAGTATACCTCTTATTCCCTTTCTTGCAGCATTAACTAGGTCTTCCAGTACAATATTAAAAAGCAGTGGTAAGAGGAGTCATCCTGGCATTGTTCTTAAGCTTGAGGGAAAACTTTTAATTTCTCAACATTCAGTGTGATGTTAGCTGTAGGTGTTCTGTAAATATTCTCTATCAAGTTGAGGAAGTTCCCCTCCACTCCTAACTTGCTGAAAAGTTCAGTAATTAATGGGATGGATTTTGTCAGATGCTTTTTCTGCATCTATTGCTACAATCACATGAGTTTTCTTCTGCAGCTTGTTGATGTGATGGATTACATTAATTGATATTTGATGACTATATTTTCAGCATTATTCATTTTTGTGGCATGTAAGAGAAGCCTTGAAGGGAAAGATAGGTAAATTCCCAGATGTCCTTGATATGCTTCATTCCAGAAATGCTTTTGCTTACAAATCAAGAGAAAAGCTCTTTCAACCAGAAAGGAATTATCAAAGAAGTGACTTATCAGCGTGAAGGCCACAAGTAATTGATTTATCACACCATCTTAGGTCACGAACAGAAAATTTTAATTTGATTCAAAATTAAGAAGTTAAGAAACATTGTTTTGCATCATATAGACAAAAATTTTGTCTGCATACTGAATTCATTACTTTCAACCAGTTGTGCTAAGGCAGAGATGGGATCTACTAAAAGATTAGACTAGTTTCCAATATGGAGGTACAAGGAAGCAAGACCCTAAGATGTAAGAAGGATGCAATCTTAGAAAACATCTGAGCAAAGGGATTATATAGGGAATTAGAATGTCTGCGATCTAGAGCTGACAAGGTGACTCCAAACAATCACTTTACTACAGTAGACATGCATGCATAAAATAATGTAATTTTTTAAAGAGCCATTTAATTACATTACTCATTCTGGGAAGGGGAGAATGAAGAGACATCATGCTAAGGCAGAAAATACTAAAAAGCAATAAAATAAGAGTCAGACCTAGAGACGAATAATAACATTTAGCCTGTAGGAAACATAATACTCTGTGATTGAGATCTAAAAGAAATTAAAAATTTTAAATTAAAAAAATAGACAAAATCAGGAGGAAGGCTTGGTCATCTTTAATGTTACTGCTCACTCTAACTTTCTGGTTTTCTATGATACATGAGATCTTTCTGCACTGAATAAGCCTTGAGAGACCATTTGTATCATTTTCCATTAATGGGATAAAGCCAAACACCTGCAAATCTTATAGTAAATGCAGACAAACGAGGCCCATGGGAGCGAGTTTCACATCATCTGTCAACAAGGACATCAAAGTGAGGTGGGAAATCAAAATCATCTGTCTCTGGGCTACAAGCCCTGGCTACAACTCCCCGAACACGAATCAGTGATTCCCAGAGTTCTTACAGCCCTCTGCATCTGCTAACTGCTCAGGGCTCCATATTCCACCATGCAGACCTTTTGGTTTCTGATTTAGTTAAGGACTAAACTAAAAGGATAGACAGATAAGTTAAAAATAGTCACTGAAAAAAATGTTCTGTCCCAAATATCCACAGTGGGGTGTGGGGACAACTACAAAAACTTAGCGTTCATCACTGATTTTAACCCAATCAGGTTAAAATGGTTGGGACACTGAGAAGTGTTCACAAGGAGATGGAAGTCTGTTAAATACGTCAAAAACAAGATAACTTGAGCAACTAGAATGAGCATAAATGAAATTGGCAACTGCAGGACATGGTTAGGTTTCTATCCCTGCACACTTTCCTCATAAGGTCAGATGTTATGAAGGATTAGAGATGTTGTGAAGAGTATTTATCACCAGGTAAAGTTTTCTGGAGGTCTCTCGAGTCCCTTCTAACATGGAGAGTCTGTGTTTCCAGGGTGAGTGTGACGTGTTTGTACACAGCCACATACACTCAGAGGCCACACACAACTAGAGATGAGACCATTGAGCAGGGGAGCTGCTCCTGAGGAAGTGGGTAAAGTCACACAGGTCATCTTTGCTAAGCTTCTTCCCATCACAGGGGAAGCCTCTGGCCATGAAAGTCAAGGAATTCTGGTCAGAACAGAGAACATCCACACATCAGAACCGGACACCAAGGTCTAATCTTGTGCCACATGATGGCATTCTGATTAATGATGAACTACATAACAGTGGTCCCTTAAGATTCCTAGTGTCATCGCAGCCAAGGTCATGCTGCAGGGCAATACATACTCACATGGTCATGGTGATACTGTTGTAAGCACACACCCTGGACTGGTGTCATACAAAAGCACAGAGTGCACAATTGCGCACAGTATGCAGCACTTGACAGCAATCAGAAAGACTGTATTACTGGTTTCTGTGTTCACTCTATTACAGTTCACCATTGTTTTGGAATCAATCCCACTTATAAAAAAACATATTTACTGGAGAACAATATGCCATCTGCCCTCAGCAGCAGCCTTACATATCTCAAGTTTATCTGCTCTTGTGATGGCATCAAGGTCACATGGTATGATCGACCTATACCATCTAGGTTCATTAAGTACACACAATGTTTGCATTTTAATGAAAACAACTAACAGTGCATTTCTCAGAACATATTCCTGTCACTAAGCAATGTATGATTGTCACTGAGTGCCTCAGGAAACTCAGTTTGTTTTTATTCTTCAACTTTTTTTTTTTTTTTGGATCCATCAGAAATACATTTCTTTGCAGGGTGGAGGCTGGCCTTAGTGAGATAGATTTGACAAAGATTATATATAATCAAAGTGAACAACATGATGATCTGATATATGGATACATCCTGTAATGATTACCACAGTCAAGTTGGTTAATACATCCATCACCACCCATCGTCATCATGTATGTGTGGGTGTCTGTGCTTATGTATGGCGAGGACATTTAAAATTTGCTCTCATCAAATTTCAAGTAAACCATGCAGTATTATTAACTGGAGTCACCATGTTGGAAAAGAACTATGACACTAAAATTTATTACTTATTACGTGTTCTTTACATTTTATTAGATACATGTGTGTAAACAGCATACTACTCTTTTTATTGAGTGTTGAGTCAGGCATGCTCAACAAATAATTATGTCATCTTCCTAAAATCCTTAAGCTATATTCCATTTTGTGTGTGTGTGTGTATTTTTGCTTTTTTATTATTTTATTTTATTGTTTTTTTCCTTCTTTTATCTCATTTTTTACTCTTCTTATTTTCTCTTTCTTTCTTTTATTCTTTCTTTTTTCTATAGTCCTCTTTTGAGCGATTGCTATAAAAATGACCTTAAACTTTATTGATATTTGGAATCAGTATTCTGGTATCCAGAGAGAGGCAAGACATACCCATTAGGTCCATTGATTCGATTTTGAAAAGATATATATCTCTCTCCCTGGATGGCCCCAGAGAACAGACACCAAGTGACACCCAGCAGTTAGGGTTTTTGACTTTCTTTACTGGGTTCCATAACAGTTCATTTCTCCTCTGAATCAGCAAACCATAGTCAACCTAAAGACCTTTAAGTATAGATATTATTGATTTTAAGGTTATTTGTTTAAAAGCCAAAAAACAATGCATACCTCAAATAGCTTGAAGTCTCCACAAACTTCCCAAACACAATATCTCTTTGAAAGTTGGTGCAAGGATTGAGCACGGGTGTTGCAGGTAAGCACAATACAAGAGCAGCTCTCTTAGGTGACAGAAAAACCCTCTCCTACCCTCTGAAATCTTCAAAATTCACACTAGGTTCCTCTGCCTGTCTTCCTGTGAGAGTTGAAAGATCATAGTCATAGGAATTGGAACCTTATACACATTAACTTTATACATGTCCCCACTAGGAAAATAAAGTACTATCTCCCTTCCAAAGATGAGGTCCCTTATGAGAATCTCATCTAAACAAAGCAATTTAAAGAAAAAAAAAAAATCGCCATGATTTCATCATTAGTCTTCAACATGAAAAAGAGAGGGCAGAGTTGGGGCTAATGCAAAAGGAAGTGGAAATGGCGCCCTCTAGTGTTTCATCCCACAACAGCATAGAAGTCTAGAGAAGCATGTTGTTTCTGGGAAGGAATATGGATCACATTGTAGCTTAAAATCTACACTCTAATACCCAAACCGTGTGTGTTTATGTATTAATAAATACAACAGGTCAGTCAGGAAATAAGACCCTAGGCAATCCTGAAATCAGCTATGCTGTTTTTGAATATATGAATTGCATGAGTCCCTTCACTTCTCTGAGTTAACAATCTTTTCAACTGTGGTTTAGGGATAGTACCTTACCAATACTGGACTGAGCACTAAACAAATGAGATTGTAAAAGAGTTACTTGAAAGCTGCAAGGAACTCTACAAATTAAATGAAGCAGGAGATCTTACATGGCATCAACCCCAACACCGTTTTATATTTAAACTCATAGTTCTATAATTAAATGCTGACTTATGCTTATATTTTAGGGAAAATTCTTATTTGAAAAATAAATAGAATTTAAAATATTTAATTTTGAAGATAGAAATAAACCTGTGTTGTCCACGGTTGGGAAATACATGCTGGAACTGGTCTTCTCTACCTTATCTGGGTTAATCTGTAAATTGGGCAGGACAGTGCTTATAAGCAAGTGCCATAAAATTCAGCTTTGTTTTACTTCCATTTCAAATATAATTTAAGTGCCTTTCAACAAAGATTTATTCTGAAGCCAACTCTTTCATATCCCATTAAGTTAGTATAGTTTATTTGCATGAAAATCCAGATTGATCCATTGTTGATGTCTAGCCACTCTATAAGTGGGAGACAGAAATGATCTGTTAAAGATAAAAATTGTCAAAGGGGAGACTTACATAATTTTTTGAGCTTTAGCTATGAGTAGCAATCTTTTTTCTATTATGATTGTCATTACAATTTCCAAAAAGCTGCAAAAGTCCAGGCCTGTGTCCTGCTTAGTTTCCAAACATTTACCCTGCTTGACATCATTCTCTGTGTATGCTATGCTTGGAAGAAAGCAAAACAAACAAACAAACCTACATCAGCTGCCACAAATGAGAAAAACATACTAACAGTATTTGTAATATTTCCCCACAATCCCAGCACTTATAAGCTTCCAGGGTCCTCTCAGGTCAATTCTCTGCCCCTGGTCATTCTGCTTTCAATATTTTTGAGGCTATTTCCTTAATTCCATTGTCTGGGTGCATACTGATACAGGAGTCTGGTTATATGATATATAAGGAGAGGGTTAGGATTAGTCTGCAAATAAAACTTGTTTTCTCCAAACCAAGTCTGCATGTGCAGTCACAAAAATATTACCCATTTTTCTAAGTTATAGATCAGGACATGGTCCCAAAGTATTGGGTTAAAACTAGGAAGAATGGAATGAATTCTACCATGATTAAAACAAACATTTATTGAAAGATTTGCACATGCCACCTTCTTAGTTGGATGGGCTATCTACATATTCTCAGATAATCCTCATGATTATTCTTAAAGATGGAAGTCACTGAATTTTATAATGGCCTAAAGAGGTGCAACGGGGCAAGGTCAATACCCTAAGGTCACTGGGTGGGAAAGGGCATGCCTGTAATCAGCAGCTTGGAATGCTGAGGCATAGGATTGAGAGTTCAAAGCCAGCCTCAATAACAGAAAGACGCTAAACAACTCAGTGAGACCCTGTCTCTAAATAAAATATGAAATAGGGCTGGGGATGTGGCTCAGTGGTCAAGTGCCCCTGAGTTCAATGAGTTCAATCCCCAGTACTGACACCCCAGAAAAATACCCTAAGGTAATATAGCTTTTAGGTAGCAAAGAAGACATTCAAAAACCTAAGCCTTCTCACTACAAATCTCATGGTCCTTACACTTAACTCTGCTATGTCAAGGGTTACTAGTTCCGTTTTCATGACATAGTTGTTAGGAGTCCCCCTTCCAAGTCCCTCTTCCCAAGGAGACATTGTTAGAGAATATACGATAATAGTTGGCAGTACGGAAAGAATGTTCTTGCTTAGAAAGTTTCTGTGGCTGGTCGTGCCTGTCAGAGAAGGTGAGAACATGGTGGCTGAGTCAGCAAAGCAGTTTAACTGCTCGGCTTCAAATGAAAATGGGAATTCAGATTTGAAATAAATAATGAAAATAGAAGGAAAAGAACAAAGAAGGGTGAGGAAGCTGCACAGTGCCATGGTGGTCTACAGCCTGTGAAGAGAGGCTGCTCATGAGAAGTCCCTCCTGGCACATTGACCAGGAGGTTTTCTAAGAAGCACCGCCCAATTTCCAGGTCCAAGTGATTTGCTATGTAGCTCTGTGACCGCGACCTTGAACTTCCCAAAGGTTGGGTAAAATCCACTCCATTCACAACTCTTGTGTGAGAGCCATCTGAAAAGAAAAGGGACACCACATCTGCATCAGAAAAGGGTGGTGAGAGAAGAACAAGATTTAGCAGCCAGAAGACATAGAAATTAAGGCAGAGAGGTCCCAGACTGGAGGAAGGCCAGTGCCCACCCCACAGATGTGAAAGAGTGGTGAAACAGTTTCCACACCTGAGTTTTGCTTGATCGACTGCAAACTACTGTGTGTGTGGAACAGTTCCCCTAAGCCCATCGGGAATGGCTAGTAAAGCAAATGTCCAGAAAGTTATTCACAACATCCCATTCACATCTTTGTGACTGAAAAAGGACAGCAAAATTCCTTTCCGCTCACATCCACTATTCCTTTTGATGTCACAATCAACCCTCCTGTATACCTTTACTTCCAAAATGCCATTAAGAGAATATTTTTAGATAAAATACTGGGAATCCAAGATCTAGAAAATTTGGAGTCTGGTCAAATGCTCAGGTCTTCCCCAACATGTCTGCCATCATGTGATTTACAGCCCCTTTAGAAAAGGACATCCACAGCATGCTCTCTTTACCCAGCTAGACACAGGTCTTTGAATGCCATGAGGATTTCTAGCCACCACTCTTACTTATAGACATAATCCTCGATACAACAATAATAATGGAATTGAAGGAAATTCAAAAGCCATCTAGTTTGACCTTCCAATGTTGCAAGAATTCTTTCTACAATAAACCCAATGGGATTGTTATTCAGACTCTTGAATATAACCAATGACAAAGACATGACAAAAGGAAATTTTTTTTTCTACTTTTAGATAACATAAACCATTAGAAATTACTTCCTTATATTGAATCTAAATTATATACTTTGGGTCCTAGACTATTTCAGGCACCTGGAAGAGCATAGGTATTAAGTTTTTCTATCAATCTTTTCTTCAATTATCCGACAACAGCCCCATGTCACTACTTAAGTCATGCCAAATGTACTCATCTCTGTCAATCACGTCCAGATGCTTTGCCATACCAGGAACAACTTCTAGGCACACTCCATTTTCTAATACTCCTTAGTAATGGATGGTGTGCAGAAGGGAACCCTACATGGTCTTCACTGCAAAAGTCACTGGTAACTTAATATTCCTTTTTTACATATGAGATCTTTTTTTAAATTTTTATTTTTACGTGGTGCCGAGAATCGAACCCAGTGCCTCAAGCATGGCTAGGCGAGCGCACTACCACTTGAGCCAAATCCCCAGTCCCATATGGGATCTTTAATAAAGACAACTTAAATGATTTCTGTTTTTCATGACATCATATTACTCAAATAATCTGGATGCTGCTGCTGCCTTGTTCCTAAAACTCTTGAGAAATTTTAATACATAATCCTTAATTTCCTATTAAATCATTAGAACTCAAAAGTTTCATATACAGTATCTCTCTTCTTTTTACGTACATTTTCTAGCCAGCTGTTTTGGATCCTTGATTGTGACATCAATGCACTCATCTCTATCCCTTGCCACATGAGGATAGCAGAGCATTTGATGATCACACCTTCTATGCATTTTAAGTCTTCATATTTATTGTATTGAAGAGAACGTGAACTCTTAACATTCTAATGGTTAATGTTCTGATCTTTCTCCTGCTAGTCATTCATAATACACAACTAATAATCCCAAGGTTATTTAGCACTTGCTATGTTCCAGCCACCCTGCAAGTGACTTTCCAGATACTCTCTCATTCTTTCGACTTATTGCTGAGTTAGGTAGTATATTTTTCCATTTTCATTTAAAATATTAGATAAATATGAACAAAATTATTAAATATTGCAGAGAAGTTATGCAATTTGTTCAAGAATACACAGCTAAGTGACTTGCATAGAATTCACCATCCTGGTTTTCAGTTCTATAACTATTTCTTCTTTGGAAATTTCATCTCTGAGTTCTCAGTCTATGAAATTTGTACATTTATTAATCCCTCATAGGGAATTTTCTTCTTTTCACTTACTTATGCTCCTTCCAGCCTGGTTTCTTCATCTATTTCTCTATCCTTCCTTACTGACTTCTTTTTCTTTTCTTTTCTCTCACTTTTTTCTCCCTTCCTCCT
>NW_025999949.1:18314767-18330174 GCF_001458135.2 Marmota marmota marmota
TCCTTCCTTCCTTCCTTCCTTCCTTCCTTCCTTCCTTCCTTCCTCTCTCCCTCCCCACCTCTTTCCTTTCTTTCTGGCCCTGTATTTATATCATTGTCATACATTTTCTCTCTCTTTTTTTTAAAGATGTGCAGATGGCACTCTACAGAATTTGTTTGTACTCTAGTCCAATGTAAATGAGTTCTTAAAGACAGCTCTCTCCTCTTACTAAGGCTGTTTGTCTTCCTCTCTGAATGGCACACAGAGGAGGCTGCCTGTTCTTCTGTCTAGTTTCCTGAAGCCCAGGGTCTGGGTGGAGGTGGACTTCTCCTGCTAGGCTTGTCTCCAGCCTTCGTGGAAGATCCCACGTGCTTCTTTCTCTTCATAAGTTTCTATCAAATGTGCAGGAAGGATCCCAAGATCACCCAATCTGGTTCTGGTTCTTTGTGTCCTCTGGGCTCACTCCTTCCCTTCAGCCCTGGTGTGCACTATGGAGAGTCTTGTCAGTTTTTCTTATCTTAAAATCCTGAGTTCATGTGGTGGTTCATACAGGATTTTCTTAATTTTTTTTTTCTCACTGACATTTCCTCTCAGTTTACTTCTCTCCAAATTACAGTGAGTGTGTTTTGGGGGCAGGGCCATGATTAGTAACAAATCTCAAGTTTGTTAATTAAACTGTTTCTGGTGATTGAGCATGAAATTAATAACTGGCTCACATCAGAAATTCTGTTTCTTTCTGTATCATTGCATTTGGAAAATTAGAGCATGATTGTTTCTTAGTAAACAGTGTCTGGTGTGTGTGTGTGTGTGTATGTGTGTGTGTGTGCTTCTTAAAATGCAGGGAAGAATTGTGATTCTGATTTATTCTAGTATTTCAACCCTAATTTTCAATATATACATTTTTGCTCATTGGAAAAGTTTAACACAACCAATTCAACAATGTCTCATGTGATAATAATATGGTTACCAGGACCTGTGTCATAATACTTCATAATCCAGGAGTAAATTAGAAGAAGAATTAAATATTATGCAGATAGTAGAACTATGAAAATTTCATACAATATTAATTTTCAACTCATTTTTACCATCTAACAAAGGTCATAGAACCCAAGTTCAACTCAGAGACAGGATTTTTTTACAAAGGTTTGGTATGGTTTCTTAGTATAATATATTGCTCAGTGTATGCTCAAGTTTGTCCTCTTTTTTTCCATGATTCTTAACAAAGGGGCAGAGAAGTAGGACCTTAGAATCATCCTATCAAGGTAATTTTTCTCTTCCTTGGAGATTCTTAATATAATATCATAAGTATAATAGCACATTTGGAAGATCTCAATTTCACTGGATTTTCTGTATGCGAAGAGTTCTTCTTTACGAAAAAGGATATAAAAGAAAAAGTCACACTCTTAAGAACCTAACTATGCAGAATAAAATACATAACAATCCAAAAACATTGAAACATGAACTAGGAGATGGTGTCAGAGAAGGGAGAGACACACACTCCTCTGATTTCAGTTGTTATACTGCTGGAATATCAGGCCTCTTTATAAACATTGGAATCAGACCCTGAGTCACTGATCTCCTTTCCCAACACTGTGCTTCTTTAACATCTTCTCAAAACAATCTCCACATCCTACTATAAATGTTGAAATAACTTCCTCAGTATCTCTTCCAAGTAATTAGCTGGATTCTTCTTAGAATACCCTATGCTAGGAAATATTCTGGTTCATAGGTCAGCCCTGCCCATCATGGTTAAAATCATCCCTCATTCTCTTTGAAAACTATTGATGCATTATTCAATTTTTTTTTATGGCTTTATATGGGTGTGTGTATGTGTGTGTGCGTGCGTGCGTGTATATAAAATAATGCTATACACTTTAAACTTATCTAATTTAATTTGTTGATTAGAACTCAATAAAGCTGGGGTATCAAAAGAACGAGGGCTAAGGCACAGAGAGGCAAAGGCAGTCAATGGGCAGAGACTTGTACAGTGTTTCCTCAAACAACTCCAGGTCATTCTGCATGCCATCACCACTTACTCAAGATACACTTGAAATTTGCTTTTAGATTAAATTTGCTCTTAGATTTAATCACTTCACATTCATATATCTGAAAACACCCTACTGTACTCCATAAATGTAAAACAATCCTTACTTGTCAATTAAAATTAATGTTAATAATACAAGTCATCCTGCAGCCTATAGGGGCTGAATCTCGTAAAGCCTGGGAGGAGTTGGGAAGCAGTCAGGTAGGCTGGGCTCTGAGTCTGCTTCAGGGACAGGTTGAAGGGAGACCTATATCCAAGTCATGGTACATCGTCAAGTCTTATCCCAGCCTCACACCACAACAGCACATCTCCTGCATATAAACTGCCAAATGGAGGGGTGGTCAGGGTGGGGTGTAAGGAAGGTAGGATGATCAGATGTGGAAGTGATCAGTGTTTAAGCTGAGAAGCAGAAAATGAATCTCTTTTTACCCAGCGAGGGTGGGTGCATCCTACTATAAATGTTGAAATAACTTCCTCAGTATCTCTTCCAAGTAATTCGCTGGATTGGAGGGTCCTGTGCACTGACAGCCATTGAAGACTCACTGGAGCTGAGGGAGTGGCAAGATCTCCCTGAGAAAATAAGGAAGGGCAGATCTTGAAGGCCATGCAGAAGGGTTTGCCCTGTCTCCTGAGAACAATGGGAGCTATTGAGGGATTTAAGTAGAGGAGAGACTTGCTCACAACTTAGTCTTTCAGAAAAACCTTGGTAAGGAGTTAGAGGGAAAAACCATTGGCTGACTTCTTGGAAGGAACTTAGCTCCTGGTCACCAAAGTACTCTAGAAGGATTCGGATGGCTTCCTCCTAGGGATGACAGTGGGAGGATAGATCAGATGAGCTTTTAATTCTGGAGTCATGTGTTGTTACGTTTTGAATGCAGGGTGTGGAATTGTGCGTGGTCCTTACAACCATGATTGAGATTATGTGTCCAGCAGGGGTGAAAGGAGCAGTGGCACCACAGTGGCACTGTGGCACCACCATTTTTAAGAATTCTGTGTAGAGTCAATTGTGTTGATTAGGGAAGAAGAAGAATGCTGTTCCTTAGGTTAAATCCCAACTCTGTCTCCCTGTACTGAAACTCTCAGAAGTGAATGAATGTAGCTGCCACACAGCAGGTGCCTTTCTTCTTCTACAGGACAAGCTCCCTGAGGACTTTCCTTGTCTGGGATAAGCCTTCCTAATCCCCGTGACAGTTCCTGAAATGATTTACTTACTGGGCCCCTGCATGGATTGTCCCCTAGGGCATGTGGCACTCAGAAGGTGGTAGTTCATGTGGGGTAGGGCCACAGTAAGCACTGGGGTGAAGGCAGGGGACTGAGGTTAGTTGTCTGGAAGGGGAGACATGTCCCTCCACTTGCCTGACTTGTCTTCTCAGAACCTTCTGATGGATAGGCTCTTGGACAGGTTCTCCAGCGAGTCCAGATTTTAGCGTCTCCAGACACATTCTCAACATCCTGTTTCCAACCCCCAAGGCAGTCACATGAAGACTTTTAACTCTCTCCCTTCTTCCTGCCTATCACAAAGCCTGATGTTCTTTCCAGATTCTTTGCGATATTCTCCATTCTTTATCTTGGTCTCTATTTTGAGTGTTCTGTGACGCAAAAATGCTTGAGAAGACGGGCATTGCCATTTCAAACACAGGTCTTAATCATGTGATCACATGTTCCCCATCCTGTTGACATTTGGAGAAGAGCAATGTGAAGCTTCTCAGGCGTCTCCAAGATGAGATTTAGCAAGTTTGAAATCCATCCTTTCTGGGGCTCCGTCTTGTTCTCCCCCATTAGAATGAAATATAGTTTAAAGCTTGAGTTATATATCTAAGAATGTAGTTTAGCAAGAAGAGCTAAAAGAGAAACATTTTCAGGTAGATTTCAAGCTGGAGAAGCAGAGCAACCTCAGTGTCTGTGGCTAAACTCTACGATGACCGTTGTAATTAATTTACTTAATTGGAATTTACCAAGACATAAATTTACTCATACCTATTTTAAAAGACAAGAATATTGATTTTGGACCAGCAATAGATTCCTGTAATATTTGTCTTCTGTAAAAAGCCAAGACAATTCTAGTCCATTTCTTTTTGCCTTAAAAACGTTATGCCAAAACCATCATTTTGTTGGCTGTGTATATCCTGATTTATATTCGATGAGAGTTGTAAAAGGCTTTTATAGAGGAGACAGCCGAGTGACATTTTCCTATAAATCACAACCATTTTTACTGCCACAAAGTTCTAAGGCTGAACTTCAAATACAACCGTGCTGTAAACACTGAGGATGGAACCACATTCTTGCTAAATGAGAAACATGTTTCCCCTTTCACCGTGAGCAACTGCATATTCTAGTCAGACTCTGGCAGATGAGAACATCCCTGGAACTCAGGGAACCATGCTCCGCTCTGATGTAGCAGCCCATGAAATGCAGGTCACCCAGGACAGCTTTGAATTCAGCTCAGCTTTCAGCTTCCTGAATCATTCCAATTCGTACAGATGCTGGGTATTGAGCTGAAATAAACTGGGCATCAATGATAACAGGAGGAAGGGGAAGCGAATCCTGCAAGCATCGGTCATGCAGATCAGAAGTACCACCCTAGAGAAGGGTGTCACATTTCATGCTATTTGAATGCTCACGAGAACTTTCCCTGGCCATGGAAGTGTCATCTTTATACACTGTCCTCCTAAGCCCTCCAGTAGCCACTCTTAGAGTCAAAGGTAACTTGTTTTTTGTAAGAAAGAGAAGTATAACCTGGGAGTAAATAGAAGCTCTGAATTTTCTTTCAAACTGTTTTTGTGAAAAGAAGTTGGGTTTAGAAAGCAGATGGATGGCATGGGTGATTGCAGAGAAAATATCAGCCCCAGTTTCCTCTTCTGTAGTAGGAGATGTTCTATTAAAATTGTAGGTCGAAGAAACACCACCGCATCTCCCCAACACCCCAGCTTCAATCAAATCTGGTCTGAGTGTCCACTCACTAAGACTGGCAGAAGCTTCAGGACCCTTTCTGTCAAGAGTTCTCTGCCTCACTCCTTGTCGATGCCAGAACCCAGACTTACATAGGCAAGGACGACCATGACAGAGGCTCAAGACAACTTTTGTGATTGTTTCTTTTCTAAGATTGTCACCCACTCAAACGTTTGCAGCTCTTGCTGGCAGCGCAATGTTTTTCGTGCTGTCAGAGACAGAGGCCTTCACCAAGGCTCCCAAAGGACTGTAGCTTAGTGCTCAGCCTCTCCTGGCACCAGCAAACCTCCCCCTCCCTCACCCATCAAAAATCTTTCTACCTTCACAGCATTATTATAAGCAGAATTTCTCAAATCCACTCCCTTTTGTCCACATATTCAGTCTGGTGAGACGACCTACCTGGTTTAGACTACATTCTACTTCAGCCCAGGAGAACCACAACCTGTGTCCCCATCTGTCCTTTTTTTTTTTTTTTTTCATTGTGGGTTCTTCAAAACATTACAAATTTCTTGACATATCATATTCCACACTTTGATTCAAGTGGGTTATGAACTCCCACCTTCACCCCATACACAGATTGCAGAATCACATCAGTTACACATCCATTGATTTACATATTGCCATACTAGTGTCTGTTGTGCCCCGCTGCCTTGCCCATCTGTCCTTAATAATGCAGCCTCACTATACCAAAAGCCTTGTGCAAGCACAAGCCCAGGCCTGTGTGCCTATGCCGGAACACAGGCATGTGTACACACACACACACACACACACACACACGGAGTTCATTGCCCCTGGAAATAAGGAGAACTCAGATTTGCCAATTTTTCTGGAAGAAGAGGAGATGGGGGTCAAAATATTTTCATTTTACTTCCTGATGAATCCACAGCAAAACGTGGAAGAGGGTACTGTGAAGGGGGAAAATTATAACATCTCATTTGTTATGTAAAATATAGGAATAATCTCATCTACTCCCTGGGTACTAGTTTCCAACTGACTCTAAAGCTTGACCTTTACTGTTTCCTGAGTTCCAGGTCTGCATGTCCAACCCCTCCCTGAGCGCCCCTTGTCATTGTACTAAATGCCAATCTCATCACTTCCTCTCCACTCCACCAACCTGCCCTTTCTCCTGTGTACATATATTTATGAATGGTACCACCTTCCTCCAGCTAAAAATACAGGTATCATCCTTGAGTTGGCCGCCTCTCTCTATCCACGCTTAATCTATCATAAATCCTAATGATTTTACAATCTTAAAACAACACAAATTCTGTTCCCTCATCTTCTACCATTCCAAGTCAGTCCTCCATCATTTATTTCCTGGGTTGCTGCTACATCTTCTTAATTGCTCTTTCTACTCCCAGTATTGTTCTGGGCCTGCACCCCATGCACATGTAAATAATTGCAGTATGTTGTCATAATTAATATTGCAATACCACTTTTTGTCTGATTTTAGTATAGCTGCTTTATTTTGGTTACCTTTCCCCTGCTATATCCTTTTCCTCTACATTCTTTAGAATTCACTAAGACACTGTAGCAAATACCAACTGGATCAAAATATAGTAATAATAATTCAACATAATAAAAGTTTTTTATTCTCCAACACAACAGTCCTGAGCAGGTGCCAGTTCTGTGCAGAAGGACCCTAGATGTTTCCATCCCATTGCTTAACCCTAGGACTTTCTCAGCATCCACATCCCATCAGGTCCAGGGGAAGGAGGCTGGTGGAAGGCATGGGAGGACAATGGCCAGGCCTGGAAATGGTACATATCATTTCTTCCCTCATTATCCATGGCCAAGAAAGAGGAGGCATGAATTTTTTGTGCATGGCCAGTACGTCTGTCCTTTAAGTTAAAAGAGAGAGAAAGGGATTCTTCCGGTTTGTTTTTTAGGATAGGTTTCCTAGGAGCAGCCAACCTTCAGGTGTCTGAGTGGCAGAAGGATGTTAGTATAATTAAGAATATGAGCTTTTGAGACAGACAGACTTGGATTTAAATCTTGTTCTGGTGCTTACTCATTGGCTCAACTATGTTAGGTAATTTATTCCAAATCTTCCAAATAATGATTTGGAATAAACCATGCCAAAACATACGAATTTTTTGGTGAAAATTAAGAGAAATTAAATATTTAAGACAATTAGCTTAATGTCTGTCTAACTAAATATCATTAGTTATTTGCTGGGTGAAATTATGCTAGAAAGAGAGAATAGAAAGAAAGGCTTTGGAATTAGGTGGATTCCGCTTTGTGACATTTGGCAAGCTATTTAACATATTCTAGGTCTTTGGTTTTTTCATCTGTAAAATGATCGTAATTCTTTATACCTCATGGAATAATACGGGAATGGAGTCAAATATGCATATAAAGTGTTTTGCATCATGTTCGTCCCTTAGACATGATAACTAAGATTTAGAAAATAGACTTGGTGTATCAGAAATAATAATTATTTACATGGAAAAACAATTTTCCCCTTTCAGGAAGAATAATTGACAATTTGAAGCTCTCCCCTCTCTCTTTAAACTTCTCTTAAGATTTTGAATTTTCAAACCACAAAACTCAAGTATGCAAAAAATCTAAGTGTTTTTTCCTCAGTTCTCTCCAAAACTCCTATGGCACCTAGAGCAGAAATAGAATTTTGCAATTTCAAGAGAGACTCAGTCACGTAAGGTTTTTCTCAGTCAATCCAAGAAAATTCTGTGAATTTATAGTTACTCACTTCTCTCATTTTGTGTTAGCTTCTAAGAACCAGGAGACCCTCAGAGTAACTTAGCTAACAGATTGAGACACCTGATTCCAAGCTATCAGCTACCTGCTCTCCTCTCCTAAGATTTACATATCCCCATTTGATTAGGCTTTCCATAGCCCTCCTGGGCTGTCCTTCATCTCCCTTGCTACCACTTATATCTGGTCATTGTTTGCATGGTTCGTGCTTCCAATACACTATGGCTGTCCAGACTACAATAGCCCCATGGCACAACTGCACTTTCTAACTACAGTACTCTGTATCTACAACTCAGCAAGACGGCCTTGGGCTCTCTCTCTCTCTGCCCTGTCACCTATGCAGCCATTTCTCCTGTTATGGTTGAGATATGGTGTCTCCCAAAAGCTCGTACGTGAGACAATGCAAGAATGTGCAGAGTGAATTATATTGTGAGAATTTTAACCTAATCAATGGATTAATCCACTGATATGGATTAACAAGGTGGTAATTGAAGGCAGGAAGGATGTGACTGGAGGAGATAGATGGGTGGGGGCATGCCTTTGGGGTTTATATTTTGTCTCTGGTGAGCAAAACTCTCTCTGTTTCTTGGCCATCATGTCCTTCTGCCGTGATGTTCGGCCTCACCGCAGGCCCCGACCTATGGAGCTGGCCATCTAGGAAGAAAATTCTGAAACAATGAGGCCAAAATGAACTTTTCCTCCACTGTGTTGTTCTTGTCAGGTCTTTTGGTCACAGCAACACAAAGCTGACTAAAACATCTCCTCTACATTTTATATGTCATAAGCTCTTGGAAAAAATATTTATAAGTTTGCTGGTTCCCAATGTTCAAAGAGCAAAGTCATGGTAATCTCCCCTTTACCTGGATATGCCCCATATTACTTAGGAGATCTGCCATTCCTCTCTTATGAGTTATTCCAGGAGAAGGAGAGGGGCAGAGTCCCTCAGAGAGCCGTCAGCATCAAACTCATTTGCTTCCTCTCAGCATCTTCTTTACTCACCCAGCTCAGAGGCTTGTTTCAAGTTTAAAGATATTCAATCATAGTTCAAGTTCAAACCTTGAAAGTCACGCATTGTGTACCTTGATCTCATTTTATTGTGACAACTCTTTGTTGAGGACAAGTTGGCTTAGGCCAGACTTCCAGGGTGACTCCATACCTGTAAAGTCACCTCCTTCTCACTGAGAAAGTTGAGCGTCAAAGAATGATGCTGTCCGAAGTCACCAACTCCAAGACAGCGTGTGTATCTGCACTCAGGCCTGATGTCTTTCTAGTCCCTCATCCTTTGGATACTAGCCTCATTCCCTTCTTAATGTCTTCTCTCCAAGTCATTCTATTTTCTATACAACTATTTTTTGAATAAGAACAGTTTTCTTATAATGGGCCAGATAGTAAACATTTTAGACTTTCCTGCCATAATCTCTGAACATAACCTCTGAACATAAGTCTCTGCCATAACCTCAGAACTTTGCCATCAGAGCAAAAAGTATTTGTAAACAATACATAAATGAAGCGGTATGACTGTGTTTCAATAGTTTATTTATGGACACTAAAATATGAATTTTGTATAATTTCCACCTGTCAACAGATACTATTCTTTTTAAGTTTTTTCAATCACTTACAAATTTAAAAAACTATTCTTAGCCTATATAGGACCTGAATCATCTGCACAAATAAGCAGCAGGCCAAATTTGGCCCATGGTCCCCAATCTGTCACTCCGTGTTCTACATTTATTTACCTCCCATTACTTAGCGGAGGATTTGACAACCAGTCATTGTATATACTTGCTAGTGTCTGACATCTTTTAAAAATAACATTGGCCTTTAATTCTCCAAGTATTTCCAGCCACTATATTATTTCTCTGTTAATCTTCACATCAGAACTTGGAATTTTTCTACACATCGGTTGCACATCTTCACTTTCAATTATTTTTCAAATCGTTTAATGTCATTTCCATGCCGTCACTAGCGATCTCACAAAGATCACCAATGATCTCAGCAGTTTTCAACCTCGTTGACAGTCCTCTCCTTGGAGTATCCTGTGTTTGCTTATGTGAACTTCAGTCCTTGTTTTATTTTGTTTGTTGACTTCATTGTTTGCTCCTTTTCTGTCTTTGCCATGGGCTTCTCTGCTTTTTCCACAATCCCTTCCCTACTTGCATTTTTTCTCTAATACTCTCATTGCTTTAACTCTAATCTGTATTTGGATCATATCAAAAATGTAGACCTCTTCTGCCCAGACCATTCCTCTGATCTCCAGATGCATGTAACCAATTACCTACTTCTCTGTGTGCATATCCAAGAAGCAACCCAAAGTTGACAAAGCCAAACAGAACCACTTATTTATGTTTCTACCTGAATGCTCTTTTTCCTCCAGACTCCCCCATCTCAGTAAATGGCACCACCATCCACTCTGATCCTCAAATTATCCCTAACACCTTGAGTGTTCTTTTATGCTTACACAGCAGTCAGAACAAAAGCAACTTCGTGCAGCCAGGAATGGACCTGGTTTATCTCAAGCTAATATCGAAGCACATGCCTGGTGCTGATGTTGCCAGGGTACAGTTGTAATGCTCCACATGCCACTCCAGTGGTTTTGCTTATTTATAGTACACTGGGAAACTATGTGGGGAAAATAGACCAGGGTTATGCAGGCACAACTGTAGCAGTTACAACTCAAGATGGCTACAGTAAAGTCAAGCTGGGTCCCTACATTCTCTCTCCACAGAATTGGAAGGAATCGTATTACACATGAATTTGATCCTAACACTCATCTGTATTATAGCCTCCTGTGGCTTCCCATTGAACTACCATGGTCTGCAAGACATTGCTACAGTAAGCTATTTCTGGCCTCTATTACACAGTCCATCTTCTCCACTAGGAATATTCTTCCTGTGGTGTTTGCTTTGAGGCCTTCCATGAACACATCCATAGTAGTCTTCCACCAGTGACGTTTACTCACTAGCTCAGCTTGGCTCTTGTTATGAGTAATTATTTACATATTATAAAGCTTAAATAGATATACAGATGGCCCTCCACTTACGATGGGGTTACAATCATGAAAAACCCATTGTACATTGAAAATATTATAGGTCAAAACTGTATTTAACACACCTAGCCTGCTGAACACACAGCTTAGCCTCGCCTGCCCTAAACCTGCTCAGGACCCTGACAGTTGAGCATGAACATCTAACAGAAAACTGAATAATAAGATGTTGAATGTCTCATGAAACTTACTGAATACCTGTATGCAAAAAAATCACCAGCATATTATACACATGTGGAGTATAACTTATTCTAATTAGGATCCTGTTCTTGTGGTTTTACATAACGTGGGTCATGTATATCTAAAAAGAACAAATAAAAAAAATTTAAAGATTAAAAAACCACCAGCAACACAAGACACTGAAGAGACTCATTTATTTACCCTTCGGATCCCGTGGCTGACTAGAAGTTACAGCTCACTACTGCTGCCCAGCTTTGCAAGCAAGTTTTGTCACTGAGAAAAGATCAAAATTCAAAATTCAAAACTTGATTTCTACTGAATGTGTATTACTTTTGCACCATCATAAAGTCAATACAACTCAAGTCAAACCATCATTGGCAGGGAACCATCTATATGAAAACTGTTACACATAGTAGGTATGCTTATTGTTTCCTATTTACTGCTTGTTCTCAGACTGGAATATGACCCCCATGGGGTCAGGATCCACATCTGTGGTCTTCACCACTGTATGCACAACTTTTTGCACAATAACTGACCCATATTCAGTAGTCAATAAATGAACGTGTGCTCCATTTTAAACAAAAAATAAACAAAAACAAAAATGCTACAGACCGAATGTTTGTGTCTCCCCCAAATCCACAATTTGAAGCTTCAGTCTTCAGTGTAATGGTATTTGGAGATGAAGCTTTTAGAAGGTAATTAGATCACAAGGGTGAAGTCGTCCTGATGGGATTATTTACCTTATGAAAAGACACAAGACAGAGATGCTCTCTGGTCCCATGTGAGGATGCAATAAGAAAATAACCATCCAAAACTCAGAGGGCTTTACCAAGAACCAAATAGGTGGCCATCTTGGATTATCCAGCCATCAGAATATGAGAAGTGTCTATTATTTAGTCCCCCAATCTGTGATGTTATCGAAGCCCAAGCAGGATAAGACAGAAAGTGAATCTTAGAATGTTAACTTTGAAAGAGACTGATACCCTCCTTTTACAGATAAATAAACTGAACCCCAGAGAGTTGTCAGCAAGTTGAATGAAGTCATGGTTTAGGGAGGACTAGAATCCAGTTCTTTATTTCCAGCCCAGGGTGGCTTGTCCCAAATCACAGGCAGCAAGACCAAGAAATAATGGAAGTAATCTTTGTTCTCTACTTCATACCATTTTCCTTATTAAGGTAAATATTTTCAACCTTTTTAAATAACTTGCTGGAGGAGAGAGACAGTCCTTTTAATTTGCTTAATACAGTAGAAAGGGAGGTTGTTGCTGAATAAATTTTTCCAGGCATTTTTTTATAACCCTAAAGTCAGTGTCCAATAGAATTTGAATTGATTTGAGCCTATTTTAATATTTCAAACCATAGTTAGTTCATGTTTTCCATATAAAACCTGCAGTTCCATCTTAGCATTTTGCATTTCCATCCTCTTTTTCCACCGTGAAGTGGTCTGGCTCTCCCAGGAGTGTGGCAGCCAGATGACAAAATGCTCTTTCAAATAACCCCAGGAGTGGTTTCTCCTTCTGCACCAGGTTAGGCAGCCAACTCAGAGTGGAAAGAGCACGGGTTAGAAACTGGGCGCCCTGGTTTACAATCCTGGCTCCGCTGCTAGTTCCCTGTGTCACTCTGAACAAGTTGCTTAAACAGCCTGGCCACGGTCCCCTGATTTGTAGAACAAAAAACTTCAGAATAAAATCTTCCCAAAGTTTCCAGCTGGTTCTAACCTTCTAGGGTTCCAACTTCTACACATTAAATAAAATTTTGTACCATCAAGCAGTGCCTTTTATCTCCTCTCCTTCTCCCCGTCAATCTTCTTAAAATTCATATCACGTCAAAGAATATTCAATCCCCTTTTACTGTGTTGCTCTTGCCTTTACAAGACGAGTCTCAAACAAGAAAGCTTCACATCCTGAAGATCAGGGACCCAATAGGCAGCCTCAGTATATGTTCCAGATACCAATGTGCTAAATTTTCTGGATATTCCTGAAAAATGCTAGAGAAACTTTTCAGGACTTCTGGTTTTCTACAATGGGAGTCAGATACACATCCAAACACTGAAGAGGAGTGAAAGTCTTTTGTTCTGAAGCATTCTGCTTCCTATATCATTGAAGGCACTAAAATGACACAACACCACCATTCTTATCTCTGCCCGGGACCACTCTAGAGACTGGTGCCTTCAAATGATGCCAAGCATTCTTTCATTCACTTATGTATTTGTTTTTCGGTGATTAATACATGCCAGGTATTGTGGTCGGATGGAGATCTAGAAAGGGGTAGGGCATTCATCACCGCCCTTAGAAAACTTGATTCCCCCTCCATGTGAACAAGTGAACAAGCAATTATAGTACCAAGTGACAGCTGTCACTCTTCCCTTATACAAGCCTCATGGCTACTTTGGCTGATATATTTGGGTTGGGTGAGGTGGATGCTTCACGGTATTTTCAGCACCCAGTGCCTATGAAAGACCTAAGCCAGCGTGCACTTTGTGAGAAGTGCAAGAAGGATCTGAGGTGGGAAGTCGAGGGGTGGTGGTTTCACCTCGATGGTACTGGTGAGTCTTTAAAACGGCTAGCCACACAGAGGGAATCCGAGACCCCACAGTGTCTTAACATCTCAGATGATGCCACATATTTTACCCAGGCACAGTAAGAGCCTTACAACCCAGCTTTGCCTAACCAGCTGGGCCCTGCTATTTTCATCCCACCTCTTTGAAGCCCTGCTGGAAGAAATTCATGCTTTTCCATAGTAGAAATTTCCTACAAACCCAGAGGAATTCTTCAGTTCTATTGCACAGCTCACATTAGGAACCAGAGACCCAGAACCACATCACAGCCCTCTGCTGCTAGGTGACAATGTCCTAAGGTACCACTGAGAGGAGAGTTTATATGAAATTATCATCTCTGTAGATAATTTGAGAAAAGGTAATTTTTGTTATTAAGAGTATATTGGGGCTGGGGATGTGGTCAAGCAGTAGCGCACTCGCCTGGCATGCATGTGGCCCGGGGTTCAATCCTCAGCACCACATACAAAGGTATTGTGTCCGCCAAAAACTGAAAAATAAATATTGAAATTCTCTCTCTCTCTCTCTCTCTCTCTCATTCTCTCTCTAAAAAAAAAAGAGTGTATATTTTGTACCCTAATTGTCTTCATTCTTTTACTGTAGTACAGTATCAAAGCGTTGACCAAATCATAGGATAACAATAATAAAAAATAACATTTGTTGAGCATTTACTGGTTGTAAAACATGGCTTTTAGTTCTTTAGTTTTTAGTTAAGTGTCTCCTGTCTGTTAATTTTCTCAATACCGCCTACGTGATGGTAATAACACAATCATCACTGAGTCTCAGAGACATGAAATAATTTGCCGTAACTCTCATGGCTAGTAAGTGATGATGCTGAGATTTAAACTGTGAGTCCTTCTGCTCAGAGACTGCATGTTTATCTGGTGAGCTATTAGCCTTGAAGACTTAAAAACAAATATTCCTGAGGTACCAGTGATCATGGATGATAAGTAATTTCAAATATTATCATATGATAAAAATTAAAATTTTTAAATGAGTAGATAAAAACTTCAGATGAATTGATGAACTAAGAGATCAACTTCAGTGATGAACTAAGAGATTTCAAAGATGGTGTAGTCCTACTGCAAGCCATTTTGAGATTTTCCTATCCCAAGCTTCCGCCATCCTCTCTCCCAAGTGTGAATTTACTCTTCCTGGTCAGTAGAAGAAAGGTTTCTGTGGGATGAATTACGTGGTTCAAAGCAAGGATCCTCATCTAATTATCCCCTCTCAAATTCATCCCCTCTATTCCAATGAGATGGCTGTTCTTTCTGGCAGGTCTTCTGAGCTCAATCACAATCAGGACTGCGATTCCAGTTTTCTGGCTCATTGGAGTGCCCTCCATAGAATATGTAGCTGTGTAAATTATCAACCATAAGCTACATTTCTGATCACAATATCTTCTCTGAATCAATAAGGGAGGGTGATTGAATTTTCATGTCAGTAAAATTAGACAGCCAGATGGATAAGGAGATCAGAATCAACAAGTGCATGAATCCTACCTGGATGTCTCATGAATGAATGGCAACAACCAACCGCAGAAATAGAGTTCCCTGGGATAAAAGACATGAGCCCTTAGCTCTCATCACCAATGGCCCTCACTCCTTTGGCAGTGGTCCATACTCTCCTAACACATCAAGGTTTTCCTGCTGGCTCGAAGCTCTGGACCCTGAAGCAACTGTGTGTCTCATTCTTGGTCCTATCCATAGAGTAAACTGCCCCAGGCCCTGGAGAGAGGAGAGCACATCCACACCTACAGATCTATTAATGAATCCTCACATTTATCCTCTAGAATTTGAGGCACAGAAGCCTTTTACTAGTACCCAAAAAGAATGTGTGTGTGTGTGTGTGTGTAACAGGAATGTTTGGCATAGATAAGCTGGATTCATTATATATATATATATATATATATATATATATATATATATATATATATATATAAT
>NW_025999949.1:18334371-18339977 GCF_001458135.2 Marmota marmota marmota
AAAAAAAAAAAAAAAAGAGATTGACTAAATGCTGAAAACAGAGAACAAACACAACCACAAAACTAGCATGTGTATGAAAAAAAAATGGAAAGCCTATCCCTCAGTACATGCAAACATAGGCATGAATATCACCTAAATTATGCCCATGCATCTCAGGTTGTAAAATTACACGGTAAGACAAGGCAAGGAGGGCTCTTCCCAGCTTGCAGGTGGGAAACCTGAGGCCAAGGGCAGTCGTGATTGACTGAGCTTTTTCCACTTAATTCCATCGCCTCTTAAAATCAACCAAAGCATCCATGAAACAACTTTATGCTGATTCTCTCAAAAATCTGAAAGCAATCCATTGTGATTCCTCATTTCTGCTTTGTGATCAAGTATTTCTTGTGTCTGCAAGTAGAGTGTAAAATCAATTAGGAAGGATGGAGACCACTGCAAGACTGGAGCAGGGAGAGATTTTTTTCACTCTGACTGTAAGGTAAACCCATTATGCCTTGATGAGGTGTTGCGCTTTCTTTCAACCCTTAAATTTAATACATGCAAAAAAATTGGGTATAAAATAATAGTCAACACACCATAAAGCTTAGAGATGGGAGGGGAGGAGGCAAAAAATTAATATTTATGGTTTCTTCATAGATGTTTTTAAAAATTCATAAGTGACATTTTAAAAGACTGACTTCTAAGATGGAGAAAATAAATCGAGAAGGCTGGGCAGGTGATCATGCCCACACTACCTGAGTGCATGTCAAAACTGGCACAGCAAGCTGAGGTCTAATGTGCCCTCCCTGCCTCCTCTGGGGTTAGCAGTCTAATTCAGACTAGAGGAACATGATCAATATAAATGATAGCCAGAGATATTTAACCTAGTGTGGTAAGCTGAATGATGACCCCCAAAGGTGCCTCTGTCTGAATCCCCCAAACCTGTGCATATGCTTCTTGATAAGACAAAAGGGACTTTGTATATAGATACTATTAAGGATCCTGAAATGGTGAGAGTCTCTTGAATTGTCCAGATGGATCCAATATAAACATAGTGGTCTTCACAAGAAGGAGGCGGGAGGATCGATGTAGAAGATTAAGGGAAGCTGTGGTTGCAGCGGTGTGGCCATCAGCCAAGGAATTCGAGCAGCCTCTAGAGGCTTCAAGAAGCAGGAATGGATTCTCCCTGGAAACCTTAGGAGCACCCAACCCAAACAGAACTTTGATTTTAGCCTCATAAGATTTATTTCAGACTTCTGATCTCCAAAAATGTAAGAGAATACATCTGTGGTTTATTTGGTACTAGGGATTGAAATCAGGGGTACTAAAGCACCGAGCTACATCCCCAGCCCTTTTTACTTTTCATTTAGAGACAGGGTCTCATTAAGTTGCTTAGATCCTGGATAAGTTGCTGAGCCTGACCTTGAACTTATGATCCTCCTGCCTCAGCCTCCCAAGTCACTGGAATTATGGGTGTGCATCACTGTGCCCAGCTAAATTTGTGTTTTTTAAACCACTGTGTTTGTGGTGGTTTCTTACAGCAATAACAGGAGACTGCGATACTGAGGGAGGCCAGCCCTTTCCAAGGTGATATACTTGCCTTTTCATTTCAGCTTGGCCACCCAATGGCAATGTGACTTTGGGTATGTCATCAAATCTCTGTACATTTGAATTTCCTTGGAAATATGATAAGTTGGGGAGAGAGAAAAGAACTTGAAAACTGATGATATATAATTTGGATTTTGCTATTTGATGTGAAGTATTAAAAAATATCTACTAGTCACAAACTTTTAAATTTCAAGAATATACCCATAAATATGTGTCATTGAAATATGCAGATATAGCAAAACTCTTTATCCTCATGGCAATAATCTGCCAGTACTAACCCTCCACAGTCCCCACCTAGCCCACGTGCTGTATCACTGCTACTTGTATGGTCCTATGATTCCAAATTTTAAAAATTTGTGCTTATTAAAGGAGAACTAGTTCTTACATTCTATAATTTTATCATTATTTTCATCAATGGTCAGAAACCATAAAGTAATGCAAGTCACAAGGAGATACCAAGCCAAGGTAGGTAGAATTCTAGAATGCCACCACCAAGATTCTTCACTTTGAATATGATTATGTTACAAAAGGGATTTTGCAAATGCAGTTAGAGGTTACCATGCAGTTGACTTCCAGTAAGTCAAAACAGAAATAATCCTAGTGGGCCCAACCTAATCACACAAGTCTTTCAAAACCAGAGACTTCTCTGGCTAGTAGCAGAAGAGACTGTAAGAAGACAAATGGAGGGGAAAGGATATGGGGAGTTTGGGATGGCTTTGGAGATGGAAGGGGACACATGCAAGGACCAGAAGGCCACTGCCCAGGGAAGCCCAAGATGACCTTGGCTGTCAGAGAACCTAAGCCCTGGGAAATGGATTCTCTCCCTAGCCTCAGACAAGACCTCTGCTGTCAATTTTGATTTCTACCTTGTGAGACCCTAAACAGATAATCTAGTTGATTGAGTTCCCTATAATCCTGACCTACAGAACTGTGAGCTAATGAGTGGGTATTTTTTAAAGAAAACTAAAATATATTGTAGAAGTTCCAATAAAGAAAAATTTTACCCTTGCTACCCAGATGGAGAGAAGGAAAAATATGTCATCTGGGGGGATCTGGCTGTCTCCCAAGAGGTTTCTCTGAGTGGAATTCATTACACTGGAGAATTGGCCATATCCCAGTATCTGAAGTATCACTCTTGTAGGCTCAGAAACATGTTTTCTTTCATATACCCAGGTCTTCAGGGGAAGACCCACATTAACCTAGTTCATAACGCTGATGTATAAAACCAAAATGTCAGGTGATGACTCACTGTGACCTATATAACACCCAAAAGAATTAAAATACAAACTGCAACATAAACCTCATGATCATTTGAAAAATAGAATTATGATTCCCCTTACAAACAACACTTTGATTAATCATTTTACAGTTAAAGCTTGGGTGATGTATTATAAATTTCTTGAAATGAATTTCCTGGGACAAAGTATGAGTACATATTTAAGGCTTTTAAAACACAATGTCAAATTGCTTTCCAGAAAAAAAAATTACCTCATTAAGTTTTTTTTAAAAAAAAACAGAGGGATTCTTTTCTTACTCAGATAAATTAAATATTTTATCAATTCCTTCCTTGGTGGAATCTTAGAAAATATTGCTCCAAGGGTCACATATTCATTCCTAGCTATTCTTCCCCAATACTTGATAGTTTTTACTTTTTCCATATAAATGTTTGATCCATCTGGAATTCATTTTGCCATATGGTGTTAGATAGGGCTAGACCCTGTTTTTCCAATTTTTTAGCCAGCTCTACCAATACCATTTATAGAATAAATCAAGAACATCTTGAGATCTAACATCTCAGGGTTCACACAAACAGTATGATTGACATTTGAATATTTGGTGGGGCCCCTCACTGTCCTATGCCCACTATTCTCTTGCATTCTCTCTCCTTCTACTAAAAACTGCTCCAAGGAAAGACACTTAAAATTCATCTTCAATAAACCATTGATACTTATAATTCATTCAATATCCAAGTATTAAATACCTTCCATAAACCAGCCTCTATAATCTGGGCTGTGAAGCATCAGGCTTATTCAGCCACAGAGTTCACCTTGGGGCACCATCTTAGCTTAATGGTGGGACACACAATTAAAAGCAGTAAGAGTTGGTGCAATGATAATATTAATATTTGCAACTGTTTATTGAGTTCTTACTGTGTGCCTCTCACCAAACTAAGAACATCATCTTATTTCAGGACAGTGTAAGCACTGTGCAGATTGTCGGGTTTTGCCACCCACCCTTCATTTAAGAGTGACTAAAGGAGCAAATGATTTCAAAAGTTGAGATTGACTGTTGTAGTGCCATTTTTAGCTACCATCCCAGCAGAATATACAAAACCACAACAAAGGGAAACTAGAGTCAATAGGATAAGGTAAGAAGTCAGTAGGCCATCCCTGTTAATGAGCACCTGCCTTGTGTGCCCTGCAGAGATGAAACACTAACTGGATCAGGATGACTATGGAGAATTCAAAGAATTGGCCTTGAGCTCAATGGAGCCTTCAAGGGCGTGATAGAAGTGCCCTGTGAGTGTGGGCTGAGGACCATTTGTGGTTCCAGTGTGGATGCAGTATTGGGTGATTGGATCAATGAGAGAAGACAATAATAATGGAGAAAATAGGAAGAAAATCATAGGAAAGATAATGTTTCAGTTCTGCAGGTGCTGCTGAAAAAGTGGCCGTTGTATTCCGGTAGAACTATCTAGAAGGCACCAATAGGAATAGTTTTCAAAAGACAGAGCTGGGGGCTGGGGATACAGCTCAGTTGGTAGTGCTTGCCTCACATGCACAAGGCCCTGGGTTCAATCCCCAGCGCCACACACACACACACACACACACACAGACACTCCACACACAAAAGACAGAGGTGGACTGGAGGTGGAAACTGTAGCAGCATTATCCATCCAAAATGAGGATATAAGGAAATAGGGGAGGAATAAGACCACAGCACAGGAAATACAAAAATTAAAGAAAGTAGAGAAAAGTTTCTTTCAAAGAGATGGAAATGGACACATCAGAGAAATATTTTCTAAATAATAATGAGAAATAGAAAATATATGGAAGTGAAAAAAAAATCAAGAGCTGGGCACGGTGGCGCACACCTATAATCCCAGCAGCTTGGGAGGCTGAGGCAGGAGGATCCCAAGTTCAAAGCCAGCCTCAGCAACTGGGAGGTGCTAAGCAACTCAATGAGACCATTTCTAAATAAAAACACAAAATTGGCCTGGGATGTGGCTCAGTGATTGAGTGTCCCTGAGTTCAATCCCCAGTATCAAAAAGAAAAAGAGGAGAGAGGAAGAAGATGGCAGCGAGGGGAGTGCATTGCCCCCGTGTGCCGCGTCACTGTGTGGGAGTATGACGAGTCAGGACGGCTAAAGGCTATCTTGTTAGGAATTTCCAGCAATAGTGGGGTGCTCCGGAACCTGGAGGAAGGATTTCCATCGCACGAGGACTGGCTACGGGGACACAAACGCGAGAGATTTGTCGCACGGAGGGTAACACTGCTTATTCAGCAAATCGCCCCGCGGCTAGAGTCTGCAGCGCGCGCTGGGAAACGAGGAGACAGCGGTGCAGGGATACAGCACTGCAGTTACTACCAGCCGTGCAAGCACCGTACTCAGTGCTGAATTCAGGGTTCGAGACGGGGGAAGGAAGCGGTCCATTTCGGTTCTCCACACGGGTCAGACCACAGAGGAGGCCAGCGGCCACCATCTTGGGGAGCTGACGTCACCATCCCTGTTTTCGACTGACCACAGCTCATTCAGCCATAGAACAGGTAATTTCAGGCTGCCATTCGCCTGCGGCTTGCAGACAGATTACTCAGGCTCAGTGCCTGAGTGCTTCTTGGAGCCTGCTCTTATCAGAGCATACACCAAGCACGGAGCGGCTGAGTTCCAGCTCCCGGAACTGCTCTGGCCCAGGGCTAAGGAGCCCGCGGAAACTGCTTCTCGGTCCGGGTCCTGCTGAGGGCCAGTCAGGAATCACCCGTTGCTTTGGTTACCCGGCAAAGGGAACGAAATGCTGCCATTC
>NW_025999949.1:18342913-18441802 GCF_001458135.2 Marmota marmota marmota
CAGTAGAGGGGGTAGAGAGAGAAGAGGGGAGGGGAGGGGAAGGGAGGGGGGATAGTAGAGGATAGGAAAGGCAGCAGAACACAACAGACACTAGTATGGCAATATGTAAATCAATGGATGTGTAACTGATGTGATTCTGCAATCTGTATATGGGGTAAAAATGGGAGTTCATAACCCACTTGAATCAAAGTGTGAAATATGATATATCAAGAAATTTGTAATGTTTTGAACAACCAACAATAAAAAATTTAAAAAAAAAGAAAAAGAAAAAGAAAAATTCAAGTAAGAAAATAACCAAAAAAGTTGTGCTAACACATTTTATTATCCATATAAAAAACTAACTTTATTACATTTGTAAAAATAAATTTCAAGAGGATTAAAAACTGAAATATGGAAGTCACCACTTAAAAATTTGTACAAAGAAAGAAAATGGCTTAATGAATTATGAGTACCAGATTTAAAAAAAAAAAACAGATACAAAAACACGACAAAGATCAGTAAATTTGTCACAATAAAATTAAAAATACACTCTCAAAAAATAAAAAGACAAGCTCAAGACTGGAAAAGATATATTTAATGTGTGTATACCATAAATTATAAGTACCCAAAGTACATAAAAAAAACTCTCCCTTTCCAACACACACAAAATCAAATACAACAAAGAAATCCAATGGAAAATTGGTCAAAAGGCACAGGAAAAAAAATCCATAGATAAGAAAATTTAAATCACTGGCGAACATTTGAAAAAGAATTTCAAACTTCAGTGAAATGAACAGTTAAAACAACAATAAGATACTGTTTCACAACCATCAGATTGACCCAACCATAAAACAATGACAGATTCAACTCTCTGCAAGGATGTAAAGCAGTGTTTCTTTTCTTTTTAAAATATTTTTTAGTTGTAGATGGACACAATACCTTTACTTATTTATGTTTATGTGGTGCTAAGGATCAAACCCAGGGCCTCGCACATGCTTGGCAAGTGCTCTGCCATTGAGCCACAATCCCAGCTCTGAAGCAATGTTTCTTGATGTCACACTACTGGCCTTTGCAGTCAGATAATTCTTTCTTGGGGAGGCGGGGATTTCCTGTGCACTGTAGGATATTTGGCAGCATATACCTAATCTTTTCCCACTGAAAAAGAGGATGACAGTAAAACCCCACCACCATTTGTGACAAGTAAAAATGTCCCCCACATGTTACCAAATGTGACCTCTAGGGCAAAATCCCCCATGTCCATTGAGAATCGCCGATGTCAAGTACTGCTGATGGGAATGTAAGTTGTTTCAAATTTAAGATGTAACCTGGCAGTGACTCCGGAAGATGTGCCGAGTCTGTGATGCTCTTAGGTGCTCTCTGGAATCAGCTCTCCTGCAGTGCTCGGGGACAGGATCATACTGTTCAAGCATCTGTTGAACACCAAGGAATGGGGAAAAATTCAAATATGGACCAGGGGGAGTGGACAAATTGTGCTACTCTCTTTGATGCAATGCCATGCAAAATAAAACAAAACCCAAATGAGTTTGAGCAGTAATGATCAATAGTTACATCTCACCAAAATAACTCAAAAGGACAAAACTTGCAGAAGAGCAGATCCGTGATGCCATTAATGTCAGGCTTAAAAACATGAAAAACAACTACAAGTGATGTTTAAAGACATACACAAATTTAGTAAAACAAATTTGGCAACAAATGATATTTGAATGATTTCAAAGGCAAAGGGGAAGCGATTGTTTTGCTCTGCAGGTCAGCATGGGAGTCAGGAGCCGGAGCCTTGTGCACCCTGTGCCTTTGTGGTGTAGGGCAGCAGCCAGTCCCTCAGCTTCTCTGAGTACAGCTTTTGGTGGGTGTGCTGCTGCAGGGTACTGGCCTCTTCTACATCATCCTCACTGTCCAGGTTGGAGGTGGTGAGAGCCTATGTGTGTTCTAGCCTGTCCTTATTTTGCCCCTTTCATCTTCTGAGCCGCCAGCCCCAAACCTAAAATGACTTCAGGCCCACAACCAGGGGTGGAGGCAGTGGTCCTCCACTTCTTCCACAGCTCCTACAAGCATATAAAATCTAATCCCCATCATAAATCCCATTTTCCATATCACTGGGAGGGGTTCTACTTCCCTGCTGGAACACTAAGTGGTACAATATGTTTAAAGGTTGAATAACAGATATAGGGTAGTGGTGGTCTCTGGGGAGGCAGGGAGGAAAATGGACTGGCCACGGTCCACCAAGGTCTTAAAGTTATTTATGTAATAAATTAGAAATCTGTTCCTGGTTTCTTTGATATAGTAAATTATAAAATTGCATACATTATAGTGAATTATAAAATTCAAGTGTCTTAAGCTAGTTGCTGACAACATAATAAATGAACGGACAAATGTGCCACATTGGACATCCATTTTTCAAACCTCTCATTTTTCATTTATCTGCAAAATAATAAGATTAAGTTATCCTTAAGTGCCTTCTAGGTCTAAAAATCCTCGGGCTCCACCAGTACATTCAAAACACTTTAGGAAGTAGCATAACTGTTTTGAAATATTGGAAGGCCATCATGGAAGATGGTGATTTATCATTGGTTTGCTGTGTTGTTTTTAAGAGAAATGTAAGAAATAATTTCCCACCAATTAAAATCACCCACAAAAGGAATGAGTTTAGAAGTAGTGAGTTCATTCTTCTGGAACAATACTGTAGAAGATAGCTGAGTATTTATCATGGAGCTACATAAGGACTTACCAACCTGGGAGAGAGATCAAGCTGCCTCAAACATCTCACTGATCTAGAATTGTCTATGTTATTGTATAAATATTTCTCACGTAAACTGTTAGCATAAATGGTTAGAAAAGAATAGTTCAGGTCCAATTTTTTTTTTCAGTTATAACAGATATAGCATTACAGTTTGTAAGAGTTGATCAGGGCATAAGCAATTTCTTGCTTTTTAATTTGAACATGCAGCCAGAAGTAAATAGCACACAGTATGTGTAATGCAATCTTAAAAGTGTTTTATTGGAACAATGCTTAGACCTCATACGAGGACATGAAAAAAAATAAGAAATGTAAATGAACTTGATGTCAGACTGATGAAGCAAGTCTCTGGAGATCCTTGGAAGTTAGAATGGATTTTAAAATTCATTATGATTGAATTATAAAATAAATGAAAACCAGCAGGGTTAAACATGCGGTTGATGGGGGCAGAAAAAGAAAGTTCTTTGGATACCCATGGCAGGGAGCAAGCAAGTTCAAGTTCACTTCTAGGGCAAGGAGGGATATTCCTCCAGCTTCTTCTCATTCAGTGTTTATTCTGTATCAGGCACTGTAGTGGTCACTTGAAATACCAAGCCAAGAAAGCAGTGTTGACTGTTCAGAAACTCATGCTTTCTAAGGAGAGGTTGACATGTGCAACTGAGTGAAAATAATAACAATAACAAAAAATTAATAGCTGAAATCTATTGAGCACTGACCATGTGCCAGGTACTATCCTAAGTACTTTACATATATTAACTTATTTCATTCTCTTATCAACCCCATGGGAAGAGTACTGTTATTATTCCTGTCTTGCAGATACTAAAAGTGGGGCACAGATGGGTTAAGAAACTTACTCAGGTAATATAGTTTTAGGTAGCAGGGTGAGAGTTCAGAATGAAGATCCAGTCTGTGCTCTTGGTAAGATACCGTAGTCTTGCAACATGATATTTCAGGGTTAAGAAGTCTGCAGATTGCTCCTTTAACAAGCTCTACAACTATCCTTATTGTTATTATTTAATAGCTCTGAAAATAGAAATTTTCAATACATTGTAGAAAGAAGAGAGGAATATTCCATAAGACGTATTAGCACAGATCAATGCATAGATCTGTATGTATCTGATAGTTCAGGTCCCAGAAACTTATCATTTCCAGTCGGGTCCATAATCCACTTTAATTACCAGATATACCAAGTATAACTGGAGAGAAGGGACGGACAGATAAAAGAGAATTTTTCTGACCTTAAAAAACACTAATAGTTGTGATAAACCAAGCACACAAGTCATCACAGTATAACACATACAACAGAGTAATGGATGCCATCAAAGAGGTACACAGTATTCAACAAGTGAAGAAAAAGTGACTTCCAACTCAGCAGGAAGATCAGGAACTCCTTGGTGGAGACAGGGATATCAGGAGTGCTAAGCAGGCGACTTGGAAAGCTGAGGCAGGAGGATCCCGAGTTCAAAGCCAGCCTTAGCAAAAGCGAGGCACTAAGCAACTCAGTGAGACCCTGTCTCTAAATAAAATACAAAATAGGGCTGAGGATGTGGGTCAGGGGTCCAGTGCCCCTAGTACCCATCCCCCACTCCCCCCCCCAAAAAAGGTGCTAGGCAGGCTCGGATAGGTGAGGATGAACAGAAGTGGAAGCATTCTGACAAAGGAAAGAGCAGAGTAAAAATGAAGTAGAACCCAAAGAAGCATCCTTAGTAATGAAATAGTCATGCATGGGATGGGGCAAGACGAAGACGTGGATAAAAAGTGGAAGATGTGGACCAGGCCACTGTGGATGACCCTTGAAGAGATGACTCAAAGACGTCATGATTAAGAGTCTTGTTCACCTGGACCAGGTCGTATTCATGCCTGTGCGAGGTCCTTTCTACCATTTCTGTTTAATATCTCTGTCTCTGTTTCTCCCTACCCCAACCCCCTCTTTTCCTTTTTCTTTCCTTTCTTTTTCTCTTTTTTTTTTCTTTTTTCCCTTCTCCTTTATCTTCTTTTTCTCTTTTTTTCTTCTCTTTCTCTTTCCTCTTCTCCTTCCCCTTCTCCTTCTCATTCTCCTTCCCCTTCTCCTTCTCATTCTCCTTCCTCTTCTCCTTCCCCTTCTCCTTCTCATTCTCCTTCTCATTCTTCCCCTTCTCCTTCTTCTTCCCTTTCTCCTCCTTCTTTATTTCTCTCTCTCTCTCTCTGCTCCTGTTCTTTTCTCTTTCAGATCTGAGAGTACCTAGCTCACAGGACTACCAAAACTTAACTGAAATCTTGTACAAATACAATGCTCCTTTATTTGTTATGTAGAAAACACATGGAAATCTCTCGGAACAAAGATAAAAATAAAATGTTAAAATTGTTGTACTTGTACACGGTTGTATAAGATATTTAAAGATGCCACTAACAAAAGAAAATGGCATCCTAGAATTTAATAAATCTTGACTGTGCAAGAAGTTTGGTGAATTCTGAAGTATCAAAATTCAAAGTCACATCTTCTGGGTGCTCACAAATAGTAAGGAGCTGGGCACAGTGCCACACACCTGTAATCCCAGCAGCTCAGAAGGCTGAGGCAGGAGAATCACAAGTTGAAAGCCAGCCTCAACAACTTAGTGAGGATCTCAGCAACTTAGCAAGACCCTGTCTCAAAATTTAAAAAAAAAAAAAAAAAAAACCAATAAAAAGGGGGCTGGTGATGTGGCTCAGTGTTATTGCCCCTGGGTTCAATCCTTGGTACCAAGAGAGAGAGAGAGAGAAACAAATAGTAAGGAAATGAGGTAAGGAAGAGTAGGTAGACAGAAATGAGTTATTAACACAGCAAAGAAGTATACCAAATGGCTGTGGAGGAATGGAAGAGGAAAGATCAGCTGCCTGCATGATCTGTAGAGACAAGAAAAATTCACCAGGTTGACTAAGAGAGAAAGGCCTCCTTGCAAAGAGACCTTGTGCAAAAAAAATGCAGAAGGAGGATCTTGCTTATTTGAGGAATAAGTACCTGGAGCTTAAGATGCAGGGGGAAAACTGGCAGGGAATGTGACTGTGAGTGTAAATTAGAGCCAGTTGTAGAAGGCACGGGACAGTGGCAGGTAAAGGATTTGGGGCCTTGTGTTTGAGGTATCAAAAGCCAGTGAAGGAAAGAATAGACAACTCAGTTTTCAGATAGATAACTGTGCTGGTGACATGAGGCTGAGTTGGACTAGGAAAACATGTTAGCAGCACAAAGTTTAATTAGAATGTTGTTGGAATAGTCCAGAGCACAGATGATGATGTCTAGGATTTAAAAACCAGGCCAGGCATGGTGGTGCACGCCTATAATCCCAATGACTCAGGACAGTGTGGAAGGAGGACACAAGTTCAAAGCCAGCCTCAGCAACTTAGCTGTGCTTGTGGCTCAGTGATAAAGCTCCCCAGTACAAAAAAAAAAATTCAAACCAACGTTTATTCAAAAGTAGTAAATGTCAAGTAGAGTGATATAATATTAACAAAAATATGACTGCTGATCAAAAAAAAAAAAAGAATGGTGAGCTCTGAACTAATCTGTAAGTAATGATGAATGAAGGTGAGCATCCCAGGATGGGAAATTTTTGAGGTTTCTGGAGTGGGAGAATGGCCATATATGGGTACCAATTTCCAAGATAGAGAAGAAAGAAAGAAGGATGGTTTGGGAATAAGATGATGGGTTTATCTCTGCACACGTTTTTTCAGAAAACAATTGATGGAATACATTTGAAATTAATTCAGGTAGAATTAAGTGGCCCAGCTATTCAATAAAGCATACAACATTGAAACATCTTCAACTCCTTTAAATTATCATTTGATAAACTAATCCCCAAAACACAAAGGCCGAATGTTCTCTCTGATATGCAGATGCTAACACACAATAAGGAGGACTGGGAGAAGAGAAGTACTTGGAATTCGACAAAGGGGAATGAGGGGAAGGGCATAGGAAAGACAGTAGAATGAATCGGACATGACTTTCCTATGCTCATTTATGAATACACAACTAATGTAACTCCACATCGTGTTCAACCACAAGAATGGGATCCTAATTAGAATAAGCTATACTCCATGTATGTACAGTCCCTCAAAACACACTTTACTGCATGTATATCTAAAAAGAACAAATAAAGAAGGGAGTCAGGGGAGGGGTGAGGTTGTGGGGTTGGGAAGGACAGTAGAAAGAGACAGACATTATTACCCTATATACATGTATGATTACATTAGGGGGATGACTCTGAACCATGTAGAGTCAGAGAGGTGAGAAGTTGTGCTCCATTTGGGTACAATATGTCAAAATGAATTCTGCTGTAAAATAAATTAATTAAAACATAAAATTAAAAGAACAAATAAGAAAATGAAGCATTATCTTTTTAAACTAAAATAAGTAAATAAACTATCATTATCATTTGACCATTAGAATATCATATCTTGGCGACAAGCAGCCCTCCACCTAATCTTTTTTTTTTAATTGGTTTTATTTTTTTAAATACATGACAGTGGAATGCATCACAATTCTTATTACACGTATAGAACAATTTTTCATACCTCTGTTTATAAAGTACGTTCGCACCAATTCACGTGGTCTTCATACATGTACTTTGAATAATGATGTCTATCACATTCCACCATCCTTGCTAATCCCCTGCCCCCTCCCTTTNCCTTGCTAATCACCTGCCTCTTCCCTTTCCCTCCCACCCCTCTTCCCTATCTAGAATTCATCTATTCCTCCCATGCTCCCCCTCCCTACCCCACTATGAGTCAGCCTCCTTATATCAGAGAAAACATTCGGCATTTGTTTTTTTTCCTCCACCTAATTTTAATGCAAAATTTCGCAGACACTCTGATGCCAAGTGACTGTACAAATTTCCCATTTTGTGTTGAAGAATCTAACTATCTAGGTTTCTTTTTCTCTAAGAAGTAAATCTTTTCTTTAGTTACCTTTGGAGTCTTTCCTTCCTCTAAAGTAAAATAGTGCAAACAACAGACAAGAATAATGAAATGATGAGGACTATGAACTAAAGAAAAGAATGGACTTAAGTCATTTAAAAGGCAGATTCAATTGGCCTCGACAATGAATGGAAAATACTGAGAAATGTGAAAGAAACAGACTCGCATGTTTTTGAGGTTTCCTACCTAGATGAGTGTATTAACAGAAGAACAATTTATCTAAATGCAGATTAATTTGAAGTAACTTTGGAATGGGAAGAAAAATATTGAGTATTAGTTTGGGTCACATTAACCTTAAGCCATTTGGGGACCACCACAGTATCTAAAGAGACAGAAACACAACTGAGACATAAATTGAGAAATATAAATTGAGACCATTTAGGTGGTACATGAAATGATTGGCTTGGGTAAAAATAACCAAAGAAAGAATGTAACTATGTGTCCAGGAAATGGATCATAAATAATGCAGTAATTGGAGAAATACTTGAAAAAAAAGAGATCCAACAAGATTTAAAAGTGCATAGAAATGCAGAAAACAGGAATGAGGAAGCCAAGGGAGAAGAAAAACTTCAAGAAGGAAGGAAAATCAAACACAGCCTGATGCTTTTAACCATCAATCAGTCAAGACCAAGTAAGGTTTGCTGGTTTTTTTGCAACTGCAGGTTTTCCAGAGTCTTCCATGACAGGCAGCTGCAGAGTAATGAAATGAACTTAACATTGAATCCAGGAGAAAACTGTAGTAATAAATTGAAATCTCTAGTGGAGATCATTCCTTCAAGAATCTTGGTTAAGAAAGAAGGTAAAAAGGGAAGGGGAATGTTTCAAAGGGATGTCGAATTCAGAGTAGCATAACAGAAACTCTGCTTTGCAAGTAAGTATGATTTTCTTTTTCCTTTAGGCCCTGTTTGTAAAGTACCTTTGTCTTTGCTTATGAAGAAATTTTTTGAATTAGAGATTACTATTAAATGCATATGAGACCCAACTATCATCATTTCAATCATATGAATTAATCTAAATGGTCATCTCACTGACTCCCACATGACCAAATTTACTGGAACTCTAAAATTATGTTTACTTTTTATTTAGTCAATATGTTTTGAGTTTATTCACATGAATTATCTGTTTGAAGTATTGTTAAATAAAATATCCTGAAACACAATAATCACCAAAAGTGGAAAATTTTTCTAAACATGTCAGGTACTGCTATAAGTACTTTTATTTTACTGATGTTTACTTCTTCTCATAAGAACGAGTGAGGTAAGTCCTGCTTCTTACCTCCTTTTCACAGAGGCAGTCTGTCTCTTCCTAGCACCACACAGGGAATAAGTGGCAGCTGTGAACTCAAACCCAGAAGACACCAGAGCCTTAGTTTTTACCCACCCCACCATCTGGGCTCTCCCTCATCATCTGTGACCATCAATACATGCAGAGACATTGCAGAAGATGGTGTCTCGTTTGTCTACTTTTGTCTTCACTAACATTCAGGAGTTTATTTCTCCCTCCTGAATTCAACTTGCACAACAAAAAGGATAGCTAAGTCATTCATGTAATTATACCAGCATCCAGACAAATTCAAACTTGGATATGTTTATCCCTGTGTTTGAGAAGGTTCCTTAGCTACTCCAGCTCACTCTCCAACTGGGAACCAAGGAAAAATCCAACTGGCATGAGGAGGTCATGACCATGAGGCCTTTGGGCAAGGTATGAAACTGGGAGCTTTTTCAATGGTTCCTGACTGTCAAAGTTAGAGCTGAGATCCGGGGGAAAAGCAAAATTTATTTCACATGAAATCCTTCCAAGATATTTATAGAAAAAAAAAAAAACAACATTGTGAAGGACAAAACTCTTCCTTCAGACTTGGGATCCAAATGTTCAGAATGCTTCAAAAATAATAAAACAAAGGAGAAGCTACTTTTCCCTGAGCTCATATTAAATAGATGGGTCACAGTTTGCAGCATGACTACACACATATTTTTTTAATTTCCTTATTATGAGCTACACAGTTAACAACACAAAATTATATGAGGTCAAGAAAATAAATGAAGCAATGTGAAGCTCTCCAACAAAAACTGGAACAATAGACAAAGAAACTGATATATGGATATGATGGTGGGAAGAGAGATGTAAAGGCTTTCCGTGTTCCTCCTCATTCTGAAATGTACAGTGCATCAAGAAATGTGGATATTCCTACAATCAACTACAGAGATACCATTTAACCTAATTCATAAAACTGACATCAAATGAGCATTGAACAAGATCTAATCTAAATATACATTAGCTCCTTCACATTAAGTGTTCAGAATCAAGTAAATAAAGAAAATCAATTAATATGTCTAACTTCAATAACTATATGTCTTCTTGACATGACTTTATGGTAACATTTTGGATACAATCTAAGTATACTAATTGTAAAAAGAGGGAACTAATATATGTTATGAGCTTTTGTGTGTCTTACTGTACACTAGGAGATTCATATATGCCGTCTCATTACTCCTCAGGGTATCTCTCTCTGGAAAGTCATATTATCACTTTTCAATTTGCAAAAACAAAAACAAAAAACTGAGACTCTGAGTTAAATAACTGGGCCAAGTTCAACAAGAAAGTAGGAAAGCTGAGATTGGAACTCAGTTCTGTCTGGTTCCAAAAGTCTTTGCCCTCCCTGAGTAATAAAAACTATGACCTCTCAAAATTTGAATGTAATAGAAATACAGAATCAAATAATAGGTATTAAATAGTAAAAAGGACTCATCTTTACAATGAGTAAATAAAATAGATTCCTATGATGTGCTTGCTTCACATTAGAAAATGAAATAATCCCTTGAATAAAAACTAGTTTATAAATAGAAATATAATTTATCCATTGATAGCCTTTGAGAACCTAAGCATAATCATTTAAAAAAAAACCCATTTGAATCAAATGTATGATATGTCAAGATCATTGAAATGTTTTGAGCAACTAATTAAAAAAAAAAAAAAAAAGAAACACTCAGGATCTGGGTGCAATGGTGCACACCTGTAATCCCAGCAATTTGAGAGTCTAAGTTAAGAGGATCACAAGTTCAAGATCAGCCTCAGCAACTTAGTGAGACCCTAAGCAATTTAGCAAGGCCCTTAGCAACCTAACAAGACCCTTAAAAATAAATGGAGTATTGTTAAATAAAATAGCTCAGTGGTAAGGTACCCCTGGGTTCAGTCCCCAGCACCAAAAAAGTGAAAAATAAAAGAGAGAGAGACTGATTTTCTAAAAGACTACTTTGTTATAAAGTTTGATTTATACTGGCAAAACAATATATGCAATACTTAATCAAAGAATATTCATTGAATATTCTAAAAATGGAATTTTACATATTATTAAAAATAATAATTTTATTTTATTATGTTGTCATTATAAGGTGAAGAAATAAAATCTCAATATAAATTGTACATTAATTAGAATGTATATTGCACATAACAAATTCCCAGTTGAACTGGTTAAAACAATAAATGAAATGTGTTAGCTCACATGATGAAAAAGATCTGAAATAAAACTGGCTTCAAACAGGTTCAATCCAGGGGCTCAAAAACATCACCCAGAAATCAGTTCCTAAGCATCTCTCTGCTCTGCTCCCTGCTTGCTCCTATCAGGCTCCCCACGAAGGCTCTCCTACATGTCTCTGCAGTAGCAATGACTCCATAGATAAAGCCTTCATAGCCTCACCTCACACTCTTGTGGGGAAAACTAATGATCTCTTCTTAGAGTTTCCACAGAGGAGAGACAAAGCTATTTTTCTCTTTTGAAAAGCTCCTAAATTATCCCACATTTCATTAGCTCTGGTTGAACTCCCAGATCCACCACTATCAGGGAGATAAAATTTGGTAATTCACGAGACTCCAGGGGAGCTACCCTGTTACTAAGACACAGGGACACAGATTGGGAAGAGCTCATTGCTGGAAGGAGAACTCAGGATTTGATGAAGATGGGAAAGGGGGCTGGGTGTCCTCCCAATCGAAATGTCCAGTACCAATTCAAAGACTTCTGTGCAAGAGAATGACATGAACATAGTTAACCTCACAGGGTGAAATAATGCCCATAACAATGAAAAATACAGTAATTTTATTAGGTAATAGGTATTCAGTGATTGCCAAGTCAGAAGCTGAGCACTTTACCTGTTCTCAATAAATCCTGATGGTACATATGAGGCGGGTGTTATTATTATACCCACACTCTGCAGATAAGAAAACTGAGACTCAGAATATTTAACTGTTTTCCAATATAATAAAGGATAAAAGTCTGTCCCCTTTGGAAACTACAGAACAATGCCACCCAGAGGACTGGAGTTTCGAAGGAAACTTCTAGCTAGAACACAGCCAAGGCTAGTGTCATTCAACGTGTAGTTCACACTCATCACATGTGAACATCAGGTTGCCTGATGGAGCGACTGTGCTGAGTGCTGAGTTGCAGAAAAACTAATTTGTGACCTCAACATGCACAGTGCACCCACTCCCGACTTCTGCCTCAACCCTACCCAAGCCCTCCTGCGTCCAGGCGTTTATACACACTATCTTCTGACTTCCTCTCCACCCATAAGTCTCCTCTCTTCACGCATCTCCTCATCCTTAACATCCACAACCCCTCACTGTCATCACCTTACACTTAAACCCTGGGCATCTCCATCAATTTGGAGACTGTGTCACCACAACTGAAGTTTGTTAATCCTAGCTGAGCTCTCAGTGCTACCTAGAGTCATACCGAGTCTTTTGCTGTTTCTTTCTTCCTGCAATTGCCCTTTCAAATCCTCACCACTCTCCTCAGATCTTTGGCTCCTCTGTCTCCATTACTGACAGCAATCTGCTTCATCCACTTCTTCACGAGAAAAACAGAAATCATCCGACAGCCATTTACTCAAGAATACTCCTAACCCAACCCTGGCTCCATCCTGTGTGACTGGTCACAGGATGTCACATTTACTATAAGACTTCCTTCTCAATCCACCTGTAAAGACAAATTGGGAAAACCTGGTTCATGCCCTTAAGATATTAGAATTGAAATGAAGGAATTACAAACTTGCTTTTGTATGCCTTCCTCTAAATGGAGGAGGATTCTTGGGACTTTGGAGAAACACTTTGGCCACTGTGGACCGTAGGTACATATTACAGATTAAGCCAATTTGCTTAAATAGAGAAGAAACCTGTGAAAATTTAGAGGGGGAAAAAAAGATGAGAGTTAAAAGGAAGTTTCTGCAGGAGTTTTCTAGTACTTTCCATTTCTTGACTTCAAGCACTTTCTAAATTTCAGATAATGCCTTCATTTCCTTGGAGACATCCCTGTGATCTTATTAGATTTACTCTGCTGGTTTTGGTTTGTTTCTGTCATTTCTGCTAAAAATTGTAAATATAGAATATTTAGCTTATAATTGTTTCTGAAATTGTTTCTCTTCTTCCCATCTCCACTGCCAGGTTCTGGTTCAAACCATCATCATCGCTTATCTGAACAACTGTACTGGCCTTCTAACTGGTTTCTTACACTTCCTGTGCTCCGTCAACATTTAATTCTACTCTACAGAAGTTTTCAATGGTTTCCTTTTGTTAAGAAGCAAAGGGCTTAACAAAGACCAAATTCACCCACTTATCTAGCTAAATATGACAGGCTCCTTTTACAGTAGGCTTCCCACTAGTCCTGGCCCTTTAACCACTCCAGAACTCACTCAGTCTGTTCTGCTTAAGGTCTTCATTCATTCTGCCCTCTCTGCCTGACATACTTTTCACTGACTAAATCTATTTGCCCTTCAAAATTTTCATCAAATGACATTTACAATCACAATATTGTTCATTCAATTATTTTTTAAGATCTGGCTGCCCTAATGAGATTTAAGATTAATAGGCAAGTGGCCTTGTCTTCATCATCATTGTCTTCACAGTATCTGGTACATGGCAGGAAATCAATGTGTATTTGTTGTATCAAGGTAAGAGTGAAGTACGGATCCAAGATATGCTGCCTACATAATATTACTAACAGGAGACAATACCAGAGAAATAATGAAATGAATGAAATACTAGAAGACAACTTTCCAGACCTGAATGAAAACCAAACACACAAAAAATGTGTTACAAAATACAAGGAGCAGAGACAATATCCAGACAATATTTAAAAAGCATTTTACCTTTCAAAGAAAATAAATGAGTATCCCAGTGGTATCTTCAATAATTCAAAACACAAAAGATGAATTAGCATCATCAATATTTAAGAGACAACAATTTACAAATGATTATCTAATGGACCAAATGAGCTAATGATTATGAGTATAAACTTTAATTAAAAAAAAACTGCCTGGGTTTGAATTTTGATTTCACTTACCTGTGGTTTCCACCTTTGGCAAGTCACCTAAACAGCTGTGCTTCAATAATGTCATCTTCAAAATGGGGATAATGATGCAAGGCATTTCACAGAAGCGCTAAATGAATCAAAATGTGGTTAGTACTTAGAACATTTCTAGATAAATATGCTGCTATCTAAAATGATAATTCTTTAACCCAAGAATTGTGTATCCAGTTCAGTTGTACTTGGACTGCAACAACTGCAAGGGACTTCTTCACATTCAAAGGTTCCTAAGGAAATATACAATTCACCTGAGTCTCCTGAAATGATTATTTGGGACTTTCAATATTTTAAATGTTATAATATTGAAATTTTACTTTACTTATATAAATACACAAAATAAAATTATATTTATAATATAATGCATATATATAGACATATGTAATAAATTTTTCAAAAACAAAATTTAGCACAAGAACATCTGCCATTTTCTCAATAACTAATATTATTTTGAAGGTTTAGAACAATGCAATAAAACAAGGGGAAAAAAAAGGAAAATGCCCAAGAAATATCAGGAACAAATTATTAGTATTTGCAACATGCTATTGTCTGCCTACAATATAATTGTAAAATAATTGATTTAGAAAAGAAACTAGAACCAATGATAAATTTTAATAGAATAATCACATATCAAATATGTTATAAACAATGTTTTAGAAAATATTTTCACAATAGTAACCACAAAAAAAATTTACTTAGGAACAAATTTCTCAAGAAAAAGTAATATCTACATAAGGGAAAAGTTCACTTTACAAAGGGACTATAAAAATGAAAGTTAAGTAATATTGTGTTCTTGGTGGAGAGGAGAAGAACAACTACAACAATAAAAATAGTTTTTGGTATTGTTTTGTTTTTGTTTTTTATTTCTTCCCATATGCCAGAATCTCCTAAAAACTTATAAATATTACATCATTTATTCCTCAAAAAATCCCTTGAGGCAGTTCAATAATTATTTCCATTTTGAAGATGAGTAAAGACTTAATTTTTTCAAGTGGTGCACCAAAATATTGACCAAGACAGATCTTTTTCTTACCCATGCAACAAATCTCATCAAATTTGAAATAATTAAATTATTCCAAGTCCTCTGACCATACAGAATTAAACTAGAAATAAATAATACAGCACTACCTGGGAAATCCCCAAATATTTCAATATTAAACAGCACACTTCTAAATAGCCCATGGGTCAAAGCAGGACTCACAAGACAAATTAGATATTTTAAATTGAGTGAACCTATTACATGTATGGGATTCAGCAGAATCAGCATGTAGAGAAAAATACAAAGCATTAAATAATATATTAGAAAACAAAAAGTTCTTAAATAACTAATTTAAACCTTACCTTAAAAATCTAGACATTGAGCCAGGCATGGTGGCACACACCTGTGATTCCAGCTGCTTGGGAGGCTGAGGCAGGAGGATCGGGAGTTCAAAGCCAGAATCAACAACTTAAGGATGCCCTAAGCAACTCAGTGAGACCTTATTTCTAAATAAAATATAAAGAAGGGCTGGGGATGTGGCTCAGTGGTTAAGCACCCCTAAGTTTAATCCCCAGTATCAAAAAAAAGAAAAGAAAAATACCTAGAAATCGAGAGACAAAATAGGCCCAAAAATAGCAGATGTAAAGATAATATTTTAAAAGTCACTATTAAAATTGAAAATAGAAAAAAAAATCAATGAGTCCAAAAGTTAGGTCTTTGAAAACATCAGTAATAATTATAGCAAGCAAGAATGATCAATAAATACAAGAAAAAACCAATATCAATATCAAAAGTGAAAGGGGAGGCACTACTACAGGTCCTAGAGACATTTAAAGAAGAGCAAGGGAATATTACGAACAATTTGTGTATATGAATTCAACAACTTGGATGAAATGGACAAATTCACTGAAAGACTTTGAACCAATGCTCTCTGAAGAAGAAACAAATAATCTGACTATTCATATTTAACTTTTAAAAATTTATTTGAAATTTAAAATCTTTCCTTAAGAATCAACCTCATTACAACTGTGTCCCTGTGGTCCTTAAACCTGAGAGGTCATGGTCTTTGGTCTCCTGAGACCAACCTCTGGGATCCATGTCTGCATCTGTATACAGCCTCATGGGGCCAGTGCCCAACGCATAGAATGAATTCATACCAATACACAATGCAAGCCCAGTATAGACCTTGGGTGTCCATACTTGGTGAAAGGACAACCAAAATCTGACAGAATCCAACCAAATGATAGCTGTAGGCGGCAATGTGTGTTCTGGAAAAGACAAGTTTACAAAAGAAACAGCAGAGAAAATAGGCTTTAAAGTACTTCCCCAAAGCAGGGACTCATTACACAGACAACATTACAGCAGATGGAAAACCCAACGTAGAGTTTAGTGACTAGTACAGTCTGGAGAAATTTCATGGTGATCTGAAATTAATGAGGGCAACAGTTACTGCCTAGAGCCCTGGTTGTACACCAACTGCTTCCTGCAGTGTGCAAACACCTGGGAATACTTGCTAAGCACTGGACAAGGTGTTGTCTTGGAGGTCTCCCTCTACAGTGACTTATTTTCTTGTGTAACCAGGGCTTCATCTGAAAGCAGGGTGTGGATTACCATAAGAAACCATCTAGCAGTACCTGCCTCCTGTGTGGTGAGCTATATCACATGCTGTCACTAGAGATCCGGGGTTGGATTCAGAAGAAAGAAATCCACATGACATGGAGATCACCTCTGCCTGTCTTCAGAACATCAAGAAAACCCTCAGACCTGAGATGAGGGGGAAAATGTGAAGTTTTGTAGTAGGACTCAAGAGAGGTTCAAGATACAGAAAGGGTGGTAGAGCATACGTATTGAACACCTCAAGTGTGACAAAGGGCCTTGGCTCATTCAGGTGATCACCCTTTGTTCACCTTCTACAAATGCTGGTTCAGAATAAGCTGGACTTACTGAATTTCACAACTATTCCTATCTGTATCAAAAATCAAAATTGGAGCTCACCAGAGTGAATGGGTCTTCCATAAATTCAGAGAGCTACTGGTTTGCAAGTATTATTTAAAAAAAAAAAAAGTATGTGTAGACTGTGAATGACCAGCTTCCTCTAGAAGCACATTGTGCCATCAGGTGCGCTATATGATACAGCTTTCCTAGCTTATGTCCTCATACTTCAAGAGACAGCTGTTTCCACGGAAAAAGATAAATACATACATAAATCTTTCCTCAAAGAAAAGTCTTCACCCCATGTCCAATTATGGTACTTGCTCCCTTAACTGAGATTCTAAACTTGCCCACAGTGTCCAGTTCTTTTCTTGCCCCAAACTCCTCTTCCTCTGAGTCAAATCCCTGGATATTTGAGTAAGAAAATCAAATACGGAAGAAGGATTTTAGGATTACAATTAGCAAAATCATTGCCAAGCTTTGGGTGAAAATATGTGGCTGTGTTCATGGGAATGGATGCTGAAAGTATTCAAGGAGGAAGGAAAAAATCATTTTTTTTAAATATTTTGGCTGAACCTATAGTTACGAATGAATTTACCAGAGACTGAATTCAGTATTCTAGTTTAGGCAGCTAGGGGTGAGTAATGACTACGTGGACTCAGGGTCAACAAAAAGTTGAAATTGCTTGGTAGAATAAAAAGAAAGAAATTCTAATATTGAGAAAACAGAAATGCAGGAATGAACATATTATATGTTACAACTCATCATCTCTACCAAAAAGACACTCTTCTCTCAATAAAAAATTAAGACATTAATTTGGGGGGCTCACAGCAAGTATTTTTTATTTTTAAACGAAAAAGACTAAGACAGCAAATATCTGAACTCAAGGCACGGTAAAAAAATTTTGTTTGCTGACAGCTTTGTTCTAATTATATATTCATGCGTGTATGATATGTATTATTTATAGAAATGTGGAGGCTGGTAAGTGTGCATGTACATATAATTTATATATATTGATTTGTGTTATAAGCTGTGTATCTCAAAAATATTAGAGATCTCGTCACTTCTCTCGTTGGTTTACCTGTGACTTAGCACACACAGGCTAGCACCAGCAAGAAGACATTTTTCTGAAAACCATCTCCACTCTGGAGACTTTCAATAGAAGAGAGTAAATGTTTGATTAGTCTATCTTGTGCATGTAACCTAGAGAGAAGGATGGCCTGAAGGAAGGATCTCTACTAATTCATGATTAATAACAAAATGGCCAGGAATGGTGTTATGGTTTGGATGTGAGGCGTCCCCCAGAAGCTCATGTATGAGACAATGCAAGAAGGTTCAGGGGAGAAATTATTGGGTTGTGAGAGTCTTTACCCAATCCCTGATAGGGATTAACAGTGGTAACTGAAGTGGTAGGGTGTGGCTGGAGGAGGTGGAAATTAGGGCGTGGCTTTGGGGTATATATTTGTATCTGGTGTGGAGTTTCTCTCTTGCTGCATCCTGGTCACCCTGATGTTAGCTGCTTCCCTCTGCCACACTCTCCTGCCATGATGTCCAGCCTCACCTCCAACCCTGAGAAATGGAGCTGGCCTTTATGGACTAAGACCTCTGAAACCATAAGCCCTCAAATAAACTCTTCCTCCTCTGTAGTTGTTCTGGTCAGATTAGCAAAAAAGCTGACTAAAACAAGTGGAGACTGACAGTGGGTCCCCCGTCGGGTAAATGCTGGGCAATTTCCCAAAAAAATCCACCAAGGGAAGAAGGGGAGACTCCATGGAGAGGGGAGAGTGTGACTGCCCCCTCCTTGTGTGATCACCAAATGTGGGGTAGACAGAAACATAAGAGGATGTGTTGTTATGTTGTAAGGATGCTACCCCTCATCATCAAAAAAAAAAAAAAAAGTCAATAATATCCAGATCTGAAGCCCATAAGAAAAGAACCAGGTAAATATAACAACTGCAAGTTCAGATTCCTCAGGCTGGAGTCAGATTGAATCACTCTGACAAATCATTCTAACCATGCAAGGTATTGGCTTTCAGGAAGCTGACCAAAAGTTACCCCATTATTATATATTGCTAGGAAAAAAAGTAAATTGATACACAGTTTTAGAAAGCAAATTAGTAAATTTTATCCAAGACCATAAATTAGGAGCCAAGGATAGAGCTCTTGCCTAATATGTGCAAATCCCTGAGTTTAATTCTCAGCACCCAAAAAATAATAAATGTATAAATTACTCAAACCTTTGCCTAGATGGTTCTATTAATCTCAAAGAAAACTACTCAAAGAAAGCAATAAGAAAGAAAAATACAGCCCTGACTACTGATATCCATCGCCATTAGCTAGGTTGAGTTTCTCTGCTGTGAATTTACAGAACATCAACATCAGATAAAAACTCTCCATGATAAGAACACTCTATAATCAAGCCTGACAGAGATAAAAAAATAATAATAATAAAGACACTCTGCAACCACAAAAATGACAAAATGTCCTCCATCTCAGCTTAACAAAAGAGAATATTGCCTCTTTTACAAATAAAAATTCTATCTGCAATTTGTTCATCCTGCCACGGCAATACAGATAACTAAGATAAACAATCCTGGAATTGTTTTGCTTTCTTTCAGTGCTCAATCCAGAACAGAACCCAACTTCCAGGAAATGTCTTCAGAATCATCTAATCCAGGCCCAAATCTTACAGCAATCCCTCCTGACTTCCTTTTTCCTGAAATATCCCTTGGTTCCCTATAGGGTGTATCACGTGAAAGTGCTTGTCGAGATGCAGCAAAGAGAAATTGATTTATCCCAATGGGGATAAATAAATTATTTAATAGAAATTCATTTATCCTAATGCCCAGGGCATTAGGTCTTAATTTTCTCATGGAACCTTATTGAGAAGAGCTGTATCATTTTTTAAGCTTAGCAATAATCCTAGAAAGGGAGAATTGTTATCATTCCCATCTTACATGCAGAGAGACAGACTGAGGCACAGTGGTAAGGTAAGTAGGCTACAGTCTAAGGACTTGAACCCAAGCTGTCTGGCAGAGGTGTGTCATCAATGCTATTCAGTTTCCAACAAAATGCTGCCATGATCAATTTAGTTATCTGGAGTCAAAAACTGGTTTTATTTATATAAATGCCACCATGACTTTTTGTGTTCAACCAGAGCACCAAGGAGGGCAAATCCTCTTCTTTCTAGTCTCACTGTCACTGTGCTCATTCAAATATTCAATATCTCCTCTCAACTCATGTAGAAATAATTTACCTCTGATGCTAACACAGTCACCTCCTATAATCCAGCAGGAATTCCTCAAGGAGGTGTTTCCTGTATACAGCCTTGATCATGCAATTCCTGGCAGGCAGGCAGGCAGATAGATAGATAGATAGATAGATAGATAGATAGATATTAAAAAACACTAATCTCTACCATTACTCCTTAGAATCTTCCAACTGTTGGCAGCTGCCATCTATTTTCCAACCCTATTTTCCATTAACCTTATTCCTCCCAGACAACCCAAACCATTTATCATTTCCTGAACAAGTCCTAAATTCTCTTTATCTTTATGCCTTTGTTCACACTGTCTCTAATAAATCTACTGCCTCTAATCAAAATCCTATCCAAGCTTGATCCAACTCAGTGTCAATCTCCAAGGCAATGAAGTTCAGCAAAAAGACAATGAACATGGCTTTATAGTTGTTCTTAAAACTCTCTCCACAGCCTCCAACATACTCTTCCTACTCTCTCAGTTAAAAAAAAAAAAAATCAAGTTAGCTTTCTTTATGCTCCTATGCTTCTTTACATAGGTTTATTTGCAGGAATTATCACACTCTATCTTACACAGTAGTTATTTTTGCTTCATTTTCCTATTAGGTCATAAAATCCTTGCAAACTCAAAATGTTTTAATAATTTTGATTCATGCCATCAAGTATGAAATAGTTATCAACAAATGAATTGAACAGTGTGAACATTCATATGTCAAATATAACAAAGTACGGGGGTCATGACTTTCCTAAAGGCTAAGTCGTTGGCTGCTGAAAATTCAGAAATTGAATGAGAGAGACTGCATATGAAATTTTAGGCCCCAAGAGAAAATCTGGGGCTAGGAGTTCTCTCAAAAAAAGAATAAAGATTGTTTTTCTTCTTTCTCTAGGGATGATAAGTTCAAGTCGGTAAGTTTCCTGTATTCAAATGATACTACTTTCCTTTCTCTTCCCATACTTGGCCACAAGCATTTATGAGTTGGGTCCATTATCAACCAATATGGAGCACCCCAGACAGGCTATTGGTTCACCCAATATCCAGCCTATGTATATATGTTTTTGTCTCCTCTGTATCAATTCTTGTTCTGAAGAGTTCTAGTCATGGTTGCAGGACTGGTTTCACTCTACCAAACTGTCACAGGTCATAAAGAATTCTAAGTGGCTCAAGGTCACTTATTTCAACTTGCCATAGGGAAGGATAGTGCTGGTGCCCAGGAACTAGAAATTAGCTTGCATAAAAGTATGACAGATTCCTCTCCTGTTTGGAAACCTTTAAAAAAATTATTTGCATTGCCTTATAAGGAAGTCCTTAGCTAATGAGAGAAATTAACTTGTTTCTCAGATTTGTAGCTAATTTCTAGCTTGAAGTGCTATTTTCTTCATCTCCTGGATTTTTTCTTTAAGGAGTACACTAAAATTTTTAATTTTTTAAAAAAATATAGGCAATAAGTAAATATTTCCAAAAGAGATAGCATTAACATTATATGCTCAATATTTTACCTCGCATTATCACTTCTCTGCCCTTTGTTGTTTCTGGAAAATCAAGAAGTCAGGGGATATGTCAGAAAAGCAAGAGGGTGTGACTGAAATTAGCCATATAACTGGACACCACATATGGTTGGCCTGCCTAACATAAAATGGGAATTATTTTGTGTTCTACCAACTCCCTGGGGACCCAGAAAAGGGACATATGAAGGAAATTCAGAAAAGAGCAACAAAATTATTAAGGAGCTGTGAGGTTGATTTATGAGGCACATTATGAGGGCTAAGTACATGTGGCTTGACTAAACAATGACCGACTGAAGGCAAGATGAATATCTATGAGTTAGAGAGAACAGAATCTCTAAGGAAAAACCCAGGGTGCTATCCTGGAGGGTGATAACATCATAGTCACTGCCTTTATTTGCCCCATTTTTAAATAAGGAGGGGCTTGCTTTATATTTCAATTTCGTGTTACAGAAGTAAGCTCCAACATTTTCTAGAATCTTTTAAAGGTATAAGAAAGATAAAACAATTGCAAAGAAAACAACCTTAAGGTTTCCCTTTATAAAATATAGACATTCTCCAACATGTTCTGGGGAGGTGTATTGACAGATAATAAGACTATATAGATCAACTGACAAAGTATCTGAGGACAGAAAAGGCAGAAATGAGCCTCTAGTATCATACCTGGGATGAGGGAAAAGGAAGAGAGGAAGAGTTGAAGGGAAAAAATTATGTGGACCAAGTTCCTTGCAACTCACGACCCCACACAGTTACCATCCTAGTTGGTTGCCAAGTTCAGCAATTTAGCAAGCTTTTCCAATAAGGTCTCCCCTGACTTTCCCAGATACCTCAACTGCCACACAGTCTATTTCACAAAAGAAAAAATCACCATCTATATGGTAACTTTTAAACTCTGAGTACCAAGAAAGACTGAGAGAAGTTGGATGGCAGGAGCAGATGGGCGAGGCTGCTAGGACCAATCTAGCCTCTGCTATTGCTAAAAGACAAAGAGTCTCCAGTTCTTACCTCATCTTATACAGGGCAGTGACAAGTGCCAAAGGTTAAAGTGAGGTCTGCAATACCTCAAAAGGCCCAAGAACAACTGATCACTTGCCTGTCCCCAAAGGAGGTGATGGGATATTATAATGGATACAGGCACACTACCTGTCCTCAAGGGACTCCCAGGCAGGAGAGGCAGGAAGATGCAGAAACAGAGCTGTAATGATTTAGTGATATCAGAGAGAGGCAAGCTGTGGCAGACAGGCCCAGAAGACCACATCCATGCCACCATGGATGACTTTAGATGTCATGTGGTTATTTTCAGATGGTTTTATTCTCAATTTACAATTGTTTTAACATGGAGAACCTGATCCAGCATTTATAGCAAATGATTGAATGGCTAAGTATTGTTTTGCTCAAAATCTTGCTTTCTTCTGAAAGAGTAACCTCTGCTTTTCTGGGGAACTGTTCCACCTTCCCATTCCAACCAGGTGTGTTAGGGAATTCCCAAACCTCTTCTTCCTCATCTCCATGGATCAGCCCAAGGTGGGTGCAAAAAACTTCATTTTACATCATTCTACATTGTGTCTAAGGGAAAGGAACATTCTTTCTGGGATGGCAAGTCATAAAATAAGAAGTTTGAAAGGACCATCCTCCCTGGTATAGAAGAAGTAGTTTTGTGTTTTGACAACACAAAGAAACATCAGAGAGGATTGATAGAGGGGGTCCTATCTGCCTTCAAGTCCCTGATCCTAGTGGCCTGTGAGGCCAAGTGGCACCATTCCCATTCAATTACTATGCAAAATACCACAGCATCCTTTCTATGAAGTCTTCCTTTAGCCAAAACTCATTTGTGTTTGGTTTCCATCACTCATAGTCAAGAGTCCTGAGTGGCAGCTTGCTTTAGCAGTGACTTCTTGACATTTGCATCCCTGTCTTCAAATGACAACTTTCTTCTCATTCTTTCCTTTCCAACACCAATGTTGTCAATTTCTCCTCATTCTGGCTTAGTCTACTCATACTCTGAAAACTTGGCCATTGCTCTTTGCCTTCCATCAGCCATGCTTGGACTTGCTTCCTGTCTAGTTTTCCAGAAAGCCAGCTTCCATTGCACAGTACATTAAAAGGGCAGTCTACCAACAGCCACTACTGAATGGGTCGAGAGCAGGGCCTGGCAATCTATACTTTTAGAAACTATACATTCTGGTTGTTTCTGATGTACAATCAGGTGGAGGCCATCTCTGGGACAGATGTCCCATGAAGCCCTTCGACTTGATAAGTATATGAATGTCCCTCTCAGGCATGAAAATTAACTGTTCTACCTCTGGTTAAGCTTTGAGTACTGCACAGTCTCATTTTCCTTGAAGAAAGCAGACTTCTCGGAAGCTTGGAAGTGCATACAGCAGTTCCAAGCTGTAGAGAGCTATCATGAAGGGGCTGGAGGTGACCTCATCCACTGGGGGCTTTTCGGGGAGAGGCCTGGTCCTTTAACAAGCTGCCTTTGATTTCCTTTGTAGATAGATGATGTAGAGGCAATTTGTTTCTTTTAAAGTCTAGATTTACATCACAGCTGTACATTTTTTCTTATAAAGAGTCTTCTTTGAGCTACCCCCAAAGAAGCTGGGCATAGTTTTGTTTTGTTCCCCCTGCCCCCAGGGAAGCAGCAAAGTTGAAGTACAAGGGGGGGAATTGTTTTTAATCCTCAAGCAATGTCACCTTTGGAGCAATAAAACTGCTCTCTCTTTCTCGTGAGAGATGACAAGCATTTCACAGCAGCCATTTTTTTGAAAGTGGTTGCCAGGTGGGAGAGGTATTCCATTGCTAAAGAATCTGCCAAGTCAAGCAAGTCCCTCCCCTACTTCGCTGAGGTTTTGACATTGGCTAAGTTGGACCAAACTTTCAAAGACTCTTGGACTTTTACATGTGCTATTTTTCAATTGGCATAATCCAGCAGGTGTTTCCCTTGACCAAGAGGAAAGCTTCTTTCTGTCATTGATTTGTGTTTTATTGTGTTTTACTTTTATTTCTACCAAACCCATGGAACTTGGGGCTTAAGACTTAGTAAAACTTGGAATGACTAGAGTCAAAAGAATTTTGCCATTTGGCCAATAGCATCCATCCCCCACCCTTACAAAGAGATTTCTTTCCTTTTCTGTTTTAACTTTTCCCCCCACTTTTTCCCCTTCTCCTCTCCCCTTTCCTCCATCCCTCCACAACACATTCAAGGAGTGCCCTAAACGGTGACAAACTCGCATGTGCTTTCCTTATGACTAAACCCCTGGGCCTCTCGCCAATCCCCCACAGATGGCCCCAAACTTCAGGCATCCCGTTAAAAGGGCCCCACATTTGCAGCCCTGGTTGGAACAGTCAGGGTGGAGGAGGGTGATGGGGAGTGGCGGTGTCTTCGTCCTGGGGGAAGGTGAAGCAACTTCCAGGAGGAAACGGGCGTTTCCTTCCCACACGCTGGTGAGCCGTGGGTCTTGGCCTCCGGGCTCCACCCAGCCCCTCCCCGCGCTCTGGGAAAAGCCAGTCGCCACACACAGGCACACGCAGGCCCGGCGCCGCGCCCTAAGGAGAGCAGCCTTAAGGCCAATTGCCATGACAACTCCGCGGTTCCTTCCACTTCCCCACCCAACGGATTCCCCCCTCCTCCCTCGCTGCAGCCAACCGGCTTGTGCGCGTCCCAGGAGCGCACTATAAAACCTGCGCCGGTGGCGCTTGCGGCTCAGCGGACCTGTGGGGAGGCGGGGAGTGCCATTCTACAGGCTGCAAAGTCTCCTCTTGGAAACGCCGGAGGAAAAATCCTGAGCATGCACAAGGTGCAGAGCATGAACCTCTTTGTGCAAAAGAGGTGCCTTTGCCTGGCCTTCCTACTCCATCTCCTGGGTCAGGTAAGTGGCACACCCCTAAAATGCCCCTGGTTACTTTACCCTCCTGGACAGCCTCTGCTCAGTCCCTGGGCTCGCTCTGCCTTCGGTTGTCCCTGCTGAAGGGTTTCTTTTTGTCTCATCACCTTCCCTAGGTCTCTGCGACTCAGCGCTGCCCTTCACCGTGCCCACGCCAGTGCCCCGAGACGCCTCCGACCTGCGCCCCGGGGGTGCGCGCGGTGCTGGACGGTTGCTCCTGCTGTCTAGTGTGCGCCCGCCAGCGCGGAGAGAGCTGCTCGGAGCTGAAGCCTTGCGATCAGAGCAGCGGACTGTACTGCGACCGTAGCGCCGACCCCAGCAACCAGACTGGCATCTGCATGGGTAACCTGCCCCCTCTGTCGCTTGACTTCTTCTCTCCCAAGCTAGCAGGAGCGTTTTCCCCACCTCCTCTCCTCTTATTCCCTTTCCCAAAGGGTGATAAGCAAATAATAATAATGCAATAAGAGATGTTTATGGAGCACTTAGTGCTTGCCATGCAAGGTCCGAGGGGGCTTGGGGCTTTGGGGAGCGCCAGAAGCTACAGAGAAAACCTGCCCACGGAGGTGAGAAGCATTCATCACTTGCTTCCCTAGAGAAGAATCTAAATGGAGTGGACCACAGGGAACGAAGTAGGGTTAAGGACCAGTGAAATCATTTCCTTTGGACATTTCCAGAGGGACAATTTGGATATGATGGAAAGCTGGGCTCACTCATGGGCTTACAGTTCCCCACCTGCAGCCCAGCAGGTTTGTTTTCACACCTGTAATTGTCCTATTAAAGCCAAAGCAGCTTCTAGTCTCCTGGGAGGACGATGTAAACCCTGTCTGGGTTGCGTGTAAAGTAAAATTCAGGCAACCAGCCAATCCAGGCTTGTGAAATTTAATCAATTGGGGTTCAGTTTCCCTCGTGGTGCACCACCATACTCGGAGGTTGTCTCTGCCTTCCTGGATACCAGGGCTTGAAGTCGCTTTACAGTTTTTTCTCTAAGCCAATGATTTATTGTGCTTCAATGTCAACGAATCTTAATGCTCTTTATTTGACTAGTAAATAACCTCTTTGCAGAATATGAAGTGCATTTTCTTCCTTTTTAAGTCTAAAGTACTGAAGTAGAAGAATCAGAGATGGTTCTTGTGAAATGACTGTCATTGGGGACAACAGTGTGTCAAGAACAACTCACAATTGCTCTTCCTTTTTTTTGTTCTATCTTATAAATGAAAAAGTTGGGGTGGGGGACAAATAATCTCAAAAGGAAGCAGAGAATACTTCAGAAGCCATTTGTCAGCTTATTTATCTTGGCAGTACTGAGTTTACAGTTTTACACACCTCTTTCCCCATTCAAAAGGACTAGGTAAATGTAGCAGGACTAGATGGTCTTGGAGGTTTCCTCTTGCTCTGGGAGGACTCCATGAAGACATCTGTCTCCTGGAGATGCATCAGAAACCAGATCACCTGAAATAGAAAAGGAAAGACTTCGGAACATGTCCTCCAAATTTCACATAGCTCTCTCAGTGAACTGTGTTATTGTTTTTCTCTCTCTTCTTCCCTCTGTGTTGCTCCCGCAATATTCTAGTGCTAGAAGGAGACAACTGTGTGTTCGATGGGGTAATTTATCGCAGCGGAGAGAAGTTTGAGCCAAACTGCCAATATCACTGCACCTGTAGAGACGGACAGATTGGCTGTGTGCCCCGGTGTCAGCTGGATGTGCTACTGCCTGGTCCTGACTGCCCAGCTCCCAGAAAAGTTGCTGTGCCTGGAGAGTGCTGTGAAAAGTGGACCTGTGGCCCCAATGAGAAGGGGACATTGGGAGGCCTTGCCCTTCCAGGTGAGCCATTCGGTATACTCAGGAATGGTCACGGCACAGGGTGAATGCAAGCACAAATCACATGCATTGTTTGGGTTTGGGATGAGAAGCTGGCCCGGTTTCTGGCCATTCTGCTATAGATTCCAGATTGTCCACTGAGATTAAATGCACCATGTCTTTCAATCCAAACTAAGTTACTGAAGTGTGCACACAACTTTTCCTAAAGAGGACCTGAAAAATTCAGTCGCTATTTTTTTTTTCTGTCTTATGACTACTATTTATATTTTAGTCCATTCATCCAACTTGACCCTTATTAGCACTATGAGGATAAAAGTAAGAATCCTCCTTTTCTGGATTCTGCATACCACCTGTGTTTTCTTGGAACCAGCCTCCCTAAGGAATGCTACTCCTCCTGATGCAGTGGTCACAGAGAAATACCATCTTTCCAGATGCTGTAGAAAGGGCCAAGTGACACTTCAGGAACTTTATTTTGCATTACTTTTTATTTCCTTATATATTACATAGTTTGAGGATGGAGAGATCTCAAGAGACAGTAGAGAATATTTTAGGAGCCATTAATCAACCACATTATTTATATTGGCAGAATCCACAGTTTTTCAGTATTTCTGAGGTCAGAAATTATCAGACATGTCTTGCTGATAGGAAAACTGCCTTGCAGAACAGATATTCCCCCAAGCCATGTATATTAAGTTTTGAGATGGAACTGTTTGTGATCAGAGTCCAGCGGTGTGTGTGTGTGTATATCTCCCAGAACCCAAACAACCAGTTCTACCTACTAAAAGCATTGCTTTTATCATTATTTTGACTTGGCCAATTCTATTACTCATCACGATTAAAACTTTCTCACAATCCTTTTTATGTACAAAATCATATGGAAACACTGCAGCTTATGGAATAGTTTCCAATTCTGTACTGTTCTATAGTCTTAAAACTGGTAAACTTTAAAAAGACAAGTTAGCCTAAGTTTCTTAAGGTCTGGTTGGACAGTTATTCTGCAGAGATTTCTTGAAGTCTTACAATGTGGCAGGCATGGTGCTACCTAGAAAGGTTTACAGATAATTTCATTTCTGTGCCTTCAGAGCACCTGTGTTCATTAGGTACAAAATTTAATGAGATCCACTTCGTAATGTTGGCTTAAAGGAGCACTCTTTGATCCCTACATTTTCCCCAAGATAGCTGTCTTTCTTTATCCATCCCCTAGCCTACAGGCCGGAAGCCACCGTAGGAGTTGAAGTCTCCGACTCGAGTATCAACTGCATTGAGCAGACCACAGAGTGGAGTGCATGTTCCAAGAGCTGTGGAATGGGTCTTTCCACCAGAGTCACCAACAGGAATCGTCAGTGTGAGATGGTGAAGCAGTCTCGGCTCTGCATGGTGCGGCCCTGTGAACAAGAGCCTGAGCAACCAACAGATAAGGTAGGAACCTGCCATCATGAAAGCAGTGGCCTTGCCTTCTGGGAGCCTGGGCTTCAGCAAGTCGCTTGTAATACTAGTTGACTCAGGTTGTCTCTAGTTGGGCATTAATCCCAGAGAAAAGGCAGCGAGGTTCCTGAATGCAGACCAAGTAGCTTCTTTTTCCCCCTTTTTTAATGTATTTAAATACCCCCAAGCAACCTACAGCAGATCTACAGGAAAAGAGGGAAGAGCTAGACAACTGTAATACTTTCACCAATAGAAAATGGCCCCGAAGATCCCTTTCCATTCCTGGAGAAAATTCACTACCCCGTCATCAAACACAACTGATTTGAAAGAGGTCAGCTCTGACTGCAGTTTCCTTCACCTCTTAGGTTCAATCAGCATGAAACACATTGGTGGGGACTGTGTCTGCTTACTCTTCCCCAAAATGCCCAGCACCCTACCTGGAACACAGGGTGTGCATTATCAACTATTGTTGATGAATACATGAATGAGTGTCTGGGAATTACTGTCGGTATTTGTTAAAGCCTAGTGGAAACAGTACACTTGCCATCATAAGGCAACATGTGAGCCAAGTGAAACAGTGCATTTCTTTCCTTTTTTTTTTTTTTTGTTGGAATTCTGTCAGCTCAGTGTGTTAACTCTGAGTGTAAGGCATGCAGATCCGAAGCTCTGATTGGTTCATGATGACATCACAGGCCCTGTTACCAGAGCCCTACATCAGAAAAATGTAATACCTAAATTGAACCATTCTATGGACAAACCTAATGCCAAAATAAAACAGCCCTCAGAAATTCAAGATTGACATATCTCTACACAGAGGCAGGATCATCTAATGCTTAAGGCTACAACTCTACAGCCAGACAGCTTGGCTTTAAATCCCACTTTCAGCATGAACTAGCTGGGTGATCTTGGAAAATTTCCTTAACCTCTCAACCTGAATTCCTTCCCCCATATAATGGGGTCATTGAAAGTGTCTACCTCAAGGTTAGCAGAAAGATTAAGCAGAATGAATTTGCCAAGTGCTGAGCATAGATTAAATATTCTGTTAACAGTAGCCATCATTACTTAAAATTTCAACTTACTAATAAAATAAAAGAGTCCCTAGAGGTTGCATTAGTTATATGGCTATTTAGCCATATGATTCTTTGAGGTCCATCCTAACATCATGTTGCTTCTATCACTTCAAAAGAACTCCTAAAAATATCTTTTCTAGAAAATTATACCCTAAAAGATGCATCTCCCCACACTTGGGAAACATACATGTAATAGCCATGTTTATTTAACCCACACAAGCAGTCACACATTTATACACACATACTCACACATACACAAACACACATATACTGCCCCATGGGGATGCTTTGAGCATCTTTTTGTAGATGTTGACAAAAATTTATGCTAGACATTAAAATTTTAAACATGCAAAAAAAGGAAGCCTTTCAATAGTTTCAAGGACATAATGGCTACTTTATTAAATAAGGTCTTTCCATCTTCTAAAATTTGGCATTTTCAATTGTTTCTTTTTCACAAAATTAGTACTTTGAACCTCATTTAACATTGCAAGGTATTATATTTAAGATGTTTATTTATACTGTACATATGTCATAAAAGTTCTAGAAAGTTGTTTGAAATCTAGGGAAGTACAAACATAATAATCATTTTTCCCTTATTCTTCAGTGAGACGGTGGCTTTTAGAGTGTACTCCCCAGACCGGTAGCAGCATCTAAAAACTTGTTAGCAAATTTGTGGGCCCCACATCAGAGGTACTGAATCTGAAACTCTGGAAATGAGACCCAGCAGTCTGTGTGTTAACACTCCCAGGAAATGATTCTGTAGCACACTAGGTTTTGAGATCATCTGATCAAAGAGAATTTAGAGTCTATTCACCCCATAAGCTGTTCCTAGAAAAGTGATCAGGGGAGAACTCTGGCAAATCCACAGCTTAAGAATTGAAGTAGGAAATAAAACAGTCCATTCTCTGCTGAAAATCAACACCAAGGTTCCTCATTATCCAGTTTATTTAAGGAATCTTAAATTAATTCTCCACTTACTTCACATTGATGAGAAAGTATCTTAAATCCCATCATCTTCAAGTTTCCTGAGGTCATCATATAGTGGAAAGAACTGGCTTTGTAATAAACTGTCCATCAGAGGCGTGGTCATCATTCCTCATATCACTCCTTTTCTTCTTAGAAAGGAAAAAAGTGTCTCCGCACCAAGAAATCACTCAAAGCCATCCACCTGCAGTTCAAGAACTGCACCAGCCTGCACACCTATAAGCCCAGGTTCTGTGGAGTCTGCAGCGATGGCCGTTGCTGCACACCCCACAACACCAAAACCATCCAGGTGGAGTTCCAGTGCTCCCCAGGGCAAATCATCAAGAAACCAGTCATGGTCATCGGAACCTGTACCTGTCACACCAACTGTCCTCAGAACAATGAGGCCTTCCTCCAGGAGCTGGAGCTGAAGACCAGCAGAGGGGAAATGTAATGTGGCCCTCAAGAAGCCCACCTGCAGAGGCAAACTGTAGCTGCTGCATGACCCGTCGTCAAATGAGTATAAGAAAAACAATGAAGAACCATTACTGCATCCTTGAGTCCTATGTATTTTTCTGTGATCATATGAGGTCATTTATGTCTGTCTTTTATAATGAAAATATTTCAGCTGTAAACTTGGAATCAAGGTAAGCTCAGGATATGGCCTAGGGATGACTTACTTTCCTGTGGTGTTTATTACAAATGCAAATTTATATCAATTTAAGTCAGATACCTGATTTACTTTGTAGACTATACCATGTTCATTCATTTTACGTTGTTTTGTGCATTTGTACAATTCCTAGAAAATGCCATTGTAGTGAATGACATAGTGAAGTTGAGGCTCATACTGGACATGCTGTCGTACAAGTATTTCACCATATATTGAAGTTTGACTTGAGGGTTCTCTATTGGGCTCCCTTTTGGGGTAGGGCAACTCTGCACTTCCAAGCCCAAGAGCCAAGGAAAACTTCAACTCTGCAAAGTGAAGTCAGAGATTCTTAATTTCCTATTTAACTGTACACTAGAAAGCATGCTGTTATCTACAGTAATGAACTCTTTGTTAATGAAGTGGACTGGTGTCATGAACTTTCTCCATTTCCAACAAATTGACTCCTTTCTGTTTGAAAGAAGCTAAACAGAAAACTCCCAATATAGAGATGACTAAGCCTCAGCAGCCTTCATACATTTGCCTCCTGGAGGCTGCTGAGGCTCAATAACTTTTTTTTAGAATTCAGCAGAGATGGAGGAGACCAGCAGGGAACCTCTCATCAGTAAGTAAACTGAGGCAACTCATTCCCAAAGCACTTTATTACAACCTCTGATGATTTTCAAATGTGCTTTCAGGAACTTTGAAAAAGAACAAAATCAATGCAACCCTGTTGGTGAGAAACCACAGATTTTATGAGAGTTCACAATTATTGTTGACATGCCCAACACACATCACTGGGTCATAATTATTAAAACTCATGAACAAGATACATGTGTATATACACATGCACCTAATAGGTCAGGTTTAATGAGACAGGCTTCAAAATTAAATCTTTATACATTTCTCTAATGTCACCATATGTGTTCCACTCTTCTCCTTTAAAATATTTATAAAAATGTAAATTATAGATTTTTGTAAAGTGTTCTTTTACACTTCTCTACTTTTCAGACATGACTAAAAGTACATGTTATTGGTGTGTGATTCTGGTATGACTTTTGTGCTTAGAAATTTAACATTGTTGCTCATTGAAAATAAAAATTGATGAATTTAATAGGACATCAGTCAGAAGCATCTATTGAAAGGCAAATGGGTATTTTGGGGCAAGCCTATAACCTCTTATCTGAAGGGAACCAACTGCTCTAACAGGTTAGGCCTCAAGTATTCACCACACCCTTTACAAAAGCCATGATTTTTTTTTCCTGGACATCCCACTAGATAACTCTCTCTATATATATATTGAAATTTGAACTTGTCTGGCCAAACCCAATTCACCTCCCTGGCTTCCTTATCTAATTAAAAGTCTCTCCATCCTCCCAATTACCCAGCGGAAACTATTAGCATTCTCTTACCACATGCCCAGAAAAGCAAAACAGCTGCTCATCCAGATTCACCAATGCTGTATCCACAAATTCAACCAGCCAAGAATAGAAAATATTAGGAAAAACAAATGATATGTTGTTGCTGATGTGAACTGCGTGGCCTACAATATTTACACCAGTACTGAACATGTACAGACATTTTGTTGTCATTATTCCCTAAACAATACAATATAACAATTATTTACACAGGGTTCACATAGTGTTGGGCATTACAGGTAACCTAGAGATAACTTAAGATATGGAGAAGAAGGTGCATAAATTATGGGCAAATGCAATAGATTTTGTATAGGAGGCTTGAGCATCTGCAGATTATGACTTCCACAAGGGGCCCTGGGACCAATCTCCCTGGGAACTGAGACACAATTGTATTTCCAGTGATGATGCAGAGCAGAACGATGACCAGAGCTGCCATCTGGAAAACGTGAGACCCACACTCAGAGTTTTGTTTTCTGAAGTTTCTGAATGGTGCAGTGTGAATACATAGTACTTTCATAATTAAACAACAACCAAAATAATGTTTTCCTTTTCCCAACTTTACTTCCTCTGTCTACAGGTTCCTCCCCATCCATCTCTATGGCTAGTTTTTGTTGTCTTTAAGATAAACAGGAAAGCAAATTGGACCAAAAGTTTATCCATGGGAAACTATCAAGGACACCTTGAATTTACTACACACCTATGTTGCTCTGAGCACTTCACTCATTTAATTTGTATAGTAACCCTATGAAATAGATACTCTTTATAACCCCAGGATACTAATGAGAAAACTTTAAAAGTTGAAAGGTATAGACTATGGCCAGGCCTGGTGGTGCAAGCCTGTAATCCCAGTGGCTCAGGAGGCTGAGGCAGGAGGATCTTGAGTTCAAAGCCAGCCTCAGCAAAAGCAAGGCACTAAGCAACTCAGTGAGACCCTGTCTCTACATAAAAATACAAAATAGGGCTGGGGATGTGGCTCAGTGGTCAAGTGCCCCTGAGTTCAATTCCTGATACAAAAAAAAAAAGGTATAGACTATGAAAAGAGTAATTTATTTTTATTCAAAATTATGTCAACATCAATGAAAAGAGGCTCAGGAAAGAATGTACAAAATACTATTAATGATTATGACAGGTCTCATACTATTATCCTTTCCTTTCTTATGATTTCTTTTCTAACTTTCTTCAAAATGAACATACTATCTTTATAAGCAGAAAAAAAATTAAGGATGAATTGAGATGTCCTTTCAAGACTCATTTCCTTTGCAACTTTCCTCACTCATGTGGAGTTCACCACCCCTTGCAACATTGAAAATATTTACCAATACATTCATTTTATTCATGCCACAAATACTTGCTGGTTGCTTCTCTGCGCCCAGCGTTGTTTTAGGTACTAGGAACACAGCCAAGAAGAAATAAACTGAACACATTGTCCCCTTCTTTCTGTTATTTATACTATTGGGGAAGGAAGGCAAAAAGACATTAAATAAAAACATAAATATCAAATAGTGAATAAATATATACTATGATCTAAATGAGGTGAGAGAACACTTCTGGGTGGCTAATTTAGCTTGAGATAGTCAAAAAAGTTGTTTCTAACGAGAAGACATTTTCTATGAATAACAAAGAAGAAGAGAGAGAACCTTCCAGTTAGAGGTAACAGCTAGTGCAAAACAAATAAACCTGCAACATGGAAAACACACGTGGCTCAAGCACAGAGTCTAAGGGAGAGGGAAGCAATACCTTGCTCCTAAGGAGGAGAGCTTGCTTCTGTCATCAAAGCTTTCACATTTTTTTCCCCAACTGATTATTTATACTCTCCATACAAGCATAATTGAGTCCAGTGTCTTGGTCTTCTTCCTATCTGCCCAAGTCCCTGATACACGGCATGAATGGTCTTTGCATTGATAAAAGACAGAATGTTCTTTGAAATAAATGTGAGGCTTTTAAACTTTCATTTGCATGATCACTGTTCCTCTCCAACATACACAAACACACACACGTACGCATTCCTGAAATTATAAGTAAAGACTGCTGTGTTGAGCCAGTTTTTTATTTCTGTGACCAAAATACCTGACAAGAACAGCTTAGAGGAGGAAAGATTTATTTTGGCTCATGATTCCAGAGGTTCAGTCAGCTGGCTCTAAGGCAGAAATATCATGGCGGAAGGGTGTGGTGGAGGAAAACTGTTCGCTCAAGGCAACCCAGAAGCAGAGGAAGAGGAGGGGCTAGGGAGAAGGTAAACCCTTCCAGGGCTTGACCCCCGTGACCTACTTCCTCCAACTCGAGGTCCCACCTGCCAGCAGTCCATTCATCCATCAGTAGATTGATCCATCAAATGAGGTGGTCAGAGCCCTCATGATCCAATCATCGCCTACAAGGTCCACCTCTGAACACATGAGACTTTGGGGAACTTTTCAGATGAAAAACATAACCATTGGAAAAAAAAATGTGGTCTGATGTACAAATATCCGCAAAGTTCAGAACATTCTAGTAATATAGCAAGGACAGTGAAACTGACTAAGCAGAGTATAGGCTGCAGGAAGCATAGGTTGAGAGTTATTCAAGTTTGGGATTAAACACTAAGCTTACTCTTTCCCAACTGTGGGATATTGGGTGATGTTCCCAGTCCCTGCGTCTCAGTTTCCTCACCTGTAAGATGAGACCATATATATTGATGTGGTGACCAACTGCTGTAATTTGTCCTCAACTGAGATGATCCTGGGGACTTAGGACTTCCATGTAGAAAGTCAGGACATTCCCAGGAAAACTGAGACAAACTGATCATTCTAAATACTAACTAGACAGTGCTATGTTGTGTGCTCACAAGCACTTAATTCTGCCTGGCACATAGTAGGCCTCCTGCAAGTGACAGGCCTACAGTTTCTGGCAGAACCAAGCACTGCCCCTAATTCAGTGTAGTTAGTATACAGAGGTAGATGCAGTTGACCTCATTTTTATTAGGAAAGATAAAGAGATGGGGAAAAGTTAATGACCTATTAAGGACACAAAGAGTGAAGGAGCTAGGATTCAAACTCAGGGTCTGCTTAGCTCAGAGCCAAAGCTCTTTCCTTTTCACAGTGCCACAGCCACTGAGGCCAAGGATATTTTCAGCAACCAAAACAATTCCAACAGTTCTCATTTTTGTGCTATTTTCCCAAACTATAAATGTTCTCTTTTAGAAACAGCATTGCAAAGTAGTGAGACTGTTGAGATCATTCTGTGAATGTGAAGTTTTGAGAGCATTTAATCGCTGGTATGGTGATAAGGCACATTTCATTGAAAATTATCATCAAAAATTATGTGGGGATTTTTCTTTTCTTTTTCCACACAAGGATTCAATTAAACAATGAGGCAAGGACATCTTTGACTACACAAGGAGATAATTTGTCACATACATATCTTCACTTGATGAGATTATCAATGAAGCTTTTGATGGAGATTACTGGGCGGTATTCAATTTCTCTCTGAATGACTTCCTTGTAGGTACACGTTGTCATGCTTCTGAATGGGTTTCACTCCAAAATGCTCAATATCATAAGTCAAATCATCAAAACAGTATGTGCTTTTGGCTGTGTGCTATTGAGCTCGGTTTGAAGATCCATTATTGTTGGAAATGCATTCATCTTAACCACATCACATGATTCTTGCAGGCACTGCTATGCTGGCTTGACCACAGAGGGTTCACAAAATTCAATTACCACTTCAATAACACTGCTGGCACTTGCTGAACTCTGAATAATGAAGAATTCTCTGCTGCCTTCCAGCTGAGGACTGTAAATTACTGTTACATTAAGCCAGCTGTTCCAAGGATAATCAGGAGGTGCGAGGGGTAAGGATGGCAATGTTCTGCCAGTGTTTCTAAAAAATGTGTGTCTTTCTCACTAGGACAAGAAAGCGACGATCTGAATTTTAGCCCAGGAAACTGTGGAAAAGAATATACAGTTGCGTTCTAATGGCAGAATTTCACAGAAGAACAGCCCTCTAGTTCTACAGGAAGGAGCTTGGAAATAAATATTTTATAATCCAAGAAGAAGATGTTGCTTGGACTTATATTTTATTAGCAAAATATGAGAAGCCAGGCTCTGCTTGTAATATAAATTCAGAAGTTTGGAAGAGGTTACAAAGTTCTTAACTTGGGTTAAATATGGGTCAATATGCTCCACGCTGACCCAGATTTGTCCTGATGAAACAAGGCCACCCACAAGATCATTGGGGGACCTTGGCACAGAAGGGCCCAGTTAATGGACTTTCTAGTTCCTCTGAAAGTTCAGCAGAGAGAATCTTCTCTGTTCATTTGTAGAACATCACAGCCCCCAAGAAAGGGGACAAAACCTAAACTTCAGAATCTCCCCAAATTTCACATCATTGCATTTCATATCAGGGTTTAAGAAACAACTTGAAGGCTTCCTGTCTGGAGCCCTTCTGCCCTCAACACAGCTGACCACTCCCTCTTTGTGCTCAAGAATTTCTTCTAACAATTACCATCATAGTCTCTGAAACACCATATCTCTCTTATTTGCTTTCATGTTTTTCTCCCACAAGAGAGAAAAACATAATCGCAGGGACCACGTTTGATTTCCTTCCCCCATGCTTCACACAGTGCTTCTCAAACTTTTCCAGCAGAACTTCACAGGTTCTCAGGGGAAGGTCAGCTGCTTCCTCGAGTCCTTCTGTGGCAGGCATGTGGAAGGAGAGGCTGTTGTACCTACTAAGCACATACTCAGAAGATTCCCAAATACACAGAGGTAGAGGTTTCAGAAACCTCTCCTTAAGTCCTCATTTATTAAAGATCCATCAAGTCCCTAAGCTGATGTTCAGTGGCTTATTCAAAGGCGTGATGTGGTGCTCTTTTTACGCTTGCAGGAGGCCTCAAGCTGTATTGTCCTCTAGCCTCCTTGTTGCTATCTTACCCGAATGTCTGCCCTTCCTTAACTTTGTTTTTGTAATCTTATTTATCATTCAAACCCTCCACAACATGCTACTTGCCAAGCTTCCACAATCCCCACCATTCCTCTTCCATGGAGGTAAAAATATGGTAGAAGAACATTAGCAAACAAAGTACCTGGAGCAGCAAGTTCAAGCTGTGTCCTAGCTGCTTATCTTTGGGGTTTCTCTGTTCACAAGATGAGGAGGTTCAATTCATCAACTTCTGTGGCCCCGTCCACATTAACACTTATGGGGACACGCTGAATGTCATGCACTTGCAAAGATTTTTATAATCTTATTTTTCTTCACAATAACCCTCCAAGATGAGAACTATTTTCCCATTTATAGATGAGACTACTGAGGCTTCAAACCCAAAGGTGCCCGACTGCAGAGCCCAAACTCTCTGTAGCATGACATAGGGCCAGCATGCAAGTGTTGGAGGTGCCCTTCCTCCTTTATTATCGTTTCTCATAACAAGAATATTAAAAACCTTATTGTAATAGAAGTGCTTCTGGGTTTTAGATTGACTTTCCCAATTATATCACTGCAAAAATGATGTCAGAGATAATATTGCCTCTTCCCTGGGAATCACCCTACCTTTCTTCCAAATGTCTATTGAATTATGGGAGTAAATGAAGAGTCAAGTAGGGCAGCTCTCAAGACTAGAAGACAGAGTGATAGTAGAAAAGGCTAACTTCATCCAATATACTTAGGCCTTTGTGCCTCACCAAAGAAGAGGATTCTTGAAAGAAGGATACTTCCAATGAATTCTTTGTATTTTCTTAATATTCTCTTATTCCATCTGCAAAAGTTTTATTAAGGCCTACATTCCAATGTCCAATCTGTTCTCTCAGATAACTCTACCCCTTGCCAGCAAAGCTCCTCGATCTCACTTTGATGTTTACAAACTCAAGGGTAACAGGCACTGGCCCAAGTCAGCAGAGCTTCACCTCTTCACGTGGTGCTGTCTGACTTATGAGACCAGGACTAGATCAGAGTCCAGAGAATGAGACACACAGTGAATGTTTCCTTTTCAGACCTAAGGCGGGTCAGCTGATAGCTTCCTGAATTTACCTAAGAAGGGAGAATACCTCAAGGAAAAGATTGGTTGGGTTTTTTGTTTGTTTGTTTGTTTTGTTTTGTTTTGTTTTTCCTCAGAAACAAGGCAAACCAAAACCAGTAAAATACAGCCTCTTCTGGTATCATGAAAAATGCTTTGTCTTCTTTTGGTATGACTTTGACCTCATCCTAGAATTATTGAAGGAAGAAATTTCAAGGCCTTCTTAGGTCTGATGTACATTCTGCCTTCCTGGTGGGGTAGCTCCAATTCTTATTAGATTGGTTTCCATCCCAAATAGCCATACACACTATCTCATTCAATGCTCATAACCACCTATTAATTTTCTGCCCATTAGACTCCTTAAGATCACTGAAGCACTTTCTGATTATAATGATTCTGGCATTTGAGAGAAAAACACAATCTGTAAGCTCAAAAGAAATAATTTATAATAAGTTCACTTGCACTATCAATCATGTTTCCCACAAATGACTTAAGCATTTAATCGTCTTGCTTTCCCAAAGAAATAGAAAGAATCACAGTGGTTGTGTGGCTTTTGTCCTTTTCCAGGAAGCTCTTCAGTCTCCATTAGAATATTTAGAAAAGACAATCTCCATTAAATGGATACCATGAATATCCTACATGGAGAGTATGCCTATTCCTCTGTATCGCAAGGGCATAACGAAGTGTGTTACACACTTTCACGGATTTTACAAATCATAACCCATTTGTGCAGACATTTGCCTTATCCAAGACAAATGAAGAAAAGAGGGTGAGACTTCTATTTTCTGTAAGTCACGCTTCCTTCCAATTTATCCCCAATATCAGTGTAGGACAACTGATGCTATTTGGATGAGCTCATTTAAACATGTCAAACTCTTTTCATGAAGATGAATTAGAATATGTCAGCTATGTTGGTGGCAAAGCCATCTCATTTAAAGACTTCAAGAAGTAATATGCAAAGCAGGATTACAAGTGTTCAATCTTTAACATGACATGCATAAAATCAATATTTCAAGCTCCTTTGGGAGTTACAGCCCAACATGCTGCTGATGAATCGTCATAATGACCTCATTCAGCCCCTCCTGTCCAGTGGGGAAAGTGGAATTTCTCAGCCTTCAAAGAGAGACTTAAAGTCTGGGCAGTTTGCAGGGCCTGTGGACAGGCTGATGGTTTTCTAGAAGACAAATGTCAGATGTCGAACTTTCCTAGATGCCATGCCATAATTAGTCCCATCTGCTCCAAATTCAGAGAGCCAATCTTACTCACTGGAAAAACTTAGGGACAGCAAAGCTTGGGCATGTTCAGAGACCATCTTAAATGATGTTTGACTGTCCAAGAGAGCTCAAGCAGCAAGACTTCAAACATCCCATGTGTACAAGACCTCAAAACTTCGCCTGGGAGATCTTATCATATTTCTCACTGAATAAAGGCAGTTCCTGTTGACTGAGCTCTCAGAGTTTATAAATGTTCTTAATTTCTGGCCTTTTAAACTTTGTTTAAAAACTGAGGTTCTCCTTTGCAATTTAGATAGTCAAGTTTCCACCATTTTCTCCCACTGGTGTTTTGAGACCTTAGTACTAACTGAGGATGCTTTAAGGAGAATCCAATGAAGATATGGCTTACACTTGACTAGTACAGTATTCTCAAGCAATGATAATTTTGCTTTCTAGAAAACATTTAGTAGTGTCTGGAAACTATTTCATTGTAACAATGTAAACGAACTGTGACTGGCATCCAGTGGGTAAATGCCAAGGATGATTCTGAATACACTATATGGGAAAATCCTCCAAAGCAAGGAATTATCTGTCCCCAAATGTTAATAGTGTCACTGTTGAAAAGCTTTGCACTTGCATAATGGAAAGAGCCTAAGTTTAAAAATGATAAAAGCTCAAATTTAACCACAGATAAAAATTCTCTCATATCATGTTCCAGGAGGCAAAGAAAACGAGCAGGTTATTTCCGCTAATGTTGAATAATAAGAAATCTCTGAAAACAAACAAAAAAAACTGTTCCAGAAACTACATATGTGACAAGATCAGGCAAGCCAAAAATCACATGTGGCCTTACAGTTGGTCATTACATTACAATATAATTTGGAAAAGTAAATTACAGATGCAACTGGAAAAAAAGAATTGATACCCAAATAGATATCTCTCCTGTGATGTATCTTAGCTGACTTAAGGGGCCCCAAGTCCCCAAAGTATTCATTTCTAGAACAATTGAAAGAGGAGGATAAAGGGGTTAAGATAAGCGTTGACTGTGAGTTACGCTCAAGTCACAGTCCAAGGAAGGTCTTGAAATACATGTTTTCATTCATTTTTCTCTTTTTGTGTCTCCCCTATGTGAGAAACATGGCACGCACAATTGGCGCCTATATTATCCTCTGGCCAATACTTTACCCCAGTTGCCTTAGTAACTGTCAATATTTGTCTGGTATGTCACAGACCCAGTTGGCTGAGGTTTGGTTCAACATCTACTTGTAAAGTTAAGGGAAGAGAGACACCCAGTGGTCTAAATTAACCGAGCTGCTGAAAAGCCATCTTCTGCTTCATTTCATTTACACTCGAGAAATGTTTAACAATTTTTAAATCTGATCCTCTTTTAATGATCAACAATCCCCATAATGAAAACTATGGAAACAGAAGAGAACACGGCTTGGCACACTTACTTTTTCTGTAAAGGGCCTGAGAGTAAATATTTTAGACTTTGTGGGTCATATGGTCCCTGATGAAACTACTTAACTCTGCTGTTACAGAGCAAAAGCAGCATTAGACAATATGTAAACAAATGAGCATCGCTGAATTCCAGTAAGATTTTATTTACAAAAACAGGCAGCAGGCCAGATTCGACCCGCAGGCAGTACTTTTCCAACTCTAGAGATAGAATCTATACACTCTCCCAACCTGCACAGGCAGCTGCCCTTTCTGCTCCCCAAACTTTCAAGAGAACTAAATCTCTGCAGAGAGACAGAGCATCAACATTCGGTTAGTAACATTTATGCAACTAGTTATCATGTTCCAGGCAGTGATCTAAGCACTAGGTTCACAACCACATACAGTACAGTGGCTATGAACTGAATTCTGGGTCCTCTCAAAGTTCAAATGTTGAAACCCTCAACTCCAGTGTGATGGTATTTGGAGAAGGGACCTTGGGAGGTAATTAGGTCATGAGGATGGAGTCATGGATAAGATTAGTGCCTTTATAAGAAGAGAGTCTGTTCCTTCTCTGCTCTCTCAGCCATGTGAGGATACTATGAAAGGTGCCTGTCTACAAATCAGAATAAGGAACTTCATCAGACACCATATCTGCTGGCACCTTGAACCTGGATTTCTGAACTGTAAAATATAAATTTAGTTGTTTATATATAAATATAAAATTAGTTGTTTAAGCTTCCCAGTCTCTGGTATTCTGTTATAGTAGCCCAAACTAAGATAGTAATGAGATATATAAATAAAGTGTCTTATAAGTCAAATGATAGTAAATGACACTATCAGAAAATTTCAAGTGGAATCAGGACAAGGAACATTGAGTTGAGAAAATATTAAAATTGAAAGACCACCTAATTCTGTTGTTGTTTTCTAATAATAGTTACTGTTATTAATATTATCATTTTTATTATGCTTCTAAAATATTTGGTCACTGTCTGCAGGCCAACTTTTGGACCTTAAATGCCAGTTAACATTAGGAAAAAAAATGTTCAAAATATATTCTGTAGGAAAATTGAATTTTTAAGTAAATAAAACATATTTTTTTAATCATTCTGTGGCCAGTATGAGAAAAACCGCCATTATTCCTGCCTGGAGAAGAATTCCACATTTGAGCCAGAGGCATTAGTCTTTCCAACCTTAAGCTCTTATACTCAAGTCTACTCAGGTTTATTCAGATCAATGGCTTATCAGTTCTGTACAAATTACTCCCTGGGTCTAGCACTGCACTAAGTCAAGGGCATCAGATCCTTCACATTTTCAGATAAAAATGAAGTGACCTTTAAATATATAATCAAGATGTCTGTTCTTGACCTCTAATTACATCTCCAGGACATCCCCCCTAACCAACACACACACACACACACACACACACACACACACACACACTCATTCCCTTAAGCATTTTGAGAAACTTCCAAAAGAAGCATTCACATATTATCACAATTCAGTCTATTAGCTAACTGACACCATTTGAAAACTCTTTACATTTATTCTATCTGATTCTGATTTACATGAGTCAATACTTGTCTATAAAATTATTTGAGAAGAGTTTCCTTTGTCACGATCAAAAACTCATATGATGTCCCAAAGCTGGCCAAGTTTAATGTGTCCAAGGTTCTGGGTTATGGGAAGAGGTAGAGAGAAGAGCCCAAACAAAACTCCATGACTCATTCATTTATTCAACATTAATTGAGCACCTGCTGCATACAGCAGTGGTTACAAGTAAGGACATCCCTATGTTCAAGTCCTCATCTAGAACCTGCAGGCTTTGTGACCTTGGGTAGGGCCCTTGTTCTCTCTGAGCCACAGTTTATTTTTCTGTTTAGTGAAAATCATAATAAACCTGTCTCGTGGAGTTGATGTGAGAATTATACAGGATAATCTATGTAATATTAGAGCTCAGATCAAAATGCAGCAGTTTTCATCCATACTCAGATTCCAGACTCTAGTTTGGCTCCAGGGATGAACATTTATTTTTCAGGATGCATTGTGTTGTTTGAAATAGGCCCTCTCAGAACCAAAGCAAGAGCAATCCCAAGTAGATCCCAGAATGATTCTGGGAAATGTTCTTTCTGTTCACTTCAAACTACTTCAACTTCTCACCCTGAGGTGTAGTGATATATTTTTATTGGTTCAATAATTATTGTTTGTTAATTCATTAAGCAGTTTCTGTGGATCATGTCAGGGGCAGCTTAGTTGAGTGGTTCTGGTTTGGAGTCTTTCATAAGTTTACATTCAAGATATTGAACAAACCTGCGGTCATCAAATGTTCAATTAGAGCTAAAAGATCCTCTTTCCACTTACTAATGTGGCTACTGGAAGAAGGACTCAATTCCTTTCTGTCTGATGACCACAGAATTTGCTCCTTTGTTATATGAGTTGATTTATAGGTGAACATGCTGATAACACAGCAACTGGCTTCCCCCAGAGTAAGTGATCCCAAAGAGAAAGCAAGCAGGACTCCACAGTGCCTTGAATAACCTAATCTCAAAAGGCACAAACTATCTCTTCCCTCTTGTCCATTCATTAAAAGTGAACAACTAAATTAAGTTCTCTTGCAATGGGTGGGCAGTGTAGCTCAATTTTTAAAGGATTCTCAAGAACATTTGTGGACATTTTAAACCACCACCCTGGCATGACTGGAGTCTCCACTAGAGTGTGAGCAGAGGTGAGTTTTGCTATAGCTGGATCAAGTCATTTAAGATTCAAGTGGCTTCTTTCAAGTATTAGTTTTCCTTTCACTGGCAAGATGCAAAAAAGTGACTAGACCCAGGAAATTTTAAGGCCAAAAGATTAGAGGATTCTGGGTTTCTGAATCACCATATTGATGGGATTTCCACCCACCAACCACTTTGGATATTAGCTTGAATGAACAATAAAATGCTTTTATGTCTGAGACTCTCCTTTGGGTTCCATTTGTTACAGAAGTTTAGCCTGACCTAACTGATGCATATGACTTTCAAAGCCCTGTATTAACTAGCCCCCTCCCCGCTCTCAGATCACTCTTCTTGAACGAATTGTGCCCTGCTATAACAATATCCTTTCAGTTACACGAACATCCCAAGGTCTCAGGGTCTTATGCATATGCTTTTATCTCTGCTGCCCCTTCCTAACATCAGGACTTGGCTTGATTAGTAACTCCTCAGAAAAGTTTGGACTGGCTGCTCTAATTAGATTCCTAGCTTATGCATAGCATTCACTTATACCATTTGTTTTAGATTAAAATTTACTCAGTATCTTTTAATACCTATCTCTTGCACTAGTCAGTCAGCTGATCAGGCTAGAATCTACAGGCCATAGAGTGTTTTTCAAAATCATGTTCAAAACATTTGCTTCTGTGTCCTATTACACATCTCACCCTCCTGAAGTCAGGTATGGTCGTGTCACTTTCTTTGCTCAGTGAAATGTGAGTGTAAATTATATGTGTAACTTCTGAGCAGAAGCTGGAGAATCTATATATATATCTACCACAATTTCTGCTTAGGGAGAGGGGGGATTAGAAGGGGAAACTCCTGAGTTGCTTTTTTAAAAAATTGAGGTAAAAGTTCCATCCCATTGAGTTAACCATTGGACAGTGAATAGGTGTGTGACATTGAGTGCACGTATGAATCACTTTTGTTCCTATGTGACTCAGGACAGTGTGAAGCAATTGTCATAGAATGTGGAAATTCTTCTGCTTGGTGGATTATATTGGTCGATGTTTACAATTCTTGACACCCTATCAGTTTAAAGAAAGAGAGAAGCAGGAATTCCTGATTCTTCCAAAAATAGTTGGGATACAAGGAAAACTATAAAATAAAACTAGAAAGAAGATGTACTATACAAGAGTAGGGTTCTTCTTAAATTTCAGTAATCCGAGGAAGGTAGGAATAACCAACTACTAAAGTTCTAGTTTTTAGAATCTTTCCATTGGATTAAAGAGATTTGGAATGAGAGATCAGTTCCTTTTTGTGCACTCCTACACCCAAATAAAGAAGGGGTGAGAAAAGTCACGGAAGACAGGAGATATGGAGGAAGAGATCATGTGTGCTGCCTGGGTCTCAACTTTAACTTTTGAGTCATCCTGTCAGGAAAAAACTGGTTCCAGCTAAAGAATAATGATGTTGGGGAAATTTTTCCAACTGAGATAGCTTTTTTCCTGAAATAAAGAACAAAAACACTAGCAACCCTTTCATCAAAATTTGGAGGAAATCACAACTTGAAGTCTAACAAAATTGATATAAATTACTGCCTAGAGTTATAATTTCTGTTTAGTTCAAGAAATATGCCCAGTGACTACATCAGTAGAGGTCTATGATTGGAAGTAAGCTTAAAGACTATCTGTTTCAACTTTGTAGTTAAGGACACTGAGAACCTCTGATCTCATGCAACAGAAATACATTTGATCCCAAGAGAGTACATGTTACTGGGGTCACACTGCACTGGATCTTTTATTTAAACCTAACATTAAGCTAAGCCATTAATATAAATTAGCACTTCAGTCAGTTAAAAGAGGGAAAATGAGAAAGAAATATGGGTACAGACAATGTCTACTTCTTTACTCATGAACTTTATAAATCATATTTGATTATTGAAACAGAAGTTATAAAACCACCTGATATTCAAGACAATGATATTTAAAAGTGAGGAAAGTAAAGGGGCCTAAATGGAAGTAAGTTTTCCACATTTTACTTGAGATGACAAAGTGTTGATGCACTGACTGCAGGAAGTCACTTGTGCACATTGTAATACCCAGAGTGACCTCCAAGAACACTGTAGGGGAAGGTGGATTTCAAAATGCTATCAATATACCAAGAGGGGGGCAGGGGAGAAGCAGGAAATGAAATGAAAGACAAACCCTGAAATTTCAGTATATCTTAACTGTAAATAGTCCAAGTACACCAATTATAAGAGCAATTTGTCGCATGAACACAAAGAGAAAAAGAAAAGAGGTCAAAGAGGTCAGAGAAGTGAGGGTGAATTGAAGAAAGAAAAGGAGGCATGGGAAGATGTCAACTTTGTTAATTTGCCTGTATCTTGTCACCTAACCCTCTCAAAACCATGCAATGTGCAAGGGACAGACACATTCCCCCAATCTTCCTGATCCTTATTTGATCTATAGAATTCTCTTCTTCCTCTTTTATCTTCTGTTTCTTAAGCAAGGTTTATTTTTGCAAAAATCAGTGGATTAAAACTCCTGATTTTACTTTTTTTCCCTCTAAGAGATTAGTCTCCAGGGTTCACGCCCAAGCCTCCTCTTATCAGTACCCTTACTTTCTCAATCCTTCATTTTTCTACTCTGCTAATTGCTTAACCTCGATCTGTGATAGTAGGAGCAAATGTGACTCCATTTTGTTTTATGACTTCATCCTGTAAAACAACCATGCCAAGTAGAAGAGTCATGACTGGAGCAAGATGTTCTTTTCCTTTTGCTATAGAAACCTTTAAGAACACGGAACTACCTAATGGGGCATTGTTTCTGTAACTAGGGTAACAGGGCTCTGTTTCTGTAACTGGGGTGACTGGGCTAACTGTGATTGGTTAGGCTTCCCTCCGCTTGACTGCACTGTCCCGCTTCTGTAACCTGGCTTGCTTGCATTGGCTAGACCCCCTGAACATCCCTTTTGCGGTTTTCAGGCTTATAAGGAGTGCCCTTGCAATTGTTCAGGGCTGATCAGGGGAACAGCTTTATGTTCTGGTCAGCCGCCACCGGTGTGCTTCAATAAAGGCTTGATTCGATTATACGTGAGTGGTCTGGAAGTCAGTTTATGAAACCCTGGGACAAAGCTTTAACTACAACAGATCTACCTTATCTTTCATTGGTACTATGGCTGAAAATATTTACTAAAAAGGGTGAAATGATACCACTATCCTTTTATAGTATTGGTTTTCAGCTAAGTCCACAAGATTCCTAAATAAAACATTTTATCTTCTAATGATCCATCTCCAATTTCATTCCCAGTAAATTTTATTCCAAACCCTCACTGCTTCTTCAAGTTGTTTATCACTTATATCAGGAAAATAAAAACTTGGGACAAGATTGCTTTTCAAAAATTCTCCTCCTCACACAATCCCAAACACACAAATATCTTTATCTAGCATTTATCTTCAATCTCTGTTAAGGACAAGGTATCCCTTTTGCCATTTTTGTTTTTAATCCCATTTCCTTCCTTCTTTTGGATTTTCTAACTATGCCCCTTCTGTTTAAGACTCTCCAACTTCCTTCCCTCCAAAAATTCCTCCAATTTTGTACAAGAATGTTTGAAAAGTAAAGTAAACCATTGGCATCATCCCATGTAGCCGTTCACAACTGGCTCATTAATACCAAGACTTCTTCAAAGAATAGTTCATGCTCCCTTCTTCCACCACATGGTGTGTCTCACCTATGGCTTCAAGAAACAGACTACATAACTAGATGTTCCCCAAATAAATATTAAATCATTGATTCACATAAGAAGTTAGCAGATAGGTGGCCTCCAGGATTGATTTAATGCACAGTAATATCTTTGAAGATGTAGGCTCTTTCCTTCCCTTTCCTAGCCCTCCTCAGACTGCTGGCTCTTGCCTTCAAGACCATCTTCCATGTTTCCAAGGTGGCCACCACAGCTCTAAAGACTGCATTTTCACACAGTTACTTCCAAGAACAAGAAGAGCAGGAGACAGATAAGAGGGCTTTTCTTAACATTGCTCCCACTTTCTTTTCATCCAAGAGCAATTGGTCATCTCTAAGTCACATGGCCACCCATTCCAACAAGAGAAGGCAGGAAAACATTTTCAGCCTGTGTTCCCAGAGGCAGACCCTGCATATAGGGGAAAAGAAAGATGCTGTCCCTTGATGAGGTGATGGACACAATTGACGAAAATCCCTTGCCTCCACTTTTCTCTACTGCCTTCCTGCTCTGTTTTCAATCTAAAATACACAATGGCCACTGCTGGGATGCACCATGCAAACTTTTATTCCCTTTCAGATTGGTCTTTCCATGTAACACGTTAACCATGCCCTCTTCCTACTAATTTTTACTGGAGTGAATGATTTCATATTGTCTCATTCTGCCGTCCCTGTATCTCTATGCCCCATATCTCTTGGTCTTCTATATTGTTCTTCCTCCACTTGTGTAATAAATGTTGATGATCCTTTTTTGTTCTGCCCTTGTCCCTATTCTCTCGCCTTCTATCAATCTGTCATCCTTTTTGGCCTATAGAAATCTTTGAGAAAATGGAAGAAATTATCTTTAAAATGCACAAATCCGGCTCTCTCTGCTCCAGTCCTCTACCATGACATTTTTATCTACTCGTGTTGTTCTTATCAGGTATTTTGGTCACAGTGATGCAAAAACTGACTGAAACAGAAATTGGTACCAAGAAGTAGGGTTGTTACTGCGATTAACCTGACCATGTGGTTCAGAAGTCTTTAAAGCTGGTTTGTAGGGGAGGAATTTTGAAGAGTTTAGAGATGCTAGCTGGAGAAGCTTTAGAATGGTGTAAGCAAAGATTAATGGGCGATTCTAGTTAGAGCTCAGATTCTAATTAGACCAGAATACTGATAGGATTTTGGAAAGTAAAGATTGAGCTCATGAGGTTTTAGAAGAGGAAGGACTCTATAGGAAATTGGACTAGAGGCCATTCATGTTACATTCTGTCAAAGAAGTTGTCTACATCCCGTTAATGTCCTGAGACTTTCTATAAGGATGAATATAAAGGTGATGTACCAATGAATCTGATGGAAAAAAATTCAAGGCAGCACAGAATTCAGGCAGTGGCCTGGATATTGCTTGTGGCTTTTAGTCAAGTTTACTGGGATAATCAGTAGAAGGGAAAAAAAAGCAGAAAATTTTGAAAAACTGGGAATTAGGTCATCAAAGTGTGAGTTAAATGGGGCTAAATAAATTGTGTGAAAGACATTTCAGTCACCAAGGAGATGCTAACTAAGTACATTGTACAGACACAATAGCAAAGGTGACTTTAGGGCCTCTCCAGAATTGTCTGTGATGAGCAGAGCTCACTCTTTCTTTGCTTTCCAGTTGCCATGTCCTGAGCTGCTTTCCTCACACACACCCTTGTGCCATGATGTTCTGCCTCACCTTGAGCCCAGAGCTATGGAGTCAGTCAACCATGGACTGCATCTCTGAAGCTGAGTCAAAATAAGTTTTGCTTCTCTGAAAAAACAAAATTCACAAATCCATAACATTTATGTGTGTGATAGATTGATTTCTTCTTTTTTTTTCTTTTTTTTTTTTCTTTTTTTTTTTTGTGTGTGTGTGTGACTGCTGAGAGCAGAAAGGGCATTCTGAGGGTAAGTACTGCCTTAGGGTTTTTTTTTATTTAATTTTTATTGGGGCATTACAATTATACATAATAATTGGCTTCATTTTTACGTATATGTATGTGCACATAACATTGTCTGGCCAATTTCATTCCTAGGTACCTCCCTTTTCCCTCCCCTGATCCTCTTCCTCTACTCTAGTGTTCTCCCTTCCATTTCCTCATAGAAATTTCCTCCTCCCCCAAATTTCTCTTTTTTTCTCTCTAACTTCCACATGTGAGAGAAAACATGCAACCTTTGACTATGTGCGCCTGGCTTATTTAGCTTAACATAATGCTCTCAAGTTCCAAGTTTTTTTTCTTGCAAATAACATGATTTTGTTTTGCTTCATGGCTGAACAAAATTCCATTGTGTATATATACCACATTTTCCTTATCCATTCATCTGTTGACAGACACCTAGGCTGGTTCCATAATTTTGGCTATTGTGAATTTCACTGCTGCAAATATGGGTATGCTTGTATTGCTATAGCATGCTAACTTTAACAATTCTTTTGGATAAATACTAAGGAAGGGTATAGCTGGGTAGTGGTTGTATAATTTCAAGGCATTTAAAAACTCCCTAAAGTCCATTCATCAATCACTTTGGAGATTCCTGATCCATGACTTGAAAGTCTCTGCTCCAAACATTCTCCCTTTGCAATTCACTTATGTCCTATTTTCAATACACCCAGTGCCCCTCACATAAGTAGGACCACTTTAGACCTCTCTCTTGAGCTCCAGATTCATAATTCCAACTGTCTGATAAAATGTCTCTCAACATTTGTTACAGATGTCTCCTACAGAAATTACTCCAAAATAGACTGTCTTTAGAATATATCTTATTCCTCTGCCTCAGTCTGTTTCTCCCATTATACTTTTTCTCTTGGTTATTAGTATTTTATCCAGGAAGATAGGTTCTAAATATCTTTTACTCCTCTCATTCTTTCTACCTTCTACAGTTAGTTGATTACCAAGCCATTCAAGTGCACCACAAAGGCTTTCTGGAATTGTTCTCCTGTCCTCCATCTCTGCTGCAATAGTCTAGATAGGTTCCTCAGGATATCCTTCCTGAATTATCATAATAGACCTGTGCTACTAATGCCCCTTCAGCCCCTCTTCCATACTAAATTAAGGGATCTCTCACTGAAACCAAATGTTTTTGCTTTACAAATTAAAATCTGGGATCCCAACTTACAACACTCAAACTTAATTACTTAGGACTAAAACCATGACTTTGCATTATCTGACTCTTGTATTCATCTCCTTCCAATATTTTCTTCCAAAGCCCCACATGTAGCCCTTGCTCATGTCACTATGTAAGAGACTTACTAGACATTTTAAGCCACTACCACAAATCCTGAATAGGCCATGTCTTTCATCCCTCCAAACTCTTGTACTATGCATTTCATCCACGTGGAAAGCCCATGCTTACTGCTCTACCTAACCAATGGATAGCCACCCTTCAAAGCATTAGTCAGAGTTCACCTCTTCTTTGCAACATTCTCTACTTGCTCTCTCTCTCTTTCTTTGGAGTTTTTTGCAAACTCATTTTATGGAATATATTCCAGTGAGTAATCGTTTTTATTAATGAATATGTATTCCTCATAGTATTCTGACATCTTTGGGAGCATGGGTTATGAGTAATTCAGCTTTCTGTCTGTCAGACATGAGGCATCAACATACTGATGAAAAAAAAAGATTTTAGTATGCGTGCATTTTAAAAGAAAGCAGACTTTATTTCTTCAGTCAATATTATGTATTTTTATGAGTTATCAGAACATTTGGATAAAGAGAAATTTTATGATACATCTTCATGGGCAAGTTTGACTTGAAAAACACTACAGTCTACTTTTTGGAATATCCAAAATATCTACTTTTTGAATACCACCTCAATTCTGTTCTTTGTGCTGGTAGAAAATAGCCACAAGAGGGCACCATAGTTACATGTTTTCTTGGGATTTATTTTAGAGCAGAAACTAGTTTTAAAAACACAGCTCTTTATGTCTACATTTGTTTAGCCATGTCTGATTTCTCAAAGCAAGTAGAATATGAATTTTCTACTCTTTCCATCCTCTCTTCACACTACTCAGAAATCTATCCACAAGTTGTCATAGTTAGGATATTTCCAAACAAGAAATCAAACTTCCCATTTTTCCTCTGAATCTAGTGAATTCTTCATTTAACAACCCTTTATCTTTAGGTTTCCAACTTTGTGCAAATAGCTGCCACAGAAAATATAGAAGCTAGAAGTTTTTTAACCAACATCCATCAGGTGTCCTATACTCAAGTGAAGGTCCAGGAAAAGTAAGAGTTGGTATGAATCTACCATTAGTCTGTTCACACTACAAGATAAAAAAGACAAATAACTTCTTATATTTTTAAAGAAATAATTAATGCAATAGAAAAATGCATATGGGTTTCTTCTACTGTGAACACGGCACCAAAGAAGAATTCTGGGAACAAATGGCTGAGTATTTGACTCCACATATGGCTTCGGGGAGGGAAAAGACATTTTAGGAAGAGCACACACAAGGAAATTTAAAAGATTTAAAAAGACAAAGCATGAATTTCCCCTATCAAATGTATATCTCCTACCAAATTGTAAGTCTAGCATAAACATGTACTTTCTAAATTTGGGGAAAAGAGGGAAGGGAGAGGAAGGAAATTTCCAAGGTCTTCTTTAAAAACTACAAAGAAAAATGAAACATAACCTCTTATTGATTGAGGAACGAGTAAGTAAAGGCAAAAATTGATATTGTCTTAAGGACAGTGGTCCCAAGTTAGAAGCAATACCCGTCTTCAAAGACAAGCAAACCCACATCTTCTCTGGAAGAAATTGTCCTAGTTTGGACCCCAACACCTCCCACAAATTAAAACCAACTCTATATGAGCTTACAGTCACAGATCACCAACTCATAAGATGATAAGTCACCATGAGAAGCCTTCAGACAACAGCAGCCCAATTGGGGTCTCAGTGCAACTTCATGGGAAACTCCCACTCAGATCCTCCAAGCTGAGCCTTTCCTAACATCATCCCTACTCATTGAATTCTTGGCATAATAAATGGTTGATCTATTCCATCAAGTTTTAGAGATATTTTGCTGTGCACAAGTAGTGGCTGGAATGAGAAGACATGTATTAAAATCACTGATCTAAGATTTCATCTAAAAAAAAAAAAAACTAGGAAAAAAATCAGTCACTCTTGAATAACCATAGCAAGATCGGGGCTCTTTTTAACTTTCTTTTCCTGGATTTTCTGTTGTCTGCCTCTGTATTACACTGAGCTCTTAGCCTCCACTCAAGGAGAATTTTTTAATTAGACTTACCCTAAACCTCATTTCCAGTTAAATTTTTTTCCTCCAAAATAAGGGAAATCAAAATAAAGTCATTTCCAGAGCAATGAAAACTGAGAGACTTTGTGCTAGTATGTTTAATATATAAGAAATCCTCATAGGTGTTTTTCAGGTTGAAAGCAAATGACCCCACACAGTAATTTGAACCCACTCAATAAAACAGAACACTGAAAAAGGTAATATGTAATTACCAAAGATAATATGAGTATATTTTTCTTTTCCTTTCTTATTTTAACTGACATCAGTTAAGACTGTTAAGACACCATTTATCATGATATTTATGTTAGGCCTAAAACATATAGTAATGTAATATATTGGACAATAACAGAATCAAAGAAACAAGTAGGATTGAAGCTTTATTAGAATAAGGAAACATACTAGATGAAAACAAATCTACAAAAATGATAAATAAGAAGTTTAAGGAACTCTATAAACAGAATTTTTCTCCTTTTCTATTTCTTTGTAGATATAATATTATATAAACCAATTATTATAGCAACGTGTTTTTCTATTACTGATATCAAAATATCAATAATAGTAAAAAAAGAGACAAACAAATAGATTTATACAGGAGTAATACTTCTGCATTTCATAGAATTAAACCAGCATAAACCAGAAGTGGCTTCTGATTCAAAATATATATAATAATCTTTAGAGCAAACACAAAGAAAATGGCTCAGAAAATACAGAGTGAAAAATCACTAACAGAATTAAAATATAAGACTGGGAGATATTCACTCAATTCAAAATAAAACAGTAAATGAGTAACACAAGAACAAGAAAAACACAAGACACAGAGAAAACAAAAAGCGAATGGTAGGCATAGATCCACCTATGCCATAAGAATATTAATTCTGAAGGGCTAAACAATTAAAAGGCAGAAGTCTCAGGAAGCTGAGACAGGAGGATCATAGGTTCAAAGCCAGCCTCAGCAATTTAGCAAGGCCCTAAACAACTTGGTGAGACCCTATTTCAAAATAAAAAAATTTTTTAAAAGGGGATTGCAGGGCTTGGATGTGGCTCAGTGGTTAAGTACCTGGGTTTAATCCCTGGTACAGAAAAAAAAGGAAAAAGAAAAGAAAGGCAAGGTTTTCAGACTGAATAAGCAAAAATAAGATCCACCTATGCACTCCTATAGGAGGATAGGAGAGACAGAATAGATTCCAGTATACAAATAGATTGAAAGTAAAAGGATAGAAAAAGATCGTGCAAAGAGCAACTCAATTGCATTTTTATATGCTAATAATGAACACATAGGAATCAAAATTTTAAATATAGTGTTATTTACATTTTCTCAGGGGAAAAAAACAAAAATACCAAATACCAAGGTGCAAATCTAACATAACAAGAACAGGATCTATACACTTCAAATTACCAAACCCTGTGAGAGCCAGGCATGGTAGTGCATGTCTATAATCCTAGCAATTCAGGAGGCTGAGGCAAGAGGAACTCTTTCAACTCTCCGGAAGTTGAAACCCAGCCTCAACAACTTAGCAAGACCCTGTCTCAAAATTAAGAAATGAAAAAGGGCTGGGAATGTAGCTTATAAGCAAAGTTCTCCTGGGTTAAATTCCTATTATTATTATTATTATTATTATTATTATTATTCTATGAGATAAATCAAAGAATATCAAGATAAATATCAAAACAAATGAGATATATTCATATAAAAATGAATTCAGTTGCAAAGATGAAGACTCTCCCCAAACTGAAATAAAGGTTTAATATAATCACTACAAAAATTCTAACAGATTTTTATAGATATAATTTTCATTATTCTTAAGTTTACATAGAAAGACAGATGAACTAAAGTAGCTAAGACAGTTTTGAAAAAACATGAATATTATTTATTATTTAACTTTAGTAATCAAGACTGTATGGTATTGGTAGAGAAGTAGACACATAGATCAGTAGAACAGAAGACAGAACCCATAAATATACCATATAAATACACCAACTGATTTTTCATGAATGTGTAAAAACAATTCAGTAGAGGAAAGACAAGCTTTTCAATAAATGATGTTGGACCAAGTGGACATCAATAGGCAAAAGGATAAAAATATAACTAAACCTCACACCACATACAAAAATTTACTCAAAATCTAACCCAAACTTATATGTTAAAAAAAAAACTTACAAAATCTTTCCAAATTTCAGACTTGATACCAAAAGCATGACCCATGGAAGGTAAAACTGATATATTGGACGTCATCAAATTTTAAATATTTGATCTTTAAATGGTCTTTACAGGAAGAAGAAAAGGCAAGCTCTAGTATGGAATAAAATATCTGCAGATCACCCATCTGATAAAAAAACTATAATTATCTACAATATATAAAGAACTCTAATACTCAAAATTAAATAACAAATAATCCAGTTATAAAATAAGCAAGAGAAATGAAGAGACTATAGAGATGATAAGCAGTACACACAAAAAAAATGTTCAACAGTAGCCATTAGGGAAATATAAATTAAAACCACAACGAAATATTGCTATATACCTATCATAATGTCTCATAAAAACTAGTAAGAACTTCATATGCTAAAGAAGATATGAGAAACAGGATCACTCACATACTGATGCTGGAAATGTAAAATGGTACAGCCATTGTGGAAAATAATTTGGAACTTTCTTTAAAAACTAAACACATAACAAACATGCAACCAGTAATTTCAGTCTTGCTCATTTACCCCAAAGAAATAAAAACATGTTGACATAGCTATCTACACATGAATGCTCATAGAACCTTTATTCACAATAGCCCCAAACTAGAAATAACCCTAATGTCTTCTAACAAGTGAATGGTTAACAAACTGTGGTAATTTATACCATATGTGTAGACAGAATAATGAGGATGGAACCCAGTGCCTCATGCATGCTAGGCAGGCACTCTACCACTGAGCTGTAGCTCAGCCCCAGCCCTACTGTAGTTTTTTTAACATATGTTCAAAAATTCTTTAACACTCCTCCCTTCAAAAGTAGTTCAATTTTTCTTACCTTGAGTATGGGCTGTATTTGCTACTAAAATAGGATATGAAAATGGAAAAATGAAAATTTACAGTGAAGAAATCTGACAGACATCACCTAAATCAGTGATCAAAATTAGCATATCAATAAGACATACTGAAATACCTTTACTCTGGTATGATATCACCTCTGTGATAGTCTTTCCTCAAATCTATAACTTCAATTCAGTCATGAGGAAACATCATCAGAGACCAAAAATAGGGGCATTTTACAAAATAGCTAATGGATGCTTTTCAGAAGTGTCAAGATCCAGAGGTGCAAAGCCATACACTGGAGAAAAGACCACTTTTTTAACAATCGGTGCTGGGAAACCTGGTTATCCATATGGAGAAGACGGACACTAGACTCTTATATCTCACCCTGCACAAAAGTCAACTCAAAATGGATCAAAGTTCTTGGAACTAAACCAGAAGCTATGCAACTCCTAGAAAAAAAATATAGGGTCCACACTCCAACATATAGACACAGGCAACAACTTTCTCAGGACGACCCCTAAATTAGCTCAGGAAATAATGCCAAGAGTTCTTAAATGGGATGGCAACAAATTAAAAAGCTGCTTCATAATAAATGAAACAATTGGGAATGTAAAGAAAGAACCTACAGAAAGGGAGAAAATCTTTGTTCACTACTCTTCTGACAGAGGACTAAAATCTAGAATACATAAAGAACTCTCAGTGTGGTAGAGCACGCCTGTGATCCCAGCAACTTGGGAGGCTGAGGCAGGAGAATCACAAGTTCAAAGCCAGCTTCAGCAACTTAGTGAGGCCCTAAGCAACTTAGCAAAACCTTGTCTCAAAATAAAAAGGGCTGGGAATGTGGCTCAGTGGTAAAGCACCCCTGGGTTCAATCCCTAGTACAAAAAAAAAAAAAAAAACTATACTTGATATTTCATGTCCCATCAGCCAGAATAGAAGTCATCAAGAATACAAATAATTATAAATGCTGAAGAGGATGTGGAGAAAAATGAACACTTTAACACTGTTGGTGGGGATTGTAAATTAGTATAATCACTATGAAAACCAATATTGAATTTCCTCAAAAGACTAGACCTGAATGAGATGAGAAGACTGTCAACCTCACTTACCTGTGGTGTTCCTCATGATTGTTTCCTGCCATATTTGATATTTCTATAATTTAGTTTATCAATAAATTTATAGACAATCTTAAAAAAAAGACTAGATCTGGAACCACCATATGACTCAGCTATAACACTCCTCGGTATTTATTCTAAAGAATTAAAGTCAGCATACTATAGCAACACAGCATACCCATGTTTATAGCAGCACAATTCACAACAGCCAAAACTATGAAACCAGCCTAGGTGTCCATCATCAGATGAATGGATAAAGAAAATGGGGTATATATACCGGATAGAATTTTATTCTGTCATAAAACTTGAAATTATGTCATTTGCTGGAAAATGGATGGAACTAGAAACCACTGTATTAAGTTAAATAAACCAAAGTCAGAAGATCAAGGTCATATGTTTTCTCTCTTTGGTGGAAGCTAAAGAGGAAAAATGAAAAGAAAAGTGGGGGTGGGGGCAGAGATCTCATGAAAATCAAAAATGAGATCAGTAGAGCAAGGGCTGGGGTTGGGAAATGGAGAGGCAGAGGGAAGTGTTAGGAGTGATATTGACCAGATCATATTGTTCTATTGTGTGCCTGTACAAATAGGTAACAGCAAGTCCCATCATTATGTACAACTATAACACACCAATATAAATGTGGAAAGTGGGCAGAGGACAAAGTGTCAAGGTCACAAAAGATAAGGAAAACCAGGGAAACTACAGTGGATTGGAGGAGACAGGAAACATGGTAACTGCAGTGGAGTGCCCTGGCTTGGACCCTGCAACAGAAAGGAAGCAGTGTAATTAGTGAAAACATTTGGAAGATGTAAAGCCTGTAGTTCAGTTAATGATATATTATCAATGTTTAATTCTATGTTTTAACAATTTTACTGGGTTTACGTAAAATCTTAACACAAAAGATGGGTACAGATTATATAAGAATTCTTTGTAATAGTTTAAATGTAAGTTGTATCAAAATTAAAACTGGGAAATACAAATAAATTATGTAGACTTACAACTAAATAAATTATACTAAAATGGAGACATTAATAATTGACGGATACAAAATCCCGCGTAGCTCTCCAAAACATTATGCTCAGCAAAAGAAGCCCGACTAGAAGCGTTACCCTGTGTGATTCTGTCTACAGGAACTTCCAGAACAGGCAAGGACAATAATAATAGAAATCTTGTTCGTGAATGTCACCAGATAATGTCCCTGGATAATAAGGAGGGACTGAATGTAGGACAGAAGGCAACTTTCTGTGGTAATGGAAATAGTCCACATCTTAATTGAAGTGATGGATACAAGACTGCTTAGATTTGCAAGTTTCAAGTAACAGTATACTTAAAAGGTGCATTTATTATATGTGAATTATACCCCAATAAAACTGCTTTCAAAAAAGATTATGGACTGGAGAGATGAATTTTAAAAGACGTATTTATAAAACATACAGGGCATAAATAAAAGAGCACTAACTTCATCAGGAAAAAAAAAAAGACCCAAGAACAGGCTTAGGTCTGTTTAAAACTTTGAAAATAACCATAACCCCCAAATTGACCTTAACATTCTGAGTACTAAAACTGGGAAATGTTCTAAATTTCCAGGAAACAGGGGTAAAAGCAGGCTGTTCCCACACCTTTAGCTAGTTCTGGCCTCCTTGTATATTTGAGATTAATTTACAACTATTAAAACATTAATAAATGATCAGAAGTCATGGCACCATGTAAGGGCTCGCTTTGAAGTTCAAGCTGTTTCCTTCCTCTGCTTGGAAGCACTTGAGGCCAAAGGCTTCTGTGTTGTCCCAGGAGTCTGCAGAACTGACCTGACATGAGACTGGGCAGGACATCCAAAGAGTTAATCCAAGCACAGCCTGGTGTCTCCGTCACCCACACCTCAGCCCCAAACAAGAATCTCAGGGGCTGCCAAGCCTGGTAAGCCGTGGACAGGGAAAAACTAGTTAAGGGGGGCAAGTGGAGAGAAGATATGAAAAAAGATTGACTTTGAAACCTGTTTTCGTGGATCATTAGTAATAAAAGGGAAAGGGTGTGGGGAAGAGATGAATCTGACTTGGAAAAAAAGGAGCCTGGATTTAGGTGTCAGAGGGACAAGCAATCTAGAAAATGCACTCTTGGGAAACTTTTAACTCTCTGGACTTCACTTTCCTCATCTACAAAAGTGAATATAGTGATGTTATAAGGAAAATGCTCATGTCAGCAGCCCTCCCTGCAGGTCTGTCAAGTATGATGGATCGAGCAAAAGGCTCGGTTTTTCATGACTACTGCTCCAGCGGTTGGATTGAAATGGGATTGATCTGTGCATCTACCTATATGATTGACCACTTCCTTTTTGGTTTGTATTATTTATCCCATTATTTCCCAAAGTAGCAAACTCTTCCAGAAATAACATAAGACACGTTTCAGGAGCCCAACAGACTCCCTGGAGAATTTGGAGGTGACACAGAGAAATGTGCTATTTTAAAAAAGACATTGCTTTTAATTTGGAATAATTACAAATTCACAGAAAAGTTCCAGATACAATACAAAAACTTTCTTTCATAAGCCACTTAAGGTTTGAGTATAAGCATGGAGCTCCAACCTCCCAAGTTTGAAACCCTACAAGCAAAGACTTCTGCATAACTACAACGCAACAGTCAAGAGCAAGATGATAATGCTGCAGCTTCCTACCAAACACCTTCAGGTTTCCACCAACTTTCACCAAGTGTCCTTATAATGTTCTTTCTACCACTGTGAATCACATTCTGTTATCACATGTAGTTGTCTCTTGAGATATCTGTTGTGAAACAGTTTCTCTGCTTTTTTTTTTTTTTTTTTTTTTTTTTGCTTGACTTGCATAACCTTAACTCCTGGTTCTTTCATGACCTTAATTCTATGGGCTTCCCATCTTCATCCAAGTGGCTGCCCTCTTTACCCTGACTGCTCCCTAGGTCACCCCACCTCAGGATGCACTCCCCACTCCAGCATCCAGCACTCTGCCCTTGCATGGATGATGTTTTTGTCAGCTCTGTGTCATGGTGACCTCAAGAGCTGGCAGGAACAATTAGAGGAGGAAAAGTTTATTTTGGCCCACAGTTTCAGAAGTTCAGTCCTAGATGGCCAACTCCACAGCTCTGAGCCCAAGGTGAGGCAGAATGTCATGATGGAAGGGCGTGGCAGAGGAAAGCAGTTCAGGGAATGGCAACAGAAAACAGAGAGAACAAGAGTTCAGCTCACTAGGGACCAAATATAAACCCCAAAGGCACACCCCCGGTGATCTACCTTCTCCAGCCACACATCATACTTTTCTACAGTTACTACTCAGCTCATCCATATCACTAGATTAATCCACTCATTAGGCTATGACTACAATCATCTAATCATTTCTCCCCTGAACATTCTTGGATTGTCTCACACGTTAGCTTTTGGGGGACACTTCACTTCTAAACCATAAAAGATGCCCTCTTCACCTTGCTTTAGTTTGGGGAACTACACTTTGATAAAAAAAAAAAAAAAAACTTCATTAGGATTTCCATGTCTGGCCTGAATTAGACTGGGGATGGGAAGCGGAATTCCATAGATAGTAGTTAAAACGTTTTTAGCATGAAACCACCCCAGAGTTCCTATTCCTGAACTATGCAAATGAGAACTGTTAAAAAAAAAACTGTAATGGAGCTTGGTGAACCAGTTTTCAATACTTGAGCAAGTCATATGGTTCTCTGACTTCTTTTCCCTTTAGAGAACCCTGGTCACATAGGAATTGCATTTCAATTTACAGTTTCATTAAAGTCACAATGGCAGCTGAGAGGCACAGTTAGTGCTACCATTCCTAGAAAGGGTGGCCTGGCACTAGGCTCCCATTGCATTTGCTGACTTGATGCCTTTGAGAAAAATATAAAGTCCTTAATATTTTATCTTCTTACAGAAAGCTCCCGTTTGCTCCTATTTCTTAAGTAGCAGTCCCTTGTATGGAAACATGAGTGTGTCTGCCTGCCCCACCCTTGCAGGCACTCCTAGGTACCACCGTGACTGGAGACACTGTCTTAAGATGCCATTAAACATGTCACAGGAGCAAAGGAGACGAGAAGCAGGGGCACCTAGCATGATGACTTTAAGGGCAGGGGGATAAGGGACAGTAGGTGGAATGTGTGATGAGACACCACGCTCACCACCAGTCATTCTCTCCTTTATCTCTTTGTCTCTCACTTCCTTCACAGCCAAACTACTTTTCCAGAGGGGATTCCAAACTCTTCGTTTCCATTTTCTCACCTCCATCCACTGGTCCCAATTCTGAGCCAGTTTCCTTTCTCACCATCCCTGTTCAAATAACAGTTGTCATTTGCATAGTTCAAGCTATGGTTGCCAAGATCAGGATGCCCATGATGAAGACTTACGGATCTCTACATATTCGCCTTCTCAACAGTGCTTGGCTCTGGACAGTCTTCCCTCCTCCTTAAGATTCTGCGGTGTGCAGAGCATCACTGCCTCTGGCTTTCCTGGTACTTCTCTGGCGTCTCCTTCTTAATTACCTCTTCTTTTGCCTCCCATCCCCAGGCAGTGTTCACCAGAGTTCCATCCTCCATCCTCTAAGTGACCACATGCACTCACTCTCTGCCTCCAACAAACTCAAATCTACATCTGCCTGGAGCTGCCTCCTGAAACCTCTTTCTGGGGATTTCTATTCCACTGCTGAGCACTGGGTTGTTCATGTTCCTAACTGAACTCCTGAGCTTCCAGTACAAAATCGATACCTCCTCCACGCTCTCCTCCTAGGGGCCCCACCAGTGTCAGCCGCCATGCCAGAACCTGGGTGTCTTTCTGAACTCAGCCTCCCACAGAGCCACTTTCGGAATACCACTTAAGGCTCTCCTCTGTGTTTCTGTTGTTTTCAATTTAATTCTAGCTTTCATCTTCCCTGACTGGCATCACAAAAAGAGCCTACAAACAACATCTTATTGGTCTTTTATTTGTCCATTTTTCCATCAGTATGGTCTTATTAACCTCAGATTTGATCATGCTAACCTTCTGCTTAAACTTTCTTTAAAATATCCTACTGTCTGCAGAATGAACTGCAAAGTCCTTGGCAGAAGATACAAGGTCCTTTACCATCAGGTGCCAATCTAACTCTCAAGATTCCTCCCTCAAGACTCCCTATCCTCCATGCATTGCTTCCATCCCTCTAAACCACTTCCAGTGACCTCAGCAAATCATACTCTCCACGAGGGCCTGCTCTTGAGCATGCAGTTTCCATAATCAGGAACGTGTCCCTTGCTACACCCCCTTCTAGTCATCCAGTGCAATGCAGACATGGTCCAGTCACAAGCCACCTCATCTAGAAAGCCTATTCTCACCTCCCTCTCCTGGCCTTCCTCCCCTAGCCTCCCTCACCTGGCCTCTATCACCTAGCCTCCTTTTCTTGGCCTTCTTCACCTGGCCTTACCTCTGAGATCACGCCACACCAAGGTCTCCCCTATCATAACACCCCCCCCCAAACTGTTTTGTGATCATTATTCCTTTTATCTGTCTCCCCCTGGAGTTCACAGAGTAATATTCCATAGAATGTGTCCTATCCAAATGATAGATGCCTTTTATATACCCAAACAAGTTAGCTGCCAACATTAAAAATCTGTAATTGTAATAGCAAAAAAAAAAAAGATTGCATTTCTATTTATCTTGACCCATTAGGCCACACTGAATAACAGTAGTTTTCTAGAGTGGAGTGGAGCATGTCCCTATAGATAGAGGAGTCTGTCCCCTGTGCAAATTGCAGTCCCTACTTGACCCTCTTGCTTCACTGACTTTCCTGCCCGATGCCTATGTAGACATTGGACTTTGTCATCACTCCAACAGACCGTGTGCTGCCTAAACCCAGGAATGGCATTCTCTTTATTTTTCTAGGGCAGTTTAATAATTTCACTTTGTTCTCTCCCGCTTGCCGTGATAAACCCAACAGGGCACTCTGCAGTCAGTGGGTACTAACCAAAAAGCACACCTCCTAGAAGTGGAATCCTTCAACCACAACTTCATGAAAGGCACTAAGAGGACTGGGCCTGGGCCTCTGCATGCGTGGCCAAGTGGGAAAGAGGGTGGAGCTGGAGTCGTTTGAAAGACCAAAGAAGAGAAAGGTGGCAAGCCATTGCATTCCTGCTGCTGTGGCTCTGGAAATCCTGTTCTGGTAACGGTAGGTATTTGGTGAAAGAAAGGTTGGCCCAAAGTTCTAAACACAATCTAGACAAGGAAAATACATCCAACTTTCCCTGTTCCCAAGAGATGGCATTTTCCTTCCCCTTTGGAGAAAGGACGGAATTTAAAGATCATAGAGGAAGGGCCCATTTAAGGATCAGTTTCCTCAAGCAACTGAAGTTTTTTGTGTTTTATTTTTTATTACATTTTCATATTGAATCTGTAACAGCAGTCTGCTTGAGTTCATTGCCAAGTCAGTCGGTATTATTGAAGAATAATACTCAAGATTGTGGTTTTCTGGGAGAGAGAGGGAAAAAAACCTCTTAAGAATAACAGTTGAAAGGAATAAATGTTATTTCAAAAGCATTCCATCTCACCAACCATTCATCCCAGGTGAGCGCAATGTTCCCTCCATCAGCCTGGGCACTAACAAGCCATCGTCTCCCTTATTTGTGTAAGGGGAGGAGGCTCCTGAACCTAGAGCTACAGCTGCACTAAAGCCTCAGCTCCGGAGGAAGGCCTACTCCTGCTCCATCTTTCCTACTCATCTGGTCCAGGCAGAACCTGGTTTTGAATCTTTTTATTTTTTCCCCATAACCAACACTCATACATGGACACATTTTCCTTCTTTCTCTACCTGAGAATATTCACAGTTTTAGATTTATGCCCCATCCTTACAGAATTACCTTTCAATCTTTATTTTTTATGGTTCAGAGATAAGATATTTGGCACAACTAAAGCTCAGTTCTTTTCATTTCTAGGCAACACTGTGTTAATGGCATAAGCTTTGAAGCCCAAGGTTATGGTTTGGATGTAATGTGTACCCAAAAAAACTCACATGTGAGACAATGCAAGAAGGTTCAGAGGAGAAATGATTGGGTTGCAAGAGTCTTAACCCAATCAGTGAATTAATCCCTTGATAGGGATTAACTGAGTGCTAACTGAAGTGGTAGGTTGTGGCTGGGGGGGTGGAATTGGGGGCATGGCTTTGGAGTATATATTTGTATATGGCCAGTGGAGTCTCTCTCTCTGTGCTTTTTGATCACCATGTGAGTCACTTCCCTCCGCCACACTCTCCTGCCATGATGTTCTGCCTCACCTCAAGTCCCAAGGAATGGAGCTGGCCTTCTATGGACTAAGACCTCTGAAACTGTGAGCCCTCAAATGACATTTTCCTCCTCTATAATTGTTCTGATCTGGGCTTTTATTGTAGCAGTAGAAAAGCTAATTAAAACACCCAAGAACTGTGCTTCATATCTTGGTGCTGACACTTCCTCAGAAGCCTAAATCAAATCACTTAATTTTACATCAAAAGTGAATCCTTGGGGCTGAGGTTGTGGCTCAGTGACAGAGCGCTTGCCTGGCACATGTGAGGCACTGGGTTCGATCCTCAGCACCACATAAACATAAATAAATAAAATAATGTCCATATACAACTAAAAAAATTTTTAAAAAAGTGAATCCTGATGCAATAGTTTGGGAGAAGATTACATATTAGAATAAATATGAAAATTATTAAATAAGAATATTTACAATGCTATATAAACACAAATTGTCTTTGATTATAAGAGAAACGAATATTTGTTGAATGCTTTTTAACTTGCAAAGTTCTTCTCGTCTACATTATTCAAATAAAGTAACTCCTCATAATGACCTCAAGTGGGTGATATTATCACAGGTTATTTTATACATCAAGAATCCCAGGTAGCCAACAGACACTTGACAAGGGTCACAAACTTTGTTAAACCAGTCAAAACTTAAGCCTGTGGAACTTATATGATAGTTTTCATTTTAAAGATGATAGTTTTAATGACAAAAATAAATGCAAGTGCATTTCATAAAGGTTAGAAGATTCAGAAAAATTAACCCAAATATTGTCAAAAAATAATTAAATAGGAACTTTGGATGGGACAAAGGGGAGTGGGGAGGGGGCAGGGGAGTAGGAAAGATGGTGGGATGAGATGGACATCATGACCCTAGGTACATGTATGATTGCATGACTGGTGTGACTCTACTTCATGTACAACCAGAGAAGTGAAAAATTCTGCTCCGTTTGTGTACAATGAAATGAAGAGCTTTCTACTGTCATATATAACTGATTAGAACTAATAAAAATACATACATACATACATACATACATACATAAATGGAACTTTCTTTACTCACCTCCCCACCCACCTCCTCTACTTCATGGAGTGGAAAGCCATTCTGCTCTCCTCCCATGGCCATCTAACAATAGTGCCCTTGGCAAATTCATGGCACTTCCTGAATCATTGTCTTCCTTTTGGACATCAGTAGGTTCACCAGCTTTTATCTCATTTCCATTAAGGAATAAATATTTATTTGCACAAATGATGATAACATGATACAGATGGTTAAGTCCCTAATGAAGCTGACTCCTGATTTTCTTCTCTCCCCTTGGTCTGCCAAGTTATTACCACCTGCACATCTGCAGGCTCAGCTTTGCTCATCATTTCTAACTCCTGCGATGTGCATGCTGTTCCATTGTAATAAAGAACATTCCCTGATCTGAATTCTCATTTGGAACTCTCCCATGGGGGCAGTAGAAAACTCAGAACCTATGGAGTCCAGTGGATTTGAGTTCAACCCTCGGGTCTATCACATACCAGTATTATTACATGGAACTAATTAGCCAATAGCTGCAATCTTCGGTTTCTGTCTCTGAATCAGAGGATGATTGTAATTAATATTTGTTCCTCAATGACCTATGTGAAGTCAATTCAATGATAAAATGTCGGCATCCTGAATAAATCTCAAGATTCAACGTGGGCCATCCTCGACTAAATGTGGCTACAAAGGAAATAATTCTATTAGAAGAATCGTTAGTAAAACAATTGAGTGTATTATTTCCTTCTCTTGGAGAAAATCTAGTCAATAATGCAAGCCAAACCTTTTTAAAATCCTCTTTATTCTTCTCTTATATTGTCCTATCCCATGGCTGCCAGAAGCATGCTTGCTCTGTCTCTGTCTCTCTCTCCTATTTGGCCAGATTTTCTGCTTCATATGTCTCTCTCAACTCTTTAATATACAGGTTGGCTTAGTTTCACTATATTTCCTTTTTGATTCCACTCTGCATTATCTATTGCTCAGATTCTCCACAACAAAGGACAGCCTAAGGAATGATGTTTTTCTATTCCCCCTCCTTCCAGTCCTGTCTATTCCTCTTCTGTTTTTCTAACTATACTTTTTCTTTTTAATACAAGAAAAATAACTCAGGAACCAGCTCAGCTAGGACAGAGTAATCCTCCCTGAACAAGGGAGGAGTGAAATTGATGAGCACATACAAAATTCTGTTTTGGTTAGGGCAGAGAAGGTTTGAAATACTCAAATATGCCACAGGGCTTTTCTAAACTTCAATCATCTATATTCAGGGTAGCAAACTGCGTAATAACCTTCTCTGTTCCTGACTTCCTGTCTTGGCAACTCTTTCTGTTCTCCACTCAGCGTAATCCTTAGCCCCCCATCTTCTTCCTGTTGTCTTTATGTTTTAACCTTCTTCTGGCCTCACTGGTCTCTTAACCCAGCTTCTCCCCAGTAGCCTAGAATCCTTATTCCCTTGACTTTTTACTTCTCTTTGTTATTAAATTTGAAGCCAAAGACACAACAGTTTGTAGGGTTTTTTTAATTATAATAAAAACATTTGATCTATCCTCTTAATAAGTCTTTTTTTTTTTTTTAATATTTATTTTTTAGTTATCGGCGGATACAACATCTTTGTTTTGTATGTGGTGCTGAGGATCGAACCCGGGCCGCACACATGCCAGGCGAGCGCGCTACCACTTGAGCCACATCCCCAGCCCCAATAATAAGTCTTTAGTATACAATATAATATTGTTATCTCTAAACATGATGTTGTACAGCAGATCTCTAGAACTTTTTTATTTCGTATATTCAAAACTTTAAGGCAGTTAAACAACTCTCCTGATTCCTCCTCTGCTCAGATCCTGACAACCACAATTCTATAAGCAGAAACAACTCATATATCACTGATGATTAAATAAAGAAGATGCACACAGTGGAATATCATTTGGCTATAAAAAAAGAAGGGAGTCATGCCTTATGCAGCAATATGGATAAATGTTAAGGATTGCTAGGGTCTGAACATACCTCCAAGATTTCATATGTTGAAACCTAATGGCCAATGTGATAGTATTAAGAGGTGGAACCTTTGGGAGGAAATTAAATCCTGAAGGTAGAGACCATGGATGGGATTATGGCTTTTATAAAAAGGCTCAAGGGAGTGGGTTCACTCTTCTGTTCTTCCTCCATCTTAGGACACAGCATTTGTCCTCTTTTCATTTCTACCATGTGGGGGCCACAGCAAGAAGTACCATCTTGGAAGCAGACAGCAGCCCTTATCAGATACCAAATCCACCAGTGCTTTGATCTTAAATTTCCCAGCTTCCAGAACTACAAGAAAATTAATTTCTGCTCTTTATAAATTACCCAGTCTAACATATTTTGTTATAGCAGCACAAACATAATAATACACAAGCTTCACACTAATAAAAATAGCAAGATTTCATTCCTAAAGCTGCCAGGAGCCTTTGAGTATAGAAACCTCCCGAAGGGGTCTTACTCATCTGTGTACCCAGAATATTTAAAAAAACATGGATATTATTGAAGGCACGCATGACAGAATTAATGAATTTGACCATTACTGTTGAATCTGGAATGTACCCCAAAGGCTCATGTGTCAAAAGCTTAGCTCCAAAACAGCAATGTTCAGAGTTAGTCTTTTGGGAAGTGATTGGATCGTGAGAGCTCTGACTTCATCGGTGAATTAATCCATTGGTGGATTAATAATTGGATGGCATTCTTGGGAATTGGTGGAAACTGAAAGAGGTGGGACCTAGGTAGAGAAGGAGTGGGCCACCAGAGGTGTGCCCTGGAACGGTATATCTAGTGCCTGGCCCCTTCTTTCTCTGTTTCCCAGCTGCCATGAGATGACCAGTTTTCCTCTGCCACACCCATCTGCCATGATGTTCTGCCTAATCTCAGGCCCAGAATAATGGAGTCAGCCAAAAATGGATTTAAAAATCTGAAACCATGAGCCCGAATAAATCTTTCCTCCTTGAAATTGTTTTCCTGGGTATTTTGTCGTATCAATGAAAAGCTGACTAACACACTGGCCTTACTCAAGTCCCTGCCACCAATCTCTGGGAGACACTGCCGCATGCTGACAACCCCGTATCCATCCATACCTGAATCTTTACTAAATGTTCATAACACCTATTCCAAATCTTTTGCATACCACTCACACCCATTTTCCCAGCATCAACACCCCCCTTTGATTCAACCTGTTCTCTCCTTTGAAGCTACCTATTGAGAACAATCTCCACACGTAATCATTTAAGGTTGCACCTCACAATCCCAAGCTACTCCTCGGAGTTTTCTGCTGACAGAAACCTTTTCCCAATCACGCTATTAAGATTAAGTCCACACTTTTTCCTACTAAATGTCTAAAACATATTTCAACCACATGGAAAAGTTTTTAAACCCAATGTTTTCTCACAGAAGTCTTTATTTTTCTCCAAGTTACCAGCCACCAGAACGTGCTTTATGAGAAACCAGAGAAAAAAGAAAAAAGAAAAAAAACCCTGTAGAAATCTATCAATCACTTTCACTCTGAAAATATTTTCTTCTTGAAGCCCATCCATTTCAAAATGAAGCTACTCCACATCTCCACAAATTTCACACATATTTTAAGGCTTGAGATAGCTTCCATTTTCCTAATGAACTATAGAAGGGTAGAGGCAGCATGGCATCATTATTGGGCACATATCTGTCCTTTCAACAAATATAGGACTGCATGTTTTGGATGGAAGCTCCCTGGTAATCAATGTCAGAAGGGAAGAGGTTTGACCCAAGAAAGAAAAAGAACTTTAACCAGTTTCTGCAGGAATGGTTGTCAAAAAAAAAATTGAGAAGAATTATTTTATCTTGGGCCCTTTGATAAAGCCTTAGACCTGGTTTCCAGAAGCAGGGATTGGAGTTGCCAATAAAAGTGATTTATTGAAGGCAAGCTCTCAGGAAGAAGCTGTTAGGAATCAAGGAAAGTAGGAAGAGGATGATCAGGAGTGTCCAGGTAGGGTCTTAGTCTACCCACTGGTTCCCTGTGGCACATAATTGCATCTCAAAGTTATCCCACATTAAATACAGGGCCAGTCTCTTGCACCCCTGAATCAAAGAGTCATTGGTTCTAGTGGTGTGGGCCTCCTGGGGGAAAGGGCTCTTCTAGCCTGAGAAGGGAGCTGGCAACTGTGTGAGTTGTTAAGGGTGAATCCCCACAGCCCCTGGGATGAGTACACCAAGACCAGAAATGAATGTGTGCTGACCCCTCTCTGCAGGCACTGCACCAAGAGCTTGGCAACTGTGCTCTTGTGCATCTTCCAAACCCACCAGGAGAACATCATGTCTCTGTTCCATAAATGAGCAAACTCAGAAAGCTTAGGTAAACAGTTGAACATTGTCTAAGTAGTAGGAATATCTGAGCTGAAATAGATTTTAGGACCCAACCCAGTCCCTGGAGACCCCCAACAGGACTGAAATATTCTCTTAAGAGTGAGCCAATCATATCCTAACCCACATCTCGGAGGTACCTGAAACTCAGTATTAAAGAGATGGGGGTCCGAATATTCCAACAGTAAGTGGAGGGCTGGATTTCCCTCTAGAAATGGAACCTCACTTTCTCAACAACAGGAGAAGGGTGAGAACCCCACCTCAGTAAGGTTTTTTTTTTTTTTAATTTTTTTAGTTGTAGATGGACACAATATCTTTATTAATTTATTTTTATGTAGTACTGAGGATTGATCCCAGGGCCTCGTGCATGCAAGGCAAGCGCTCTACCACTGAGCTACAACCCAGCCCCTCAGTAAGGGTTTTGAGACTGAAACTTGTGAGCAAGAATTTTAAAAAGTTAACTTGATTCCCCTGTGTGAGGATGGCCTTGGGCTTGAGCCTAAGCAATTCCATTTTTAAAACTCCAGTTTGAAAACTCCAGTCTCATACTTTATATACAGAGATACGAAAAATTGTGCTCTATATGTGTAATAAGGATTGTAATGCATTCCACTATTGTCGTGTATTTAAAAAAATAATAATAAAATCAAAAAAAGAAAGAAAGAAAATAAAAGTAAAATTTAGAAAAAAGATAAAAAAGAAAAAGAGAACTCCAGTCTCACCAGGCACACCCACAGAGCCCTCCAGTATGGCCTCAGACAAGTTACTTCCCCTTACCCTGCTAAACAGAATGAAGCCTCTATCTAGCAGGCTGTCCTTGCCTGATAAGAGGGAAAGCCGAGAAGATCTGGGTGGAGACCATCAGATCAGATGTTTCTGACCCCAGGGTAAATGATGTCATGGAGAAATACAGTGACAGATGATAAGGATTTAAAGTGTGTGTGTGTGTGGGGGGGGGGGTCAAAGCCCCAAAATTTGGTGAAAATAATGGAGCTAATGAACAGGGATTCAGCCAGACAAAACAAGGATGCACGCCAGCTGAAGGGCCTGATGAGGACCTGGACTGACATCCCAACTCTTCTCATCTGCCTGATCCTCTGCATCTTCCTTCACCGCTCTCAAACTCTACCGCCTCATCTGGACCTTGGTGAGAGCCGCAACTTCTCCCTACGACCCTCTCCTCAGCCGGCTGTCCACTCCACACCAGGAAAAGCCTGCCTTGGTTCCAGATCTGATCACCGTGGTCTGAGTGAGTGCGCATCTGCTGGACATAAAGCCTAAGGCTTAAGACTTTAGAACTTAGCCTGCAGGCAATGTCTGTCATTAGCCTGTCATGATTCAGTGTGTTTGCAGTGCTTAGAACTGATCTAGAATTGTTGGCTGTGAATTGATTATGTCTATTGCAGTGCCTAGCATTAAGGATTGTCATTTTCTTGACTAAGAAACTATAGAGTAAAATTGTATTGAGTAATTTGAGTGAATAAAGCATTGAAAGGGGCAGAAGCGTGTGGACATTCTTTATTTCTCCCCATTGACTGCGCATGTCGCAATTTTGCCCCCTCATGACACCCTGAAGGTAACAGTGACTTAATGCCCTTGTCTATTAATTATATTCCTATTCTCAATCGACAAACCTGCACTGAAGGATTTCCATCAGCTAAGCACTATGCTAAGGGGCCACATACAATATTTTATTAATCCTCACAGTAAGCCTATAAAATCACTGCTAATATTAGCCTAATAATTAGCAATGAGGAAGTTTGAGCCCAGAGAAGGTTGTGTGAGTTGCCCAGAATCACACACACACACACAAAAATAATGGGGGTGTTGATTCACAACAGCAGCAAAAACTCCATTGAAATTACAACATCTGAGAACGACCTTGCTGGCCTGCCCATCTCAAGGACTAAGTAGATATGTCAAGTCCTACTTCGTATTGGCCATGAAGGGTTACGAAGTGAGCACCTTTGCTTGCTGCTCTGGGAAGTGGTGTAGTGCAAATGATGATCCCCAACCATCAAAACCCTGACTCCATTAGTTCCTACACTCTTACATTTCTGCTTTCTATTAACAGCCTGGCCCGACTTGGGTTTTTTTTTATAGATCTAGACTGTGCAGAGGTTAGCCAAATGTTAAGCATGAATTCTGTGGAGTGGGGTGATGTTCATCACTGACTACAAGCAAACCACACAGAATTTTCCACATTTAAGTTCTGAAGTGGATATCCATGACTGACATTCCTATTCCATCATCCTCCCTTCTGGGTTCCAGGGTATTTGTGTCAGAAACATCGTCAATGCATTGAGGAAAAGGTCCCAAATGCATCATTAAAGATACACCTGCCTTTAAAAAAAATCTAACCTCTGACTCGATAATGTGGCTGTGTCTTTGGTTTTCAGAGGTTTTGTTTTCTATCTCCTTCACAGAACTCTTCCCTTGACCCCTACCCTGTGTCCCATCGTCATCAGAGGTGCCAGGATGCTATGACACAAAAGGCATTCAAGGAGCAAATGTCACCCTCCACTCAAGGCAATTTATAACTTAAAAATGCAAAATCTGGTAAAGAGATGAAGAGCATGTCATGTGGTGGTTAAAATGTTGAGGGGGAATCCTTTTGCTTGTCCTGGACCTCGTCTAAGCCTTAGTTTTTCATTTGAAAAATGGGGACAATTGTACCTGCTGCCCTGTTCACCCTCCTGGTCACAGGGCAAGAAGCCATACATGCAGTCACTTAAAATTTGTAAAGAGCTGCGGAGACCCAGCGGAGGATGTTTGCAATGAGATGATGGTATTGTGGAGAAACACTTTCCTTGGAAGCAGGAGAGATGGGCTGCAGTCCTCTTTCCCATGAACACAGAAACCCAGAGAACAGTGATGGCTGTTAACATTTATTAGGGGCCTTATTTGCCTGGTTCTGTCTTAAGAGCTTTAACATATGTTATCCATGAAGTAAGCACAATCATCCCTGTTTAGAGATGAGGCTTCTCTGTGGCCGGCTGGCACTCACACAGGTGGGAAGCAGCCAGGATTCCCAGTCAGGCCCTGATTCTTCAACATCCTAAGAGATACCAGCCAGACTCAGCCTCCTAAGTCCCGAGGTTCTTAATAGTAAAATAAAGACAGTGGTGCTTATGGGGGTGTATGTGAGGGGGTAAAATCAAATCAGCCAATACCTATGCAAGTGCCTGATAACTTTAATGCCTAAACACAAGGGGAAATCATTATAATCTTCTCTACTGAACGGGTTGTGATTTCATCACACAGAACATGTTGAAAGAAACACAAATGGAACTCTAATGCTATATGATAATGTATCAATCAAGTTGTAGTTGTATTAGTAGTTAATACGTATTTTAAATGACAATTTTCTTTCCAGAGTAATCATTCTTCAAAAGAAGGTCAGCATGTTGGAACCACCCTCTAGATGTGATGTTCTGCAAAAAAAAAGCTGTGCATTTATTTTTTTTATTTGTTCTCTTTAGATACACAGGACAGTAAAATGTATTTTGACATATCATACATATATGGAGTATAACTTCCCATTCTTGTGGTTGTACATGATGTGGAGTTACACTGCTTGTGTATTTATATATGAGCAGAGGAAAGTTATGTCCAGTTCATTCTACTGACTTTCCTATTCCCATCCCCCCTGCCTTCCCTTCATTCCCCTTTGTACTTCTATCTCCCAAAGTATTCCCAAAGTACTTCTATTCCTACCCCACCCCATTGTGAATCAGCATCCGCATCCCAGAGAGGACAATTTGGCCTTAGGTGTTTTTGGATTGGCTTATTTCACTTAGCACAATAGTCTCCAGTTTCTTCTTTATGGTGAGCAGTATTCCATTGTGTGTATATACCATATATTCCTTATCCATTCATCTGTTGAAAGGCACTTAGATTGATTCCATAGTTTAGCTATTGTGAATTGTGCTGCTGTAAACATTGATGTGGCTGTGACCCTGTAGTATGCTGATTCTAAGTCCTTTGGGTATAGACCAAGGAGTGGGATAGCTGGGTCAAATGGTGGTCGTCCCATTCCAAGTTTTCTGAGAAATCCTTGCATTTATAAAGAAAAAAGCAACTGATCCCTGGAGAGAGCCTCAGTCTGCAGGTTTCCTTTCTTTCTAGGTAGTTTTTTCCATTGGAAAATAATAGCAAGAAGTGTTCATAAGGCTTAAAGGGAAGGGAAGGGCTCCTTCTAACTCCAAGCTGCTTCACTAAGCCTCATCATTCCCCCTTAGATCCCTCCTTAAATCAGCCCCCATTTGATTTTTTTTTTCTTCCAACCCCTGACTGATAAAAAGCCATGCTAAGAATTTGAAATCTAATAAATGCCTTGGAAAGTACCTCTCATGAATCACTCACTACTTTGGTGAATGTTCTAAGTCCATGTTACGAAAGGAAATTAATTGAATAAGTAATAATTTAGTTGATACTAGGTGCCAAGAACAAAACCAAGCTCTGAGATTTGGGCTCATTGATAAAGAATATGCTATTCCTTAATTTGGGGAGAAGTACCCATCATACCAGGTTAAATAAAGTGAAATAACATGTCTATGGTAGCAAACAGGTAAAAATTACTTGAATGTCTCCCAGTAAAGGAATACTTGGATACATTTTCTGGATCATCCATAATAGGGGTCTACAGAAGATATGGAATCATATCATGACATATTACTACCTGAGAAAAGGTATTCATAAAGTGACCTCAATTTTATAAAAATAAGCAACCCAAACTGCTCTATCACTGTGCATACATGATTTTCCCATAAACATGGAAAATGTATAGAAGCTACATATTACAGTACTAACATAAATTATCTCTAGGTCATTGGAACAGAGAAAAATGTTAATATTTACCCTGCAATATAACTTTGCAGTTGTGCAGGGAACATGGCATGAACCTTTAAATTGTTTTGCAATTTTACAGAGAAACTCAATAAAGGAAATTTAAAGAAAAATAAAATATATCCCCAACCCTGAAGGTGCTCCTGACATCTCTTGACCCAAAATGGTGCCTCTACCAGCTTCCATAACTGACCTCAATGCTGCCTAGAACATGAATAAAGAAATTCTAATTCTTTTTGGGGGAAGTAGGGACAGCATTAGCATGAAAACAGGATTAGATTGGTTTAAGTAGTGTAACTAATCTTTTTATATATAAATACTTCTCTCAATGACCAACAACTTAAGTAGTGCTAACTAGATGACGGAATTTTGATCTTCACTCCTGAAGTGGTTGGTACAGTTACATAGCCCAGATTTAAATCAATCTGAACCCACTCCTAGAGCTGGTGGAGTCAACCTCTTCCAAATCAGAGGACAATAGTGGTTGACTCATGGATATCCTCTGTTGATCATACTTAAGAAAAGGACTGTAGTTTGACAGTGGAAAGAAGATTCCCTTTCCCTCTGGACATAAACCAACCATTTGGCCTCAACTGCTGTTCATAACCAAATTAATTCATAAATATGGCAAATCCTTATAAGGAAACGCAAATCAATAACAACAAAAATGCCTTGAATCTGCCAGGGAGCCACTGGACCAAACATGACCTAAAGTCCAACCTAACATTGATCATTATGTACATCACTATATTTTCTTTATTTATTTCATTAACTTAAGTTCTTTTTTCTACTCTGTGCCACCAAAAAACTCCTTAAAAAGTAACCCCCCCCTCCCAATCTATATTGGCCAGATCTTTTTAAAATGTCAAATTTGTATTTCCTTCTATATGTTAAATTACTGAAAAAAAATGGCATTTTCCAAATCACCTTAATAAAAGTGCCCCCCTCAGGGGAAGCATAAAACCAAACTCTGGAGCATCAAAAGACCAATATGAATGGTGATTATGAAGTGGTGGTGGAAGGGGGCTAACCACCAAAAATAAGTGTATGAGATAACATATATTAAATCAATTAGTCTGACTTAGTCATTGCAATGTGTACAGATTTCAAAATGTCCTACTGTGCATTATAAACATATACAATTTTATTTTTCCGTAAAAAATATTTTAAAGTCAAAAATAACAATTAATTAAAATAAATATTAAAGAGACCAATATGCACTTTCTTGGTGCTAACATTGGGCATTAGTCTGGCTAGGGTGTGCACAACATCAGATTTCATATTGTACTTGTTCTCATCCTGTTGTCCTGTATTGCTTGTAGGAAAGGCCACAGACACAATTCTTTATAGGTCATAAAACTCTTTCAGTAGAGCAGATTCTTGTCTCCACTGCTAATAAACAGGACGGCTTTTAGCCAGCAGCAGCATTCTGAGGGACGGAAAGAGAGTTGTTAAACTCATCTTCTCTTTGGCTCCCCATTCTCGAGGTTTCACCCAGATTTGGTCTGAGAAACACACAGGCACCTCCTGAGTTCTCTGGAAGGGAGAGGGGCCATGGCTGAAGGTTGGAATCTGGAGACAGTTTGGAAAGTTCTCAGCAAGTAAGCACCTTCAGCAGCTGTGGGTGGAGACAGCCTGGCTCACTGGGTCCAAGTGCAGCCTCTGGAGTCAGATGCCTGGGTTTGTCCCAGCCGAGCTCTGCAGCACTGGACATATACTTTTTGACCCGCATATACTTCAGCACCCTCATCTGTGAAATGAAGGTGACAATTAACACCCACCTCTTAGGATTGCAAGTCTTTGGCTAAGTGATGTCCAGAAATATTTTAAACAGTACTGTGGGTAACGAGAGCTCGGGACATATTTGCTGTAAAGATATAGGAGAAGCAAAAGCAATGACAACCTAGCTCCCCTGAAAGAGTTAAAAATGCGGGTCAGAGTGATTTTCAGGTAACAGACAAGGAAGCAGGGAGAGTGGTTATTTAAGAAGTATTATTCAGCCCTCATAAGGGGTCTGCTCTATTGCATTTTCTCATCTAAGACGGACGTTGCCAGTTTTTGCACATTATCAATAATGAGTTTGCCCATCACATCTGTGAACAATCAGACCAACAGCAAAATTTTCAGCCCAAGACTCGGGCACTTTCCTCTCCCCATCTTCAATAAGTTGAAATTGTTTTTCCAGTCTCCAAACACCATCAACATACATACATACATACACACACTCACACACACACACACACACACACACACACACACACAGCAGCCTATGGAGATGTATTTTGGGCCTAAGTCTGAGCAAAAAAAAGAAAAGATATTGTTACTTAAGACCAAACATTGTTTTCAAGTCTATGAGTTCCTGGAAAATCCATCCACAGTGGTGTTTTTCAGGCAGGTTAAAATCTCTGAGCTGTGATCAGACGGTGTGCCAAGAACATGGCCAGACAGACAGGCTTGGAAAACTGGAGAGAAACGTTTGTTTCCAAATGAAAAGTATAGCCGAGTCGCAGCTGGTACCCAGCAGGAAGGGCTCAGTATGCAAGGTTGTGCTTGGGAGATGGGTTCTGCCCTGGGGCTGGGTCACTGGCAAGAAGCAACTAGGTTCTTCTCATAAGAAGATATCACTTTTCTCCTATCTTTATTTAGGAAAAAAAAATAGATTCTATGTTATTTCTGTTCCCTACTGAAATTTGCATTGATGCTGCCTGGGAAGCTGGGCCAGGTCCTGACAACTCGGTTATCAGAGATCCTCACAGACTGGGTTTACCCAGAAGTGAACTCTGAGATAGAGAACAGCATGCAGAGGTATTTAAAGGAATTTGTTTTTTAATTAATTTATGTATTTGTTCTAATTTTTATTCATGACAGAATGCATTTTGATTCATAGTACACAAATGGAGCACAATGTTTCATTTATCTGGTTGTAGACAAAGTGGAGTCATGCCATTGGTGTCTTCATACATGTACCTAGGGTAATGATGTCCATCTCATTCCACCATCTTTCCTACCCTGCTCCCAAAGTTCCTCCATTCCTCCCAGGCTCCCCACCACCATCCCCATTATGGCTCAGCATTCACTTATCAGAGAAAACATTCAGCCTTCAGATTTTTAGATTGGCATACTTCACTTACCATGATATTCACCAACTCCATCCATTTACCTGTAAATGCCATGATTTTATTCTCTTTTAATGCTGAGTAATATTCCATTGTGTATATATATACCACAGTTTCTTTATCCATTCATCTACTGAAGGGCATCTAGGTTGGTTCCACAATTTAGCTATTGTGAATTGTGCTGCTATAAACATTGATGTGGCTGCATCACTGTAGTATGCTGTTTTTGAGTCCTTTGGGTATAAACCGAGGAATGACGGTTCCATTCCAATTTTTCCAAGGAATCTCTATATTGCTTTTCAGACTGGTTGCACAAATTTGTAATCCCACCAGCAATGTATGAGTGTGCCTTTGTCCTCACATCCTCACCAACACTTATTGTTGCTTATTTAGGCCCAGACTTCCTTAACAAGACCCCTAAAGTGTAAGAAATAAAATCAAGAATCAATAAATGGGATGGATTCAAACTAAAAAGCTTATTCTCAAAAAAATAATAATAATCAGTGAGTGAAGAGAGGGTAATGATGTATACATAATACAGAATTAGAGCAAATTTTCATCACACGCACATCAGATAGAGCACTAATCTCCAGGATATATAAAGAACTCACAAAACTTAACACCAAAAAGCAAATAACCCAATCAATACATGGGCTAAGGAGCTGAACAGACACTTCTCAGAAGAAGATATACAATGGATCAACAAATATATGAAAAAAATGTTCAACTTTCTAGCAATTAGAGAAATACAAATCAAAACTACTCTAAGATTTCATCTCACTCCAGTTAGAAGGGCAGCTGTTAAGAATACAAGCAACAATAAGTGTTTGTTTAAGATCAACACCTGCTAAAGTGAGAAGAAGGAAGCAGGACTGAGTAGGGGGAAGGATGGACAAACTGCCATGCAGCCACAGCAAATCCCAGAGGGAGTTCTGAACTAGAATGGCCCTTCAGAGTTGTCCCCACCTAGGCTGAGGTGGCCACAACAACCGGTCACTGGATGGCGCCTCCCTGGGGCATTTCTTGGGCATCCTGACTGTCTGTTGATGAGGCAGCCAAGCAGAGGCTGATGAGCAGAACACCTCCCAACAGTACTCACAGCATCTGGGGGAATAAGTGCTTCATTGACAGGAAATTTGGGGCATATCCCAAGGCTTACCTCAAAGAAGAACAGGATCCCTGCTTCCTGGAGGCCATGATCTCGCCCGACATGCAGACATTACACAACTATCCAGCAGGTGGCAGCAGCAGCATGATTCAGGTTGGTCAGCAGGGATTAGAGTAGGACTGGTTGAGTCAGGGTCCTTGGAGGCAAATAACCACCTCACCTAGAGCATAAAGGGATTTATGGAAGGGGAGATGGAAAAGCTCAAGGAGATTGATGGGAAGGCCCAAGAAACTAGTTTAAAAAAAAAATGGGCAAGAATAGCAAAGAGAAGGCCGTCATCCAGAACTTCAAAGGAGATCCTAGCATAGGAGCAGTCTGCACTGGATGTCTTTTCTGACCCCAAGAAACACTAGGTGCCTGCATTTCCATCTCCGGAGTAAATTCTGACCCATTCACTGTTCCTCTGCATGTGGAGACTGCAAATGTGGAGACTCAGGCCTAGGGCAGCAGGTGCCCATACAGCAGCTGCCAGCCCTGGGGGCAAGAAAACATCTGCATTTCAGGGTTCATCCAAAGGAAACAGGCTCCTGGCTCCCACCTCACTGTGCCAAGGAGGATCCTCAGAATCAAAAAGGGTTAGACACTGAGCTAAGAGCAACAACATAAATAAGTAGCAAAAACTAACCATCCATCCAGCTCAGCACTTTGGGAAATGGTTAGTAAGAGTTATGCAGATGCTGGGGTCCCTAGGCGCAGGAATGGGGTTCAAACAGTGGGCTGATGAAATCAAAGAAGACAAACATGAAAGAGCAGACCATCACTTGGACTCAGCACCTATGAGAAGGGATTAATGAAAGTTATGCAGATGCTGGGCCCAGCTGGATCGACATGGTGTTGACAGAAATCTCTGCAAAGAAACTGAAATGTACTCAGGAAACCAAGGCTGAGCCCCAATCAAAAAATGGAGATTAGAGGGGAGAATTGAACTGAAGAGAGTGGGCAAATACCCATGGCTCAGCACAATATTGGCAACCAGACTAATCCCAAGTTCTTTCCAGTGGTAAGGAAAGGGCCCTGAAAATACAGCCACATTTGGCCAGAACCAACCAGCTTAGGCTCTGAATGGAGGTTGAGTTAAAGTTCTCTGCTCCTGCAAGCAAGTGGGGCTGGAGCAGGTAACTCTAGGAAGACAAATGACCCCGACAGAGACTTGAATAGCTTTCTCCTCTTTATCTCTATTGTCTCCACAGCTCTTCCCCAAATAAAGGAAAAGATGAGCAACATTAATTTGGTGCCAACATACTAAACACTGTGTTACTTCAAAACCTCAAAAAGAGATCTGTTATCCTCATTTTCCCACTGCAGATGCTTTGGGTCGTAGATGCTAAATAACTTGTCCTGAGTCATACAGATTCAGGATTCAAACTCTAGTCTACCCTCAAACAAAGCATACCCATTTTTGTTATCTATTCTATTCTCGGTTCTTCGCCTCCACCTTATTCTGAAAGCTACTTTGTACTTACATCTCAAATGGAACTTATATTTTCATGATAAGTCAGGGTATTTGCGGTGACAGGCTTAGACTAAGGCACATTTTGCTTGATGACTTCACTTGAAGGTTTTGCAGAGCTAGGGTTGCAGGTTGGGGAGAATGGAGGTTAACTTAACTGGTTTGGTGTTTAAAATAGTTTTTGCATTAAAACAAACAGATGCATTTAAGATAGGAATAACTAGGACAAAATGTGTAATGTCAAGAAAAATCTCACTTTGTACTACCCGACAAATCCCTGAGACATATGTTCACACTTCTTGGTCATTGGGACATATTCAAAACAGCTTTTAAGATACATTAATTGTGAGGAAGAAAACTCAGGGTCAGTCTCAGGCAGCAGACACCAGTCTTCATTCTGGAGGGTCCCCATCTTGGCACAGTGTAATGCAAAGATCACTCAGAAAAGCCTAGGCACTGGGGAAACTCCAACAGGAGAAGTCCCTAAACTTCCAGTATTTGGAAAGAGTGGAAACTTCTAAAGACAAAAGAATGAGTCAGAGTCCCAATGGTATAAAGGAAGAATAAGGAGACGAAAAAGAGCAAAGGAAAGCTTTGGCTTAGAGTCAGGAAAATTCCCAGGCAGCCAGAACGGCTGGGTGACCATCTCCTCAAGGAGGGAAGTGAGGAGTCCTCCGACACTTAGCGCATCCAACCCAGGAGGCTCCGGGAGCCGCATCCACAGGAGCAGCTGCGGGGACACCGGAAGGGAGAGGTGGCCAAACAGGTCGTTTTCAGCTCCTATTTCAGTTACTCTCAGAACCCGGGTGATTCAAACCGTATGTCCTAAAAAAACCACTCTCCTTTCAGTGGTTTAGGTTCTTTCAAAGAACCATGTGACTGAGGCTCTTGTGACAAAACAAAGTGCTCTCACAAACAAAGCCAGTTTCAACCCCTTATCGCTATGTAATGTGCTTTCTGTTAGAACTCATTCCAGGATAAACTGGACTGAAGTGGTGCTTTTTGTAAACTGTGAGGCCAAAGAACAGAATATGAAAGATACCACACTGGGTTGGATCAACTTTCAGGGCAGCCCCGGGTTCTGAATTGGACAGTGGTACCCAGGGACATGCGGTAGAATAAAAAAAAATGGGTTATAGCTAACCTCAAAAGACAGGGCTAAGCCCTGAGAGGACAAGCATGTCTATTTTGTGGGCAGATCTTTCATGGATGTCTTGCTTCATCTCTGGAGTGAAGAAACAGCAGCCTGGACCTCAGAATCACACAAAGTCGGGTGGTGACTTACCCGGTCACACAGAAAAGAGACTTGGAGGAAGGACTTTATCTTCTTTGAGCCTCATCTTTAAAATGGATACAAAACCTACTTCAAAACATAGCAGAGAATGAAAAGAGAAAATCCATGTGCAGTAGCTATCATGCAGCAGGTGCTTACTACATGTGTATGCAATACAGCAGGTGCTTATTGCATGTATCAAGGAATGTGGTGGAGGTTCTGCCTCACAGTATCATTTCCTGGTGCATGAGTACAGTAATTCAGGGGCACAGGAGAGCCACGCCATTCTTATAATTATACTCCTCTAACAGATGATTCACACCTAACCCAAAGACACCTGCTCCCTTCCTGATTGAAAGAAAATGTTGCTATTTTGCTAACAGTACCCCAAGTCCAGATTGCAAGGGAAGCTCTGCTCTGTTTATTCTTGGTCTCTGGGACCACGCTCAGACTTCCTTTTTCAACTGATTCCTGGCTCCAAAGGCATTAACCTATTCCATAGCTTCCAGATACTATGGATTTACCTAAACAAACCCAATACTAACATTTGCCAAGAAAAGATTTATTACTTACTTGTTGCAGTGAGAAAGTTAGAAGCATCAAGAAGAAATGTAACGGCTTGTGGTTGCCTTGGCAATGGGTCAGGGTCTGCCAAGCAATCTCTTTTCTTACCATGTTATGGTATTTACAGATCTCACATTTAGCTTTGAAAAGGCAACTATATGAATAAATTGGGGGTGGGGGAAGCTGCTCTGATGAAGAGAAGATCTGCACTCTATGGCTTCAGACCTGGAGGAGCCAATTTTTTTTTTTTTTATCTCTGCTGGTTTTGTAGCTACTTCAGCATTGAGAGGGGAATCTTCAAATTGGCCCTCCACCAATTGCTCAGTGATCAGTCCAAGTCTATGCTATGGCTGTTCCTCCACTCATTAGGAATCTCTCATGAATAAAATGATATTTTTGTTCACTTGCAGGCAGTGGGGAATGTCTGTGCTGATTCCTAACATAAAATGTTGTAGCCTCACAAATAAATATGGGAAACTAGAGAAAAGACTACAAGAAACAAAGTCAGGGCCACAGAATAGTAAGTCTTGGTTGCTTGTATTTTCTGGGCCATCACAGGCTATTTCTTTTACTGCAAAGACCCAGGCTTGATTAATCTTGGGAGGGGTCTCCCTGATGGAGGGGTGCCCATTCCCTTTAGTTTCCATCTACCTTGCACTGATTTGCCCTGGAATTTAATGCCTGAACTCTGCCTCATCCCCACGAGGTGTCTGTGCAGCTAGGACTTATGAGTATCCTGGAGGATTTGTAAACCACATAAGAGTGGGCATGCAAATTGCAAAACCAGACTCTGGCTCACTGAAGCAGAAAATGAATTGACTGCACAGGTATTGGATACCTTACAGAACTGGCAGGACAATGTGACAACCAGGCTTGGCAGAAACCAAAGGAAATCCTGCCAAGGTCCTTCCTAGAAGAAATGGTCTGCCTAGAATGCCACCACCGTTCTCCAGCCACCATATTCTTGATATAGTAACACTTTTCTTATGACTCTGTATCCTGCAGAAATCATTTTTAGCTGACCGTGCTAACAACGCTCCCCTTCAACAATCAAATATTGATGCTAGGGACTGTCTGTACCTGGGTCATGTAATGACACTCCAGCTACTAGATGACTGTGTAGGGGGATGATAGCCCACTTCTTCAGTATTTTGTGGAGAGAAGAGCTTTCTCTAGGATTGTAGAGAAAATAATCCTACTTTAGGGTTTTCTCCAGGATACAAAAGACATGTCTAATTTTCTAGATGGCCAAGATGACCACTGTCCATCACTGTTCACTACTTTGGCTAAAATTTCCCCAGATCCTTCTTCCCTTCTTGAGACTTCCAAAACTATTTCTCCTGTTTAATACAATGACACCATCCCCAGGAAAAACAAAGCTTGCCACCTCCCAAAATGGGAGACAAAACGAAGCCTCATCTGGTACTGTAGCCAGCTCCAGGTGAGATGTCTGTTCTCCTTTCTGGTATCCTCTCACTTCAACCAAACAAAAAGCCAGTCCCCAACAGCACATGATATGTGCCTACATATAAACATGCAATAGAGCAAGGTAGCAGAAAAAGAAATTGAGGGCACACATGTGCCCCTGCATGCACACAAACTTCCTCCACCACCACCATCATCCTCAAGGAAAGAAATGCTGCTTGAGGCCATATTTCTCATTTCTGTAATTGAGACAAGATTGCAACTGGTGTTACAGCTTAGGTTCTTTAGAATCCAGATTCTGAGATGACATTTAGATTTCAGGGTGTTATTGAGGAGAGCTTTTAGGATTAATATCTGTTGGACAAATAGGGAAGGAATCAAAGGAAACCAAGGGAGTAGTCAATACAAAATGTTGGCCCAACAGCTGTAGTCAATCCCATGGTGACCGTGAGAACTAGAATGACCTTTCAGAGTTGTCCTAAGTTGGACTGAGATGACCAAAGTTTTCAAATCCCATATTAATCAGTTATTAGAGGTGGGCCACCCCCCAGAAGTGGCAAGAACTTGGGAGAAACAGCTTCCGGTAGCTGAGCTGATCTATGAAGGGGTTGAAAACAGTCTCCCATCTGGTGGGGCAATAAGTCTTTCAATGAACAGTCATCTGGGTGGTGCACCACTGTGTCCACCAGAGCCAGTGTTTGTTTTTCTTTGTCTTCTTCCTTCTATGTTACTTTTGCCTTCAAAAACACCTTAGCTAACTGGGATTCTTAATCCAGTTGGGTAATCCAAAACTTTACTTCTCAGGAGAAGTCCAAACTCAAAATGCATTTCTTTCTTCTAGCTGTAATTGAAACTTCATAAAATAATCCACTATTCTTTCAAGACTAGTGACTCAAGGAGGTAAGATTTGGCCAGTTAAATGCATCTATTCTGTAAGACTAAGATCCTTAAAATAAGTGAGTTTCATGGTAAAAAGCAATATTGTTGGAAACCATGATGTTGTCATCCATAGCTTTGTAAATGGCATCTCTGGCACAATGTAGTGAGGACAAATCATGCCCTCTCCATGAATATGGGTCTAATTTAATCAATCTGCCATCAGAGCTCAGGGAATGGTCACTGACATCAGTGACCAATTATAATTAGCAGCAGTTGCTGGATTATAAATGGTAGAGAGGCAGATCCTATCAATCCTAAACCTAACCAAGAAGAATCATGGCTTCTTGTGCATGAGTCAGTAAATAAGTATCAGCACAGATCAGGAAAGAGATTGACATCTTAGAGTCCTGTTTTAAAAGCTTTCTCCATAAAGGAATTCTTTGATAGTTCACAAGGTACACAACTATTTTTAAATCAATAGACTTAATTTTTATAGCAGTGTTACATTCAAAGCAAAATTGAGTAGGAAATACTGAGTTCCCTCAAGCCCTACACTATATAAATTCTAAGATACAGAATAATTATTAGAATAATAATTCTAAGGGGAATATATCACCATGACTAAGGTCAAATCTTCCCTAATTTTTAATCCCTGCTTTATCACTTATTAGCAAATGTGACTTTTGAGCAAGTTATTTAACTTTTTTTGTGTCTTAGTATCTTCATATTCAAAATAGGAATAATAGTAATAGCACAAATATCAACAATTGTAAGAAACAGAATCACTTCATTTTCTCTCAAGGAGGAAAAAAAATGAATGCTTCCAAATAAACTCTGAGGTGCCATCAATTACAGACACATCATGAGTTCAAAAGCATTCAGATGTGACAAATGAATGTGGTCTTAGAATCAGTGAAATCCAGTACACATTAAATGCTCTCATTAATACCCACATTTATAGCTTAAAGTGTCAGATAACAATCCACTCAGAGTGTTGCTGGTGCCTGCTACAGGCAAGCCAAGACTTTTCTCAACCATTAATTGCTTAAGAGGGTATAAGCTTATGTCAAAATCTGGAAACTTCACTGTCAGTTTCTATGAAGTCTTATCACAATCCCAGATTCATAGAATACCAGACACTTTGAGCACCATCACACTGCTGTGTTACTTATTCATCCAACACCTATCTATCTGCATGCCGACTCCAGGAAGTTATTGATAAGCAAGCTGGAGATGAGGTTTCTATAATTTTCCTGGAGTTCACAATTTATTACATTAAGAGTTGTTTGTCCTACATTCTGACCACCTGTAAACACTTGGACCCTACACCAACCTATTAACCTTTGGAGTCACCCAGAAAATAAAATGAAACACAGCCAGATGTGAAACATATTTCTTCCAAATTCAAAGAAGCCACTAGGCTTCTTCATCCCTTTCTGAGAGGCAGAAGAGGCACTGCCCATTCAGTCTGAAGGGATTATAGTGTATTCCCTGCATCACTAGGATACTACACTGCAGTGGGATTGCCCCATATATTGCTGGGGTTTGCACCTTCCACTCTCACATGTATGTCTTGCTACCCACCAGTCATATGGATACCTTCTTCTGCTTCGCAAGTCTTATCAGCATGCTGGCCTCAATACCCTGAAGAGCAAAATGTCCTCAGGTGGTCATGGTTACAATCTAAATTATGCCCAGAGCCAGAGACTTAACATGATCCTATGGCGATTCTCACACAGGTGTGTGCCACTGCACCCAGCTGGGAATTGAGAACTATTTCCACTCCTCCTCATTCAAGCCATTGACAGTGAAACCAATCCCTTTGGTTCCCCCAGGAAACAGTTGCTCTTTGCTATTTCAGCAGGTCCATTGACTTCCAGCATCTTCTACTTATTAATGGCCCTTATTCTGAGTCAGGAAGATGTTATAAGGACTGCACGTTCTTGGAGATATGTATTTCAACTATTCATTCATAACATTAATATGACAAATGAATAACAAAACATGGGAATAGTCAAAGTCCCAGAACTCCTACTGTGAGGTGGACTTATCAGAGCCCCACCTGCCACTTCATTGGTTATGCTGAGTCCACAGCCAACATGTTACACCACAGCCACAGCTGGGTGACATCATGCACTCCACGTCTATCCTAAACTCAGAGGAGCCTCAACAAATGATCAGGGGCCCTTTAGGAAACTGGGGATTGGTGGAGGGGTCAGTACTCTGTTTTAATGGCTCATATTCAGTCTCTGTTTAGTAGTTTTTAAATTATTCACATCAAGTAGCCCCTTGCTCTATAGATTTCATGATGAGTCGGAGTCCACGAAAGGATCATGTCAGCCCTATTCTGACACCACCACCTTGTTAAATGATATTGCTTAGACTCTGCCATTCCAGGAGTTCCCAGACTGTACAGATCATGAAAAGCTAATGTTTTTTCATCTTCATGAAGATGCATGTCAGCCTTCTTTACTTAAAGAGACAACTTTTAAAAGATGTTCCCATTCTCCTTGCTAATATATATTTCAAGGCCTTATAAATAAGTTTCTGAGTCCATTGAAAAGACCTGGTTAGGCAATGCACGAGCAGGAATTTGAGTTAGTCAACTTTAGGGTTTGGCAAGTCATACATGATTAATTCATTTCGATCTTCTTATCTCTGCAAGCCTTTGGATTCTGTCTCTATAATGAAACTGACATACTTCTCACAAAGGCCCTTATTTCAGCCAACCAACTGAGCAATTAGAATCACTCCTAGCTGTTCAATCTTGTGCACTAAACCCAAAGTAACCAGAAAATGGGCCAGTATCAACATATTCAACCTAAAATAAAATTAGCTTCTTCCCTTCTTAATCCAACACTCTCAGAATCCATTCTTACACACATATCTTAGATATTTTTAAATATTTTTTAGTTGTAGTTGGACCTAATACCTTTATTTTATTTATTTATTTTTATGTGGTGCTGAAGATGGAACCCAGGGCCTTGCATGTACTAGGCAAGCGCTCTACCACTGAGCCACAACTCCAGCTCACGTGTCTTAAATTTTGTCCACATAAATTAATAAAGTTTATAACACTTTGGGCCAAAATATTTCTCATTTTACATTCAACTTTTTAAATGTCTCTATCCCAGGTATTCTAGGAGCAATCTTCATAAATCTAGAGTCAAGGAAGTTGGTGGGAAGAAGATAGAAGGAGAATCGCTTTTGCCTGGCAAAAGTTTAAGGTAGTAACAGTATCTTCTAGCAACTGCCCTACATTTCATTAAAAAATGTTCCTACTGTTTCAAGTGGCTATAGATGCTCAATGGGATTACGAGGGTAGACAGTGTATTATTCTACATATTCCCATTCTAATCCATGGGGTTTTATCCCATTTCACGGTTCCAGCTATAAGAGAGGCTAATGAGATTTTAAATTCAACTGATACCGTAATTTGGCAAACCACAGAATCAAAATATTTGTCTGATTTTTTGGCTACTCTAGCTTTGAGGCTCCAAGAGATAAGATATTCTTTTTCCATAGTTAGAGAAAATACCTCTATTTCAGGCTGTTCCTTGAGCCAAGAATGTAGGAATTTGAATTAGCCAATCTCCTTAAAGGTATCTAGTACCCTTAAAAGTAGCCACCCTCTGATGGAGAGCTTTCTTTTCCCACTCTAATCTACACTCTGTTCCTTTCCATCTTGTTCTTTGCACCAGAAAGCTTACCCTCTGTGTACCTCCAGCTTCAGAGTGGGATGCACTAGGAAGAGATCACATGAAGGAAGAGGAATTTATTTCCCTGCCCCTCCATGTCAGGCATTGAGTTGGCAGTGGCTGGATTCTTTTTCCAGTCCACATAAAATTCTCTTCTGTAGTGACAGTTGCAGGTACACCTCTCTGGGTTCTGGTCACTGCTCCTTCCCCTTGCTTTTTCGGAAGGTGATATGGGATCTTGTTCCTTGCTCTTTGTAATCTGAATCCCCCAAATAACTCACTATCTGTTGTTGATCTCTCTTAACTTTGCTCACAATGTTGTGAACAGGCCTTTTGCTAAATCGTCTTCAAACACCCCCCTTTGAGTACAACATCATCTCTTTCCTGACGAGACCCCAAATAATACACTCAGTCCATTGTTCTCAAATCCCTGGTCCTCTTTATTCTATGCTAATGCATTAACTACTCAGTCCACCAAAGTCTGGCCTTTAATGCACAGCTCATCCAAATAACCAAGGATGGTCAGCAAACTTCCAACTATGTGCCTCAGGCTCCTACATTCCCATCCCTGAAAAGGGGACACAACTTAATCATAGCACCACCATAACTGCCACTGATGTCATTACCCCAGAATACTCAGTGCATCATTGATGGGACCAACACCACTAACCTGAGCCCCTCTGCCACTGGTGACTCAAGTCCACTGAAGATGTCCCTAGTAACCTTTAAATTCATGGCAGCTCTTTCTCTAGACCATCGGTTCCAACATTATCATATCCATCATAGATGAACCTGAAATTAGTGTTACCATGAAGCTCAGGCTCCTTGTCCTTTTTGGATTCAGAGCTCACTTACTTTTCCTATCATTCCTTCTTTCCATCACCCTCCTTTCGGGCATTCTAACATAATTAATTAATTCTTCTCTCTCTGACAAACATGCATAACATAGATTGAGTAGGGATTTACAAGGAATTAATTCATTCTTCTCAAATAATTTTTTAGACTTCTTCTCTCCATGTAATTTTCAAATGGCAGGACAAAGGTCTGCTCCAGTACAGATGGCTTATTCAAATATTTGTGTCACACTAAAGCTATAGATGTTTTCAGTAACCAGAGACACTGACTTATCAAGTTGCCTGAATAGGCAAACCACTAATGTGTTCCGTTTTCCTAGGTTAAAGATGTTGGAGACATATGCTCCCTGTTGACTTTTTGGTTCCAGGAAGAACTGTTAAAATGTTTCTCCTATATATGTAATTAAATTGGAAGTGGACATAAATTGAAAGTGGATATAAAATGAAATAATTTGGGGACATTCATTTGCTAAAACTGCCCCTCTTTTATAGTCTTTACTGTAAACCAAAGATTGTTTCAGTGATTAGATGGGAAAGTTTTCATAGAGATCAAGAAACTTTGGTAGATCTAGATATCTATATATCTAGGTGGTAGAAGTTTCAGCAACTTCCATTCTGATATTCAATGTTACACCATCTTCAATAGATTGCCTTGATCTTAAAGACTTAAATCCACCAGACTTTCAAAAAGGGGATCACAATGAATAGAGATGGAGCCTGGAGGTTCAAAGCCAAATTCTCCTGTTTATAGAAAGAAGACTGATTCCAGCTGAGCTGACGTTGAAGTTCTTCCTGATGAAATAGCCATTGTGGGCCCTTTGAGAATGTCCATTCATGGGAACAAACCAAAGAGTTATAACAAACGGCAGGTCACCCATTGTGCACCTTCGGCCCCAAATAACAATGAAGATTTAAGCTCACCCACCTTGAAGGATGACTAAGGCAAGTCCTCTGGGAATACAGATGGCTCTGGGAATATAAAGATGGGTTTGACGTGAGTGTTGGCATTGTAGGAACCTGAACCATTAGCACCAATCTGCCAAAGTAACTTGGGATGTAATTGATTTGAATATTTAAAAATTAAAGAGGGAAATTTATTGTAACATAAAATCATGAGAGATCATCTTTGTTAAATGGAACTGCTAACCTTAAAATATATGCAATATGGTGTCTTTCTATTTTTTACAAAGTCCTCTGTGCACTTCTTAGGAAGAGATATATGGTATATGTATGAAGAGGTATCAGATGTGAAGCCAGTGGATCAGCCAGGCCACTATTGTGCTGACAGGAAGGGGCAGCAGAGTTGAAGCCTTGAAGAGCAAAGCCATTGAAGTCCATCCCTTCCCTATCTCCGTTATGCCTGCCTGCCTAAATCTGTAGCATGAACATTGCAATGGAAAGATGAATTGTCATTCATTCAATGAGTATGTTTAAAAGTTTTACCAGTAAGACCTCATGATTAAATATAATAAGCAGTAGACTAGGAATGAGTAGACCAAGTTGATTCCCAGACCTCATAAAATATTTAATTATCTGTGCAACTATGGACAAACAAGTCACCTTCTTTAAACCTAGTCTCCATCAGTAAAATTCATAAAATGGAAAAAGCAAGACCATTCTTGACTACAACCCAGGGTTACGATGAAGTCAAATGGGATAATGCATGGAATACTGCATTGCAAATTGGATTAAACAATATATAAATATGAGGGATGACCTAATTCATCTTCGAGTTTTAACTGGTGAATTTGAAATTGGCAAGAACTCATTTGAAATAACATTTCTCTGAGGAGTTCAGGGCCTCTGGATCATCAGTTCCCAAAGGCTTTTTAAGAGAAGAATCACAAGGCTAAACCTCCACTGCCACATTCAGAGTATGAAAAGCCCATTTAGCTGTCATCCCCTGCTCTTGGCAGACTCTCAGGGAATGCCAGCAAAATGTCTGAAATTGGAACAGCAACCCACCAAATACATCCAAATCTTTCATCAAACTGTGCTTAGTTTAGAAGCAATATTATGTTAACATTACCCCCACTGTGGATTATTTCTAATGAAACCAATCTGCCAAGGTGAAATGAGAGCATGTGTCATAAGGCATAATTAGGTTGACCTGAAAACGCAGTTTAAAAGTAAATATCCTGTCAATTAAAGATGAGCAAAAAGATTCCAGAAAATATCAAGACTCCTGACTTTTTAAAATCTGTGCCATGTCCCTTTGACCAAAATATAATCAAATCTTTTAAGTTTCTGAATGTAATTAGAATAGAAATTTGCAATTTGGTTTATTGAGTCAGATTCTCCCGATAGATAAACTCCCCTAATTGTAGGCTAGCAAACTTCAAAGGCAGAATCAACTCTTTGGGGCAAACATGACACCATTTAGGATATAGAAGATACCAAATCCATCCTCAAGTTTAACTTCTGAAGAGCACAATTTCCTCCTCCTTCTTTTCTTCATCATCCTACTTCAACCTCTCTCTGAAGCCACCTCTCAATGGCTCCCAGAATTTTATTGCACTTCTATTTTCTGGGTACCATGCTGGACTCTGGGAATACAAAGATGGTTCAAAATGAGTGTTGGCATCATAGGCCTGGCTTTGGTTCCAGCTCACCCCTTTGCTCATTCTTTCATTACCAAGTCCAGTACCTCCTCTGTGATATTTACCTTTCAGTACAATGTACAGTGTCTCCTCTGTGATCCTTATCCTTATTCACTTAGGAAGGCTCAAATGTTCTTTCTTGAAGATCTAACTCCCTCTTGAACACATGCCCGTTCTAGTACTTATGCTATTGGTGTTGTAATTACTAGTTTCCATTATTCCTTGAAATCAGTGATCAAGTTTTTTCATCTTTGCACCCTAAGAATCCGTGTAGTATTTGGCACAAAAAAATGGGTGTTAAAAATATTTGTTGAGTTACCAATTCCCCAATCCAGTCATTCTTCTTTCACTAAAACTTTCATTTCTATGACTTAGTATTTAATCTCCCCAGTACCCGTTCTTCACTGCCTGACTATGATCCTCATCACCTCTTGCTGAATTTGTTTCAAATGTTTCTTATATTCTCTTCTCATCCCTCTCAGATCTAATCCCTGCTCTAATCAGAGTTATCAGAAGTGTCAGACCACCTTATACTCTTCATCAAGTATTCTTTCCTAGATAGACAGTAAAAGGTCTCCTCAATTTACCTTCCCAAGCCTGTTTCTGCCCCCTGCAGCCAAGTTGCCTGTGCTCCTAAATAATTTATGTACTTTTACTATCTCAGTGTATTCTTTAAGCTTAGAAGGCCCTTCTACCATGTCTGCCTATCAAAAACCTACCTATCCTTAATATTTTAGCTTAAAGATACCACACACATACACACACACACACACAAATCATGAAAGCATTAGGTGTTTCAGTCAATGTTTTTGCTGCTGTAACTACAGGACCCAACTAGAACAATTGTAGAGAAGGAAAAGTTTATTTGCAGGCTCACTGTTTCTTAGTCAACAGAAGATGGGCTCCATGCCTCTGGGCTCCAGGTGAGTCTGAACATCATGGCAGAAGAGTACAGCAGAGGAAAGTAGCCCATATGATGATCAGAAGCAGAGACAGAGGACCTCAGTTGCCAGACACAAGTATATACCTCAAAGCCACACCCCCAATGAACCACTTCCTCCAGCCACACCTTACCTGCATCCAGTTACCAGTTAATTCCATCGGGGATTGGTTCACTGATTAATTTAAGGCTATAGCCCAATCATTTCTCCTCCATACCTTCTTGCATTGTCTCACACGTGAGCTTTTGGGGGATACTTCACATCCAAACCATAACAATAGGCTAATAAGAACCTAGTCTTCCAAGTATATTAAGCTACAATCTACTCCAAAGGTAGAGCTAGAACAAAAATCTAAGACTATTAACTTAGACCTCTTTACACTGATGCCTCACCTGTAAATAAACAGGATGACCACATCACTTATAGCCCAATATAGAACACTTTTAAGAATTAAAGAGGGCATTACTAATAATGATGCTTGGACAATAAATGTTAATCAAGACATATAGTCAACCTACCTGACCACAAGCTCCCTAAGGCTGGGATAAAACGATGTGAATCCTGTGTAACAAATAACCCTATAGTATCCAGATCTTTCTCTCAGTAATAGCACATAGAATAATGAGGCCATCTGAGACATTAACAAATCATTTTGTGCTCGGTTCCCTATTTTAAAACAATAGCAACAATAAACACACAGATGCACACACACAGCACTGTGTACATAGAGTTTCATTAGTTTTCTGCATAAGCTATTGTAATGTGCTATTCTTTGGGTTCTGGTGCTAGATACATCTGTGTTAACCACACAACTCCATCACTTGTTTTCTAAGCCTCTCTTCCTTCATAAAATGAGGACAATAGGGCCTAACAGAACTTTTGATTTATTCACTCAAGAAATATTTGAACTGGAGTTTTGTACTGGATAATGTAGATATGATGCTGAGCGGGGCTCTACATTCCACCTAAGAGCCAGGCATACAGTATTAAGCCCCAGTGCATGAGGGCTGTGATCCTACACTTCCATATAACAAAAGAACCTGGTTCAGATTGAAGGGACAAAACACTTGTTCAAAAGTCCTTGGTCTTTATGGACTTGGCCTAATCAAGAAAGATAGGAAAGTCCTGTGTGACTGGAATGCATAAACTGAGGGAGAAAATGGTAGAAAATGAGGTTAGAAAGGGAGTCAGGGACAGTATAAAAAAAATGACTCTGAAGCTCATATGTAGGGTCTCTTCGTTGGTTTTTTGTTTTGTTTGCAAAGAGTAATGGGGCATTAATGACTCTTTAAAAAGATAACTGATGATGGTGACCATAGAGAAGGATATTAGCACCTATAATTAGATTTGCACTTGGAAAGATCTTTCTTGTTATAGAATGAGAAGTGGAAAAGATAAGGGTCAGAACGGATGTGGGAAGACCAGATAGGAAACTCCTGGAGTGGTTCAGGTAAGAAGCAAGGGTTGTTTGGATGAGGGTCAAGGTAGGCAAGGTGTGAGAAGATAAAAAAAGGTAAAACTGACAGATTGAGTGATGGTGGAGTGAACAGAAAATAATAGTAAAAGTGTCTATACATTTCTGGCTAGATGGTGAGCCATTCACCGAAATAGAGCACGAGAATAAAAGTGGGTTTAGGGGAAGCTTACACACTTCTTAGATACACGGAGTGTGAATAGCTTTGAGCTATGCAAGCATTGCTTTGAGTAGGAATTCAGACATGTAGGTGTGGGACTCTGAGCTGAAGTTGGGACAGAAACTGAGTAGGCAGTCAACCCTGATGATGTGGCAAAGGTTGCCATGTTCAGGAGAGATTCCTGAGGGAGACCACAATGGAGAGAAAAGGGATGGGAAGAGGAACCAAGGCCAAGCCTTGAGCAATGACTTTCGTGTTGATGGCAGGAAAGAAAAGATGCTGCAGAGAGGCTCATGCCAAAGGAAGAGGAAGCAATACAGGAGGATAGGTGTATTGGTCGTGAAAACTTAAGCTGAAAAGTTCTCCAGAATTTAAACCGTGGTGGTAGCAGTGAGGGATTAAGGGCTGTGTTGGAGGAGTGACAGAGCAGAAGCCAGATGTGGAATGGAGGCCAGCTTTGTTGAGACGTCTATATCTGAAAATTGGAAGGGATCAGAGTATTAGAAGAACAGTTACAGGAAGCCAGAAGAGGACAGAGGTGTGATTTAAAGAGAGTCAAGCATGTTTAACTATTTATATAAAGATCTAATAGAGGGGATGAATTGATAGTATAAGATCCCTGTGAAGGCAAAAGAAAGTGGGACCTAAAGCACATGGAGAAGGGTGGACATTTGGAGGAAGGACCTGCTAGTCTGGGTTTGAGGAAGTTCTAGTGTGAGGGCTTCAGTTGTCTCTGAAAGTAAGAGGGTCAGAGCTCTGAGTGATGGGCATGAAACCGGGCCCCTTGTTGGGACAAGATGAAGGTGTTGGTGGAGGAGGGTATGAGAGAGCTACAGAGGTGTTATCCTGGATTTATGGTGATCCCACTATGTCCTACTGTGTGGCTTTCTCCAGTATCAGCACCCGGCTCACATACAGATCTTGAGCATAGAAAATAAGGTCAGGATTTTCCCATGTCAATGTGAGAAAAAATCAGGCAAATAATATTTTCAAGGAGAAAAAAAGATAAAGAGGTATGAATACCAGCACTAAAACTCACTCTTTATACACTGGTATGACAGGACACCAAGGGACCCTTTACTCACAGCCCAGCATTGCAACTAAGGCTCAAACTGAGGACCAGGTGCCAAGGATGAGTCACGTTCTGCAGAGGAAATCCAAAACTGGCTGCCCACAACTGGGGCCACACTCTTGCCTCCCTTCTTTTCCCTCACTTCCACCACCAGGTTTTACCAAGGAGAGATGGGACAGGCCTGATGACCCTAAGATTATTCCCAAACCTCTATGGTGGCACCAAATACAGGCAAGCATCTGCACACACTTTGTCATCATTTGGAAAAAGAAGGCAGCGCAGGAAAGTGGTATACATTCCAGGAGATGCAGAAGTGGTCAGTAAGTCAGGGTCTTTGCTCAAGATTCCTGTAGGGACAAAAAAGGGAATAGTCATAGTATGTGTCTTGATCTCAATGTGTTGTCTCCACATTGACATTAGCTGCACGTGTGACCTGTATTATGACTTCATGTGAGGTAAGTGCTACATAAGGAACTGTGTGGCTGGAGAGCCCTGTTCCAATCTTCTTACCTCCTCTTGGGCTTTGATCCCTCACTCATGTTTCTGAATCAATAATCGTTCTTTTGCTCTCCCTAAAATCAGTAAGCAGAGCCTAGATAAGGGACTAGGGTGGAAAAGTCTGACTAGAGTGTCTATTGTAGCTGCTTTTCTTCTGTAGCTCCTATTTGCCCTGAGTAACCAAGCAACAGATCTCTCCCGACCTCACTTTTGCCAGTGTTGTGGGACAGAAGCAAGGGTTGTCTCCTCGATGTCCTAAGGGAATTGAGGCTCCACTTCACTGTCTGGGGGACATGGCACCTCTCCCAGCCTTGGCAAAGAGCAAGGGATTACTGCCAACATTTCAGACCCTCTGGTGAGATGAGATCTTACCTTAGTGCAAATCCATCGCTGAGCTCCAAAGCAGTGACTTCCTTTCGCTTTTCCAAAACCAACACTCCACTATTTGATGAGTCATTGGTTCCCTGACATTTGTAGAATACACTTGAAAAGTTCCCAGAGGGAGGAAAATTATACCGCAATCAAACCAGGCCCTCCTCCCCCTGGCCCTCCCTTTTTTTCCCCCCAGTCTTTATGAGTAAAGACCCACCAAGCTTAGCAGTCAAAGACCCTGGAGCTATGGCCCTTTCTCATCTAGCTCAGCTGAATGAGCTGTGCCTGCGTTTTCACAAAAGAAATGAGCCAGGTCACTGGTTATTTTGAGTTGTGCTGCTATAAACATGAGTATGCGTTATTGCTTACTATAAAAATTATTGCTTTACTATAAAATCATTATAGTATGATTTTTATTCTCTAGGATAAATTCCAAGGAGTAGTGGAGTTTTATTCAACCATAAAGAAAAATGAAATTATGTCATGTGCATGAAAATGGATGGAACTTGAAAACACTGTTAAGTGAAATAAGTCAAACTCTGAAGGTCAAGGGTCTTGTGTTTCTTCTCATATGTGGAAGCCAAAGAGGAAAAAGGAAAAGAAAGGGGGGGGGGCAGGAGGAAACTCATGAAAATCAAAGGGAGAGCAGTAGAGCAGAGGGAAGGGACCAGAGGGGAGGAAGGAAGGAGAAGTACTGGGGAGTGATATTAGCCAAAGTACATTGTTATATTGTGTGCATGTAGGAATATGTAACAGCAAAGCACACCACTATGTACAACTGTAATGCACCAATAAAAATCTTCTTAAAAAATGAATCAAGTCTCTCCCCTGACTCCAATAGGATCAGGATCCTGGTGTTTCTCCTTGTAACTGAGAAAGCTCAGTAGGAATAAGATGGGATGGAGTTGCTGGGTTAATATCATCTGTGTGTGCTCACTGAAGCACGTGAAAGGTGTCCAGGCCTCACTAGGAACAAGGTTTTAGGAGAAAGCTAGCAAGATTACAGGGACTAGATAGATGAACAGGTCTGCAACCAGGCAGAACACAGAACACAGAAAAGATGAATTCGTGGAAGTGATAATGTGGCACGAACTTCAAAGCTGCAGCCAGAGTTTTGAAACAGAACAGATGATTATGACAAACTAGAAGTGATGGATGAGAATAGGGTATTTTCTGAGTCTTGATTGTTTTATAGACTTTAATCTGCAAAAAAGAAGTCATAGCCAGCTTCTATGTGAGTTAGGATTTTTTTCAGTTGTGGGTCAAAACCCAACTCAAACTAACTTAAGCAAAAAAAGACATTTGTTGAGAAGCTTAGTGGGGGTACCACTGATGGGACCAGGCATAATAGAAGGCATTTGTCATCTCTAATTCTCACAAATATCTAGAGTAGTGGATCTGACCATCACTATTTGTTAGTGAGCTGACCACAAGGTGAGAAACATGTCCAGGAACCAGTAATGGTGGAACCTAGACTTGAACACAGTCCCAGAGACTGTTCTCATGTGACACATTTAAGCTGTTTAGGGGAAGAAACGAGATTGAACTCATTTGACCAAGTGGTCAACTGAGTTTTAGCACCATGGGGAACAGTACAAAAAAATTTCCGGTCTCCAGGTGGGGTGTTCCCATGACCCAGAGAGGGTGCCACCAGCACACAGAAGAGAGGCACCTCTCATTCCAGAAGCCAGAGTTGTGAGTAAGATAGAGGTCTCTCTGGCTTGCTATTTTGTCTTCACTCAGCCTCAGGACTTTCATCCATAAGGATTTTAACTATCTTAAAGGACAAAGAGAGATTTAGGTTGACCAGTCATTCAGTTGTGTTTTAATGACAATCAAATCTGCAGGCACTAAGCTCTGTGAATAATGATTAACAGGGCAAGGCCCTCCACTGTTGTGGTGGAGCTGATAAGTTATTCAAGGACAAGGCTGGTGCTAGTTATTACTGTGATGACAAACAAAGCTGTAAGGATGAAGTAGCTGAAAGATTTAAATTAGTTAATTAAAGTGATGATGCTTTTTTGATGAAGTACTAATAAAAATGTAAAATAAAGTGAACATTGGGCAGGGTGACAAGCTCATCCTGGTTTACCCAAGACATTTCCCTTTTTAGTCCTGAAAATCCTCTAGTCCAGGCTGATTCAGACACCTGGTCACTCTACAAAAGAATCAAAATCAAATGCCTACAGATGGTAAAGTACATGAATGAAAAAGAGGATGTGTGGAAAAAAACAAAGCACAAAATGAAAATGGAGACTTGCCTGCCGCCTGGGACAAAAGAGGGAGCAAAGAGACTTGAAGAAGGAACACAGTCAGGGTTTCAGTGTCTCCTGAACTGCAATTCCAAACCAGTCTTTTATTTTACTAGAAGAAGGAGAAGTAAGAGAAGGAGAAGGAGGAGGAGGAAGAAGAGGAGAAGGAGGAGGAGGAGAAGGAGAAGAGGAGGAAGAGGAGGAGGAGAGAAGAGGGGAGGAGAGAAGGGGAGGAGGAGGAGGAGAAG
>NW_025999949.1:18442750-18481726 GCF_001458135.2 Marmota marmota marmota
TATATATATAAAACACAATGACACTTAAGACATTGGCATCAAGCAAGAAAGGACAATGATTTATGAGAAATGGAAAACAAATGAGATGGCCTATGGTTGTCCAAGACTGCTGCTGAGAGGAAGTCTTGTGACCACTAGGCAGGGAGGGACAGCCCAGGGACAGCCCAGTCATCTGGCACTGAGGAGATGAAGCCAGGGTTCAAGATGGCGAGACAGGCATATTTCACAGGACAGAATACCAGGGTTAAGAGAACTGCACAGAAAGAACTCTAGAGTACTGCAGAGGCCCCCTCAAGCATTCAGCTGCAGTGAAAAATTTCACATGGGCATGGTTATCATTTAGAATACTACAAAAGGTCTTGTCTCAGTAGCAGGAATGAAATAGACTGTCATTCTGGCCACACCTAATGCAGCTGTTATCATATATAACAAGGGTTAACAGCAAACATAAGTTTGTTTGTTTTCCTGAGAAAAATTTCCAAGATTTCCCTCCCTCCAAATATAACTTCCTCACAGAACAAAGCTCAAGAATAGTTAAAGGAATGCAGAAATCCTGTACCAAAAATCATAAGATTTGCAATGCCTGACACATGATAAAAAATTACCAGATAACAGAAAGACACAACCAGTGTAAAAAAGAAAACTCAATCAATTAAAATGGACCGAGAAATAACATAGATGATTAGATTTCATAGACTAAGACATTATAATCACATTTCACATGTTACTAATATTAATATAATTAATATGCCAATTTCAAATTGAATTTTGATAAATAAAAATTATGAAGTTTGATGAAAGATGAAAAATACTAAACAGAATTAAAAGCAGGTTAGACTTTTCTATAAGAAAAAAAATAGTGAACTTGAAAACAAAACAATAAAAATATGGAATGAAATTCATAAAGGAAAAAAAAGCCTAAACATAAACAGTGGGAATTCGATAAACCAAAAATACATGTAATTTGAGTCCCTCAAAAAATCCAAAACAATACTTAAAGAAATAATAGTCTTACATTTTCTAAGTTTGATGAAAACTACGAACTCACTGAGCCCAACCACAAGAAACATGCAGAAGATAAATCAAGGAGCCTCAAAATCACATTGCTAAAAACTGTGACAGAAAGAATATCTTATGAGCAGCTAGAGATAAAAGAACAAAGATAAGAATGACAGAGTTTCCTTAAGAAATAATGCACACTAGAAGACAATGAAGCCATACATTTGAAGCACTGAAAGAAACAATTGTCAAGTGAGAATCCTTCACCTACGGAAAATATCTTTGGAAGTCAGAAGTGAAATAATGACCATTCAGACATACAAATGCTGGCCTATATAAGTTGAGAGAGACAGTAAGCACATAGGTCAGGGGGGCTCAATAATTATTAACATGCCAATTCTAAATGATTTCAAGATAGAGCTAATAAAATCCCAATGGAAATTTTTCTAAAAATTATAAGGTGATCTTAAAATTTACGTGGAAATGCAAAGAATCTACAATAGACTGAATTACCCAAAAAGAAGAAGAAGAACAAGAACAAGAACAAGAAGAAGAAAGTTGGAAGGCTGATAATGTTTGAATTTTAAAATTATTAAAAAATAATAGTAATTAAAATGGTACTGTGTTTGTATAAAAATAGACACGTAAATTAGTGAACTAGAAAAAGAGCCCAGAAGCAAACTCACACCTACCTGCATAGCTGATCTACGGAATTGGGAACGTGAAAAAGCAGATAAAACAAATTGCTTTTTTAAAAAAAAAATAGTGCTGGAAAAATTGTATATTTTTATGCAGAAAAAAATAATGGTTGAATACCCTATACCACATACAAATCTAATACAAAATGAATCATAAACCTAAACCTAAAGGTAAAACTTCTTCTAAAGTTTAAACTTCAAGAACAAAATGAAAAAATAAAAAATGTTGAGTCAGGAGAAGATTTCTTAGATACATACCAAATGTATAATTTATTAAAGAACAAATTAATGAATTGGACTTCATCAAAAATTTTAAAAATTCATCTTCAAAGGATACCATAGACAAGTCTCAGACTGAGAAAAAGTTGTCACAAGATACATTTGAGAGATTTGAATCTAGAATATGTAAATACCTCTTAAAATCATAAGGAAACAAATAAGTCAAGTTTTTTTTTATAATTTGACATTTTTAAATGACTAAAATATTTTAACAGAGATTTCCTAAATAAAATATATGGATGGCAAATAATCACATGAGAACACTGGGAAGTGCAGATTAAAAAAAGTGAAATACCACTACTCACCTATTGGTGGAACTCTCACACACTACTTGTAGGAATGTAAAACACAACAACCACTTTGGGAAACAGTTTAACAGTTATTTAAGAAGGTAAATACATGCCTACCTACCACAGGGTCAAGCCATCCCACCAGGAGGTGTTTACCAAAGAGAAAGGAAAGTGTTATGTCCACGGAGAGACTTGTACACACAAATCCCTAACAGTTTTTTTGTTTGCAATAGCTAAAAGCTGAAAATAACTCAAAGGTCCACCAACAGATGAATAAGCAAACATGCCATATGTATACAATGGGATACTACTACTCAATAATTTGAAAGGAATGGACTATTGATACAGACTCCCAACTAAATGAGCCTCAGAATAACTACGCTGAGTCAAAGAGCCAGACACAAGAAGCACATGCTGTACTGTTCCATCAGTAGGAAACTCTGTAAAACGCCAGCTATAGTAACAGAAAGCAGATCAGGGTTGGGGGTGAGTGGGAGGGGTGGTATGGTTTAGGAATAAAAGAGAGTACTAAGGGATGTGAGGAAACACTTGGGTGAATGGATATACTCACTATTATGATCGTAAGAATTGTTCCATGGTGTACACGTATGTCAAAGTTATCAAATTGTGTACTTTAAATATATGCAGTTGATTATGTCAGTTTATTTCTAAGGCTGGAAGGAGGAGAGGAGGAAGAGGGAAGAGAAAGAGGAGAAGGAGGACGAGGAAGAGGAGAAGGAGGAGGAGGAGGGGAAGCATCTGCCAGAGCTCATCCTGTCCACTTCTACATTCCAGCCAGACCTTGACATCCTTGCCAAAGGGGTCAAGGATATGCACTTCCTAGAAATGCAGCCCAAACAGGAACCACCAGCACTCTAGGCTGGACCTCCAGCAATGCTCTTCTCTCCAGCTCATAAACGTGAACATCTGAGTTTTGTTCACTGCTGTCCCAGACCATCCTTCTCCAAGCCATGGGAGAGTTTCCATCGCCTTTACCACTTCCCACCCACAGGGCAGCCCAGTCCTGACTCAGCAGGGAGATAGTAAGGGAAAGTTGAAGGAAGAGAAATATAAACAGGAGGGGTCATCTGGACCCACCCACAGACACCCGCTTCCCAACTACCACAGGGATAACGGGCACAGGAAGCTGGGAGCTGTGGCCCTTGGGAAGAGTTGCGCAAACCAAGTTGGCACCAAATACTGCCTTTGTTCAGAGATTTTTTTGTTGTTGTTGTTGTTAAAGTCAACCCTCTTATAAACAATTCAGAATGTTTTCACCCTTGGGAAACCATGTGGCTGCTTTCCTGGTTTATCCCATTACAATGAGCTCATTTTAGAGAGGCAGTTTCTGAATCCATCCGCTAGAGCAGGACCACCATGCTAGCGCGGGTGGTTTGCAACTTGCTCAATGAAAGCATGAATGGACCAAGGTGTCTGTATTTAAAAAAAAAATAGTACCCCAACTTAAAATAGTCTTCCAGACCTCATTTAATAGAGTCCCTGTCCATTCAGGGACTTTAATAAATAACCCCACAATTAATGACGTGTTTATCGGCAAAGCCACTTACCTGAAATACACAGTGGTTGATGTTCTCTCTGGGCATTAAGTTTATTTATGAGAGAGAAACACTTGGCCTAAGGATAGAAATAGAGCAGCAGTATTCAACTAAATTTGCAACTGTTCTCCCCCAGGAACCTCAGGTATAACCTATTTTGGGAAGAGTTCAATTTGAGGTGATATGGAAATCTAGCCCAGCATGGAGCTTGCAACTATTTAAAAAAATTTTTTTAAAAAGCCCCTCTCCCTTACAATGCTACTGTTGGGAGACAGTTATACTGTTATAGCATTTAGTAAGTGGATGCCCTTATCTATTTTTATGTGGATTTATATTCAGAGAATAGTATGTAATTATTACACATCCATAGTCTTACATCAGATCCGGTCACATCTTGCTGGAGACTTTCCAGTTATTTTCCATTTGCAATTTGAATGGAATCCAAATGTCTCTATAGGGCCAACCAGGCCTCAGTGGGCCTGACCCAGTCCCCACCAACCTTGCCACCTCACTTAGGCATACACGTTTTCTTTCACATCCTCCATATCCAGAGATCTTTTCATGGGTCATGCTCTTTCTTCTTGTCCCTGTTCTTCTCAAGGCCAACTCTTCTCCTCTCCTGGTTCTGGGCTGCAATGTCATCTACAAGGCTCTTTCCTTTCAGTCCCCTTGTCACTCTCCACCTGTTTAACTCTTCCACAACACATAGCTAACTAAACTTCAGAGCCTAGAGTTTTGTTTTGTTTGGGATACAGACGATTGAACTCAGGGGCACTCAACCACTGAGCCACATCCCCAGCCCTATTTTGTATTTTATTTAGAGACAGGGTCTCACTGAATTGCTGAGTGCCTTGCTTTTGCTAAGGCTGGCTTTGAACTCGAGATCTTCCTGCCTCAGCCTCTGGAGCCGCTGGGATTATAGGCGTGCTCTACCTGCCTGGCTAGAACCTGGAGTTTTAATAGGATCTTTTTCTTTCATTAAAGAGTAACCAGCATCAGGTCAGGAAATATTTATTTTATTCACCTGTTTTATAGGCACTGACATATAGTAGATACTGGATAAATCACTGTTGAATACTGAATGGATAATGAACCATATTCCAATTCTTTTTTACCTTTCTTTAACCCTACCCCAAACTCCAAAATCCAATTGAAACATTCTTCCTTATCCACATGCCCATTTTTCCCTTTATAAAATCTTCCCTGGGGCTGGGGATGTGGCTCAAGCGGTAGCGCGCTCGCCTGGCATGCATGCAGCCCGGGTTCAATCCTCAGCACCAAATACAAACAAAAATGTTGTGTCCGCCGAAAAGCTAAAAAATAAATATTAAAAAATTCTCTCTCTCTCTCTCTCTCTCTCTCTCTCTCAAAAAAAACAAAAAATCTTCCCTGAGCTTCCCATTTTTTCCTGATTAGAGACAAGGCTTACTGAGTGCCAAAGATATTCCTAGACTACAGTGGGTACTAAATAAATGTTGCTATCATTAGTAATACTATGACCACTTCTTCCAATCTATTGCTAGAGCTATGCTTCTCAAACATCAGTTTTTCTCTCACCACCTTCACAAGCATTCACATATTCCCAGTACCATCTTCCTACTTTTGATGTCATGATTTTTTTATTTATGCAATGTCTTCCTTCTTAAATTAACATATTTTAAAGGAAAATTTATAGAAATTAAAAACTCCTTTCATTTATCATAAAAAGGAGCAATTATAAAAATTAACATATTGAAAATAAACAATATACTCTTCTTTTTTCTTCCTAAAGGGAGATGAGCAACTGTTAGAAAAGTAACAACCCTAATATATTAGTGACAACACTGATACGAAAACTATAATCGTTCTCCATGATAGTCAAAAAGACTGAAAATTTTTGAACGTCTTCCTCACTCCATACATCAGTTATTATTTAAAGCCAAAATTATGTCCTTCTAAAATCACCCTACATACTATTCAGCCTCTCTGCCATATTGTATTGTTACACTGTTCACTTGGCATTTAGCATTCTCCACTTTGGGTAGTTACATGCTCATGTCTATATTTCAACTCACTGTTTTGTTTCTTTTTATATCTACTATGGTTCTTAGGTTGAAACCTTGCACAAAATATAAATGCAATTTCAACTGAGTCTAATTCTTTGAGTTTTGAGCCAACTTGATAAAAAAGACAATTCTTCCAATGTTCAGAATATTTTTTTAAAAGGTAGCTTTGGACGGGGTATTCAGGTATTCTCTCTTCCTTTTCCCTCTGCTCTTCTGATTTCTCACAGATATGTACCTCAACCATCTCATCCAACCCCTGTATTTACATACCAAGGGAACAACTAGGAAGAGGGCCCAGCACGAGAAATGTGTTCCTTATATGCATGAGTATACCTGAAGCAAGCCCTCTAATTTATTAGTAAAATAAAGGCCAAACAAAATGAGGAAAAAAACTGAATGTGTGATTTATTATATTTAAGATTGGTCTATAAGGCTTAAATATGTCTGTCATAGTTAACAGCAAATGAATGTAACTTTACAAAATCAGAATTTTGATACAGTACAGGACTAAATGTGGCAACTATGCATCGGAAAATTAATATTTCCTCAATGCAAATATCAAATCTGCAGCACCATTTAGAAGCTTCCACTAAAAACTCAAGCTGCAGTATTTATTACAAGCTCTACTCGGAACACAAGACTACCTAAATCAAGCATTAGAGAAAAACAGTGGAGTCATTCACACTTAATATGTCAGATTTAGTACAGGATTAAAATACTAAGCTTTTTTAAATGTCCTGGTTTCAAATTAATAAATATAAACACAATATAAAAATATACACCAGTTGATAAGGCTATACTGCAGATGATCAGGAAGTTAAATCTCGCTCTCATATGTATGCAGGTATGTCTTAAGTGTCAGAATTTCAGGGTAGCTGCGGCTGGTCTTTCGGAAGAAATCCAAACTGGTGAGATGTTCAATGTCCCGCACTCGAGCTGTGTGCATCTTTATGAGTTCTTCTACCCATTTTGACTCATCCTCTGAGCTCTGTAATGGAAATAAAGCAATCAGAGTCAGAATGTTCCAGAGGTGGTTCTCTAAAGGGTCATTCTACTCCAAGTCCACAAATGACCTCTACACACTCCTGCACACAGCACTAAAGCATGTCGCTCCTTCTTGACCTTCCTGTCACTCGGCAGCATTCCTGTTGGTAATGCACCACAAATACCTGGCCTTGGCTGTAAACATTTTCAACAGCAATTAGCTGTACCAAATAAATGAGACATGCGGTATGAGAGGCACTCTTCTCAATAGGTTCTCAGAATGTAAATCAAAATTAGGAAAACCATAGACTCTGGAGAATTCAATAATTTGGTTCTTTTCCCGGCTGAAAAATGCAATGCTGACTGCAGCGCACAGGTAATCTGAATACTCTCCTGCTTCCAAAGGAAAATGCAGAGCTGGTACCCAATGCACAAAATTGTGTGTGTTTGCATTCTTAGATTGTTCAAAAGAAGCCACTATATCAACTACATCATCTATTAGACTGCAACTAGTTGATATTTGAATAGTGAATTCAACTTGACACAGCTCAGTTGATGCACTTGGCACTTTGGGGCTTGAGAGGCCTGAGCTACAAATGTGGTACTGCCACTTCCTGGCTGTGTGAACTTGGTCATGATGCTTGACTTTAAGACCACATTTCTTTATCAACTCAAAGGTTAATACACTTACTTCAGCAGCTCCCTGGGAAGTAGAAAAAAAAGGAGAGGGAGAAAGAGGGGGAAATAAGGTAAAGAAACATCATGAAGGAAAGGAAATCTCTTTCTGTCTCAGCTACTTGCCAAAAACTGCCTTGCTGTCTCAAATTCCAGATGAAAGACAGTCAGATGTCCCACATCAAACAATTTATCTCAAGTCTAACTTAAAACCAAAAGGTAATTCAGGTGAAGCAGTACTTTGCTTCTCAAAAGTACTTCCAAAATACTTCCAAAAGTATTTTGGAGGCAATTGGGGGAAAGAACAAGGTCTGAAAGCCCTGTCAATTCCAAGAGTTTGCCTTCATCAGTAGACTTGGGACAGGAGGGCTTTACAAGTGCTCTCATCTCCTAATTCCCTTGGGACTGAAATGACCCTCCCCCAAAAGAGTCTTTCTAGAAGTTGAAGTGTGGCTGCATGTCCCAGGGTTGAAAATGTTCAGATTTGCCCTCATCCAACTCTTGACCACTAGTGGTCTCAGTGAACTATCCACCAGAGCCTGAGAACCTGCAAAGATTTTCTCAGAAAGCTCCAACCCACACAGACCTGGACAGGGAGCTACAGAAACTTGTGCCAGGACTAAATAAGTAGCATGACAGGGTAGGATCAGGAAACTGATGCCTGGCCATCCCAGGAAAATTAAGAAATGGGAAGAAATTGCTTTACAGCCTGGAGAAGTAAGGATTTTAGCCTTCCCTGCCCCACCCTCCTAGCCAACCTAACCAAGATCTCTACGACTCACAGGAAAGACCTAAATATAACTCTACCCACAACGGTACTGACCAATCCTCAGTGTGACCATATAATTAACGAAGTAGGAGGTCTCAGATGGGTCAGGACCCCCTCAGAGTGAGCAGAGTAAGTATGAGGTTGTGCTTTGGGAGACTTTTCATATTTATCTCATTGGTTCGATTTTTCAATGGTAAGTCAGTCCTGCTTTCCCTTTGTAAATGCAATTATTTGAATATGTGGACAGAGGTGAAAGGGTTCTCCTAATTTAAATCATGGCAAACTGGGATTATAAGAATTCAAGGGAAAAAAAAATATGTCTTTTGCAACTTCTTTTCCTGGGAAGTGATTTGCCATTTTCTTTGGAAGGGCATTCTCTGCTGGTTTTCACATGCTAAAATCTGGTCTCTAATTTGTCAGTAGGAAAACCAGGCTGCGCTGCACATGAAGAATGTCGTGCAAGATGAAAAACTAATAAATTTAAATAAAAGTCCATGCACCGAGGTCAGAGTAGGAAAGGAGAAACTTTAAAAGTAAATAGCAGATTATTAAAGCAAACAATAGCACAGTCCATGAACTTGCCTCCTGTCTTTGTGCTATGGGTATTTTTTCTTCACCTGCCTTTTCTCTCTGACTTTCCCCTAAGCAGATTTGTGAATTCAAGCTGGGGCTTTGAAATAATCTTCAAAGCATGGACAGGTTTCTCTGTGGACAGAGGATTCTCTAGTAAGAAGCATAGTGGCTGTGAACTCTACAAAAAAAAAAAAAAAGACCTCTAAACTCTGCAGGTCAGCAACCAGTAGGCAGAGGAAAACCTGTGGGGACAGTATTGAATTACACTTTCCAGATAGAAAAAGTGGATCAACTAGAGAACTATCCCTTCCACTTAGTCTGAAACAGTGCTTTTCAAACTCTCCCTTCACCCAACTCCCCTAATGACATTAGAACTTGAACATGTATTTTCAAGAACTTTATATATACACCTTAAATGCCCAACTCTATGTATGAAATGTCTTTGCAATCTTTATCTAAAAAAAAAAAATGCAAGACAACTTTGATTTCACTCCACAGTATGTGTTTTTGTTTTTTTGCAAAACTTTTACTTCCCAAGAAGTTCTTAGTAAAACTGAAGCTCAAAGAAAGTATTGTAATGTTGCACGGAGGCATTACATCCCCCATTACTCCACTAGCTACTCTTATGGTTTTGAACAATCAAAATAAAGGTCAACTGTGAAGTCTGTGATATCTCACCTCTCAGTGCAGTTGCCTCACTTCTCCACCGCCCATCCGATCATGCAGAGAGCCCCACTGATCCTTCAGGTATACTATTAGTGCTTTCCACTGTTCTTTTTAAATGTCCTGGATCCTACTCCAGTTTAAGGTTTGCTACCTCACTCCTGTGAATCTCTCCCTGTGAACACCATGCCCAGCCTCCTCCAATTCAAGTTCACCTCCATAAAGCCTAAATGTTGCTCTTCTGATCAGACATTTTTCTTGGTTGATCTAATGACTGTGCAGAAAGAAAAGCTCCCAAGTGCCCAGGTTCTAACACAGAAATCTGGTAAATGGAAAAGAAAACAGGTTTCTATACATTCTGCCCTCCTACTAAGTCACCAGGCAGCATGTTTCCTTTATTATCTATAGGTTCCTCAGCAGCTGATAAAAAGGCGCGCGCGTGTGTGTGTGTGTCTATGTAAGCATACATATATGGAGAGAGAGAGATGCCTCATAGGGTGATTTGATGATTAGAAATAATACATGTAGAAGACCTGCACAGTACCTGGATCACAATATGTACTCAATAAATGGTAAAAACTACTAGAACTGTTACTAAGACTATTATTACTATTACTACTATTACAATATTTTTAATTTGTTTCTAAGCAACTTTTAAAATCTTATCTCCCACTATTGGCCATAATCACAATATCCTAGACAAGCTTAACTCGATTTCTACACAGCATTTCAAATATGTATGTTTTCCTGCATCCTTTGTTTGAATATTCATAGCTCCAACTTTCAACCATAATTGAAGCCATAGCCCAAGAACAACATTACCCATGAAGCTGATAATCTCTGTTGTCTTTTAGTATGGCAATGACTTAGCCAGGCATGTTGGCACACACCTGTAATCCTAGCAACTCAGGAGGCTGAAATAGCAGAATCACAAATTCAAAGCCAACCTTAGCAATTTAGTGAGACTCTATTTATAAAGTAAAAAGCTAGAAAAAAAAGGGTTAAGGATGTAGCTCAGTGGCAAAATGCCCCTGGGTTCAATCCCCAGCACCGTAAAAAAAAAAAAAAAAAAGGAAAGCATTTTTTTTTAATCTCTTGGCTGCCTGAGAGTAGTGATTATGTCTAACACAGTATTATAAAGGGAGAGATTCACAGGAGATTCACTGGAGTAGGATCCAGGACATTTATATCTTATATTGTATATCTTATACAATTTAGGGATTTGAATATGATTTGTTTACTAACATTCTCTTCTGCAGATTACTTCCCTGCTTCTTCTACCAAGTGAAACAAATGCATAGACTATTACTTGTAGCAGGGACTTTGTATTACATTAAAGACATCTAAAGAGATTAGATGATTTTCCCCTTGTGCTGAATTAGTGCAGGATCAGGAGATAGCAAGGCTCCTGTCTTCCTGCCAGGGTTTGCTAAATGTACCCACTCACACACAGACACACACAGAAAAATAAAAATCCATTAGAACACCAAGCCTCTATGTGTTAAATAATATTCTACCTGGGTCCTTCCTTTTTTTCACTTTGTTGGATAATCCAAATGCTTTGCAATAAGTGTGTTCTAGTTCAATGATAGTATAAATTATAAAACAAAAATTAATTATGAAAGCAAATCCTGAAGGACTCTGTCTTTGAACTCACATTACAGCTCTCATCATTGTCTGGTCTATGAGGAAGGATGAATGAGGATACAGAGAGGGGGCCATCGCACTTGTCGGCTGGCTGAGTGAAATCCAGGCAGCTGGTGATGATACTGTAGTAGTGAGTTGGAACAGGAATGGAACTGCCTTCCACATACCTGAAACAGGAAGGTGATATAAAATTGAGATACGGAAGCTTTCTTTTTTAAATGGTGACCAAAGGTTTTTGCTGAAGTCACTCATTAATTCTCATTAATTCCCACTCAATTGAGTTATTTTTTCGCTTCTTAGCACTGGCCCACTTCTATAGCTCTGAAAATAATGTCTGCCTGGCATGTTCTCCTTCCATCTGAAGAGGGAGAAAAATATTCCAGGTAAAGAAAATGGTCTGATCCAAGAGTTGGAGGCAGGAAATGGCAAATAGATCCAATTTGTAGAAATGAAAGTCTGGAGAGCTAACAAAAGACAAATTACAGTGAGTTGTCAGCCACGATGTGGTGTTCGGATACTACTGTTTAGGAAATAATGTTCCATTAAAGGTGTTTATGGTAGAGCGTCATTACTACACCCACATTTTAGGAAGGTAACTCTCATAGAGTTGTAGAAAATGGACCAAAGTCATGAGACACTGGACTTCGGGAAATAATAGCCCTTTCAAGCTGCAATGAGACCCTGTCTTGGTACACAGAATTCATTTACCAAAGAAAGCATTAAGGACCAAATGCTGGGGATGAGCCTAGAGGTATAAAAAAATCATTTCCAGTACAGCGAAGTATAGAAACTTACAATTTCTTACCTGTTTTTATAGTATCTTAATTTTAATCATTTTCCAAATATCAAAATTATAATTGAACTAAAAACTTAATATTGGTTAAAAACTATGTATTTTGTGCTGGGGTTGTGGCTCAATGGTAGAGCACTTGTCTATCATGTGTGAGGCACTGGGTTCGATTCTCAGCACTGCATATAAATAAATAAAATAAATAGCAATAAATAAAATAAGTAAATTTTTTTAAAAAACAATATGTATATGTATATAAATATATACATACATATATTATATACATACTGTATATACTATACTCATAAACTATGTATGCATAAATATTATTATAAAGTATATATATATATATATATATATATATATATATATATATATATATAAAACAATGGTCATCAATAAAATAAGTGTATAACTAAGATGAAATTTCTCTCATAAATGACTGGAAAAGGAGTAAGATGATTTCTATTTTAATAGTTCTCTGTTACTTTAAAATAGCATTTTATTCCCTAAAAATCTGTAATACAAAATTACATATGTCTTACATGCCATGCTGCTCCCTTATTGTTTCCTGGGGGTATAAAATTAAATGATAACTCATTCTGAAGTGTCATCTCTGTGTCTTCTTGCCTCCTCCCCTAAACTCTTGAGTTCCTTATGAAATCAACATTTAATTTATCCCCAATAGCATCAAAGAGAGAAAATTAGATTCAACCAAAATTCTTGCAATTTCCTAATGATATATAATGACTCAGAAAGTATAAAAGCTTCCAGAAGTCTCTCAAAATAATGGAGGAAAGTGAATATTATGATCTTTCCATTGAAGAGTTGTTACATAGAAGAACCAATGATAATTTTTTAAATATTTGATATATTTTCTTTCATGGAATAGAAAACTGCATTTATTTCACACAAAATGAAAATTTTCCTTTGAACCACCAATGCCACATTTAATCAAAGGTTCAAAAGAACTGAAGAATTCAAAAAGAGGTTCAATGAAAGAAGAGACTTAGGGGTATTGACTCTTCTCTAGTACATGAATATTTGAAAAATAACCTTGGCTGATATCTTGGAACTTAAACATCCCATACTGAATGAAAACGAAAAGCTTACTGTTTGATTTTGTCTTCTGTGTCATGTAAGCCATCAAAGTCATAGTCAAATATTGGTCCACTTATCACATTTACTCCATTTCTTTCTGAGGCATATTTCTTCACCAATACCCTTTGGAAATAATTCCAGACCCCTGTGCAAAAACAAAAATCAAATCTTCTTAAACAAAACTCCTTGCTCTGGCCAAATTCTCTCTAGGATGCATTCTACAAGCCAAATGTCACAAGCCAAGAAACAATAGTACTGTTGTGGTTCGTGAGAGGAATCTATGCTAAACCATTATCTCTGTGTTTCATTTATAAAGCAGCCAAAGAAAAGATATGGAGCTATGAGATAATGGTAGGATTTAATTAAGTCAGGGAAGGGTTCCCAGAAAAAGTTATTGAGCTGAAATCTGAAGGATGGATTAGTAGGTGAGACAAAAAGATGGAGGTAGAATGTGCCAGGTAGTGTGTGCACATACTAACTTTGCAGTATGCACAAAAGTAGAAGTGTGGTCTTTCTGGGTGATTGAAAAGAAAGCATAGCTAGCTCACGAGTTTGTCCTTAGCTCCGACCTTTCCACGGAGCCCGAGCAAGTTATCCAACCATCCTTCTCATAATCCACTTGAATATCTAATCATCATATCAAACAAAACATTACCCAAAGAGAATTCTTGATTTTCCTTCCAATCCTGCTCTGCCCCTTGTCTTCTCCATCACAGTTAATGGCACTCTCACCCAGAGAATTTGTTCAGGACAAATTCTAGGAGGCATCCCTGACTTCTCTCCTCACTCCTATGAGCAAATGCTCTCAAAGCTGTCTCAAAAATGCATCCCAGTCACCCTAAATCAGACCACCTGTCACCCTATTCATTGCTTCCATCTTGATCTAAGTTTCCATGCCCTGTGAAGTGAACTACCACAGAAGACTACTTCCTGGGCTCCCTGTGCAAAACTCTTACTTCTTGATAGTAACCATATGGATCCTTTTACACCACAAATCAGAATCAATCAATCCCCTCACCCATTTCTAATACTGAAGAAGATTTTTCATTGTAACAATAAAAATCCAAACCCAATTCGCATCCACAGCCCTGCCTACACCTGTGATTCTACTTCCAACCCTTATCCTCCCCTGGGTGCAAGGCTTTCTTCCTGTCCCCCAACCTTATCAAGTTTGTTCAAGCCTAAGCTTTTGCTTTTGCTCATTCCTTTGCCTGGAAAATTCATTCCATGGTCTCTTTTTGTCTGGTTTCGCTTCTATTACTCATTTCTCACTTCCAGTGTCACCCCCTGCATGGGACTCCATTCTAATTCCAGTTTACATTATGGTCAACCAAAGGAACAGGGGAGGAGTGGAATGGAAGGCAGATAAGAGAAGAGACTAGCAGGAGCAGGAAAGGCAAGCAATGAGTTGTTTCCCTAATATTAGGTCCAACTCACCACTATTTTACATGAGGATTAGAGGTTCAGGATGCTACCACTTCTTTCCTGTCCTTATTAAAAAGCACTTGGCCATCTTTCCCATAGGGCTTCCACTGCTCTTTCTATCTTCTGACTCTCTACTCTGAATAAAAATAGCAGAGCAGCCCAAAAGAGCCAAAAACCTTGGATAATTATTTGTACCAAAGAAAGAAGGAGGACAGTAAGAGGAAAGGTTCAATGTTAACTTAAGCCAAAAGAGCGAGAGCGAGAGAGTGAAAGAGAGAGAGAGAGAGAGAAGAAATAACAATGGGAACAGTCAAAAGGCCAAACCCACAGAAATGTGGCATGAGAAAAAAACCATCCCCCTAGTGAAGAACAGCAAGCCTTCTGTCAAAGGCCTTGCCACACCAGCCTCAGGGTGGTACCGTGTGTTTCCTTTATTTCTGTTTGGTCCAAATTACATCAATGAAGAATAGAGAAATCCAGGAAATCCCAATTCATGGCAATTAAAAGAAGCTATGCCCCCATTGTGAGAAATGTACCTATGTGAGTTTCTGAAATGTTTCTCAACTGAGTCTGAGAACAAACTAGGAAATCTTCCTTTAAAACCCGACTTTAAATTTTCATTCATAAGCAACAGATTCTAGCATTGAGAACACCTTCATTTACTAACCAGGACATCAAATAAACATATTTTTCTCAAAACCATGCAGCCATTTCACCAAAGTTAAGCAGGGAGGCCTGCCACTGTAGCTGACATACCGCAATTCCTCTTTCCTAATTTGAGACTCTATTTCAGCCCTGAGAGTCCTCACACAGAACCCGATCCTCCACTGCCAAGTCAAATTAGAGAGAAGTACTCCTTTTTCCTACTTGCCCCATAAGCATATAAGTTCTTTCACTGTAAATGAACTAAAAGGGAGTAAAATCTATTCCATACTGCCTTCTCTGTCTCCAGATAAATGGATGGTTGGATGGTTGGATAGATGGAGAGATGGAGAAATTGATTAATTATTTAATATGAGAAAAAGAAAACGGATTATCTTTACCACTGAATAGATAAGTCATAAATCTATATGAGTCTTAGAGGTCATGCAATAAAATCTTTTAATTTTACAAATGAGAAATCGAATATCACTTTTACAATCACACAGCCCGTGGTCACACTTCAGAGATGAGAACTTGATTTGGGGGGCCAGAACTTTTTGTGCCTATAAAATTCATAAAATCCTTACCATCCAAAACTATTGTTGTCATGTACAAATCAATTATGTATTCAATGAAATGCAAACAATAGTCTGCACAGCCCTAAAGCCAACTGAAAATAATATTCTGATGAATGAAGACCACTGAGGCTCTTGATGGGTTTCAGAGTCAGCACTGTTTATGCACGAGTACCCCACAGGGGACAGTGATTTCATGGCAATGTTCAGTAAGTAAATGTAGATGCTGTTAAGTGTCAAGTGACTTCCAAAATTCAGTGGAAACCTTTTTAACCACCAAAAGAATGAGCATTAAAATTGCAAGAACTGAAAGAAAAACACAGACGTGGTTAATTCAGCTTCTACCACTTATGACCTCTGTCACTTATGATGTCAACTTCTTAAATATAAACAAGGGATAAAGTAAGTACCTGCTAACCTTCCTCACAGATTCAAATTTGGGGTTCACAGTAGAAAATTTATATGAAAGTTTTTCAAAAATGTATGAAGGCTAAACACATGAAAGGTATTGTCATTATTAAAATCAACATAGTGGTAGAAAAGGTAAGTGGTAAATTTAGAAATATTTACTTTCATAAATAACAGTTTATTAGGTAAATATTGGACTTACTTTTGAAAGCAGGATACATTGGGACCATATTGGTTACAAGGAATGCATCATATTTAGCCTCTGGCGAAGAGCTCAGATCTAAACATCAAGAGAGCAAATAGTGTACATGACTTACCAAAATCTACATCAAAAGAAAAATAGTCTTCCAAAATGGTCCCATGGCAAGCAGGTATAGATCTCCTCCTTTATTCCCACTCATTGCCTCCTTTAGACATTTCTCCCCCTCCCCCACTCAATCTTTTCCCTTCATTCAGTCTCTCTCAAAAATTGTTTTTCATTCTACCTAGTTCTTAAACTTAAGTACTTTGTAAAAGAATTCCTTGATTTCATTAGTGTAACTCAGACGTTTAAAAATAGCATCAAGACAACGAAAGGGTTCCACTTATGTTTAAGAGATCACATTAAAATCACCAAAAGATTAATGTTTTCATTTTTTCAGATTCTCATGAAACAATGTAAGGAGGAACACAGAAGATTCCCTTGCACTTTAAAATTCTCCTGGAAAGTTGGAATTTTGAAAGTTGGTCATTGGCTAATTTTGGAAGGATCACATAAAGTTCATCTCTACAATCTCTTGAGTGGCCCCTCTTAAAGAAAATCAGCCACCGAAACCCTAACTTCCTAGTTTCACACTCCAGAATGTACAGTATATCCCTGCCCCCAGCCAAGTGATCAGATCCAGACACTCTATGACTTACAGGGAGGAAAGAGGAATCCGTAGGACATCTGCTTATCATTCTTGTAGGCCAAACAATTCTGACTGAAGCCTGGAGAAACACGGACGTCAGGGCGGACACAATTGGTCAGATGCTCAGGGATGCCAGAAACCTCAGCCTGCATGAGAGTCAAAGTTACTCAGTAATGCCATCGCAGAGAGAAGGCCAAATGACAGGGACACAGTAATGCTGTCATGAGCAGCCCAAACCAAAACCCTACTGGCTTTTACTATAGCTCATATTCTGATATTCTGATTCCTTTAAATATCATTAGTTTTAAAAACAACAAGCCAGTAATTTTCAAACGCTTATTTTTTAGCAACAGAAGTCTTTTATCAAAGTCTTAAGGATAACAATACATAAAGCAGAAATCCCACTGCTGGAAAATGAATAGGCTTTCACAGATCATTTAAAAACTAACACATTTAGCAATAAAAGACATCCTTTCCAAAAAAAAAAAGTGTGTGTACTCTTTATATGTGTGGGTATATATATTCATATACTTACACACATAAAGAACATATAATATATATAATATACGTATATAAGTAGAAGTATTCTTTTCATTTATATTCAGAAATTTAAAACACTTCAAGTGCCAAATAAATTTTTCCACTTCATGATATAACCTATGTATCTCATCCTCATCACATTGAAGCTCCAACACAAAACTTTTAATAAATAAAAACAGGATGCCAATTTGTGGGAAAGGCTGTGCATTCGCAGAGAATATAAGGAAACTCTGTACTTTCCACTAAATCTTGAGGCTGAAAACTGTTCTTAAAAAAATAAAGTTCATTAAAACAAACAAAAAAATACACAAATCTTAGTGGTTTCTGTAATTACTGGGCAATAATTTATGCACAGTTAAAAACAAACAAACAAAAACAAAAGAATTAGCATGCCCCTTTCAATACTTAACATATTATCATGGAACTATTAGAACCCTGAATAAAGACTAGTTCAAAATATCTTACAATAGATCCAACAGGGAATTTCTTCCACCAGAAAAAAAAGATATTTTCTAAGACAAGTAATCATTATATTGATCAAGGAATGTAACAAAATGAAGAATACAAAACCCAATTTTTCCAATGACCTGTTTGGAAACAGTGTATGATGTCCAGAGTGGCATTAGGAATATTTCACTATAACCGCTTTCAAAGTCAGTGTGATATAAGATATTATATCTAGTTCGATAAAGCACGGCAGGTCGCCCATAGAGGAGATGTCTCTCTAGGAAAGAAAAAAGTTAAACTATGTTAAATGCACATTGAACTTTACACCAAAAGTTAAAGAAATATTGGAAGAGCTGAGTTGTCTAAAATGTGCTAGCTTACTTATTAATAATGTAGTGCCTTCTCCTTAATTTAAATGTGAGTCTTCCTAACATTTTTGTAGTTTCTGATCACCTGTGCATGCATCAAGGCTTGCAGTTATCAAAACTGTAATGTAAATGCCATATTTATGTTAATGCTCTTTATGGTTGTAAGTAATTTAAATCTATATAGAAAGGAAATATTATATAACAAAATTAGAAATGATTCCACTGAATGGAAAACCAAGGATTGGACTTCAGTAGAATAACAGGCTAAACAATGACTTAATTAAGAAGAAGGCTCTCTCATCATTATTTGCAAACTGCAACTCAAATATACATTATTTCAGCATAAAATGTGAGTGGTAATGAGAATTTAAAGGAAGCAGCTTTGTCACATGGAGGTAAACTCTTTAGGTAAGAACTTAAAGGAACATGTATAGATAAAATAAGTGGGCATTCAAGAGAGTCCTTTAAATACCGAAAAGAGGTGTTCATCAGTTACCCAAGAGCTCAGTGAAGACTCCCAAAAGCAGAGACAGATCCCTCAAGGGAAACCTCTCTTCTTAAGGAAAAAGGTTTGAAACCTTACTTTTTGAGGAAGAAGAAATTAAGTTTACTAGTTCCATACTAGTGCCTACAGCCTGATCTGACCACTTTGGACAGGCCAAAACTTCCATAGATTCTTAGAAATCAGGGTCACTCCAGTCCAAAATATTTAGAGATTGAGGCTTAGGCAATTCATAATTCCTTAAGTGATATATATTTTTAAGGGGGAAAAACTTTTTTTTTACTAGTATTTTATTAGAGAAAATAAGTTCTGGCAATCACTTATTAAATTATGTATACATGTTGCTTTAATTAAAGTGTTACCATTCTATGCGAGTAATGGAGAAAACCCTTCATAGAATACTTTGCAAGACCCCCCCAAGTAGAACTGATGATTTGAGGCAAAGAGGCCCACACTGTTACAACATAAGCCTGTTCTGCATAGTTTGGCTTCGGCAGCATGGCAGTAAATATAGAAGGGTTGCCTAAGCTTCCAAATTTGGGGATCCACCCCTAAGAATTAGAACATTACATGATAATATTAAATAAGTGAAGTATAATAAACAAAGTAAAAGCCAGCAAATCATAACAGTAGTACTTGGGGGGGGGGCAGTAAACCAACCCAGACTTTCTTTGAAACTCAAACCAAACCTTTTCTAGGTTCAAAATTTCCATTAATGATTTCCTTGTTTTCATTTTTGCTGCCTCTGAATTTCCTGGTTTCAGCTGGAAGCAGAAGTATCAAAATTTTTTGAGAAGCTATTCTCTTTTAATCATTCAAGTGTTAATGCTTACCATGCACATTTCTCCAAACCAGAATTCAAGCCTAGCCTCCCATCTGTTCCATGAAGGGACAACAAAAGAGCAATCACATGTAACACCCCTCCTTGAGCAGCCACCAGACAATAGTTTGGGTGATCTACAGTCTCCACCAACTCTGGCTCTTCCTTTCTCCAGGGGCCCTCATTTCTTGGCATTTCTCAATTTGCAGCACCCACACATGATCGTGGTGAACACCTCTTTGATATTACACATGTGATTGCTTTTCTCTCTACTAACAATAACTTCTCCAGTCTTCTCCACCAGTCTGTCACTTATCTCCTTCCCAATTCATCCATTATGTATTCCTCATCAAACACTGATTGAAAACCTACATTGGACCAGGTCCTGGGCTGTAGAAGAAAAGTAACTGAGCAAAGAATATTAGGATAGAACTCTTACCCTCAAAGAGCACAGAGTTCAATGGTAAAGACAAACGTGGCACAAATAACTCACAAATAACATAGTCTGCACCACATTAGAGCTATCCATAAGAATACGGAAGGAACACAGAGGAGGATGAATGTCACAATGGGGGTAAGATGGCATCAGCAAAGCCCTCCACAGAGTATATGACATTAAACCAGGGTGAAACCACATCCCAGCTTATGTCTGCTATTCTGACATATTATTAAAACACTCTTTTTCACACTCAAGGTGTAAGACAAATAATATGGTCACAGAATTCAACCATCATGGGAGAGACATGAGTTAAAAAGGAAGAAGTACAAGATCAACCAAATATCCAAGATTCACTTTCTACAATTTCCCAACGCACCTTCTCCATATCTACTCATTCTTCTGCTCTGAATATATAGACTTCAGTTTGCTTCAAAAATTTGGGCTTCACAGTTTCGAAGCATGGACACAACTGCATTATGAAACACAGCTGAAGCACAAATGTTTCATTATCTGATCAATTCTTTTTCAGTTATTACTGAGCATCAGGAAAAAGAAAAAGAAAAAAAAAAAAACCCAGTGGTTTCAACAACCTTCCAAAATCCAACCAATCAAGATTCTTAACTGACCCCCACACCCACAAAACAATGTACCTGGGTCTTCCTAAAACTTAGCAGTTTTGTCCAAGAAAGAAGTGAAATAATCTTTGCAGTAAAAAACACAGATTTTAAAGTTCTGATTCAAATTTGGATTTTACTTTTTCAATTTATCAAAGTATCAATGAATCACAGGATCTTCATCATATCCTGACTTTGTGGGTCTTTATAATTTCTTAGGCGAGCCACATATTGAGTTTCTGCTGAACAAAATGCTCCTACCCAGGCCACAAAATGTACTTGATTCTGTCCTTACACGTTAAGATCTTCGCCTCAAGACTAAGCCACAAGCTTCTGCTTTGACAACATGTTCCTGTGATTTCTTTTTTTATTTTTTCCTACAGTAAGTGACTCCAATAAGTAATTGAAGTATTCATGCTTTTAAAGTATTTACTTTCAAAATATTTAAAAATTTTTAACTGTCACAGCATTTGCACATATTTATGGGTTACAGTATGATATTCTAACACATATGTACCATGTGTACATATCAGGGTAAATGGATCAGTGTAATTGGTATGTTTATTACCTCAAACACTTATCATTTCTTTGCATTGAGAACATTTAAAATCCTCTCTATAAGTTACTTTGAAATTTATAGTTAATTTTGGTCATGTAGTTACTCCATTATGCCATATAGAAGTTATTCCTGCTGTCCAACTGCACTTCTGTACCCATTAACCATCCTTCTGTGATTTTTTTTCTGTGGCTGTGCCTTCCCAGACTGGGATCCTGCTCCATAGAATTCTAGACAGAGCCTTTATTCCACACCCTGATTCCTGTTTACAATAGTGTCTCTGGCATTTTGGTACACGCCAAGGTTCTCCTCCAGATACCACATTTGGCAAGATGCTGTGAGACAAATCTTTTTAAGTGGTGTGGACTCCCCAGCATTTACTGTTTTTCCCTTCCAAAGTTTGGTCATGCAGACCTGAGTTTGTGTTTCTCTTCCCTCCTCAGCTTCCTGATTCACATTCCCACAGATTGGCTGGCTAACTTGCAGCCACATGAAAATCTCTCCTCCCTTTTGTTTTTTAAACATTCACTCCCACAATAATATGCTCTTAAATTTGACCACAAAAACCTCTACACAAGACCTTTCCTTTTCCTGTATTCTTTCTCCTTCTTTGCTTTATAAGTGTCTATTATCATTCACTGACATTTCAATCTCCTTTGGGATTCTACTGGACGTCTCTATTAGTGCTCTGTTCTTACCTCAACCCTTGAAACAGTATGCTGTAATTCATCTACTTCCTACGTCCTTCCATAGATCAATAACTGTATGAGGACAGGGACTTTATCTGTGTTTTTTACTACCAGATCCTTCTTCTCTACCACCAATCACATAATATCTACTTGGTAAAGACTTATTGATGAATCAATAAAAAATACATAAAAATAAAATGCTGGGTTTTACATATGACCTGCCTAACATAATGCTGAGAGACAGATTGGGCAGATCAGTTCCCCCTCCATCTTACTGATGGAGAAATTGGGGGTTTATTATTTATACTAGATAATTCGGCTACATAGCAGCACCAAGACTCTAGGCCTCAAACCTCTTGACATCATTTGTCACTTTAGCCTTTGGGGCAATCTCCAGCTGGATGCTGCCTGCTGGGTTGTTCTGATGGAGAACATATTGGAATGAAGGTCCATCTGCTCCTGTGCATCAGTTCTGTCCAAGTGATATATGCTGAGACAACATTAGTAAGCCCTAACAAGGACAATCATTTGTATCAAAGCCTTTAGTATTTCATAACAACTTGCAAATCTTGACATGAACTGAAATTCTCTCCTGACATATTCCCTTTGTGCCAACACTTAGAATAAAAAGCATTTTCAGAGGAAATCACATAGGCTTAAGTGTCACTAGAACTGGAGTCAAATCTCATCTCAGCTCTTCATAACTCTGCAACTCCGAAACTTAACATCCTAAAGGCTTCTGCTTCCCTGGGATATTGTACTGTCAAAGAGCAAAACATGTAATACACCAAGGTCAGTCTTCACCCAAACTAGCTTTGGTCATAGTGGTTGTAGTTGTCACAGCTTAGTATCAGCAAACAATATTGGTAGTTAAAGATGATTAGAATTCAGTGTCTATATCAAATCTACTATAAATCACAAGCAATTATACTGTGTAATGATTTCTTCCAAGTCTTCCTTAAAACACACACATGGACACACATACAGAGAAACACAAGTACATCTTCTTCTTTAAGACAACTAGCAACTCCAAAATATAATAAAACTAAGAAACATTTTTAGAATCAAAAAGAGATACAAGAGATTCCCTCTCTAAAATATTCAAAATACTACTTTAAAGTTAGTAAGTCTTATCACTCCTTAAGTCACTCTTCTCTCATTGTGTGTGAGAAGGAGCCAAACATATACATACAAAACCATATCATTTAAAAATGATTTTCAATTCCTTTTTATATAAAGATGATAGTGAATTCTAACTTAAGAAAATATAAAACATTTTATAACCATGTAAATAAAGACTAAGGTGAAACTAAATATTGTAATAATTCTTACCACAAAAATTATAGCCAGCTTCAGTGCTAGAATCGCCTGCTATGAGAGTTTTTAAATTTTCCATTTTATTCATGCATTCATCCATTGATTCAATGTCACAAGGAAATGAGTTTTCATTGCATAGTAAGTCCATCAAGATGTTAGCTACATGTGACCCAGAAAGAGCAACCAGCGTACAATTAAGATCTGGAATTTATCACTTATCTAGAAATACAATTGCAGTGTAGATCACCATCTTGGAAGACTATATTTTCTTCCTTTTCATTTTGGCAAATGACTTCATTCTATAACAGTTTAAATATTTATAGCAAACTATTTCCTATGATTAATTTAATATACCTCTTTTTTTAAATCTCCAAATATCCCCTGGGTTATTTCATTACTGGAATGTGCAGCCTTTACATGTGTGCTTTATACAGATATATGAGTGATTTTACAGCATATGACATTAAAACAGCCACATATGAATATTTCAAGTGGGTTATGTGTAACATATGGCTTATTCTGAAATATATCAACTACCTATATCTGTGTTTAAAACAACTAATAACAAAAATTGTACAATTTTACCTTTGTATAGAAATGTAGGTTTACAAATTACAAGCTTCAACACATACTCAAAGGTATCCAGAAAAGGGAAGTAATTACTCTGAATAGATTCATGTGCTCACACACACAGAGATTTGCATTCACAAGGTTCTGCTCCAGTGGAGCAAGCATTCAATATTTTAAATGGGAGACTAGGATTTATGACACAGGAAACATCACAGAGGCCTGAAAGGACTTGGACTAAGAAAATGTTGCTTTGCTGCCAAAGAAATGACCAAAAGAGAGCCTATAAGAAGACAGAAAAAAGACCAAGAGATGAAGAAAAAAATAGAGTATTGAGGTGTATGCATATTCCAGAATCTAAACAAGAAAATGCTTTACCCATAATACAACCATGACATATAATTATTTTTACTTCACAAAATTCTTTTAAAGGCTGGTCCCATTAGGACATGAGCAGACCAAGGGCATGTGCCACTATGAGTCTCCTCTAATATTTTATGCTGCCACTTTTTATAGGTGCAGCTGTCTCAGAGAAACCAGAACCAGGCCAGGGTGAGCATCCTACAAACATTGAATGAATCCACAAATGTTAAGCTTTTATGCTTGAAAAGACCCTTTGGTGGTAGGTGTAAGAGACTTTTGTTCAACTGAGCAAACCACACAGAGATGACAATATTACCTGCAAATTCTATCCCTGAGAGTCACAAATTCATTAAGAAGATGCCTCTTATGTTCATGTTTGGAGATTTGAGGCTATTTCGTGCTCAGTTGTCAGAAAGATTTTGTCACAATGTCACCGAGAATTATTTCTGAGATCAAAATGTTTTAGTACCATGAACAACCAGAGTTTGAATCAGCAAAAACATGGGATCTTATCATCAACGTAAGATAACTGTAGTTATGTGGGTTAGTCTCTGTGTCCTCTATTCTGTACCATTGGTCTACAGGTACAGTTATCGTATATTAGACAAAGGCACCAAAAACATACATTAGAGAAAAGACAGCCTCTTCAACATATGGTGCTGGGAAAACTGGAAATCCACATGGAACAAAATGAAATTAAACCCCTATCTCTCACCATTCACAAAACTCAACTCAAAGTGGATCAAGGACCTAATAATTAAACCAGACACCTTGCATTTAATGGAAGAAAAAGTAGGCCCAAACTTTTATCATGTGGGATTAGGCCCTGACTTCCTTAATAAAACACCTATAGCACAAGAATTAAAACCCAGAATCAATAAATGGGATGGATTCAAACTAAAAAGCTTCTGCACAGCAAAAGAAACAATCAATGAGGTGAACAGAGAGCCTATTCTGGGAGCAAATTTTTACCACTTGCACATCAGATAGAGCACTAATCTCCAGAGTATATAAAGAACTCAAAAATCTAAACACCAAAAAAACCCCAAATAACCCAGTTAATAAATGGGCCAAGGAAATAAACAAACACTTCTCAAAAGAAGCTATACAATCAATCAACAAATATATGAAAAATGTTCAACATCTCTAGCAATTAGAGAAATGCAAATCAAAACTACTGTAAGATTTCACCTCACTCTAGTCAGAATGGCAGCTATTATGAAGACAAACAACAATAAGTGTTGGTGAGGATGTGGGGGAAAAGGCACACTCATACATTGCTGGTGGGACTGCAAATTGGTGCAGCCAATCTGGAAAGCAGTATGGAGATTCCTTGGAAAACTTGGAATGGAACCACCATTTGACACAGCTATCCCACCCCTCAGTCTATACCTAAAAGACTTAAAAAACAGCATACTACAGGGACACAGCCATATCAATGTTTATAGCAGCACAATTCACAATAGCTAAATTGTGTAACCAACCCAGATATTCTTCAATAGATGAATGTACAGAGAAACTTGGGTATATATACTCAATGGAACATTACTCAGCATTAAAAGAGAACAAAATCATAGTATTTGCAAGTAAATGGATGAAGCTGGAGAATATAATGCTAAGTGAAGTAAGCCAATCCTGAAAAAAAAAAAAAAAAAGCCAAATGTTTTCTTTGATATGAGGATGCTGACTCATAATGGCAATGGGAGGGGAGCAGGGGGGGAATGTAGGAACTTTAGACAGGACAAAGGGGAGGGAGGGGAAAGGAAGGGGCAAGGGGGTAGAAATGACAATGGAATGAGTTAGACATCATTACCCTAAGTTCATGTGTGAAGACATGAATGGTGTGAAAATACTTTGTGCACAACCAGTGACTTGAAAAATTGTGCTCCATATGTGTAATATGAAATGAATTGCATTCTGCCATCATGTATAACAAATTACAATAAATAAATAATTTAATAAAAAATCATCATCAACAAACCAGTGGCTTTTAGAAGAGAAGCTTCTCAGTACTATTTCTTTGCTTTGTGATTGAATATTTGAAAAACTCAAATCACGAGACTATCTATCCTTGACCCTGGCAGCATCCCAATTCTTGTAATTATTATGACACCATAGTCCACATGGTTTAGGGAGGTCAAACATTTCAAATCACTCAGATTTTGTACAGGATATGTGTAGCTTTCACCAATGAATTCCACCTTTAAAAATGGATTTACCCAATTATATGCCTGAGTCTACATCCTCTGTGATCAAAGGAAGGAGGAGGAGGAGGAGGATGGAGAAAAGGAAGAAGGGCAGATGAAGATCTTTATAAAGGAGAAAAATAAGTCAAGTAAATAAAAAGTCTTCTACTGCTTTCTTCAACTTCTGCTTAGTAAGATTGGAAACAGCACATATGATAAATGAACCATAAATAAGCTAATAACTCCAGCGATGGTCTCAGGAAAACTTGACCTTGTGTATCTTTGCTGCATGGCTTGGGGGTGCTGTGCTTGTGTCCTATATGGTTCCTTACTCTCAGTTATTCCCCTGCTGTTTCAACAAGCTGTCCCATCTACTATATTAACCCATACAGCAGCCTCCACACCCTCTTCTATTTTCTTCTAAAGTTTGGAATTTCAAAGTTAGAAGGAAGAAGGTAAATTGCATTTTTATTCCTAATTATTTATTGTCTCCACCCATTGCCATGTGACTTGTGAGACAAGGTCCTAGTGGAAAGAATATATTTCCCTGCACCATTGGTGCCAGTGATAAGGCTTTGGCCAGTGAATTGTGAATGGAAGTGAAGTGCCTCATGATAGAAATGCTGAGTTACAATATGCATTTCTTTGTGCTGCCCTAGACAGGATATGTCACATACAGGGGCTACCCTGTCAACCCAGACTTTAGAATTAAGAATAAAGCAAGTAGGGACCCACTGAACCTAAAGTCAGCATAGTAAAATGTGAGCAGATCATCTCTCTCTCTCTCTCTCTCTCTCTCTCTCTCTCTCTCTCTCTCTCTCTTTCTCCTTGGTAGTGGGGATTGAACCCAGGGGTACTTTACGACTGAGCCACATCCATCCTTCACCCTTTTTATTTTTTATTTTTTATTCTGAGACAGGGTTTTGCTAAGTTGCCAAGGCAGGCTTTGAATTTGCAATCCTTCTGCCTCAGTCTTCCCAGTTGCTGGGATTATAGGCATACACCACTGCTCCCAATCTTGTGTGTCTTTCCTGACAAAAATCACTGAGTTGTTTTTTTTTTCTTGTCATATCTCAAGTTTGAAAAAGTTTATTAATACATGTTTGTTATCGATGTATGTTATACATGATGGCAGGATAAGATAGGAGGGGATTGAAATCAGGCCTCAAGATAATCCTTTATTTGAAGGGGGAGTTCTGATTTGATTCCCCTGTGTCTCTTTCCCTACAACATATACACTGACACTCCAGGTAGGTGAGCTTCAGCATAGGAACCAGCTACTCATTTATAATTATGACTACCATTCCTTGTATAGGAGTCTCCATTAGCATCTTCCCTTGAAACCCATCAGATACACAGTGGATTATCTGGTTGGGGCGGGGGGGCTTGGAAGCAATTGAAGAAAATGAAAAATCAAGTCACAGTTTTCTATCTCACAGCTGGCATCTTGGGCACACAGAATAAACCAACACCCTTCATCAGATGGATATAAAAATCACTTTGCAATACAAGTAGGAATTTTTTAAATAGTATTCTTATACTATGAAGCAAATAGAAGTCTCCAATTTTTTCACACTAGAAAATAAACCTTATATAATTTTTTTTAACCAACCCCTTACCTTCTGTGGACCCTTTTGTGTGAAGGCGTTTATTGAGTTCATCCAGCTTGTTCTTCATGAGTGAATACCAGAAAAGCAGGGGGGGAAAAAAGCAAGTCAGAAATGTTCATTCTTTCCTGTACCCTCTCTCTATTTGATACTGCCTGAATCTTAAACTCTGTTAATATCATAAACTATTCTGAGGAATTTCTGTTTTGACATTCTAATCTCCACTTCCTAGTGGTTCTGTGTCTATGAGCACCTTCTTTAATCTCTCCATGACTGTTTCCTTTCCTTAAAGCTGTGGGAAATCATGTACCAACTTCCCATGTTGGTAATGATGTTTACCTGGGCATGCAAAAATATATATAATTAATTATAATAGTGCCTCAGTATTTCAGATCAATCCTTAGGTACACTAAAATAATTTCCAAACTAATGGATGAAATTGCTTTTTCCAGAACTAAAAATTAATAAGTCAACAATTCTAAAACATAATTGGTCAGTGACTCTATCTGCCACTACATACATCCTAGAGACATTTTAGCTTAAATGTATAAAATACATTTACAATAACATTTGTTGCAGCATCATTCATAAGAGTAACATTTGAAATTACCAAGCATTCTCAAATAGGAAAATCAATGAAATCAGTATGATACATTTTTACAATTAAATACAACTATAAGTAGTAAAAATGAGTGAGCTAACAATATATTAACACACATAAATGTATCTCAAAATCATAATGATAACATTTGAAAGGCATTTCATGTACAGTGGATTATAAATAAATGTTCACTGATTCTTTATGAAAACAACAATGATAAATAAAATAATTGCAGGGTTCAAATAGTATAATAGCATTCATATAAAAATTTATACTATGCAAAATACACATAAATCATCTTTGGAAACATACTAAAGATTACATCATATATTACTTGAGCTATAAATATATAAAATAAATGTACAGACACATGCATTAGAAATATACACACTACATTCAGGACACCAGTAAACTCTGGGCAGGAAGGAGTTAGGATGGGGAGGGAAGTATGGAACTTCCACTGAACCTGTAAAGTTTTCTCTCTTATTATTTGTGTACTTAGGTATTCACTTTTTTAATTCTTTACTTTTTTTTTTTAATATGTCTGGATGTCTTAGAGGAAGAAGGTAGTCTTTTGGAGAAAGCCATAGACTAAGACAAAGCAGAATTTTTCTGAAACAGTTTGAAAAGATATCCAACAGTCTCCTTCTTCTCGGAAGACAGATAATTCAGAAAACAAGAGGCAACCAATTGATTCCTGTAAACCTATTATCTGGCCTCCACCTCACCTCACGAGATGACTTCCTGTTGACTTTGGCAATTCGACTCCTCTAAACTGACCTCTGAGATTTCCTGCCTTGTTATAACTAGTCTCTTTGGTTCTTGTCAAGAGAAAAAAAAATGGGAAGAAGATTAAAATGGGGAAATGAGGAAGACAAGCAAACTGAACTCCTACAGTAGGGAACCTCCAAATGTAGCTCCTTGGACCCCCAGGAATCCTGGAAGGAAGCAAGCAGAAGGAGATGGAGACTAGGCAATAGAAGAAATATTTTACATTTTTCTAAAGCTGAAAAAAAAAATCACACATATAGTTACCAACACACCACACATACAAATATGCCAGATTGCCTTGCTTTGGGCTGGCATTGTGTCAGTTGCATGTGGTAGCATTGGTTCATTCCTGCTGCTAGAAGCACTGGTTGGCTGCTATATTGGTCTTTGATCAATATAAATGTCAATAAGCAAATTATTGCCTAGCATTTTAGTTTGTTTGGTTTTCAAAAAACTGTTCAAACATGGAATGATGGTAGTCTCTGTAGCAACAATACTGCCTCATTGGTGTTGTACCTTTCCCCACCCTACTCTGTGTCCTGGGAGGCTGACCTCTGGGGACTGTATCAAAAGGCAAACTTGCCCTCTGGTTTCCTGTTGGACTCTACCAATGGGAGACATCTGTAGGGGAGTAAAGGAGAGGGAAAGGAGGGTATTATTCCCTGTCTCCCTCCCAACCAAGATGCAATGTACTACCTGGTCTCAGCTAATAAATCTAATAATTCCTTCCTACCCAGGTCTCTGTGTTCTGATAACTTGCCCGCACCCCTCACTTTTCAGGGTCTGGATCTATCCTCCTACCCCGGAGCACCTTACCATTCCTCATTGACTTCCATCTCCCCTGCCCAGCCTCTGTAAATAGTTCTCTCATTAAACACGATTGAAACAATCTTTTCAAAGTGTCTTTCAAAACCTCTTTATCTTGGCCACCTGTTTCCTGCCAGGACCATGACTGATCGATATGCAATCCATGGTTGAAGAAAAGAAAGCTTTTGGTTGGGATTTATGCATAGAATGAAATTTTTTATCTTTCGATTTCTATGTCTGTGTTATGGTAGTAATGAGCCACTGCTGGATCCCTAAATTTAAATTTTAAATAAGAAAATTAAAATCCCTTGATCACACCATCCAGCGGCTCCACTTTGGACAGCAAAGAGAGAAACTACTTCATCATCAAAGAAAGTTCCACTGAACATGCTGTTACAAACAAACCCCACAAGCTCCTCAGTTGATAAATATAAAGATTATTTCTACCTTTGGCTCTACCTTATCATCACAGGTGCAGCCCAGGTCAAAATCAGACTGAAGGTACATAATCCCTGGATAATTTGGTCGGGTAACTTCCTCTGGCATGGTTGGTCTGAAGGTATTAACACGCAGGAGGTGATTCAAACTCCCATGAGTTCCATTGTTAGGAGCTGGCTTCAATCCCAGGAGATCTGATGCAAAGAGAGAAAAGGAACCAGGTTCTTCTTAAATGTTTTTTGATGATATATGATAAGAATCAAAACCTTTCACCTCCAATGGTATGTAAACTCCCAAACACAAATCAAAATTAGGTAACACCAAATTTAGGTAGCAAGCATCCCTGACATACCCCCCAAACCATTCTGTCCTCACCATGTCTTGCCACAGCTTCCTGAAATAGCCATGCTCCTCACTTGACCATGAATAGAGAGAGGCACTGCTCAAAACAAGAGTGGAGGAAGAGGGTCTTACACAGCTATTGCCTGTGTGTGCGATAGTGACATCTCAAGGACTCTCAGCTTCCATATCACTGCCTTTCTGCACTTCTCTGGGTCTTTTTCATCCAAAATAAGACTTATAGTCAATAAATAACCATAGGCCTGTCCTCTAATATACTCCACACAAATGTGGGGACAAGAGGAGGCTCTGGCCTGGTGCCTTGAAGTGCCACTATTACACCAACAGGCTGATTTCACAGCAAGTGAATGGTTGCCAAGTGGGCACACAGTGACTGACTTGCCTAAGCTGGGAGGCAGGACAGGGAAGAGTGAGCAGCCAAGATGGGAAAAGAACCCAGGAGACCCGACTTACAGACTCCCCCTCTAACCACCAGACTGGCACTCCCTTACTAAATAGGAAAAGTTGTCCTCATTCAGCAACTAGAAGCTCAAGGAAGAAAAATAATTAGGAGCACATAAATAGCTGGCCAGGATGCAAGCTGGCAAGATTTTAGCTGGGCTGCAATGTGAGAGAGAGAGAGAGGTGGGAAAAGCTCCATGCCCAACTCTTGCTTCATCAGGTCTCTGACCAGCAGTGTCAAACTGTAATGCTATGTTGGATCAGCCAGAGGCTGCCAACAGCAACACTGTGAAAACTCCCTGCTAGTCAACTGTTGAAGGGAGACAAAGACGCCTTAGAAGGGATGACATTCTGTCCTTTGAACCAATGAGCAAGTTACAACATTTTTTTTGCAAAAAGCAGAGATGGTCTTAGAAGAGACATCTCATTTCTTTCTCTGACATTCAGGAAGTTCATACATGAACTAAAGATGGTGTCCCTGGTTTTGATTTAATGAGTGACTTACCACACATGACATTGTAAAGTTCAATGTTTTCAAACGGAGGCACTTTAGTCTTGTACTTAAATGTTGGGCCATAACCTACAAAAACGGTCTTCCAAAAGAAAAGAAAACAAACAGAAACAATTAACCAACCATTCCTGACATCCAGTAGCAAGCCTTGCTCTATGTATGAATGCCACAACAAGATGTCAATTCACCCCTCCACTCCCATCCCTTCCAACAATGGCTAAAACAAAACGCAATGTCAGCGCACAGTTCTGGGATCGTACCTGCATGCTGTTGACTTTGTTATCAAATCCATGGTCCCCCTGGAAAAAACATTTTCCTGATGGTTTCTTATAAACATCCAAAGGTTTCCTATATTGAAACAATTTTATCATCAGTCAGGATTTCTCCTGAAATCGCTCTGATAAAAAGCCAGTTTCAGGATACAGAGGATCTCTGAGAAGGGGCTTTTGAAAGCCCGTTTGTCTCTGTTTCGATTGCATCATTCCTGTGGTGATGACAAGATACTTCTCTCCATTTCTCCAAGCATCCTTGCCTTGACAGTCACATAACAATCAATGGAGACCTTTGAACTGAATCAGTACCCTCCTTGTAGATCCTCGCAGAACACTTATCCTGGGTAATGCTCTGCCTCTCCACGTGCCTCACTAGCCTTCAGAGTGCTAAGACTTTCCCTGTGGGACCACATACCACCACACAGTAGGCTCTTTAAAAATATGAGATACTTCATCAATGCTTAGAGTTCTGGATTCTGTAAAAGGCTTGTATGCAAATTTGCCTCTAAGTACACTACAACTAGAGTATAATTGTATAATTGAGAGTCAAATGAACTCTGATGGTGACATATCTAACAAAATCCTACACAATATCTCTTCTTAGAAATAGAAAATGGGGGAGCTGGGGCTGTAGCTCAGTGGCAGAGTACTTGCCTAGCATGTGTGAGGCACCGGGTTCTATCCTTAGCACCACATAAAAAGTAAACAAATAGAATAAAGGCATGCTGTCTATCTACAACTAAAAAAAAAAAAAATTTAAAGAAAAAAAAGAAATAGAAAATGAAAACACTGCTCTCAAGACGTCAAGCTCTTTAGTCTTTCCCCTTATAACAGGAATTCACCTTTTACATAAGTGTCATAAGATCCTTTTCCAAATAAAGTTTATGTTTATTAATATGAGTATTCCTAATACATACAGGGCACATAGCAATGAAGTAAAGTACTTGGGGAAAATAAAGAAATCTATCAAAAGTGTTTCCACCCTTACCAAACAGCATCTTGAAGTTGGGATGATAATAACATATGTGCATATGTAACCCAGCCATGAAAGAGTTAATATTAAAAAGATTTACTGCTAATTAAAATGCCTGGCTTGGGTCTATGCTAATTTGAACAGCTGTCATCATCTTTCACATAACATCTGCTCAACCCCCATATGCTCTTCTTCATATAAACCTGACAACTGCATCAAATTTTCTCTCTTCCCCCAAGTCACCCCATACATAAAAGGTCCTGCACAGGGTATAACCAAGCCATTTTGGTCACATCTCTGTAATGCTTCTAACTCCTCATGTCTGTTCTACATGATTTCAATAATTTCTGGCCTTCACATATATCTCTTAATAACCCCACATATTTAACTCTATCAACCCCTTCAGATTACAGTAGGATCTTTATGTGTTTGCCACACGTCTTTCTAAGCATTCTCTATTGATACAAGTTCCTAGGGAACCAATTTGTCATTATCTAGTCTCCCTTGTAAATGGAGTAGGGAACCTAGGTAGGATGCATGTCATAGCTATTTTGTCATTGCTGAAGACAGATTCACAGCCCTGTTCTTAAGGGAAAAGTTAAAGGAAAAGGGTGTGGAATATGGCTGCCTCCAGGGCAGGTTGAAAATGAACCAACTTTTGGCAATTAATTCTTTAAAACTGTCTGAGCCTCCAGATGTCCTACACAGATTCAAAAGCAAGACTTCATTAATATTTGAAAGAAGGCAAACATGGGAAATAAAGCAATGTAAAACACATTCACAATAATAGGTTTTTAGATTCATATTTCCTGAAGTCCTCCATAAACACTGCTACAGGCGAAGTCTCATCAACCAAGATCACATCCATCCTGGGTCCGAGGACAAGGTCCAAGTTATAATTTTGACTGGTTCAAGTAATAAAAACAAAGGCTAAAATATCAATTCAAAGTTGGATACAAGCATACACACACGCACATACGTGCATGAAGACACTCCAAAGGGACACAAACACACCGACACACAGAACGAGGAGATGCGTCATCTCAGCACTTAACTGAGATGAGTCCAACTATTTCTTTTAATAATGACCAAGAACCTTAAATTATTTCCAGTTGCCAAAGAGATGGCTACAACGATAAGAAACAGAGATAGCCAGCGCCCCCAAGTTACCTTGCAACATGCCACCTGCGGTCCACTAAGAGATGGATATCCTCAATTCTTCGGTTGTTGGCATAATGCAAGCGTTTGGGAAGGTGCTGTTTCATATAAGGCTTAAAGTGCTGATCTGGTTTTTTACACTGAAATAAAAATGAACATTGGTCTTTTTCTTCTAGAAGAAGTCCTAGGTGTTCTCTCCCTTAAAAGTTGAAGGCAGTTTTAAGCTCAACAAAAGAGTGGTTCGTGAATAAGTGGAATTTGTTATCCCCTATCAAATAATATACACTGAAAATAAATAAGTTTAAAGGGGGTTGGTTAGCTTTGGAGATAGTACAGCAGGCTATCAGAGGGGAGGGAGGAATCTGGAAGACACATTCCTGACTCTGGATGACCCTAACTGAGAGCAGCTCATACCCTAAGGCCTTTCCCAACGGCTTCAAGTCAAGGGGTAGAGAAAGGGAGGTGTGATACACACAATTCTATCTAAGGAAAGTTGCTAGTGCTTTAAGGGTCTCTGCCCTGAATCAGGGAACAATGGATCCAGATGGTGGGCAGATCTGCTTCAGAGAAAGTAAAGATTTGATTAATGGTGAATGAAGACTTATCAGTTCTAATGGAAGGATCCAACAGTCTCAGTTTTCATCATTGCCAAGACCATTCTGGGGCCTGCAGTTGACCCCAGGCCAGAAGTTTTGAAGGCTCTCAGGGCAACAAATACAGAAGATGGCAGGAAAGTGAGGAAGATGTTCCTCCAACCTGCAGTGGGGGATGATCATGGAAGAAAAGCACTTGAAGAGCAGAGCCCTGGTGGCTTCCAACACTTACCGTGAGGTTAGCAATAATGACTTTGGGGTCATCTGTGCAAAGAGAGAGGGAGAAAGATTTCAAAAAACATGACAATATTTACTTGCAGGATATTCAATTCTTTATCCCAGAAGGACTATCACTTTAATATTTTATTTTAAACATATATATAATTACGTGGGGCTTCATATTTCAGTAAGTAAAATGCAATTAAACAAATGAAACAAATCCTATAGCAAACTTGTCTGTTGGTCCAGGTCTCCTCTTCTGGAAGGAAATTCCTCCTTTCATAGCATCAGGATACTACTAGGTAAATTTCTCCCAAGTTGCCCAAAATGGTTCCTCTGAAGCAGAGACTTAGTTTATTTTCAATTTAATGTCAGGAACTAAACTGGGCATTGGGGCTTTCAACACAACTTCCTATTTATCTGCAGGTCTTTGAAACAAGTCATCACTCTGTTTAAAATGAATCTTCTGATCCATTGAGTTATATATTTAAAGGGAATTTTGTTTTCATGGTAATATTATGAGCCTAATTACATAGGGGCTGTTTCTTTCCGGTCATGGGCACACACATATGCATCTTCTTGTTTTTCATTACCAGCAAACAAAGGCTATTTTAGTCAATACTCTGAACCAGCTAAAAGCAAAACTATGTAAATGATGGCTGTGTATAAACAGGATTATATTATCTGAATGTCCTCTTTTGGGGGGATTGTGGGGAGAAAGAGGAGATTGTAGGTTGTTTGGATTTTGTTTTGTTTTCCAAAAATTTGGTGCAGTATGTCATTATAGAATCAGCAAAAAAAGGAAAGCAGCATTCAGGAGAGATACCCACTGTCACGGTGTAGCTATCCCTGCCATTTAAATGTCAGTGTGTGTATCACTTGCTGCTGCAATCCCCAGAGCCTGGTACACAGTAGGCACTCAGTAAATATTTATTAATAAATATTAATATATGTCTGTTCATATTGCCGGAAATACATGTTGCCTTGAAGTATAAATATATACACTTCAAAAACCACTTTCAGAATCTTTGTTCTAAAGCTATGAATCCAAAACTAAAATGTGCTGTCCATCCTATTTAAATCGGGGTTAAATTTTAGTTGCATCTTTTAATGGAAAGTGAAAATGATAACAATAATGGCTAACCCAACTTGAGTTCATACCACGTGCCTGTCACTCTAGAAGAGCTTTGGAAGGGCTTTCTTTCTCTCTGGTTGTCCATAATCACCCCAGGAGGGAGATGCTTTCAGATCCTCACTAAGCCAACCAGCTTTGGAAGGTAGAGAAGGCTGCACACTCGGATGCCCAGGCAGCCAGATTGACAAAGCCATCCTTAAACCTCTACACTTTTGAGCCTCACAAACCATAGTCCTCAAAGAGGCCAGAGCAAGTTCATGTTCTTTGATAATGAAGAGAAATAAATAGCATGGGGCAATATTGTACTCAGATACATTCCAGAGAATTACTAGAAAATAACAAATGCCCAAGTCCATGTTTGAGACACCAGTCCTTCAATCCTGACCTCCTCATCTTTGTATGCCACCAAGTCCCACTTGTGTGAACAAAGAGTAGTGATTAAGAATAGGCAAATCTGGGTTTCTGTCACAGCTTGCCACTAACTGTCCTCTGAGCCAGCTCCTTCACCCCTCTCTGATCATTCACTTGTACTGCCTACAAAGAAGATAATAATACATATCACACAGGACTATTAAAAGGATTAAATAAAATTGTGTACATATTCAGCTAAAATAAGGATGCAATCAAACCACCATCATGATTAACCCTTCCTTAGCTTTGACAATTTGCTAGTGCACGTTACACCAGTGTCAGTTATATATACATAATGTCTCATTTAGTCTTTCCCACAATCTGTAATTTACAGATCAGAAAGCCAAGGCACAGAGTGTTAAAGGAGCTTGTCCGACATTACCCAGTGAGTTCCTGGCAGAGCTAAGGTTTGAACCTGGACATGTGGACACCATTTTTGCCTTTTGCTACTCTGCTTTCCTGTCTCTCCCAATGAAGTCACATATGATAATGTTTTGTAGAGTGTAAAGCATTTCATTTTGGATAGTTATGATTTCACACTTCCCAAGAAAAGTCCCTCTTCCCCCTAAACAACCTCCCTATTACATTTTCAGATATTAAAAATATCTTTTAAAACAGACATACTCTTTCTTACCTAAGCAAAATGCAAATACTAAATTCAAGAGGTACCCGAACTGCTTGCATCTAGTCTATACCAACAGCCCACCTATCTCAAGTGAGCAAAGACAGGAGGCTGTGTGGGACAGGAAAGGACAAGGAAAGAAGACGCAAGAAACACCAATGAGTTGTTTATTTCACAACCTTGCTTGGAACTGACCTTGGAAATTTCCCAAATGTGTTGACTCAGGAACATAATTTGGGAAAAAAACATTTAATTTTCTAAAACTTTAACCTTGGTGTCAATGGTTTCTTATTACCAAGGCTTAAAAACTCCAAAAATGTCCTTTTTTCAAAATGAGCCATGTCTCCAATAAAACTATAGACTTCTCAAAACCTAGGTGGGCAGCACCTAAATATCTTAGTGCACAAATTTAAAAGTCTTTAGTGGCATATCATCACTTGACATGTAAAGCCCACGTGACAAGCTTATTCCTGTTAATTTCACTGCCAATCTTTCAAAACAGTTGCCAATTCCGAGGGCTTAATATTTTTCCCTCCTGGGTACCACCAATCAATTTGACAAAGGGGAAGAGCCCCCTTCCACGTGGCTAGAAACTTTCAGTGTCCAAAAGTGATTCTCTTTAGACTCTAGTTTTAGCAAAGGAACTAGCCTGAACTTAATGCTGAAAAACTCTTCTCTTGTAAACAGAAAGTTATGGTTATAAACATGCCTCAAATTAAGTTAAATTTCTACATGATAAAAATAAGAGTAAATATTTACATAATACTAGTCTGTGCCAGGAACTACTCTGGATAATATACATAGATTAATTACCACAACTCTGTAAATAGCTACTGTCATTTATCATCCCCATTTTCCCCATATCAGAGGAAAAAAAACTGAGGTTTAGGGTTTAAATGACTTACTCAAGGTCACTCAGCTAAGCAGGAGCAGAGCTAGGATTTTTGCCAAAGTGTTCCAGCTCCAGAAAACAAACCTTTACCCAGTCCACTGTATTATCACTCTAACCATGGATTTTAAGAATCAACTTACATTTAGCATTGTTGCTAAATTTGGATCGAATTCTTCCTAGAGTTCCAGGCACTAGAGTAATATCATCCACATTGGTCAGGTAATTACTCAGGAACTCAGTTCTATCACATGTAACATCTTCCATACCTATAAGCAAGGGGGAAAAAGCATTTTCAGGCAATATTAAAACTAAAATCTTAAAAGTGTCACACAGACTCTCAAGATGACATCCAAGCCTCACTTTATTTAGTTCTTAATGGGAGGAACCCTCACAGTTGAGATCCTGAAGCTGACTTTCAACTTTTAATGGCTCTCTGTGTAACCTTTCACTGGACTTTGATTTAGCCATATCATCTTGCAAGCACCAGAAGGTTGAAAATGCATCATCTCAGTAATCATTTAAGTCACTGAGCAAGAACATCAAGACAAAGGAACTAATCATGTTTTTAAAAAACAAACAATTTAAAGTCATTATGAAAAAGATCTGTTCTTAAAATATATACATAGATTTCTTCAAACTCCTCCCAGCTGGGGGTGGTATAAATAACTGGAATACACAGTTCTGTGTCTCTTTTACCAAATGTCTTTCTCCAGCTCACTCCCCACCCCTCACCCCCCTCAGTCTCCCT
>NW_025999949.1:18481751-18506970 GCF_001458135.2 Marmota marmota marmota
CTCTCTGCCTCACCCTCCCCATCCCCCTCTCTCATGCATCTGCTATCTTAAGCACTTAATCACCAGCCCTCACTCTGTCTCCCCTGGTGGCCTTGGATGCTACTGACAAAACAATACTGGCAACAAGAGATGAGAAAGGAAAATGTCAGCTCAAATGACCACCCAAACTAAAAAACAAAATAATGCTGAAAACAAGTTGTAAACAGTGTAATTAGAACCGAAAACTAGCAACTAGGGCACAGAAAGGGTCTAGATAAGGAATTGTTTTTAACCAAACAATGTTCTTTCTCCCACCTCAAAATTTCTTTTCTTCCCTCCATCAAGGAAAGATTCTTGATCAATATTTTAAAAATAATAAAAACAAACGTGGAATCATAAGCTGAAGGCATCTAGTAGAGACCTTTATTTGTCTTTTGGGAATTTATAAGATGACATGGAAATTTCATGAAGGTTTAATAGACAGTAGTCCCTCCACATCCAGTTTTGCTTTCCATGGTTTCTGTTACCCATGGTAAATAATAGTCCAAAAATATTAATGGAAAGTTCCAAAAGTAAACAATTTGTAAATTTTAAATTGCCATTCTGAATGCAATGATGAAATCTCATGCCTTCCTGCTCTAAACTGCCCAGGACACGAATCATCCCTTTGTCCCAGCGTATCCACATTGTATATGCTCTCCACCCCATGCTAGTTGAAAGAAAGAGGCAACATTCATATAAATTTTATTACAGTGTATTCTCCTAGTTGTTGTATTTTATTACTAGTTTTTATTGTTAATTTCTTATTGTGTCTAATATATAAACTAAACTTTATTGTAATTATATATGTATCACTGGCTGCTACAAAGCATGACACATACAGGGTTTTGTACTATTCACAGTCTTAGATATCCACTTGGGGTCTTGGAACATACTTTCCTTGGATAAGGGGAGACTACTTGATTGCTTTACACAATCCATGAAATGCATATTCTCTAAGAGGAAATAGGTGATTCCGTAAAGGCTTCCTAAGGTTTTATTTTATTTATTTTTATTTTTGAATTTTTTTTAGTTATAGATGGACACAATACCTTTATTTTATTTATTTATTTTTATGTGATGCTGAGAATCAAACGTAGTGCCTCATATGTGCTAGGCGAGCCCTCTACCACTGAGCTACAACCCCAGCCCCTCTCTAAGGTTTTAAACTAAAGAAATAAAGCCCAGTGTGGCCCAAACCTGGTAAATTTCAAATGAAAACCTCCTGTAATTCCAGATCCGTATCCTGTATCCTTTCTTAAATATAAATTGGAAGGAAGAAAGAGAGAAAAACAAATCTCAACATAGCACAAGGGTTATATATCATTTCCTTTAACACTCAAAACTCTCAGGAAGAAAATTTTAAAGCAAACAAGCAAAAAATCCGCAACTACCTCAATCTTAGCCCAGGGAAGGAAAGTCTCCAAATAAGATATTAATGGAGGACTGGAGGGGTCTTCCACTTGTTACATTCTAGGGAGTCACTGATGCCGCTCCCAGGGTGCATGACCTCCTTTGCTTTCAAAGTTCAGAGGGCAAGTTTGCTTCTCTGGCATTGCCACACATTCCACCTCCAGACCAACTTGGCATGGGTAGAGTCAGTGTTCTCCATCTTCAGATGAGGAGCTCACACTTCAAGAGGCCCCAGAACTTGTATAGCATCAAATAGTGGCAAGATGCAATTTGAGCTTTGCTGAAATTCATTCTGACCTCAAAGCTCACACCCCACAACACTAAACCATACTCCCTTTTTGGAGAGAGAGAGAGACTATTGCTTCCCCAAACCAAATGGATCTACTCATCTTAGAAGCCTGCACACTAAGAAAAAGTTTTAATCTGTCCATGACTTTTATAGTGCTTCAGCATGTGATTCACTGGGACAATCTACTTCTTAGACACCTGCCTCCAGCATGTGAGCAAATACTCTTGACACATCTGGGCGACTCAGTTGAATCAGCTGTGTTACATGCTCCAGATTCTCTGTCCTGTCCTCCCCACTAAGCCAAACTCACAAAATATAATTTTACAGGGGGTAACAGTTAGTCCCCTCAGGGGAGCAAGTTAGTCCCCACAGTCTGTCAGAGATCTTCCAGAACATTTCAGGCCTAGAGCCCAGCTTTGACTAGGAAGATTCACCAGCTATTCTCAACAGAACTGCCGAAGAGTCAATGAAGTTTTTCATCTTCCAAACTCTATTAAAAGGGAGCAGTTAGGAATTCCAAGGTCATTATTTCAATTGGGTAGTTCAGGAAAGAAAGAGGTACTCTTTCGAACTCAATGTGCATGTCTGTGAAATAAAAATGTCCCATAGGCCCTGTCATCATACTGTGTTTATAAGGTTCCACCTCAGAGTGAAGCTGTCATGAGTTTTACTACTTTATAAAATGTTTAGAAAACTGCTCCTTGAGCTGCTGCTGCTGCTGCAACAGAGCGTGCTGGTTTTGGATTTGAATTCTTCAGTGAGTTAGGGAAATGGCTGAACTTGTAGTACATGGCTTCTTTGACAAGACCCTGTCTCTCTGCCTCCTTATCATATTCCCATGCACATTTCAACCACCCAAAATCTGTGGGCTCCTTTGGGGTATGTGGTTCACAGGGATGGGAGATTATCACCTGATGTGCCAGATTCACAGAGCAAGTCCTTAATATCACAAGTGAATCACCTGCCTTAAGAGACAGATTTTGAAGAGAGGCCTCTCCTGCAAAGAATAGAAAGATATAGAAGACCCTGATTTTGATTTAAAAGAACCCAGGGTCATCTCAGGTTGTTTGGAATCATGACCTGATTTCTTTCCCTATCCTGAAGAAAAGGAAAAGGCGGTGAAGAATAGAAACTTGGATTCTGGGGGGGTGCCAGTGTTCCTTTCCTTAACACCCTCAGAAGCATCTATTTATCTATCTTATTAGCAAAGAAAAACAAAGCTTTACCGTGATCTCCAACAAAGATGACATTCACACACCGATGCAGCTTGAGCTGTTTTAGTCCATCCATTAACTGTCCCACAGTTTTGTCAATTTCCCTCAGAGGATTTGTCATCTGGAAAAAAGAGCAAGTTAGTTCTCACAGGTTTTGTTTTTGTTGTTTCGGTTTTTAACCTTTCAGTTTCCATAGATCGTCTACCCTTAGAACATTCTGGAAGGAAAACTTCAGGCCCAGTGGCAGAGCTTTGTCTAAAGGGGAGATTTTCCTGCCATTTTTAATGGAAATCTGGTCTAAGGACTTCATATTTTTTTCAAGATAATTAATAACTCTCTTCATCCAATTCTTTTCAAGATTCTTTGATATAAAAATAGAAATATTAAATTCCTTTTAGAGAAAAGGAAATTTTTTGTAAAATGCCTTTTCTAGAATGTAACAACAGCATCTTTTAAGTTCAAGAGTTTTGAGAGTGAACAGAAAGTTGGATGGATGGTTTAAGCCCCTTGTCTCCTGTGTAAAATCGCATTAGGCTTCAAACTTAGGCAAGAACAGAGTGGCTACATGAAATTATAAGCTCCCATAGGGTAACAAATAAGAACATCACTAATGGGACCCATCACATGTCCCAAAGATATCCACTATCAGCTTCTAAAAGCAATAGATTAATGGAAGAAGTTTTCTAAGAAACAAGCTACTGTTCCTCCAATTAGTTCTTTTCAAGCGGGTTTTGAGTGAAATGAGAACTTACAAGATCCCTAACTGAAAAAAAATGAACCAGATTTTGTTCTAGAACGTTTCTTATTTAGTCTAATACAAAAACTCACTTCTTCTCTGAAGAACATTTACAAAGCCTAGGAAACATAATCATCTCATATTTTTCTTCAGATGGAAGTCTAACAACTCAAGCACTCCCACACACTACAGGTCTCCCTTCTCAATCTCATCTCTATGCAATGAAAAGATTCTTATATGAAACTTCACATCAGACAAACCCTTGAGAGTACTCTAGATGAAGTTTGCAGTTTAGCTGGCAATCACACACATCTACCTAAGATAACCAGGATAAGATCAGAATAGATCTGAATATCATTATTACTCAAACACATAATGTTATCTTCCACTGGCACCTTCACAGATGATTCAAGAACTTTCCTCCTATTGTTTCATCAGTGAAATTAGGTATAGACCTTTTTCCTTCATGGGAGGCATTAGTATTTCAAATCCTATCCCAAGGAATAAGTTAGAACTGAAAGTTTCAGAAAGAGATGAGCAATGGAATGTGAAGGGACTAACAGATGTGGGGCTAAGTGGCACTTGCTTCTGAGAAAAGCACACTCTCCTCCAAGATCCTTGTCTGGATAAAGAAATACCAAATGCATAACATATGTCAGTCCTTGGCAATGTCTTGTTTTCCTTGAGTCATCAAGACAATTCAGGTAAAATCCAGAGACTACTTCTTAGTTTCTGATCTGTTCAGACAACTATAAATAAGAGATTGCCTCATAAGTATTTGAAGGTTTCAGGTAAGTAGTAACCATAGGCTCTTCTGAGTGTACCAGGACAAGTAAATATTACTCACGTCATTATGAGAAAACACACGACTCTGCCCATTGTTTTTTTCTTTCATTCTATCTCAGTTTTTGCCTTGCCCATACTGTAAGATTGTTTCTGATCTCTGAGAGTACAGACCACGAATCTAAGTCAACTTTCTATTGAATTCTAATCTACATAGTTTTTGCCAACTCCTCCTGCTACCTTGTGGGGTCATTCTCAAGAACCAAGGTCACAAACCATTGACTAATTCTGTGCATAAGTGCAAGCAAAACCAATAGCCCTCTGGACAGTCACTCCAGCCTCAATGTTAATGCCAGTTTAGGGACAATGAACCCTAAATAAAGTAAAAGACTCCTTTTTTTTTTTTTCTGTCATGCAAAAGTTCAGGAAGTCTTCATATCAGTGTTCACCTTTGAAGTACCAGATTCTTCTGGACTCCAAGCCAAGGACATTGCACCAGAGTTTTTCTAAAACGTGTATCCAGCCAATTTTCGAACCGAAGCACTGGAGGAAACCTTCAACTCAGACGTGCCCGCCACAAAGCTTTGGAACAATAGATAAACTTACTTTGTCCTGACGAGTTTCCGCTGCATAATGATCCATCCTATGTAATTTTCTTCTTCTTTTCTTTGGAGGAGCAACGGGTCTTTCCTGTCTCCTCTTAGGGGCAACTTTCCTCTTAGGTCTCTTAGCCGGAGTAAGAGATGGGCCATAACTACTCTCCTGTACTGGCGGATAGAGATGTCTGCACTCAGAGGCCGTCTGTCCCTCTGGGTCAGATGATAAAGCTCACCTTTTCCGTCTGGGGTCAGCAGAGACTTAGAAAGACTAAGGCTGCTTAAGTGAGAACACATGGGTAGGACAGGTGATTCAAGGACCTCTCTGGAGAGAAGCCTCCTAAGCGGGTCTTGAAGCTGTTGTCTCAGCTTCTTTGCTGGGAACAAGAATGTAATTTAAGACAATCTAGTCACATGGGCTTCTTTTAGCTGACAAGCTTGCTCATAGATACACCCAAAGGTGACATTAGAGAAGTCCTGTAACGCAGCACTCCTGCATTAGGGAGAGGCTGATCCTTGGTTACAAAAAGCTCTACATTAATAAAGTACTAGTTTACCACCAGAGAGAAGACTAGTCACTTGGCCATCTCAAGATGGGAATACAATTCATGTAGGTGGTTCCAGTTCAGAGAAGCATGAGTATCTAACTGTCATGCCACTAAATTGGTCACAGCACTGTCACCTTCATTGGCAAGGATCATGGAAATTTTTTAACCCAAGGATGGAATGAAGCATGAACAACTCCTTGGTCCTGAATACATCTGACACATCGGGACTTCCGGCAGGAGAGAGAACCTCTCACTGACAACCAAAGTTTCCGGTACAGAGGAACTTGACATGAATAATACTGTATTTTTAGAAATGCTCTTTGAAAATTAGATAAAATGTGACTATTCATCAAGATTTCCTCGTCTTGGTCTACAGAGCCAGAATGGCTTTATTTACATCTTTGCTGTCCCTTACCTCCTCCCCTGATTGGGAGGGTGGCAGTGCTACAGATTTTGTTTCAAACTCCAGAGAACAGTGAAGTCTGATACTTAAACTGAGTGAAGAAGATAACCTTTTGGGACCTCCAAATGCTGGAGAAAAATAGGCCCCTGATTTGCTGATGGTGCAAAGGTGAATTAAAGCAGCAAGCTCTGCTGTCTACGTAGCTAACTTCTCTCCTGGCAGGACTGTTCCAAGAGCCATTCAGATGCAGGAAGGGGCAGGAGGAGGAACAGTGTTAGTGTATCCAAGAAGGAGAACATCTGCCATGCGCTCTCACGGTTTCCAGGGCAAGCGACTGCAAGGGCTCTTCTGTTTCTGTCTCAACCTCTTTCTCCGGCAAAGCGATCTAAAGACACAGCCCCAGAGACTTGGATTTGGTTTGGTTTAATGCCTCTAATTTTAGGCAAATCTCCACAAGAAGAGCAAGAAAAGGAAAAGAAGGATTTTCCATTTCATGATCACCAAGTACATTCTGCTAGCACTCAAATCTGCCCATCAAACACCAGGCCACTTGCAAGAGACTTCAACATTCCAAAGACTCCCAAGGTGAGCCCTTCCGATTGCAGCAGGTTAGAGGAGCAGGAGAAGTAGGGTTTAGTCAAACTGAGTTTTCATCCAGGGATTACAGTGCATGTATTTCCTTCTTCAAATGTTAGAGGGAGATGAAAGCTAAGTTTTCACTCACCAGCCATACTGTAGCCTGATTTAGAAGTTTTAGCCTGAGGTTATTAGGAGGATGGGAAGGAGAGGGGCAAATTTCCCTGCTTTTCAGAAGGATATGTTGCCATCTGAAGGTAGGGACTAGCCAGCCAAAGCTCTGCCTCTAGGTCTGGAGGAGCAGCCCAACGAGAGGTCACAGAAAAGGCATACAAGATTTAAGAGAAAAAGGTTGCGCCAATAATCCAAAGCAAGCTTATGTTTGAACATTCACCATTACACTATGAAACCAGGAGCAATACACCATTTCTGAATGCCATTAGCCCAGTGTTTGGTCATCTTAATAATACCTTTGAGAATCATCCTGAAAAGGGTACTCAAGCACAAACTCCAATTGAGTTCATCTTATTGTAGCATACAACATTCTGTTAGAATCATTTCAATTAAATTTCAAATGCAAGTTATTTTCTCATATGTCAAGGATAGCATGCTATTGGTTTGAAAAGTAGTCTTTCAAGTGTATAGTCTTTTCATGTCCGATAAAAGTATACAATGATATATAGGGATATCTATGTATTAATCTGCATATAGGACACATAGGCATATAAGCCAATTAGTCCATGCCCAAAGAAAGATTTTGCTCACTTGCTTTGGTTTTGTGTTTAAAAGTGTAAACTGTTTTGTTTCGTCTTGTTTTTAGTTAGAATAAGATTCCTAGAACCATATGAGAAATAGTTGAAACCTGAAAATACTCCCTCCTTTATCAGAAAAATCAACCAGGTGATCAGTTACCATTACTGAAGAGATCATCTAAATTATCCAATTAAGAGTATTTACTCAGTAGGTATATGAGGAAACACCCATCTGCAAATATTAGTGCTAAAAAGAACATAACATGAATAGTTCTAACTTTTAATTCAAAAATACTTTAGGAAAAGATCCATTTGTATATTAATGAGCACTCCTGGACATAGAAACCATCTTTACAGCAAATTAAAGCATTCTGTATCACACTTCATTCATTCATTGCTCAGAACTTAAAATGTTTGTTTCTTAATTAAAACACAGACATATCTACTTTCAATAGGTAATTGTAACTGAAGTACATGTTAGAATTCTAAAGATATTCATGGGTAAAGAACAGTTCTTGTTAAACTACACAACCTAAAGTATAAAATGAGTGATACCTCATCTGTACTGTTAAAAGCCAACATCTGAATTAAAGAAAATACCCTGTGTGATTTGAACACACTTATTAACAGACCACTTTGCTGGTTCCCTGGACTGAAAGAGCATTAAATGTTTCCATGAAGCTGGGCACGGTGGCGCACACCTGTAATCCCAGCAGCTCAGGAGGCTGAGACAGGAGGATCGCAAGTTCAAAGCCAGCCTCATCAAAAGCAAGGCACTAAGCAACTCAGTGACACCCTGTCCCTAAATAAAATACAAAATTGGGCTGGGGATATGGCTCAGTGGTCGAGTGCCCCTGAGTTCAATCCCCAGTACAAAAAAAAAAAAGTTTCCACAGGAAGGTCGTGGTATGGGAGCCAGAAGTTCTGAGGATCTGTCTCCAGGTTCTCCACTTACCTGTGAAGCCACTTGAGCAGCCCAAAGTTCTTCCAATACCAGTCTCCTACTTTTAAAAGAGTAGCTATACCCAAATCTCTGTTCTACCTACCCTTGGGGTCTTTTAAGGGATAATATTCAAGCAAAGTTGAACTTTACATAGAGCACATGGAACTGCTTAGGTGTTTCGTAAGGGTTTTTTTTTTTTAACATTTTAATAAAATGTGGTTCCTTTTATTCACTTTAGATTAATCTCAAAGAAACTCATCCTAAAGATAAAACAACCATTCTTTTTCTTTCCTTGCAAAATAAGATTTGTGTTTCATGTATGCAGATGTTTATCTTGTTTTATCAGTTGTGTTTCATAATCATGCAAAACTGATTAAACATCAAAGGAACAGAAAAAGAACACCAGATTTATATGACTTCTGTGATTTAAGACAAAGAATGGTTTCACATAGCAGTTAGTTTCTAATGTTTAAAGAAAAAAAAAATCACTGACCACTGAACTGATGGATAATTGAACATTCAAACATACTTATAACTTCTTGGTATTTACTGCCTTTATTTAGACAGGCTGCAATTTGTTCGAAACTACTTAAGCTAAGATACATCTATCTGTATCTCCAACTCAGCCTTATACTGAACCCAGTGAATTTAATTATAGGCAACAGTTGTCATAGGCTAGTAGAGAATTAGAGGCAGTTTCCTTCAAAGAGTTTTTAAAACAATTTTTCAGCTGAAATCAAGTTTTACTATGTTCATGTAGACATATCACCCCTGTTAGGAAAGAAATGCTAAAGACATTTAAAATATGAAAAGGTTTAGATTTGCAGACTTCGTGTTTTAAAATGATCTTTGCTGAAATATTGGGAGGATTCCAGCCTGGATGAAAAAGCAACATAACAAAACAAAGCTATTCCTCTTCCCCATCTTCTGAATTTGAAGTTTTACTGGCTCCTACCTTACAAACAGACTGTCTTCTAAGATGACTGAGCACTTGATAAAGGGTACCTCACAGCTCTGCTGAACAGATTCATTGGGTAGCATGTTCCTCTCATTTAAGAATTAATTTAACCTTCGGGGGATGATGGATATGTACACACCCTTGAATGTGGTGATGGATTCACAGTATAAATACCAATTGTCAAAATGTACCAAATAAAAAGCATCCAACACTATAAACTACAAGAATGGCTATACTTGCTAAAGCTATCAGAGCTACTTAACTGACCTACCCTCTTTGAACAGCATACTCATTTTAAAGGTGTTAAAATTCAGTTGTAATGTTGCATACTGGAGGTTTCATCCCCATATGCCTTTCCACTCCTTTCCGATGGTGGCTGGTGCCAACCCTTCCCAATTCTTCACATGGTAACTGATACCTGCAAGCTTGCAATACACCCCATTCCCATTAGCATCAAGTTTAGGATATGTTTCAATATCAAAGGAATCTGAAATGTAGTTCCTGTAAGAGAAACAAGTATATTTAAGATTTTTTAAAATGTTTTAGTCTTGTAATTCTGAATAAACCTTGTAGATTACAAACGCTCCCAAAGACTGTACAAATCCTGAAATACGGTCAGTAGGTCAAGTAGCCCAGGGGCACAGACTCCCCTCAAGCAGATGATAAACTACTAACCTCAGGGCCAAAAGGGCCGTATTTGTGTCCAGAGAAATCAGGTTGTTCAGAGTAGAAGGCATAGACCGAAGGCCTACGAGAAGATTGGAAGGTTTATAATTTCCCCAAACCACACACAACAAAGAATATCAAATATCCCTACTCACTTTAAAAAATAAAAATCCTTCAAGTTTCGTTAATCTCTCAACCACTGTCAGTATTACCATGGAAAAACTTTTTTTTTTTCCCCTAATGCTCCAACACCCGCCACCCCACTACACCACCCTCACTGTGGTAACTGCCTGGTACCACTTTCAGAAATTAAAAGTCACAAAGGAAACCCTGAGCATGTACTCAGAATCTCAAGATAATAGAGCCCAGTGGTAATTCACATGGGCCATGCAATCTGCAGCCAAAAAGATTTATTCCTCTGTTCAAGTGCAAAGTTGGTCTTAGTGCTTCTCGGTCTTTGAGAAGCTGATAGTTCATTTATCAAAGCCAGAAACTCCCTTCGGTTCTGCTGTAGTGGCCAGGATTAAGAGCTGTAGTAATCCATGTAATTAAATGGTCCCCAATCACCAAATCCTTCTTAGGGAAATAACGCTTAAGGCTAATAACCACAAAACTTTTAATAATACCAATCTTTGGCTGCACTTCTATTTCACAGTCCATCTAGTATTTCACCCAAGTCTAACCAAAGATGGAAATGTACTGAAGAAAGAAGAGAGAAGGGCAGAGGAAAGCAAATACCTCTCGTCATCTGGCAGGGTGAGCCACTGCAGGATGGTCAATATTCTCCGCTCATGGGGGATGGCCCTGTAGGGGATAACCAGCAAAACATGTTGGTAGGTGTCTTTCCACAGACTCAAGTCTGTGAGCCCTGGCTCTTGCACCCAGGCCAAATGCTCTCTATTTGCCACCATCTGTTTTCACTTCGTTGTAGTAAAAAGGCCCTCTTTGGAATTAGCATTTAAACTTCCATTTCCATTTGTAACATATTACATTGCTCAACCTCTTCCACAGAAGACTAGACTGGAAATTCTGATTCATGGTCACAATGAGGAACCTGTCTTGCTGATGAAAAACTCGGCTACAAGTAGAAAAGACCATGGCTTCAGAATCATTGTTGTTCAGTGGGTTTGGCATCAGCAGTGACCGAGGAGGGAACAGGACTTCCATGCGCACTTTGCCTCTTTCCAGCAGGATGACCTCTGCTGTCCTCTGTGCCACTTGACCTCTCTCAGCCTCAGTTAACTCATCAGTAAAACAAAGATAACAGCAAAGCACACCACACAGCTTGTTTCTATGAATGAAGTGATACGAGGCAACTAAAAGACACAGGGTCCCTGGTACACAGTTAAATGCTAAAATCATTCTTTTATTAATGATCATAATTAGTCATCATTCTGCCTCTAAATAGTTACATAACTTTAAAAACATTATCTAACCTGAAACTTTAAATTCCTCCTGTATAAAATAATGGGTTAGGGAAGGTATTCTTGAAATTCTCTTCCATCTCTATAAAAATCTATCAGGAATAGGCACATATAATTATGAGACTGACAAAAAGGGTATAATCTTCATCCACAATGACTTTTGTGTTTAAGTCTCATTCCTCTGTTGAAATATAATTAACCTAAGCCTGGCACCAACTTTAAGAGCTCTTGGCTACCATGATAGCACTGCATCTTGAGCCGAGTTCCATTAGGATATTCATGTCTGAGCCATCCCTTGGCTTCTGGGGAAATTTGCTTACTTTCTTAACCTGGAGCACAAAATGCTTTTCACTCCCCTACCAAGACCAGGCATTAGAAGCATGTTCATGATGAATTCAGATGAAAACTAAAGTTTGATTGTGGTAAGGAAAATTTGTTATGGAACATTGGGTGAACCATTGAAACTTCACTCCTGGTAGACATGAGCAAGAAAGCTAGGAGAAAGACAGCTCTTCAGAGCCATGGTGGAAGGCAAAGTTGGCAGAGGCTGTGGGCCAGCAGCCGCTCCCTGTCCCCAGGATCACCACACTCCCCCACCGGCTCCACCCATCTCTCCTCTGGGTATTTGTCATTCTTCTGGCATCCTCTCTGTCTAGAGCTATCATATACACCAGAAAATCATGTTTATCATAAAATGAATCCTGCTTTAAATATATCACAGTGCTGTTCAATAAATGTGACCCTGTTTATTATATCTTATAATTGAATTAGAAATAGGCATAGCAAAGCCAGGTTAATCACTTAAGGAATTTAATTCTTCAGCTTTAGAAATCCTTTTTATCTGAACAAAATAATTATGATTACATATTTTGAATTCTTTCCTAACTTAAAAAGAAAAAAGCCAGTGTCATAGCTTTTTCATTTTTCCTGATTTCACTTTCTACCTAAAAGCTGCTTTATTTTATGTGATTGGTGTTAAGCCACAAATATGGACTCCGATGAACCCACTTCCAATGCTAATGGAAAAATACCAGCTTACTAGAAATTTTTTGTCAAGTTCAGAATGCTTACCCTATAACACCCTTGTTGGACAGGGTACTTGAACAACAATAGATTGAAAATTAAAAACACCAGCTCAGAAGCCAAAATGTGTGAGTTTAAATCCTGACTCCTACAAGTTAAGATGTCGGTGGGTTACCTAATCTTTGGGTGCCTCTGTAAAATGATAGTAGCAGTACCTACTCATAAGGGTATTGTAAAGACTAAAAGACAAGAAAAGTGCTTAAAATGATGTCTGGGGCATAGAAAGTGTTTAGAGAAATGTTAGCTTTTATCATTACATACTGGTTTTATAGGTCCACAGAGATGATACATTCATCTGTGAAATGTTTGTTAAAGGAATATTATGGCCCAGGTGTGTGTGTAAACATAATAAAGATATAGACACTCCCACAAAAATCCTATTATGGAGGTGTCATTGTCCTCTTCTTGGGGAAAATAAGCTAATAGTTATCAACTCTGTGTGTGTGTGTGTGTGTGTGTGTGTGTGTGTTAGGAGCATTCGATGAAAACTCTGGAGGTCTGAGTATCCACCCCAGGTATGACTTTGGGGATAACATTTAACGACTTTAGGCTTTACTTTGTATTCTAACCTCTTAAATGAGTTGGACAAAGTGGCTTCCTGTGAGTTTTAGATGATCACTTTGAAATAACCTCACAGACCAAAGAGACATGATCCTTAGCCATTAACTGTGTTTCAAATACAATGCAGAGGCAGCAAATAAATTAGACCAAGGGAAACAAAAAACCAAGCCGAAAGCAAAACAGGGTACATATCCCTGTCTTCACATCCCTGATAGATTCAGAATGTGTTGTGAAACCAAGTGCATGAGACATGATCAGACAAGGGAGAAAAATGAAAATGGAGCATTGGAGGACTAGAAGAAGTATTTAGGGGTAAAGGGAAACAAAATACCTCAGGGTATGTACAGACATTGTCTGGTCAATGTTGAAAGAGATAATGCAAATAAGTAAACAAATACTGCTTATTGGTTGTTCTCTCTATACTTTAAATATATTGATTCATTTTATCTTCACAATATGCTGTGATGAAAGTACTACAACACCCATTTAAAGATGAGAACATTGAAAAAAAAAAAAAGATGAGAACATTGATTAGTTGAGAGATTAACACCATTTGTCCCAGGTCAGCAATCTCAGTAAGTAACAGAGCTGGGATTAGACCCAATCTACACACACATGCATAATGGGAATTACTCCCTTTAAATATGAATTGACATAAAAGAATATGATGGAACTTCTACTGAGGATGATTTTGGAATGAAATATTATCATTTAAAAAGCAAGAATATACATCTAGCCTGCAGTAAAGCAACATATTAAAAAGATGGCCTCAAAGTCTAAGCCTGTGATTTGAATCTGGTTTTAAATTTTAAATTTTGCAGAATGTACTTTGTGTAGATTTCCTTGACCTGTGTTTCCTTAAATAATTGGAAGTATGATCAGACTTTTTTAAGGTTATAAAAAACTTCAAAAATGAGGAGAAAAAAAGTAAATCCAAGTCACTTCCAGGATACAGAGATAAAAGAATTGTCTGAGAGGCAAAGCAAAACTACAGATGTCTTTCAAAGAAGCACACAACAGCCACCTTCTCATGAGTGGTTTCAAATGGGTGGAGAAAATTGTCATTCAAAACCAGAACACTGGGCCTTTTCAAGGAAGCTGTGTAACATTTCCAGGGGGGCAGGGTGGGACCAAGTATTAATTATGTTGTTGGCTCCCCCTCCATTCTGACAGGCCAAGGAGTTGAAGAGCAAAAGAAACCACTTCTATAAGCATCAGTGATATTCAAGGGTTAAAATAAATGTAATGTGTATGATTAAATTGGTAAATCAACATCCCACTTACATTCAGCAGTGTCTTTTCTAACATATCCATGCTTATTTCTCAACTCAGAAACCTCTTAAAAAAAAAAAAAAACTTTTAAAGAGACACTCTGTCTTAACTTTAAATTACCCAACTCAATTTCAATTTAGCCCTTCAAATCTGAAAAAGCTACTTTTATTCCTGACTTGGAGAATATATATGGTACCATTCTGGATTAATATGAACCTGTGATTGCTCTTAGCACACTACTATTATAGAATAGTCAGATTTTTGTTGAAGTATAAGAGGCAAATACGGAAACAGCTTTAGGTGGTTAAAAAAAAAAAAAGATGGAAAGAACATCTCAGTGGGAACAAAATCCCCATGAAAGTTGAAACAGATTTCTCTTTTTACTAAGAAGCCTTTGAAAATAATCAACATGTTGACAATTTTATTAGGTAAGGTTCATCTTAAGGCTTACAAACTTCAACTACTAATCCCGTCACCTCTGCAGGGATGAGAAGTACTTTCTTATTAGAGAAATCTTGGAGTTCAGTGGAAAAGTGGGGTGAAACAAAGGGTTCCCCTATCTCTTGTTTGGAATCCCCAATCTCTAGATCACTCCATCAACTCCCTAGCTGTCTGAGACCACACCAGAGTTTTAAAGTTGTGAACCAAAATAAATATAGCACGTTGAAATATGTTTATAGAAAATGATAGTGCAGACCACAGCAATAAATATTCTAAGAGAAATATACATTCCCTAGGTGGCAAGTTACCAAAAACCTCTAAAGACGGGGTAGAAAGAGCAAATGGATGGCTAGAAGAAGAGAAAATCTTCTCTCCTTCAATGATAGGGAAAAGGAGGAATACGGAAGAGAGGTTAGAGAAGGAGGAGAGAAGAGGAAAAAAAAAAGGACCTCAGGAAAAGGTATTGAGGTATATTTCTAGGTATCAACAAATATGTAAAATTTTATATTTTATGGAAATAAAATCAAGACTAAATTAATGTTTCGTAAACTGAATCATAACTATAATTTTATAAACATTGACAAAATAAAGGTAACTTACACAGACCAAAAGAATGTTCCAGCTTTCACCCCTTGCTTGGTGGCTGTAATCCATAGCTAATGAGGAAAATATAAGAGGCTTATAATATGATCTGGGTTTTGGTTAAAGAAAAACACTTTTAAAATATATTAGATCTGATATCTTATACTCTACTCACACCCCACCATAAATTTCACATTATTTGCAACCATTTTTTTGTTCACATCTGGAAGTCAGAACCATTATTTCCATAAATGTTATTCAATACATTCTCTGTGAAAACTCTCAAAAGCTCTGCTATGATGCTAGTGACATTTTTTTTTAACTTTTATTTCAACTCAAAAGTCTCTCTCTTCTGTACCTGTCTTTTTCAATAATTGTTTTTGAATATTTCTCTCATACATCTGAATTCTGCTCATCAAAGGACTCAGGAGTGAACCATATGTTTCCTTTACTATTGAAATCCTTACAGAGGAGAGCCCCAATTTGGCACCCAGATGTCAGAATCTTGGAACCTAGTTTGTCTTGTTTGACTTTAAAGTGGATGAAATAGAAGGGGAAGAAAGGCTAATTTTTAATTTGGATTTTTCTTATATCTTTTACCTAGCCTTTTAATAAACGGGGATTTAGGGAGAAGTTCCTAGGATACGTTAGATGAACTAAACCTTTCATTAAGGCTTTGAAAATATTTATAACTCGTGCTGTTGAGAGGCAAAAGATGGAATTCAGAACCCAGGCTCTGCAACCAGATAGCCAAGATTTTAAACCTGGCTTCTGTGACTACCAGACCACACCACATGGCCCTCCAGCAAGTCACTTGACCTCTCTGTGCCACAGTGGAGGTGATGTTTTCTTGCACACAGGATTACTCTCCACTTTAAAGAATTAATACATTCAAAGCCCTTCAACTGGTGTTTTAGCATTTGGTAAGCACTTGATCAATTTCAGTCTTTATTATTATGCAATAATAGAAATAAACGACATCCAGTTATTTCCAGGAACATTAAAAACAGCTTAGGATGGCGACTGTCCCAATGAACAGAAGTCCGTGAGGAAAGAAAAAAAACAAAAACCCTCACTGAGAGGAAAAGAGTGAAGGCAAATAAGGGAGAAAACTAGTTTGTTATGAGACTAAAGCAAAAATGATGTGGGAATTACAGCCAGTCCATTTTCTGGTTTCATGACATGCAGACTTTGAGAGGATCTTAGGATACCAATAAAAACCTCCCCCGCCCCACTGTGGAAATATGTAACTAGAAGGCATAGAACCTTTAGGAGCTAGGAGCTTGGCCACAGTTTCAAAAGAGTATGAGATACTTGAAGAGCTCTACAAGAGCTGCAAACACATTGTTAGGGGCATCTAGAAATCCCTATCACAACTAGTGCAACTGGCAAGGGAGGCCTGGGGTGGGAGAGCATATGTAGCCCTCTAGATCCACAGAGCTCTGAGTAGCTAGTGGATTTCATCTGCAGGGGAGAGGTGGGGTCCTCAGCCCATTCCCATAATTCCTGGTTGGCAGGGACCTCTGGTTCTTTGAGATGGGTAAAGAGATCAGGGTCTGAGTGCCCACTCCTCCATTTGGTCCAGATCATCCTTCCACTTTCTGAACAAGTTCTAGCATGGCCCAACCAGGGTTCTAAATGTATCCTGGACTTTCAATCATTCTTGCCCCAACACCTCTACAAACAGGAAGATGACCTCTAAGTGCTGGTCACCCTGCAGCTGCCTCAAAATTGTGCTAAGTTCCCAGAAAGTCCAGTTTCTTATAGTATAGGACCACTTTCATATACTTACATTAATTTCACTGACACAAGCTTAGTATATTTATAGCCAAACCACTTTCTAGAAAATCTAGTGCCTTGCTAATACGAAAGAAATTATACCAGGCAATTTTTGACATATATGAAATATAAGATCCATCTAGGGTTTCCTAAAGGAAAAAAATATTTTTAATACAAATTTATCAAAGATGACTGAAGCTTTTCAAAATAATATTGTAGGATACATACAGATACTGGCAATATCTGGGCAACAGTAAGCCCTAGGAATAACGTAGCTCAGGTGCTCTCAGGACAAAAAGACCACCAGAGGGGTCTTTGCAGTGTTCAAAATATGCACATGCATGTGAAGATGGCAGAATAAGTGTGCTAAAATGATTGTGATGGCCCTTACCACATACCACTGAGAAGGAAGCCATCTGTCTTCACAAGCTACATTTCATAACACCACCTACCTCCTAGTACTCCCATCTAAGAATACTCCTGAATGAACTGTCAAGCCCACTAATGAATAGTATTAGGGATTTTACAAGAAATTATTTATGTTAATAAAAAGTATTCTAATGGCAAAAATCAGAATCACTTATTCTCTACACTTTTTGTACTTTGCAAAAATTGTACTGACAACATTTATAATCAGGGTTCTAAAATGTGAATTATCAAGACAATATAAGGTCAAGAATTGTCTTTCTTCTGAGAATGGTGATGCGTAACTATAATCCCAATGACTCAGGAGGCTGAGGCAGGAAGATTGCAAGTTCAAGGCCAGCCTAAGCTGCTTAGCAAGATCCTGTCTTAAAACAAAAATAAAAATGGCTGGGGATGTAGCTAAGTGGTAAAGCACTCCTGCGTTCAACCCCCAGTAGCCACCCCCTACCAAAATTGTCTTTCTTCTGAAAAAAAGAAATAGAAAAATTCTCCCTGCTTTTTGTTGATGTCACGTTGACAATATTTTCTAACAGAAAATTGAAAGTGTGGTCAGAAGAGGACAAAAGCCAACAAATAAGAGAATACTTGAAATTAAAAAGTATATTTTAAAACCTCAAATAAAAGAATCCCAGCCCTGATAAACATGATCTGTCAAGATTTAGCAATTGATGCAAGGCTGAAATCTAAAGGAAGTTCTTAAGTCATATCATAAGTCTCTGTTTAAGTTCCTCTGCAGGCCAAGTGTGAGTGTATACAGACACAAGCTGTATAAAAGTATACAGAAAAAAGTATAGGTCTGTAGTAGAACGTGGAAAAGAAACAAGAAAATTTTAACAAGGAAAATATATATTTTTTCCATTTCAGGGCTCAGCAGTTAAATCTAGAAATTACCAAGGGAAAAAGGCATTAAAACGTTGGTCCAAAAGAAGAAAAGTGAAAACAACCCTCCAGGGCTATCAAAAAGAGAAGCTTCCTTATTAATTCAGAGAAATATTAGTCAAAATTTCTCTGAACTTGAATGCAAATATAAATTCCCTCAGAAGTTGTTTAAAAAAAACACACACACACAGCTAAAAACATAATCTAAGAAGGCACGGGGTGCAGGTTTCCTGCCTTTAATCTCAATGCTTCTTTCATTGCTCATTTTTTATCTGTAGTATTTGTGCCCTAGATTCTATATTCTGAAAAGGGGACAAATGGGAATAATACCATATCTTCTTGCTATGTTATCAGGAATAAATAAAGCTTCCCCACTGGAACTGAGGATGTGGGCTAAATATAAAATTCAACACTTTTTCTAATTAAGTAAAGTATGCAGCTATGGGAGGAGAAGTTTTGAAAAAGATAAGAAGCAAAAAATAATTTTTAAAAGCATAGACTTATATTGTAGTTTTTTAGCAATGCAAGGAAATTTTCCTTCGCATTCAAAATCACAGAGCTAGAGTAACTAGAATTCTGAGAGATCAAAGGAGTGGATAGGGCTCTGGCATCAGCAAAATAGATAAGATTATTGAGAATCAGAACAAACTAAGGATGTAAGGGTCAAGGGTGCAGGAGAATAGACTATGGACTAGTGTGCTGCTCAGAAGGAAGTGCAGAACAGGTCAATCCAAAATCCAGCAGTAGAGCTCCTCAATACACTGGGCTCTGGATGAGGTCTTCAAACTAGAAAGAAAATAAACCAGGCTCTATCCCCATGGAATCCACAGTCTAAAACAGATGTAGAATTAGCCAATTTCACAAGGAGGTGGTCAAATTTATGATAGGAAAAAATATATATAAAAGCCTCAAGGAGGATCAAGTCACTTGGCCAGGGCTGAAGGAACTCAGGGAAGGCTCCTAGGGACAGATACTACAACTGAAAGTTTTAAGTAAATTAAGAGGTCGCTAGACAAAGGAACCAATCCCAACAAAATTACCTTAAGGTGAGTAACTGAGCAAAGCTCATTCTAACTAAATACCTGCCTGGGCTGCAGCTCAGTGGTAGAGCACGCTTAGCAAACACAGGGCAACAACAGCCACAAATAAAATAAAATAAAATATATATAACAGAAAAAAAAGTATAGGTCTGTAATAGAATGTGAAAAAGAAACAAGAAAATTTTAACAAGGTAACATTTTTCTGAGCAGAATGTAAATCTTCCTCTACCCAGATAACCTGGAAGAACTGAGCACCACTGCCTCCTTCCATCAACCAACCCCTCTGGCCTGGAAATGCGCACCTGTTCTTTCATTCTTCTCTTTGCTGTCTTTTTCTAGAATATGCAACCCTTCTTCATTGCCCCAACAATGCGGGGAAAAAGCAGTTTCTAAGCCAAGCAACTTAAAAAGTATTAAGAATACACCTGCTCCTCTTAAAACACCCAGAAAATCAAGACTTTGGAGGACTCAGATCATGAATCCTCCACATTTAGTTGCTCACATCTCCACATTAAGTCAGGCCCATGGAGTCCCCTTCATTCTCCACGAGGCTGAAGGTCCAGATTTGGACTGAGCTGGGAACTATCCCACCAAGTTATCTTTATTCAGAAATTACAGGAGAGAGAATTTTCAAAGAAACAAACACAATCAATGAGCTCTATTAAGTGAGAAATGTATGTTGATGCAGCAAATGACAACTCCTAATTGTGCATTCTGAAGATTAGCAAGTTAAAAGCAGACCAGACTTTGCTAAAGTAGCTATAACAGAGGTTTTTGTTTTGGGTTTTTTTTTTTTTTTAAGATGAAATTAAATCATACAAATTATTTTTGGAAGAAAAATAATGAAGAGATTCAAAATCTCAGATGGACACTATATAAATGCCTCATCTCATCTTCTGGGTTTTAAACAAGGATGTCACTCTTATTCAACATTTAATCTGGTCCCTTTATTATGAAGCCAACTATCTTGCATGGTTTCATCATTCAGTAATAGTAAATTTAATTTAATTACCATTTCTAAATTTTGATGAATATTTTCTATACTCCAATTATTTTTTCACTAGTAATTCTGTGAAAGGTACAAGCATCTGAGAGGTTTATATAAATGCTTGTGGAGGAATAGTTATTCTTTCTTATAGGACTCATAGTTTCATGTAGTCATATACTTAGGCTGAAATCTCTTATAGTTCCTGTCTATACACTCCACAATAGATCAAATTTCAAGACAACAATGTGTTGTTAAATTATAACTATGATGGTACTTAGAATTCCTGTGTTGCCCATCTTGCACAAGATGGTAGATGGAAACACAGATTGGTTTCACTGTAGCTCTCAGTCAGTCTTAGACTGAGAGTTTGAGAGTTAGGGGGGAAATGAGCAGCTAGTGCTGAGAGAGAGACTACTCCTGGGGAGAGGTTAACGGCTTCCCCTGACCTGTGTCTGCACCAGTTAACTGGACTCTTCTGCTTCTGAGTCATCGCTAACTGCAAGGAAACCTAGTGTCAACACCAAGTGTAAGGTGATCCAATTAGATAAAATTACTATTTATCCTTTGTTATCACTCAGACAAGTTGACTTCCATGATAAAATTATTACAAGAGACCAACTAGCAACAGGTAAACAGAGCTATAATTTCCATCATTCAATTTACTCATAAACTATTGCTCTGCCATAAACTGTGGAATCCATTCTGTCAACAGATGTCATTAGATCACAATATGGGTCATCACAGACTTCTGGGAGTCCAACCCCAATAAAGAGCAAGATCAGAACTTCTATTATTTCCTGCAGATAGAGAAGAAGTCTTCCAATATTAATTTAAAGCACAAAAAGTCCACATTTGTTCTTACATAGTATATATCTATTTAACAACGTGATGTTTTGATCACAGATGACTTTTTTTCAAATGACTACCTCAAGAACACAATTTCTGTTTATGCTCCATATTCTGCCAGTGGATCACAGCAAGCTTTCCAGGTTCAGTCCTCAGGGCATTGTGGACACACAGGATGAGTGCAGACCCCATCCACCCCTCATGCCTTAATAGACTGCACGAAATCTCCCAGACTCTTCCCCGGCTTGTGTTCCAGGGAGCCACTACCCCAAATGGGAGTCGGCATGAGATGGAGCCATTCTCTCCACACCAAAAAAACAAAATGCAAAACTTACTGGTTGACCTCCCCACCATCTATGATTAAATTTCTCTCGTCCTCGAAGATGGAAAGTGGCATCAAATACAAGATCATGTGTCCTTGACACATCTCTGTTTGTGTACAATGCCCAGGCTTCGGTGTTGATTCCAATCGTTTTGACCAGGTACACCAGAGCCCAGTTCTGCACATTCCACAACCATGGCTTTATGTTGCTGCTTTGCCTGTGTCTGAGCAAAGCAACTTGCCCATCATATGCACTGTCACAGGGAAAACATTAGGTCAAAGCACCAACAGCCCATTTCATTTTTTGCTCAGCCACTTAATCTAAACAAGGGAACTTCTTCCAACGTTTTAATTTGCTGTCTCAGTATAAGATAGGATTCCACTTATAATTTTTCACTTCCATGATTTAAAAAATAGATTAAATAAAAGAATGCATGAATTTACAATGGGCTTCAGTGAATTCCTTTTTTTCCCATCAACTTTCCCTGATTCTGTTTATTATGGAACTGGGTTTAAAATAACAGGGAAGTCATAACCATTCATTTTTCTTTCCCATTGTATCTCCAAATCTGGTAAATCATTAAGATCTGACTATTCAGTCCTTCTTCAAAATGCTTCTGAAATTCAATTCATGGCACCATTTCCATTATTATCCTAGCGAAGACTTTTCATCATTCACACTTTTAGAATCATAACTTCACACATATACATACAAATGCACATACACATGTTATATAGAAATGAATGTATATTATACTCCAGATGTATATGCATATACACATATATAAATATATGATATATACATACATGTATATACATTATACATAATATCAAAAAACAAACATTGACAAGTATGAGGACATATCTTTTTCTCAGGTAACAAATTTAGGGATGAAATAATTCCATTTGCACACACCAAAAAACAAAATGCAAAACTTACTGGTTGACCTCCCCACCATCTATGATTAAATTTCTCTCGCCCTCGAAGATGGAAAGTGGCATCAAATACAGGATCATACATTGAATTGCCAACAATTCCATGAGATTCTGGATACAGACCCTTTGTATAAAAGCAAATTTATTGTTAAAACAATAATACAATAATCTACATATATGAGTTCTATTATGAGTTTTCTTATCACAGAAGGTTTTATAACAATATTTAATTTCCAAAATCATATAAGATACACATAGCCTTTACTGTGTGTCTGCCTGAGCAAACATGCATCAAGGCTAATTATTAGCCATTTGAGAAACAACATGACTACAAGAATTTTAATATCTAGAGTTTTAACTATTAGAACTTGATATAATTTCTATTACTTTATTTGAAATTTACACATGTGCCTCCAAAGAATTTCAATTTCTAAATATTCTTTTCTATTTTTCTTAGTTCTATTTCCCCCCAAGTCAACAATAAAAAAAACAGTAATAATAAAATAATAAGTAAATTGTATATTAAAAAGATAGAATTTGGAGTATCTGAAAATTAGAACATCTGAAATCAAGATTTTTATTTGCAAATCCAAAAAATAAATGACCAACTCTCAGGTATTTGAGGGAAATGTAATGCTTGTGTTCAGACTGAACTGTGCCTGAAGAAAGACTTTAGTTTTAAAGTTGCAATGAAGCTCAGGCCTCTACCAAGTTGTAAAAGGCATTTGCTGTGAATTACTGAGGCCGATAAGATGGAAAACAGAGAGACTGTCTTTGAACACTAAGGAACATGTTTGAAAAATCTCCCCTTGAAGTCATTCCAGGATTAAGTCAGACCTTTGAATACGTATCATTCGAGAAAACACTTACGGTGGCCAAAGTGTATAAGTTAGGAAAGGTTTTTGTTGGGTACACAGGCCTCATGTAGGGAGAATGTGTCCCACAGGACCCTAGAAAGAGAATTTCAGATATTAGGATAACAGAACCAACAGGAATCACTTCATGTAAAATTCACTTTACAAACAAGACACGTGGTGTTACTTTCATTTTCTTATTTCAGATAATAAAATACATTCAAAAACAATGCGTGCATAGACCTCAAACCCCATAGCAGAACTGGTACTGCAGAGATCCTGGCTTACAGATGAGACCAGGCAGTCAGGAAATCACTTACTTAGTTTTTCAATGTTAGGCATGACCTTGCTCCCTTTCTTCATGTAGGATGCCCGGAAGCCATCCACAGAGAAAATGATTAATGGAGGACGAACAAACCTTAAACAGAAATATGTTAAAGCTTAGAAAAATTATTGCCACCAGGCATTGTATCTACTCATTTTCAGTAACTGGGACCCATAACTTCCATGAAGAATCTGTACAGAGGATATCTGGATGACTCTGAGCTTCCAGCCACATAACATTTGAGGTCACTAAAGTCCAGGGTCAAATGACCAGCCTCACAAGGACCCATGGAAAGGACTTCACACCCAATTTCCCTTGATGTACTTCCTCCACTGCTCCTTCTCCCTTATAAACAGGGTTATTAATAACATAAAAATACAATTACGTACTGTACATTATGAATAAAAATGCAGTTATATTTGCCTCAGATAAGTAGTCTCCCATTTGCCATGTGGAAAACTCCTATTCATTCTTTAAAACCCAGCTCAAAGTTTCCTCTTTGATAATGTTAGTTGTTCACACTTCTGAATTCCTTTAAGATTATTCATTCCTACCTCTTTCATCATTCATATATACATGCTTGTACATGATATTGCAATGATCTGTTAATATATTTCTCTTCCTTGCTAGTTCCAAAGCACAGCTGAATCTTATTCATCTTCTTATTTTGTGGGCCCAAAGCAAATATTTATTAAATACATTAATGAACAAGTGTAAAACTCAACAGGAGAAGCAGTTGTACTATTATATCTAAGCGCTTATAAAAATTCCTTTAAGTTATAATTTCAAAAATAGTTTAAATTATGAAAACCTGTAAAAGGTATCTCAGTAAAGGACTAGACTATTCATCTACCTGGGCTGTATCTTATGAAATGGCTCTTTATCAGACTTGAGAATACTAAAATATGTGCAGAATTACTGCTAATAGTTTGAAACTAGTTAGCAAGCATAAGTTTATGTTTACTTGAAACCACGTCATAAAGAGGACATAGTTCAAATGAGTCACATAGAAAGCACTTAGAATAATGCTACATAAACAGGGTTCCCTGTTATCACTACTCTTATCAGGTGCTTCTACTCTTTCTTCAAAAATAAGCAAACACATTTTAAACAGTCCAGGAACTGTTGCCATGCACTCTACAAACCTAAAGAAGTTCAAACATCTCACTAAGGTTAAGAAGGAGGAAAAATTAAAAACATCTCACTTAAATTCTGTGTCCCAGGCTATGCCACCCCAAACAAAAATACCTTTAAAAACCAAATGCATTTTAGTGCTTTTGCTGGAAGTGTATTTTCTGCTAAGCATGTAGAAGGTGTGTGAAGCCTCCACAGTTTCCTGGAAGGTGCCGGAGGAAGGGCATACTTGAGCTGGGGGGGTCACCCAGGATGGCTGTGCCCCAGGCAAGACTTCACTGCTGTGGTTCATCGAATCTCTGTATCATCCGCTAGGACAACTTCCAGGGTGATCATTTTAGAGGTTGTACATTTTCCCTCTTCCTGCCCCCAGGCAAAACCAGAACTCAAGGAGAGATTATGAAAAAAATTATATATATATATATACTGTCT
>NW_025999949.1:18506989-18577981 GCF_001458135.2 Marmota marmota marmota
TGTATATGTATATATACATATATGTGTGTGTGTGTGTGTGTGTGTGTGAGTATGCCTGACATGTTTCCTTCTTCAGTGATAGTCAGGTGACAACATAGGGGATAGTCAGACTCCACGCAAGTGACAAGAAATCTGTTAAAACTTTAAGATAGCTTTTGACTGGTAGATTACTTGTAAGTACGCACCAGTTTGTAAGGAAGGATTTCAGTTTTACATTGTTTATATCCAGTAACCATTTATTCTCTGTGACGTTTTACTAATAATACGTACAATTTTATGAGACTGACGCACTGCCTGCTGCGCTAAGAAGGCACATAGTACAATTTTATAATATTCATTAAAATACACTTACCCTGCAGGACACTCTGGGGCCTTTATTTCTTCACAGTCATCATCTACCCAATGTGATTCTCCTAGAAGGAAAAGCGTTGTCTGTTTATCGTGGAGACTAATTACGTGTGACACCCAGAGCCTTGAAGCACATAATCCCAGGATCTGTGTCCTGTTGGACACTTGCTAATGGAATACCATCTAAAGTGAAATTCTGAAATAAAGTGTAGTGTCTGGTTTGGCTTTTAAAGTACACCCATACATGGTGGGAAAGCTAAGATTTAATAACCTCAAGTGGTGTTTATTTGAGCCTTGAGAGTCTAAATGGTTTGTAGATTAAAAAAAACCAGTGGCGTCAGTGAACAAAATTTCATGTTTGTATCCCTCCAGAAATAAACTGTTTGGTCATTAGATGGAACATTCTTTTCTCTACCACTGAAGATCTCAAAGCCATAAAAAGCATGACATATTTCCCTTAAGATGGGGAAAAAGGTTTAGAATATACAGGGGTGATAAATGGGAGATGACAATATGGAGATTATTTGCCAATGGATCTGTATATGGCCTTGATTTTTAGAAATGCAAACCAATTTCACTCCTATCTTGCACCAGGATCTGACAGCATAGACCTAAGTCTTTCCTGAGTTATCTCCATCAAAATAGAGAACAGAAAAGTGTTCATATTGAAAAACAAAAAACCGCTGTTGGTCCCCAGCGGTTTGTGTGGTTTGATCTTTAGAGGGGCAGTGTTGAAGTGGTATAACCTTTCAAATGTGGAATCTAGTGGAAAGTAATTAGGTCATGGGAGCACCATCCTCAGAAGAGATTATTGCAGGTCTCTTAGGACTGGGTTAGTTCCCAAAAGAATGGGTTATCATAAGAAGCCTGGCAGCAATCTTAAATCCCTCTATGACACATGTACCTCCCACTATAATATGATCTATTCTCCATGATGTGACATAGCTAGAAAGACCCCACCAGAGACTGCCCAATCTTGAACTTTCAACCTCCAAAATTGTGAGCTAAATAAACCTCTTCTCCATATAAAGTTTCCAGCCTCAAGTAGTTTGCTATAGTAACACACTCACACACCAAAGGGAGGGGTGGAGATTGTAAAAGCTTTTCTTTGGAGAAAATGAAATTTAAAAAAAAAAAAGAATTTGCCTTAAATTGTTCTACGACAAACAAAAATTGCATGCCTTAAATTTTGCAATCACTAATATGGAAAAACTTCTCCTATTTAAAGAGCATTGGAAATCTCTGTTAGTCAATAAGAATCTAACTACTTAACTACTGGGTAAGTACTATGCTCCTTAAAATGGGGAAGATTTACTAAACACATAGTAAGTCAGGGCATCCATATGGGCTTCATAAAAGTACTAAAAATAGAATATTAAACCAGAAAAATCTGCTTTAATATTTAATAATTCAATGAGCAATGATACCTCAGAGTTTTTTTATCTTCATTTTTTTTCTAAAAGCCTTTGTGGCTGATGCACTTACTGCATAGGAAAATTTTTAAATTTCCCTTTTGAGGAAAGGGCTGTAAGTTCTTAGTTCTTTAAAAATCTTTAAAAATAAAAGCATAATTCTTAGGTTAGTAGAAATTCATAATAGAGTAATTGCTTGGGTATGAGAAATTTGCTACATTCACTAATATAATACAATTTTCTCACAACTATACACCTAACACATTTTAGAACTGAATTGCTCTTTCCCTAAAAACTTTTAACAGAAACTCTTTATAAATGTTCCGTATAGGACACAGGGGAAAGAGTTTTGTTTAGCAACTAAAGAGTGACTTAAAAGGTATAGATAAAGAATCTTGGGTCTTTCCATTAACATCTATAAGGGCTTGGCACAGTGCCTTAAACTTCTTAAAGACAGAAACTACATCTTTTATATTTTCTGTAGTCATTGATCTTGTTAATGATTATAATAAAAGCATAATATTCCACCACCAACCATAGGAAGAAAACACACATTCACATAAGGCTCAGGTGTGCAGCATTATCAGTCTTTATCAGCTAGTACCCCCATCCCTAGGCTGTGTCCCCTCCATATAAAAGCCACACCCTCCTGCCTCAAGTCTGCAACTCTGGGATTTAATTTTCAGAACCATCAGTAGAGTAGGCCATGGTGATCTTTACCTGAGACATCACCCACCCCTGCCTCCCAACCTGCTGCCCTTGCTCTTTCACATGGTTTTTCTACAAAGCCTGCCCTTAACTTCAGGTACCAAATTCCTATCTCAGGTTCTGCTTTTAGGAAACCTGACCCAAAACTAAGACAGAAAAGTGAAAAGTCTCTTCATTATTGTAGTTCTAATTATGGAATTGGGCTTTATTTCCTTGCTACTTCAGATTAAGGAAATGCAGGATAGAAAAACTAAAAAATGCATGAGAAATTAAAAAGGACAACTCCACCCCACCCCCACTTACACTCCCATGTCCAAGGTGTTTTCTAAGTTATCCCCATCAAAAACAGAAAAGGGCTCATATTGGGAAAAAAAAAATACCCTAGGGTATCACCAATTTTCATTCTTCTAGATCTCGTGCTGATCCCAAGACATGTACCTTTGCAAACTACTTGGTAATTAGTACAGCAGTCTCCCCTGAGCAAGCAGTCCTCGGAGCAGTGACACGCATTTTCCTCATTCCGTACTTCTCCACATCTGTCCTTAGTACACTCCCAGCCTCGAGCTGAAATCATCACAATAAAACACTTTCACTGCTGCATACAAACCAAATGAAAGAGGCCACAATTGCTTATGGGTTTCCAACAAAAAAAGCTCAGATCCCACATCATTTAATCTGCTTGTGAAATCTGAGTCAGCCTCAGACCTAGAGGTATTTGGAGGATTTACAGATTGGATGAATTTCTAATGTTTCAAGGCTGGGGACAAACTCAAAGTACAATTGACCTCCTTTGGAAAAAATGGTACCTGGAAAGGCAAGCAAAATCTCTCTCCCATTCCCCTATTGTCCTAAGGGACCCAATAAAATGCATGGTTTAAAAGATTGGTGATAGGGATATCTATCATTGTAGAGATGATCTCCATAGCTCTGCTCATTTATTTTCAGAAGTAGCTTTATTTAACTTTGATCAGCTTGATTTCAATGCAAATAATAAGGCTGGACATGTAACATAGTGGTAGACTTGGACTAGCATGTGTGAGGCCTGAGTATGATCCCCAGCACTGAAAAAAATATATTTTTTAAAATAAAAGCATCCAGTGCTGAAAGGTCTGGGAGCCTTTGATAGCAATATGAAATTTCAGAGTCCAATTTTATACTGTATGTTTAAATTTTGTAAATGCACATACACTTTGACCTAGGAATTCATCTTAAGGAAATAGAAAAAAGTATTTATGTACATGAGTGGTATTCATTGATACATTATTCTCAGTCGCAAAAGTTGAAGGAATATAAATGTTGATTCATTAATGTTAGGTCTCAACACTTTGCAGAATGTAGACATTCAAAAGAATGATGTGGAGAAAGGTTTATGGATATGGATACTCCAACACACGTTTACATATGTATATATAAGTGCATATACACACATGCATTCACACCAAACACACGCAGAGACAGAGAGTAATCAGAGTTTGCAGTGAACCATCATGCTTATTGCTAGAGTGTGCTTGTATCAGCAATGAAGAATCTCAGAGATTTTCTCCCTTGACTTTTTTTTTTTAAAGAGAGAGAGAGAAAATTTTTTAATATTTATTTTTTAGTTTTCGGTGGACACAACATCTTTATTTTATTTTCATGTGGTGCTGAGGATCGAACCCAACGCCCCGCGCATGCCAGCTGAGCGCACTACCCTTGAGCCACATCGCCTCTCTCCCTTGACTTTTTATTGTTATTTGATATTTGATCCTGCCACCATCAACATTGTGTTTGAACATAGGAGAATAAACCATTTTACAAAAGGGTATTATAGTTCATCTTTATTAAGCCTGAGAGAAAGGCATGAGCTACATTTAGAAAGAGCTAAGCTAGAGTCCAGGGGATCCTTTAAACTTTTCAAGAAACTCTAAGATCAAGACTTTAGAAAATTGACATAGCATGTCAGGGACAAAATACTGAAGGTACGACAAACATAAAGCAATAATAAAATCCTTAGTGCCAAGCAAACAAAGACTGCTGACTTGAAACAATTTTTGAAGCCAAAGAACTCTCTGGAACATCTGTTCCATCCATACACTCCATTTACAATGGTCTCAGCATTTAAGTTTGCAGAGTCACAACTAAGGAACATGGGGAAAGTTCCAAAGGAAGCAACAACGACAAAAAGAGGTGGCTATGTTCTTGGAAAAATATTATGAAAAGCAAGAGTCTAAAATGAAACTCTTCTTATTTTGCAGGGGCTGAGGGGCAAAAATCAGTATGAGTATGGGAGTTGATATTGAGTTTCATATAAACCAAGGGGCTATGGCTTAAGTAAAAGGGAATAGTGTCTCTATTTCTAACAATATCACTGAAAATATAATTAATAACAGAGATTTTTTAGACTTTTTAAAGAATCATCCATGCATAAAAGTCTGAAAATAAGTAATAACTGGTCAAGGGAGCTGTGGAATCCCCTTCTAGGGGTGATAAGAACAGGGTTGGCCACTGTCTTTCTTAGGCTTTTCCTGGAGGCATGATGGTGACCTCATAAAGTATCTTAAAAGTCCATCTGAAATGTTTACTTTTGAAAACAGAACAAGTATGATAGAAAAAGTCCCCAAAGGTGTTTTTTCTCAACTAATGTGCACTCATCTGAGAGCCTGTATATTCTAATGACTGTTCCACCATGTGAGAAATACAAAGAAAACCAGGAAATCTTAGAGGAAGATTTGAAGCTACCCAGAGCACAAGACCCCAAATAGAATTCCATAATCAATTTCCATTTGTACAGAAAATAGGGAACGACATCAGGGCAGACCAGCAGTCACTACATAAGATGAAAGAAAACAAATGCTAGAAATAGGGCAGGTAAACAAAAAAAAAAAAAATTTTTTTTGAACCTAAAACTTTAAGAATGTGCACATTTTGGGCCCATGTACAATGGCAATGAACACAGGAATTTGCAAGAAAAGGCAGAAATGGTGACTATGAACCAAAGCCTATACACAAACACTTTTAAAACCAGCATATGATGACTAATGTGAAGGCCCAGTGTGGGAACAAGTCATTCACACAGGACGTGTTCATCACACGACCAACAGTCATTCAAGAAACAAAACTGAAATCCATAGTTCAGACAGGCCAAAGCAGGGGGCAACTCCAGGGCATCCAACATCAGCCTCTAGGCCATCTACTGGAAAGAGAGAGGACACCTAAGTGACATACCTGTCTTCAAACAGAGCTCATCAAAATCATGACAGCAACTGCTGTAACTCTTACACAAGTTGTCACACCGACAATCAGGAGGTCCAACCTCTTGAAGTTCAAAACATCTTCCCTTGCAAGATCCAGAGGTGTTGGTCCAAGGGGAGTCGGATAGCACTGCAAGGATCAAGAGGTAAAGGCAATGATTTAGGAAGGGGGTCATGACACTAGAAGAATGGCCCTGGGAAGCCATGCAAATGAGAGTTAAACAACCAAAGGAAAACATTTATCAGGGTATCAAACCCATAGAAAAAGTAAAATCTGTTAGCTATTGGTTTCATTATTATTTATTATTACAAATGTGTCAGGTTACTTCCCCAGTAGAAATAAGAATTTGTTTCCCTATTTAATAATGCATTGCTTTTTATAAGAAAAATTAAGCTCAAATATTCTGAAGACAGTCTGAATATATGTGATGGAATAGAAGAAGACTTTTACTATCTCTTCTAACCAAAAATCTATGTCATAGCCAGTGTTATACAAACATAAACTCCACAATCTCATCTTGTCAAGAACAAACCCTCTTATCATTATTCTCATGTGATAAAATTATAGTCCTAGAAACCTCAAGTCATCTAAATTTGGGGAAAAGAAAGAATTCCATGAGATGAAAATTTCACAAATTCATAATTTACAGGAAATGTAAGTTTAAAAATTAAGCGGTAATTTTATTCACTGTAGTACCTAAAAGATAAAATGTCTAGGAACAAATTTAATAACATGTATAGAACCTACATAAAGAATACTTTAAAACTTTACAAAAAGACATTTCAAAAGGTCTAATTCCATCAAAATTCATACCACCTTAGATGTAAAAATATTATGAAAATATTAATTTTTCCTATATATCCCTAAAGGTTCAATGCAATCACAATAAATATATCAACAGTTCTTAAAACTTGAGAAAATAAAAAAGATGTATGTAAAAAGAAATATATGAAAATAGGAAAACACTGAAGAGGAAAAGTAATTTGGTAACTAGACAGAAAAGTATATTCTGAAGTTAAATAATTAAAATAGCTTGGTACTAGAAAACAAGTACATCAGTGTTATATATGGTCCCAGGAATAGGAACCATATATAAATGCTAAATATATGAGAATATATTGTATAATAAAATGACATTTAAAACCAGAGAAAGAGAAAAGGATTAATCAGTAAGTTGTGACTGGAGAAAAGTAAGCTGGACCCTCACCCCAGTTAATAAGATAACTAATTTATGGTGAATATAAATATAAACTGATAACTGTTTCTAAGAATGCAAATTTTTGTAAAATAGAATACAATTTAGAAACATCTATCAACATTTTAAAACGTGCATGACTCTTCCAGAAATTTCATTACCTCTCATATATAATTGCAAAAGTTCTCTAAAATACATGCACACACACGAAAAAATGACCATTATTCACTGCTTTTTTTTTTTTTTTTTAATGTGCAGGAGGAAGGGTCCCTGAAGTCAACCAAAGGTACTTTATCCATCCATCAAGAAAGAATCCCTATATTTATAAGTGGAATGTTGCTTGCCCTTAGAAGAATGAGTCAGATCTGTATAGGCTAATGGAAAATCCACAAAACATATAAACAATTTTTTTTTTTAAGAACAAAGTACCAGTAAATGGATGGAACTGGAGATGATCATGCTAAGTGAAATAAGCCAACCCCCTCCCCCAAAACAAAGGTCAAATGTTCTCTCTGATATGTGGATGCTAACACACAATAAGGGGTGGGGGTAGGAGAATAGAAGTTCATTGGAATAGAAAAGGGGAATGAAGGGAAGGGAGTCGGGATGGTAATAGGAAATACAGAATGAATTACACCTAACTTTCCTATGGTCCTTTATAAATATACAACCAGTGACACTCCACATCATGTACAACCACAAGAGTGGGATCCTAATTAGAATAAGTTATACTTCATGTGTGTATAATATGTCAAAATATATTGTATCGTTGTGTATATCTGAAAAGAACAAAGTAGCCTGGCAAGGTGGCACACGCCTGTAATCCCAGTGGCTCAGGAGGCTGAGGAAGAAGGATCTTGAATTCAAAGCCAGCCTCAGCAAAAGCAAGGTGCTATGCAACTCAGTGAGACCCTGTCTCTTAAAAAAAAAGAAAAAGAAAAAAGAAAAGAAAGAAAGAAAATACAATCTAGGGCTGGGGATGTGGCTCAGAGTTCTAGTGCCCCTGAGTGCAATCCCCATTACCAAAAAAAAAAAAAAAAAGAACAAAGTACATAATAGTGTTACAGTATTAAGGATTATGTATTAGATTTTGTGCTAAAAAAGAGAGATAAAGAGAGCATTAAGGACAAGAGATAAGGATGGAAATAACAGAGTCAGAGCTGGAGAGGGGAGACAGAGACAGAGAGGGAGGGAGAGACTGAGAGTAAAGGGATTAAGAAAATGTGCAGGTATGAATTAACCTTTTTCTTCCCTGTAAGAAACTGTTTACAGGAATTATATCTCTGGAAAATGACTGAGAAAATTAATTTCTGTAATTTGAAATTACTGGCGTTTTACAAATTTGTGGGTAGTTCTCTGGATTTTTTTTTAATCGCTTGGTTACTTTCTTCTATATATCACATATGTATATATGCATGTGTGTGTATAAAACATGTCATACAATATATAGTACATGTAAATACATTAACAAGTATTATTTATAACATGCTATTTTTAATTTTATTTCCATGTTTATGAATTTCATTTTTTTAATAATCCACATGTATCACTTTTAAAAATCAAGAAAAAGTGAAGAACAGGAGAAAAGATGTTAAGTGACATTTCCCAGTTCATCCACACCATGTAATTGAACATCCTGCTCATCCCTGAGTCCTTTGTCTTCTTTATAATCAGAATCACCCAATGCTAACCTTTATGGCATCAGATCAGTTGAACTAAAGCAAACAGATTCACTAGACCATGAAATGTGAAATGCTTTCGCATGGTTGATTCTGTGATGTTGAAATACATACAAACCACATCAGTTCAGTTTAGGAAATAATGTCAGTTTCCACTGCAGTGCCTTACCTCTGGTCTAAAAACCACATTTTTTCTATTGACTTTGGCCAACCTAAGAACAGCGTATGCTGAACCACAGGAAACCATGGCAAGGAGAAGGAATTGAAAAGGGAAAAAAAGAAAAGATGGTCCTATAGTAAAAACAAAGATAAGGAAAAACTTATAGTTGAATATTCCTTTTTTAAGGCTAGTGGTTAGATAGAATCACTGCATTAGCAGCTAATAAATGGTGAGCAGTTCTCACTCCAATGAGCTGCATACAGAAGCCTGCTCAGCTCTGCTGAGAGAGGAGGAGACCTACAGGCATGTCATTCACAGGTTTTTTTTGTTTGTTTGTTTGTTTTTGACCTGCCTTGTCTCCTTTAGGGGTCCCAGAAAGCATTTGAAATTTTCCTGCACTTATGCCCGTCATATTCTCCTTATCTTAATCTATTCCCTATATCTTTTTTACTTTCAAAATATCCATATAGGCCAGGAGTAGTGGTGCACACCTGTAATCCCAGCAGCTCAGGAGGCTGAGACAGGAGTATCATAAGTTCAAAGCCAGCCTCAGCAATTTAGCAAGGCCCTAAGCAACTCAGCAAAACCCTGTCTCTAAATATAATATCTTAAAAAGGGCTGGGGATGTGGCTCAATGGCTAAGCACCCCTAGGTTCAATCCCTAGTACAAACAAACAAACAAAATCTGTTGCAAATGCTTCATCATTTTGTGCTCTTTTTTCATGCATAGTATCAAAATGATTTTTACTATTAATCATTCTTTCACTTTGTGCCTTGCTTTGTTTTTCAATATAATTGACTCTCACTCAAGGGTTGACCCTTATCACAGCCCTCCTGACCAAGCTTTAGACTGAAGACAGCTTTGTTAGAGCTGCATTTACATTCATAAAGCAAAGATACATCTCATAAAAAATACTCAAGATTGTGTTATCCACAGCTTCAAACAGGAGTGAATTCCTGAGCCTGTGGGGATTAGGGGATATCTATGCCCAAATTCGCTCGGTGCTGACAGGAATCACAGGGACAGAAAAATGCAAAGATAGTTTGAGCCATACAAAGCCTCTTCTAACCCTAAGAAATTTGAGCTGCCATTGCTTTTTCAGTAAAAGAGAACAGCAGAGAGTAGGAGAATGTTCACTTTGCCTTTCCAGGTCCTGATGCATCTTGGCTACCTGCTTTCATGACAAGTTTGGGGTCCTATTCATTTTCTAGGAATTCTGTATCTCATCCTCTTCATTCTAGCTTGCTTTTATTTATTTATTTATTTGTGTGTGTGTTTGTTGAATTCCTGGCCCAGGTTCCATGTCTTTCTTCCTACACCAGAGAACAGCTTTGGGGGGACTTTTCTTTTTATTGTGCCCGATTCAACACCAAATGTGGAAAGATTAGTTGATTATACATCTGAGTTTTAAATTCCAAGCCCCCCTTTACTTGACCTAAATCAAGAGAACATGGACCTGAGCACCTTAGTTCTTTAGCTCAATGAGAGGATGGCAAAAAAAAAAAAAACACACAAGGAACCATGAACTTGTGGCCTCCCATGATTTTCCTGAGAGCCCCACAAAAGCTTGAAACTAAAAAAGAAGACAAACTCTAAAGAGCAAGCAAACACAAAGTACTCAGAAGTATTAAGTTAGAAATACGTAGTAAGTGTGATAGGGCCTTCAAATTAGATCTTAGGAGGCACTTGCCAATATTTTTATGTAATTCAAATTACATTGCTGCCTTTAAAATCATATATTTAAATGATGTTATTTTACTTCAATGATAAAGTCAGTCCTAGAATCATGAATAACAAATGTTACAGAACCTTACAAATATATTTTGTTATTTTTTCAAAAGGACATTGGATTTTAAAATTAAATATATACCTGATATGCATACCAACAGTGCCATACACTCCTTATTTTTCACAGAAGTATAATTTCATGACTTAAAGAAATACCAATATAAATCATAATTTGTTATTTCATTCAAAAACCTTTTTTTTAGAATATCCCATCTCACTGTCCACATACACAGAGAGGGTTGGAGAATTCTGGTGTCATTTATTCCACAGATATACAGGAAAAAAAAATAATGAAAATGTATAGCCTCTTGGGAAAAAGCGTAATTGATATAAGAGTCGTGATCAAAATATAAATCCATCCCGGGCACCCCATCATATTTCCCTCGAAATTCTCCCACACAGAAAAATTTTCAAATTTGGGTAATGACCAATAAGGGAGAGAGTCTTTAAATTGAAAACATGAAGCCCAGCCCAAAGTTGGAAGGTTTTTTTCTTTCAAACTTCTTCTAACAGGCTGCTCCTGTTTTCAGAGTTTGGGACACTGCTCCCTATCTGTCCCTCCCATTCATTCTGGTTCTCAGCCCAGGTGTTTCCTGAAAGTGAGAAGAAAGCCCTGAATTGGATTTCAAGTTGTGGTTGTGCCTTTTCTCAAAAGCATTAAAACAGAAAGGGTTCCCCCTGGGTTGCCCTGTTTGAAGTAAACCCAGGGAAACCCCAAGGGCAGCATGGATGCCACTCAAGATTCCACTCAGCTCTAGAATTTAATACTGTCTTATGCCTCTTCTGGAGTATCTGATTCATCTTTTTAGGTAATACTTTCTTGTTTTGAAGTTGCTTTTATTTTTCTGATGGTTCTGACTTCACCCTTTAGCAAGCAGCTCTATATACAGGCCTGCTCTCCACCTCTCTGCTTCCTAACATCACTTTCTATAAATACCCACTCATGGGCATCACTGTTTCCTCATCTTCAGAGCTGCTAGGCCAGATTTCATAAGGCTTTTTTTTTTTTTCTTTTTTTTTTTTTAATATAAATAGGTCCACCTGGGATAATATAAATAGGTGTTTTCAAACACCTGTACTTTCAAAGAATTTATCAATAAAATGTCCTCCTATGGAAGACCTCACAAACTACAAGAAAATAGATTTCTTTGGGATTTAAATCAAAAGTTAAAAACTTAATTAAATGTCTAACCTATTCAGAGAGCCTTAAAGGTAAGGAGTAGCATGAATCTGAATGATTTGCAAATCTGCTAGCAAACAATGAAACATTGTCACCTTAAATCATGGTTTTATTAGCCCTACGAATACATGTAGAAACTGGCCTTACAAGTGAAGATAAATTCAATGTATTATCCTATTTTAATAAGACTTCTAAAATTTTCAAATGAAAATGAACCTTCTCACCCCAATACCATTTCTGTTGTCTCTGTGATTCACAAAAAAAAAAAAAATGTTTTTCCTCATAAAATTATTTATGATACTTTACATTTCATATTTATCCATAAATTTCAGTTGTATATTTTGAAAGTTTCTTGTTAAACCAATGAAAAGGACAATAAATTGGACTGAGCTTTCAGGTTTCTAATAGCCAGGTATTCATGAGCTCACAAGTTTCCCTTTGTCTTTCAAGTATTAAGTTGCATATATTTCAAATATACAGGTGGCTATTCCATTTCCACCTCAGAACTGAAAGAATATGTATGTCATAAGCTTCAATAAAGTAGACTCCCCCATACCATCATAATCCCACACAAATACAGGTGTACATGAGAACATGAACACCTGTGCACACATAAATTCTCTTGCAGTCTTTTTAAAACCAAATCAAGAGATCTGCATTAGATGTTCAGGACAAAGATGTCAAACTGGATTGCAGTTGTTACTCACATTTTCTTTGAAAATTGATACCTGCCATCTTGCTTACCTGAGTGCCCTTTATGTTTACCCAAAAGAATTATAATTTGCTCTGCTCATTTTATACCTTCTAATAAGTCTTTATGTGTCTGGTAAAATAAATTTTATTCCACCCTTACTTCCAATAGATGACTAGTTCCTAACAATAAACCCAGCTAACAAGTATGCTAGTTAATTAATTATAAGTTTGTTTACTCTGCCACAACCTTGAAACCAATGCCTCAGTCCATAGTACAACAGTAAGGGTCTACATGTGTGTAGAACATTCTCCACTGTTGCTGCATAAAAAACAAGAGGCTGCATGCTTTTAAACAGTGGATCTTGCTTTAATCAGTCCAGAGCTAGCCATATATGAATACCCTTTGTGTTCCTTGTGTTTGTTAAAAAAAAAAAACAATAACAACTTGAAGCACTAAACTTTGTAGGATTTCTTTGGAATCCAAAAGGATTTTTTGAAAATGGGAAAGCAGGAGTGCTTTCCTTCCTGGTGTCTTATCTTACTCCACATATAAAATTTACCCAGTGTTTTCTAATGTGAAGGCTTTACTAACAGAATGATCAATCACATATTATTTGAAAAATGTCCCTTCTAGGCACATGTGGCATTTAAAAAGACATAAAAACTCTGCACTATGCTTTCCCAGTTTCCATCTTTGGTCTTTCCTCTGGAGGAATCAACCACAGCACCTAAACAATAGGTAAGCTACATCAGAAGAAAAATTAAAAATAAAAAGTGTGCAGACCTAACAAAACACTTCAACTCAGACTTAAATTGTATTGTACCCCTAAGACAAAGCTTCTCACTCATAGGTGGAAGTTTAACTAATAAATTATTTTAGATGCTATCATAAAGCCTGAAACAATCAGTAATTTAAATTATTTAATAATCAAATGTTTTGTAATGTATTTAAAATTATATAATTTATAGATTATAATGTAGACCATACTACTTTTCCAAAAGTAACATGGATTTGTTAGTTCTTTTAGTTGTTGCTTATAACATTTGGAAATAATTTAACATATACAAAGTATTTTTGAAGATTACTAAAGCCGACCTACATTTTCCACATTTTCTAGTGGAGAACACTCAAGACAAGAAAGCAAGATGGAAATCAGGATTTTTTTTTTTTTAATCCAGAAGGAAATTAGAGATCACCCAGGTCAGCTTCTCAGTGGGCAGCTAGGGAAGAGACTTCACACATGACTTGCCCAAGACCTCACTGCCTACTATATGAACAGAGAGTATCAGTCTAAGACTTTTAAGACTATCTCCCAAAAGAGTCAACTTCAAAAATAATGAATATCTTAATTTTATACATGTATTAAGGAACCAGCATTTAATTTCTCAATATCAGTTTTAACCAAAAGTAATATATGAAGAGGAAACAAGAGCAAGAAAGTCCCATTTTGAATGCATTGGAAAGAACCAGCTGTTTGCTGTCAAGTTGCAAGCTGGTCCACGTGACCTTACTAAGGGTTGGATCCCCCTGGCTGTTAGTGGCACTCGAAGAGGCCTTTGAAGAGAGCATTTGCTACCAATAAAAAACAGCATTCTCTTCTAGCCCAGAGACCCTTCACCTCCCTCCAACAGAAGACAGCTCCTTCTGTCCATTTGGCTTCCTGGGGCTGCAATTTTTATGATCTATTTTCTCAGTCTTGGCCCAAACCACACCCCACTTCAATTCACTAACCCACTGCTAATATTATTCTTTCAACCTTCTGGCATGACTCAAAAGCAACTTACTTGATGTAAGAAAGATTTAGTATTCCATCAAGGCATGTATCACAACTTGGTTAATAACAAAAGTTCACGCTGGCTAAACAGAGACAGGTGAGAATCTTTCACTGTGGTCAGATCAAGAAATACAGAGAAACACAAAATTTACAGAAAGACAGACAAACACTCTGGGATCTCAGAAAAAGTCAAGAAAATATTGCCCCCTAGAGTACCCATTACTTAAAATGTAATTTTTATTTCTAAAACTATCAGCGGCTCCAATTTCCAGGAAATTAACCAACTCATTGCTTAAGACCTGGTCAGTTAAGTCCCCTCCGGCTGCACAAGGAGCTCCTTCATGAGAATTCCCACTCCGCTGATGGTTCAGCATATTGTAAAAGGAAACTCTTTCACTTTGGTTCGATTAGCTAAGTCAGGGTACACTTTTAAAACTCACCTTTCCTTATGCAAAAGAAAAAACACAATGAGAAAAATCCATCCCATAAGCTCTTTGAAGTACCTCCTCTGTCTTATGTTTTTCCTGTTTGGGGTAAATCTTGATCTTAAAATTTTAAATCTCTAGAGTTTCATAGAGACAGATCACTGCCCTTTTTACTTTCATTCCTCTTTTTCCTGGATCAGAATTATCTGGTAGCAAACACTCTATTTTACATCACATGACAACAAATTGCATTTGTATAACTCCAGTCCTAACCCAACACCTGTTCTCTCACCACATCTGCTTTTGCCTTGGCTATGAAAAAATGTTTTAATTTTATCTCAACATTTATAAATTTCAAAGTACACAGACTTAAAAGTACAGTTGTTATGAAGCAACCATCAATGTGCTCTAAATAAAACCACATTTTTTTCACCTGAATTTACATATATAGCTGGTTTCATCCCAGAGGAATCTAGGAGTAAATTAGTTATCCTGCAAGATTACCTTAAAGATGGATTTCTTAAGGACTTTATGTTGATAACTAGTGAATAACATTTTTTAAAAGAACTGAAATGCAAATAGTTGTTACTCTTACCTGTCAGAGGGCCTTCATCCCATCCTTCTGCCCTCTTAATTCGACTTGCCGTGAATCCACAGCAGATATTGACACCAACAGCAAAAGTGAACAAGGATATTACCTAAGGGAATAGAGAGACTGAGTTGTCAAAGACAGCTAGACAGGACTAAATCAAATTACATGAAGCAATTCCAGTCCCTGCAACATCCCCAATCCTACAACTTCCAAAATGCATCCTAAGGTGCTGTCTCAATCTGAACAACAAACAGAAAAACTCAGATTCAAAAGGAACTGGTTCTGAGGAGCAAGCCTTTTCCCCTGCGGTTCCATCCTTCTCCTACCTGGTAAGACTGGAAGGAGCCTCTTCTTGCCATGTCAGGATTCTTGGAAAGCTTTCTGCAGCGTGTTCTCTGCCTACATGGAATGCCCTGCTCCGGGGCTCCGCGTTCAGTCTATTAACTACAAGCAATCCCACCTGGGAAGTTGACAGGCTCATCTGATTTGTCCAGAGCTTGATTTCATCACGGTTTGTTCAAATTGCAGCTCTGAGCACAAGAGGCTTAAAGCATCATCCTCCTTGTCCCCACCCCCTTATCGGTCCCTCCCCTAACACAAACCCTTTCATGTGGTATCCTCTGGCAACGTGAAGATTTCTTATGTAGCTGTGGCCAATAACAGCGCACGTTCGTTTTCCTTCCCTCACAAAAACATGGTTTGTCAAAAAGAAACCAAATGTATTTCATCCGATAAAAATGAAACAGAGCCGCACAGAGCTTTCTACCAGCTTCAAGCTTTTAAGGTTTACAATGTAGTTATTCAGTGTCGTCAACCCCGGCTTTGTTTTTTTCTTTCCTTTTTTTTTTTTTTTTTTTTAGAAGGAAAGTTTTACAATTTGTAAGCATAATAACTCTCCCTGTCTTTTCCATTTATTTATTTGCTGGCAGTTTGAAAGACCCTGTCCCTATTACGACATTCTCTGCTACTTCTGATGCCTCTGATATTTCTCACGATGAAATGTCCCGAAATTGCAACTCGCACAAGAGACAGCATTCTTTTCCCCATGTCATTGTTATATTTTAGAGAAGTAACTTTTATCAAAATACTGAGAATGCCAGCTAAGCAGCGTGCAGTCCTCCTGCCCTGTGAGGAAAGACAAAATAACTCCAGGCTCGGTCCATTCCTGCCAAAAGTCAGCTGGCTTTGAGGCATTTGGGAGGTAAGGAGCAGAAAGAAGAGGTGGAGAGGAAAGGGAGGGTAAGCTTTATTAGCAAGTGAATTGAGGATGGAAATCTCAATGGCAGCAAGAATTTAGATTTCAAGAATTGTTTTTCTAGTTATTTTTCACTTCAGTTATCATCTAGCTCCCATATAGGACCATCTAGTGTCCTCTGAGGCTCTTGTGAGTGTAAAAGTTCCTTTACTGAGCACTTTGGAAATCACAGCACGTTTAGAGGAGAAATTGAGGCCTCTAAATCTGAAAGTTGTTTAAATATTGTGTGCCTTTAAGATTCAAATGAGGGGAGGTTTGTTTGTGGCTTTTCCGGCCAGGCCCAGGGACTGTCTTTTCTAGCACAGTGCATATGCGCATACGTAAACAAACAGGGACTCACAGCTCAACCAATTACTAACGGAGCAGAGCCTCTGTGCAAATAAAACATGATAGCACAAAAGCAAGAACTTGTTTATAGTGGATTGTATAGTAGGCCTGGGTTTCATTATAAATTCTAGAGTTTAGTAACAGCTAATTGAGAATACACTGCCAAACTTTGAGTTGCCTTTCTAGAATTCTTTTAGTTTGCCCTCTTAAAAGAGATGACAGGCTTATGAATTTTTCTATGTAAATCTCTTGCTTTAGTCTGTCTGCCATACTGAATTGATTTAGAGCTGGGTATTTAGCGAGGCTTATAAAAGATGTTAACCCCATGTAATATTTTTCTACTATTTATGTTAAATTTCAAGATGCAAGCCCGTCATTTTAGGGGGAAACTATCAACCAAAAAGGAGAACATCAAGGCCATCCTGTTATTTCACTGTATGCTGCAGTGCTCCCCATGTTCTAAAAACCAAGCCCCCTCTACTCTCCAGCCTCTCCAGGCTTCGCCAGAGTCCAACAACTTGAGCCTCTGTCTGACATTTGATTGCAGAAACCCAGCGAGGGGACAATGACTATTGTCCTTCGGGGAAAAAATGGAGTTCGGAAGCAGAACATCAGCCATTATTTCATTCTATTTTAGACAGGATGACTAGCCGTATGGGAAAGAAAAGCTGGTAAGTATAAAAGCCAAGTTTAGGCATAGTTGACTTCTGCACATCACTTGGTACCATTTCCAAAAGAAGTGAGCTTAGTCCCTCTTGCTGCTAACTATTCTGCTAAATTCACTTTATCTTCTACCGGGTCGTAGAGCGTCAGGAAACTTTTCACACACATACATCATCACCATCATCATCACCACCTAAGTATTGATAAACAGAACTTTACTAAAAAGATTATCATTATAAATCAACTTCCAGGAAGATGGCCAAAGTCCCTCTGTTGGGCACCAAATCAACTGCACAATCCTATTACCCCCTCATTATGCAAAGCTGAGAAAAAAAAAACAAAAAGCCTGGGAATGCAAAGTAAGTTAAGAAATTCCACCAAAATGACTGGAATATAGTTCAAAACCTTCTTTTATAAGAAATCCCAATTAAGAAAGTTCACCTGCTGTGGTGTCTAAGATTTTGGTAGAAATTGACACATGGCTGGCTGAGGAAACAAGAAAGAGTAACTTTTTGCGAGACTGAAAAACTAAACTTCCAGCTTGGTTTATTCACCTAGCCACGTTTCAGAGAACACTGCCCCCTGGCAGAAGGAAACCTAGAACTCTAAATACATCTTTCATCAGTCTCAGCCCCTAAAAATCACTCCATGGTTCTCAATCTTTATTAGGCATAACAGCCACCCTGGGGTTTGTTTGAAATGTTGTTTATGCCCTGTTCCCTGAGATTCTGATTCCATGGTCTGCGGGGTGGGGGAGGAGAAAGGGGTGCTTAGGGGCCAGACAAGAATGGAACAATAGGTTATTCTGATGCAAGTCATACAAGGACTACATTTAGAAAAACAGAACATGAGAATAAATTACTCTGAATTAATTTACTTATGCCCTCATATTGAATTGCTTGGCTTAAATCATAATGTAATTTTTAATACATTCACTATTAATTGAACTTTAAGTTTCCATCTCTACAAGACAAGCAAGCTATGGCTGTCCCTCCAGGGGAATCATCTCCAAACTGTAAGCACAGATCAGCATTTTATTTACTTTGCTGATGGTACACAGCAGCAGTGTGTATGTTGCTTAATTGCAATACAGTAGTTGCATTTATACAAATGCACAGTCTATCTTTTCATGAAATAATTCTATGAATCCTTGTTCCCAAGTCCTGATTAAGATAAGAGGGCTTGAGGTGAACAGTGAGATTTGAAAGATATGAAACTGAGTGCTGTTATTCTTGCTTCCCGCAGTAATTATGAAATTGTCATGAAATGATTAAAACTTTATCTACATCCAGTTTCTCACTATGCAGAACTGACATGACTTGACTTGGCTTAACATTATTCCCAGAATAATTATAAGATAATGTATGATGTTAGACAATTACTAACCACATGATTTTCAGAACTATCATTTTGCAATAACTACAGCATGTACACTGTGGAAGTAATAAAACAGCACCACTGAATATTCTTCCTATTCTATTTTCAAATTCTTTTTTTTATTTTTTTTAGTTGTAGATGAACACAATATCTTTATTTTGTTAATTCATTTTTATGTGGTGCTGAGGATCGAACCCAGTGCCCCACACGTGCAAGACAAGCGCTGCACCGCTAAGCCACAACCCTAGCCCCTCTATTTTCAAATTCTTTAAGCCTTGTATTTACATTCTGCTGTGGAAGAGCAGTATTAGAAAATTAAGAAAAAAGTTGGACAACAATCATAGCCAAAGGGACATACCAATCTAAATCCAGCTGAAAATTCTGACAGTTAATTGGGGAACAAGCTGGCTCAATTGCTCCCACAATCCAGAACTGCAGATATTTATATAAAGTAGATGCCACTTAAAATGCTAAACCAAAGAAGCAAAGTTTTATGGGTAATGTATGGTCCCTGGGGGTTCTCCAGTGGAAAAATAGCACATGCCTTTTCAAATGTAAACAGGACTTGTTCTATTAGTTATTACATAATTGAAAGCTGAAATCAACACTGTCACATCTTACGGTGACTTCAACTTATATTATAAACTCACATGCATTACATTTACTCCCAATGGCAGCTAAGTATGAATCCCTCACTGGAACAATCTCTGCCCTTTATGAATATTCATTCATTCATTGCACAGATATTCATTAGCTCCTACCAGGTACCAAGCACTGTTCTGGGTACTAGTGAAGCCAGATTTAAAGTTAGGTAGTCAGTGTAGTTAGGTAAATCGGGTCTAATATTGAGTGAAATCTAAAATGGAGACCATGCGGAGAATGACTCAGGGAAAACACAGGACAACTCATGGAATGTTAATGAAGTCCCGAAAAGGCCCTAGGCCAAAGTCCACCTCAAAGAAATGTTAATGAACAGCCCCCAGCAAAAAGGTGCTGACTCAGAAGTCCTTCCTGACCAGATTACTTCTTTGGCCCACCTGTGTCCCACCCCTCGGGCCTTCCCACCTACATTCCATCACTGAAAGAACTATAAAAAGGGGAGACAACATCCCTTCCACGGATTCCACCTCTTGGGTCCCCTTCTTCCTCCGGGAGAAGTCTTTTCTGCTGTCCTTTAATAAACTTCTTTTTGTTTTTTTTCTTTTTTTTTTTTTTTATTGTTGGTTGTTCAAAACATTACATAGTTCTTGATATATCATCTTTCACAATTTGCTTCAAGTGGGTAATGAACTCCCATTTTTAGCCCATATACAGATTGCAGAATCACATCAATTACACATCCATTGATTTACATATTGCCATACTAGTGACTGTCGCGTTCTGCTACCTTTCCTATCCTCTACTATCCCCCCTCCCCTCCCCTCCCCTCCCCTCTTCTCTCTCTGCCCCCTCTACTGACCTTCATTTCTCCCCCTTGTATTATTTTTCCCTTTCCCCTCATTTCCTCTTGTATGTTCTTTTGTATAACCCTGAGGGTCTCCTTCCATTTCCATGCAATTTCCCTTTTCTCTCCCTTTCCCTCCCACCTCTCATCTCTGTTTAATGTTAATCTTCTTCTCATGCTCTTCGTCCCTACTCTGTTCTTAGTTACTCTCCTTATATCAAAGAAGACATTTGGCATTTGTTTTTTAGGGATTGGCTAGCTTCACTTAGCATAATCTGCTCTAGTGCCATCCATTTCCCTGCAAATTCTATGATTTTGTCATTTTTTAATGCAGAGTAATACTCCATTGTGTATAAATGCCACATTTTTTTTATCCATTCGTCTATTGAAGGGCATCTAGGTTGGTTCCACAGTCTTGCTATTGTGAATTGTGCTGCTATGAACATCGATGTAGCAGTGTCCCTGTAGCATGCTCTTTTTAGGTCTTTAGGGAATAGACCAAGAAGGGGAATAGCTGGGTCAAATGGTGGCTCCATTCCCAGCTTTCCAAGAAATCTCCATACTGCTTTCCAAATTGGCTGCACCAATTTGCAGTCCCACCAGCAATGTACAAGTATACCCTTTTCCCCACATCCTCGCCAGCACTTGTTGTTGTTTGACTTCATAATGGCTGCCAATCTTACTGGAGTGAGATGGTATCTTAGGGTGGTTTTGATTTGCATTTCTCTGACAGCTAGAGATGGTGAGCATTTTCTCATGTACTTGTTGATTGATTGTATGTCCTCCTCTAATTACTTCTAATTTCTACTCTGACCTTGCCTGGCGTGCTTCTTTGGTGTTATTCTTCAACATTGGGGAAGCAAGAACTCGTCACCGGTCAACAGCGGTAACACTAGCAGTACTACCCAGGAAGCTAAACCAGAGATTGCCCTGCCCTCCACATTAATCACATAGACACAGAAATGAATGTGCACTTGCAACTGTGAAAATGCAGATGTGTGGAGGTAAATGATGCTAGGAGAAACATATTATCCAGATTTGGCCTAATCAGGGAGGTCATAGACGATTTTGTGGGTTAGATGTTAACTGAGCTGTGATTTGAGGGGTGGATGGGAGCAATTAGATTCAGAGAAGAGGAAAGAATTCTAGGCAGAGAGAAGAATGTGCGGACGTTTTGTTTAGGATTGAGGCACAACACCCTCAGGAGATAAAAAGATAGCCAGTTTGATTGGTGTAAGAAGAGCAAAAGTGAATGCAGAGTGAAGTGGGACAGGGGAGGGTAGGAGAGACTGGGCACATGGCTTCCCACAGTTCATCTTAGGGGTATTGTCCTTATCCTGAAAGTAGTGAAATGTCGTTAGAAGACTTAAGACAGGTAGAGTTTAATCAGATTGTGAAGAATTCATATCTTTACAGTATAGATATGAATTAGAGGGAATTAAGAATGAGTACAGTGGTCAGTTGGGAAATCATAGCAATAATTCTGAAAAAAAGATAATGGCAGTTTGTATCCAAGAGGGTCTGGTGGTGGTGGAGAGGAAGAAAAGCACAAGAGTTAGGGAAAAGATTTGCTAATGACCTGGGTAGAGGAGGCAAGGGGCAGGCGGGGACTTCTGAGTTAAGAAACACTTAGACATTACAACATTTAAATATATGCTCAGTAAAATCACTTCTTGTGTTTTAATGGGACCATAAGGAAAATATAGAGACATCTGCAAACACCCTAATACTAAAGTTAAAATAAAGGACATAGCTAACAGTTTTAGAACATTTGTCAATCGTTTTAAAGATCATCTAAGACAGTTGATTTAAAGTAATGTTATATTTGGCTTTGAACATGAAAAATACATTTATTCATAAATGAGGTTTTAAAAGAATTTCCCCCAGGAAATAGCTCAGCTTTGTTCCTAACTCTAGCTTATAATAAAACATTTTAAAATGCAAAACTCAATTTAACTATTTCATTCTAGTTACTCCGAAGCCTGCATGCTAAATATCTAAGCAAACAGATATAGATCCTATCAGTTTGGAGGGATGGGTCACCTACATGCCCATGAAGCCTGCATGCTAAATATCTAAGCAAACAGATATAGATCCTATCAGTTTGGAGGGCTGGGTCACCTGCATTCCCATGAGCCTTAGGAACGTTTGCATCCTTTGTGTCTACTTTGTAATGTAATTGTGTAATAGATGACCATGAACAGGTGGGTAGATCACTAGAGATAATTATTTTATCACAGGACTGAAGGCACCCATTCTTTCTCTCCAGTGTCATATAGGCAGACTAAGATGTTATTGTCACCTCCTCTTGCAGTTGAAGTAATGGAAGTTACTTCTGAAACCTAGGTCTCCTAAGCCAGCCTAGTCCACTGTCCACTAGAGCATGATGTCTCTTATGCCACCTGAGGGTCTGAACTTAACAGGTCCAAAATGCTGCTACCTACACAACTAGTTCACCCTCCCAACTTCATTTCTTTTGGTGAAAACCTTAAAACCACTTTTTGTTCTACTATAATCCTTTCACCTCTTGCTTTTCATCAGATACCATGTTATACATTAGCCTTATTAAATACAACTATCTCCATAATTTATCAGAGCTTGTTGAGTGCTGTCAGTTCCTAAATTATCTTCCCATGTGATGATTTTCTTTTATCCCTATGTCTTCGTTCTTCTAGACAAAAGTTGAAGGTCCTCTCCGACAGTTCTTCCTATGTGCGTTCTACCCTCTCTATACACTGCGCCACTGAGACCTCTTTTATTCAACCTGTGATTCATTCCCATAATTACCCAGAGAGCCCTACACACAATGCACAACTGCTGACTTTCCTCCCCAAATTAAAATCTTTCCGTGGTTCCCATCATAACAGATCTCAAAGTGTGATTTTTGGACCCCGAGAGTCAGAAACACCTAGAAATGTATTAGAAATGCACATCCTTGGAGACTACCGGAGACCAGCTGAATCAAAAACTCTGAAGAGTGAAACCCATGATTAGTGTGGCAAGACGCCCACCAGGTGATTCTGATACAAGTTTGAAAACCACTGACCTCAAGAATAAATACTAAACTGCTTAACAGGGCATGTAGGACCCAGATCCAAAACTAAGCTCTCTGGATTCAAATCCCAGCTCTGCCACTGTTTAACTGTGAGACCTTACATGACCCTCCTCAGAAAATTACTTCTCCATCTCAAGACTCAGTTTTCTCATCTGTAACCACCTTGGGATTCTTAAGACTATTACATGAAAATAATCCATGCAAGTCACCAAGCACGGTGGCTGGCACAGAATAATGCTTAATAATTGGTGGTTTTCTTAATTAGAGAAACATTTGCTGTTGCTTAAGTCGTGTTCTTTTACATTTTCATTCCTCCATATATGTTGGAGCTTAAGCCTAGAATGCCCTCTTCACATAATCTCCCTAGAAAACTCCAACATATTTATGAAAATTCAAGTCACGTGTTAGTTCACTGTGATGCCTCCACTGGTTTTGCCTTCCCAGTGCACAGCAATGGGCTGCCTTTGTTCTGTTCGTATGTTGTCTGTATCCTCTTAGCTTGACTCCTTGTGATCTCTTCCAATGCAGAGACCAGTTATCCCTACATTTTACAGAGCTTTGCAACTTGCCGGGAACATAGCAGGCAGATGATAAATGTTTGCTGAATGAACCACTTGGTACCAAGAACCTTGAATTGCAGTCTTGCTCTGTTATTAACTAGATGTGCTGTATTTCTTCATCTGCAAAACAGGGTTATTGGGCTAACTCAGCAGATTTAAGCCACCTTTTAAACATTTTTTTTATTGAAATGAGGCAATTTTTATTTATTTATTTATTTATTTTAGTTATACATTGGCACAATATCTTTATTTTTTATTTATTTATTTGTTTATTTATTTATTTATTTATTTATTTATTTTTTAGTTTTCGGCAGACACAACATCATTGTTTGTATGTGGTGCTGAGGATCGAACCCGGGCCGCACGCATGCCAGGAGAGCGCGCTACCGCTTGAGCCACATCCCCAGCCCAACAATATCTTTATTTTTGTTTACTAATTTTTATGTGGTGCTAAGGATCGAACCAAGTGCCTCACATTTGTGAGACAAGGGCTCTGCCATTGAGCCACAACCCCAGCCCACCTTTTAAACATTTAAACTTTGTTTTCAAATAAAACCTTAAAGTGAATACTAACATCTAAATTTGGAATTGCTCTTCTTGTAGTTGAGATGAAGACCTAGAATCACATCTAACCTCTTCCCTATGAACCTTCTCAGAAATGTAGAGATTCAAGGCAAATAATTTGCAAAAACTAAACAAGCAAATATCAATAACTAAGTTAATTCTCATTGTTTAAATAATGTTACTAACATAATTTTTTCCCTGTGATATTCTGATACTCATACATGTGTACACACACACCCCAAAAATCTGATGCCCAGGCCAGATCTTTCATTGACAATGACAGAAACTCTCACTCTGGGCAGGTCCTTCTGCAAGGAGTCCAAGTTCATTCCTGCATCCACATTCTTGCTTGTACGTTTCCCAGCCCTGAGGTCCTCCCCTTCCTGTGGTGTTCCTCCAAATGTTAGTCAGTTTATAATCTTTCTCAAGTCTCAGCAACTTCACAAGTAACCCTTTCACAATTGCAAAACCCACTGTACCATCTTCATTTCAAGAACTTACAGATCTACTCAAGACATTTGTCTCTCTTCTGTCTAGAGTTCCCTGTATAGTTTTGTTGTTAGTTTGATCATTTCTTATTTCAACAATAAAAGCATAAACTCCTAGAGAGTAGGAGAAGTAAACAACAAGGTGTAGAGGCTAAGAGTTTGGATTCTGAGGTCCAACAGACTTGGTTCTGCTCCTTTTGAACGTGAGACTTCACTTAACTTCTCTGAAGTAAGGGTTTCTTTTTAAATTGGCTTTTATTACACAGGATTTATATGAAGAACAAGTTATATAATGTACGTTAGGCAAACAGCTCAAAGCTCAAGCCAAAGAAACAAAGTATTAGATATAACTATATATAGGAGGAGAACAAGATCTGCATCATCTTCTATCATGTTCTCAGCACCTTACAAAATGTTGAACATAAAATAGGAGTAACATATGTTCCAGGAAAATCCCTTTGAAAGTACAGATTACCAAAGTAACACTGACCCTCTTCTTAGACTTGAAAGCCCCCAGAAGGTGAGCTTCAACCCAAGAAATGTGTTGAGCTCAAAACTAACAGGAAGTTTATAATTGCTCTTAGAGTGTTATCATCACATAATTACCAGCACCACGGTATTCTCTCAGGGAGGAAGCAAAACTATCCTTTCTGTGATTCCCCTTTCAAACTAACAGCAGTTAGTGATACTGATGCAAATTGGGACAGAAGGGAACATCCTCTTCCTGATCAAAAGCTCCCACTAACAACTCACAGCTGACATCATCAGACCTGACAGAGAAAGACTGAATGCCTTCCCCCTAAGTTCAAAAGCAAGAGAAGGATGTCTGCTCTTGCCATTTCTATTCAACATTGTATGTCTAGCCAGAGCAATCAGGTCAATAAATAAATAAATGGCATCCAAATCAGAACAGAAAGAAAGAAATAAAACTATCTGTATTTACAGGTAATATGATTCTATATGTGGAAAAACTAATAAAATTACACACATTAAAAAAAAAACACAATTGGTACTAAAAAATTAGTTCAGAAAAGTGGCTTGATACAATACAAATATACAAAGTCTATATTCTATTTTAATGCATTACAATGACAATGTAAGGTGAAATTAAGAAAAATTGCATTTACGATAGTATTGAAAAGCCTAATATACTTAGGAATCAAAGTAATAAAAGAAGTGTGAGATTAATACACCAAAAGCTAAAGAGAATCATTAAAATACATTAAAGAAGACCTAAATAACTGGAAACACATTTACATTCTTGGATTGGAGGGCATTATTGTTAAGATAGCAAGAAAGCAATGAAATTGAATGCAAGAAAATATTTTCAAATCATATATGTGATAAGAATCTTGTATTCAGAATATGTAAAGAATATATAAACAACCCCTAAATCCATCTATAAGGAGACATACAATCCAATTATTAAAAACAGTCAAATAATTGGAATAGTCATTTTTCCAAAGAAGATATACAAATGGACCATAAACACATCACTAGTCACTAGGGAAATGCAAATCAAAACTACTAACACAACTTCATATCCACTAGGATGGCTAAATTAAAAAGGCAGATAATAACAAGTTCAAGAAATGACATGGTGAAAAATAAATAAATACATAGTAATCTTGGTGAAGAGAAAAAAAGAAGTGATGTGGGAAAATTGAAACTCTTATAATTTTTTGATAGGATTGTAAAATGGTGTAGTCACTTCGGAAAACAGTTGGCAGTTCCACGAAATGTTAGATATAAGATTATCTATATTGCCCCCACCTATGAACACACAAGAGAAATTAAACATACGTCTGCACAATACTTACACACAAATGTTCACAGCCAGAATTATCAATTGATGAATAGATAAACAAAGAAGTTGTATCCATACAATGGAATATTATTCATAATAAATGGGATTGAATCCTGATACATGCCACAGTATGAATGAATCATGAAAACACATTAAATGAAGAAAGCAGTTACAAAAACCACACATTGTATGAATCCATTGGTAAATTCCATTAGGTAAATATGAAACCTCTAGAATAAACAAACTTAAGGAAAGAAAGTAGATTAGTTGTTGGGCAATGGGGGAGTGACTGCCATTAGATGTGAATTTTTGAGTGTTGAAATATTCTAAAATTATATAACTGCAATTTTTGCATGTCTCTAAGAATATATTAAAAACCACTGAAATGTATAGCTCAAGATTAAATTTCATAGTATACAAATTACATCTCATTAAAGCTGATTTTTTTTTAAAAAGAGGTGGGCTGAACAGACACTTCTCAGAAGGTGATATACTATCAATCAACAAATATATGAAATAATGTTAAATATCTCTAGCTATAAGAGAAATGCAAATCAAAACTACTCTAAGATTTCATATCACTCCAGTCAGAATGGCAGCTATTATGAAGACAAACAACAATAAGTGTTGGTGAGGATGTGGGCAAAAAGGCACATTCATACATTGCTGGTGGGATGCAAAATGGTGCAGCCAATCTGGAAAGCAGTATGGAGATTCCTCGGAAAACTTGGAATGGAACCACCATTTGACTCAGCCATCCCCCTCCTCGGTCTACACCCAGAGAACTTAAAAACAGCATACTACAGGGACACAGCCACATCAATGTTTATTTCAGTACAATTCACAATAGCTAAACTGTGAAACCAAACTAGATGCCCATCAGTAGATGAATGGATAAAGAAAATGTGGCATATATACACAATGGAATATTACTCAGCAATAAAAGAGAATAAAATCATGACATTTGCAGGTAAATAGATAGAGTTGAAGAATATAATGCTAAGTGAAGTTAGCCAATCCCAAAAAAACAAATGCTGAATGTTTTCTCTGATATAAGATGGCTGATTCATAGTGGGGTTGGGAGGGGAAGCATGGGAGGATTAGATAAACTCTAGATAAGGCAAAGAGGAGGGAGGAGAAGGGAGAGAACAAGGGATGTAAAAAAGATGGAATGAGATGGACATCATTACCCTAAGTACATGTATGAAGACACAAATGGTGTGAATATACTTTGTATGCAACCAGAGATATGAAAAAAAATGTGCCCCATATGTGTATTATGAATTGTAATTCTTTCTGCTATCAAACAAATTAGAATAAAAAATGAAATTAAAAAAAGAGAGAGAGAGAGATGGAGAGATTGTGCCTGTAGAGAGGCGAATTCCAAAACATCTGGATTCCCATGAAAAGAGGTTAACCTTGATCTTCAGTTCTCAGGCCTGTGCATTTCCAGAGCCACTCCAGTTATTCTCTGAATTTGACAATGCAGAGAAGGAATTTCAGTCACTGTGTGGGCCTCTTTCACCATCCCCAGTGGGTAATCAAACTCTTCACCCTTCCACATTGCAGTCAATAAAACTGAAGGGCTGTGCCTAGGCAGAGTCCCACAGCTGAAGTTCTCAGATTGAAAGATCAGAATAGCTGCTGTGGCAGACAGGCATTTGATATAGTGGTTAAACTAAAGATAAATTTTTTATGTAGATAAATAGGAAAATAATATTATAGGCAGGTGAAATTCCAAAAGCAAAGACTCAAAGCAAAGACTTTGCCAGACAATATACTGGAGACATTCACATATATTTCCTCATTTAACATTTATAAAACTTTTACAGTATTATCATTGTCAATATATGTGAAAACAATCTCAAATATATCAGACAACTTTCCCAAGTTCATTTATATTAAATCGAGGAATTCTCTTTTCTCTGATTTCCCAGTGAGGATTACAAACTGGCAAGATCTAGAAGAAATGGGAATTTCTATTATCTATAGCAGAAACCCGAGTCTATAAAAAGACTCTGATAAATGTTTAATGTCCTTGATAATGCTACCTGATTCAGAAGATAATAGAAGCGAGAGATTGACCCATGTTATAGGCTGACCTTGTTGTGCCAACAACAACAAAATCTGTGCTGAAAAGGGTACTAGAAAACATTCCTCAAAAAACTAGAAATGTAACCACCATATTATCCAGCTGTCCCACTCCTTTGTATATATCCAAAGGATTTTAAATCAGCATAATACAGTGTCACAGCCACATCAATGTTTATACCAGTTCAATTCACAACAGCCATGCTATAGAATCAACCTAAGTGCGTTCAACAAATGAATGGATAAAGAAAATGTGGTATATATACACAATAGAATATTACTCAGCCATAAAGAAGAATGGCTTTATGATATTTGCTGATAAATGGATAGAACTGGAGACTACCATACTAAGTGAAATAAGCCAGTCCCCAAAAGTCAAAAGTTGAATGTTTTCTCTGATATGTGAAAACTAATCCAAATAAGTGGTGGTGGGGGGGGGTTAAAAAAAAAAGAATAGAAGAAAGATCAATGGAGTAGACCAAGGAGGATGAAGGGAAGGAAAAAGGATTGGGATAGGGAAAGACAGTGGGATGAATCTGACCTAAATTTCCTATGTACATATAAGAATATACCACAGTGAATCTCAGTATCATATATATCCACAAGACACTAATTTTAAAAACTATAAGAGAAGAAAGATCAGTAGAGTAGAGGAAATGGGATGGGGGAGGGAGTGGGAGAAGGAAAGGCTAAGTACTAGTGCTAGGGACTGAAGTAGAACAAATTATATTCCATGCTTTTATAATTATATTAAAGTGAATCTTAATGTTATGTATAACTAAAAAAGAACCAATCCCCCCCCCAAAAAAAAAAACAGTAAACAAGTACTCCATGTGTATATAATATGTCCAAATACATTCTACTGTCATGTATAACTAAAAGGAACAAATTCTTAAAAAAAATTTAAAATCTGCACTTTTATATGGTTACGAATCCATTCATGGCCAGAACCTTGGGCATCCTAGCCACATCATTTCTCTTATGTACTTACAGAAAATGCTGGTCATTGTCAGACAATTCCCCTAACTTTAGAAGACCAGAGTTTTACAAATTCATGTAATAGTGGCACAACACAAATTTAGTGAACACCCACCATATATTAGCTAATGGTTATCAAAAGTTTTATCTGTATCAAGTACTACTTGATATCTGAGATAGTGAGGCAAAAGGCACACTTTAATTGGAAGATCAAGTGTATTAGTCTATTCAGAGTGCCACAGCAAAGTACCATTATGTGGGTGATTTATGTATGAAAGAAGTATATTGCTCACAGTTCTGGGGGTCCACAATCAATACTCTAGCAGACTCAGTGTAAGAGCCACACTTCTTTATATAAAACTGCCTTCTTACTGTACCTCATATTACAGAAGGGGTAACTCTCTCTGGCTTTCTTTTAAAAGGGTACTAATCCATTCATGACAAATCCACCCTCATAAACTAATCACCTCCCCCTTCCTAATATCATTGCCTTGAGGGTTAGGATAGTGGTGTCTCGGTTTGGGGGAAGATAAACATTCAGACCATAGCAGGAAGTCGACTGTTTGTTTAAACACACTACCAGAGAGGTATTCAATAGGCATGAGCAGGAGGTACTGCCAATTGCCTTCCTCAATCTCCATTCCAACTTGCTCCCGTGATGCTCTCCTGCCCTGCAGATTTTCCTTTTCTTCTTTTAGAATGGTGTTATGGTTTGAATATGGGTGTCACCCAAAAGCTCCCATGTTAACTCAGGAATCTTTTGAGGTGAACTGATTGGATTGTAAGAGTTTTATGCATGAACTAGCTAGCTGGGTGCTAACTGTAAGCAAGTGGGCTGTGGTTAGAGGGGGTGTGTCACTGGAAGCATGCCCTGGAAACGTGTGACTTCTCTCCATCTTCTCCTCTCTCTGATTCCTAGCTGCCATGAATAGAGCAGTATTCCTCCACAATGTCCTTCTGCCATGACTTTCTTCCTCACCTAGGTCCTAGAGCAATGGGATCATCCGACTCTGGACTAAATCTCTGAAACCTGAATCAGAATAAACTCTTCCTTCTCTAAATTGTTCTTGTCAGCTGTTTTGGTCACAGCAACACAACGCTGACTAATACAGAAATTGGTACTGAAAGTGGGTCATTGCTGTGACTAACCTGACCATGTTGTTCAGAAGCTTTTAGAGCTGGTTTGTGGGAGGAGTTTAAAAATTTTTGGAGATGCAGGCAGGAGAAATTTTAAAATGATGTAAGTAGAGCTTAATGGATGATTTGGGTGGGAGTTCAGAAGACCTTAATGCAGAGAGTAATGATTGTGCTTGTGTGGTTTCAGAGGGAAACGATGACTATAGGAATTGGATTATAGGCCATTTGTGTTACATTCTGTCAAAGAAATTGTCTATGTTTTGCCATGCCCTGAGATTTTTTGTGTGAAGCTGAATTTAAAGATAATAGACTAATTAATTTGTAGAGAAAATTTCAAGGCAGCACAGCATTCAGTCAGTGGCATTAATTTTGATGGCAGCTTCTAGCCAGGTTTACTATGAAGAAACAGAAAGTAGAGATGAAGAATTTTACAAATATACAGTTTGGTCAGAATAGTGCCTATAAAATTGGGGCCAAGAGAGGTGTGGTTGTTGAAGATATTACTACTACCAAAAAGATGCTAAGTACTTTGCACAGAGACAACAGAAAAAATGGCTTGAGGGCATCCATTATAGGCTTAAGTGTGGAGAAGGGAAGATTCCTTTGAGAAGAGATCATGGGAGCACCCTTCTTGCACAGGGGTCCTAGGAAGTTGTTTCACCATGCTCATCTACCCAGGCACTCAAAAGCTGCTACAGGCATGATCCTAGTGGACCCAATTACTGAAAGAGCTGGTGGCAGATCTTGGCATCGTACCCATGATGAGAGTTCTGCAGGAATACAGGATGCTAGAGTTAGGGGGATCATGTAGGCTTCCACCAAGATTTCAAAAGAAGGCCTGGGAGGTCAGAAAAAGTGTCACAGTGTTGGAGTCCTGCAGGCTGCCCCTTAGAGGGCAGGAAGCTATAATGTCAAAGAATGTGATGCCAAAGCTGAAATGGAGCCCCTAGGAATTATGAGATGCCAGTGATATAGACAGTCTTCTGAGAATATATCCTGGCTGCAGAAAGAGCCAGGCTAAGAGATCCTGAGCACTGAAACCAACAATACCAAAGGGGCAGGGTTGTGCAAGCCCTTTGAAGAGAACATCTCACCACCATGTGCCTCAGATGTTGGAGGAGGAGTTATAAGAAATGTTTGCCCATCTGGGTTTAGGCCCTGTTTTGGTCGCATCCTTTCTTTCTATGCCTGTATTTCTCCCTTTTGAAATAGGGAGAAATTACCACTGTATATTGGATATATGTAACTTGCTTTTGATTTTTACGAGGACTCACAGTAAAGAGTCTGCCTTGAGTCTCAGAGACTCTAGACTTGGGCTTTTGAGCAATGTTGGAACTGTTAAGACTAGGGGAACTCTTAGAAATGAACTAATGCATTTTTGTACTATAAGATGATGGACATGAGCTTTTGGGGACCAGGAGCAGAATGTTTGGGTTTGGGTATAAGGTATCCTTCCAAAAGCTCCTATATTAATGCAGGAATAATCAGAAGTGCAGTGTAATCTAATCAGTCCATTATAATTTGAATGGCCTAACTGGATAGTAAATGTAGGCAGGTGGGGCATGACTGAAAAGATGGGTCACTGGAGGCATGCTGTGGAAGGGTTCATCTTTCCTGTAGACCCTTCCCCTCTGTGTTTCCTGGCCACCATGAGTTGAGCAGTTTTCTTTACCACACCCTTTCATTCTGCTTCACTTTGGGCCCAGAGCAATGGAATGGCCTACCATGGACTGAACCTCTGAAACTGTGAGCCAAAATAAACTTTTCCTCCTTTTTCTTATTTTCTTATAAAAATATTTCGTATTTTTGTCATATGACACACACACACAAAAAAACCCATGTACTGTGTACTCATCAAAATTCAAAATATATCTTGACAAGCTGTAATCAAATGTTAATAAAGGAAACAGAGAGAGAAAAAGACACATCAATCAATCTAATCAGTGTGTCTGGGATAACATTCTTGAATAGAATACAGAAATTAGTTACACAACTTCACACCAGGAGAGACAAGCATTAACAATTCTTGTAAACAAAACCTGGGAGTTTTTGCTACCTGCAAGCTCTGTAGGAGTTCATGCTTGATCATAGCACTAAGTGACCTCATTGAATATTAGGCTCCTTTAATAAAGGATTACTGCTCGGCTCCCAGAGAGAAACTTCCCGTGGAGCCTGGACCTGCCCCAGCTCCATCTGGATTGTGTTCGCCTCTGGATATCTCATTTTAGGAGGTCACCACAAAACCGGAATTACCGAGAGAGGGATGAAGAGGATGATGAGGTGTCTTATCACCCAGTCCATTCATAACTTATTCATTTCCTTGTTCACTCAACAAACTTTTATTGAGCACTTGTTATGTGTCAGGCATTGAGGATGCAGCCTGCCCTGGGATCCCACGGGATTCTTTTAGGGGAGAAGAAATATAATGTCAAGTCATTGGTAGGTGATAAGAAAAATAGAGCAGAGTAGAAAAGAGGAGTGGTGGGAGGAGCTATAGTCAATTAACTTGCAGCACAGATCTCTCCGAACAGATGACATTTGAACAGAAATCTGGATGAAGTAAGAGAGGATCAGGTATCTCCTGGAAAGAATAGCAAATGAAGAGGCCCCCAGGCAGAAGCAGCCTGGTGTGTTCATAGAGGCCAGGGAGGCTGGGTGGAGTGAGAAGTGGCCGGGAAGCAGCAAGAATCAATGCAAAGAAGCAATTGGGTACAGGTCCGCCTAAGACTCCTAGGTCATTGGGCCGGCTTCACATTTCATGTTGGTTGTGATATTTTAAGCCACCATAGAAATTTGAGTCAGGTGACCATATGATCTTGTTTACATTTGGAAAGGCTCCCTGTGACTGCTCTCAGTGTCTGCATATCAAATGAGCAGCCCTGTGATGGTGCAGCCTGGATATCCCCAGAGGTGAGGGGTGGGTGGGTGTGGCTGTCTTCCTCAGACATTCAAAGGGCAACTTAGGATGGACAAGCTTTCTTTTGCCTGTTTCCTTAGGCAAAACTAGACATTGAAGAAAAGCACAGTTTCAACTCAGAATAAGAGGAAATGTCATGCAATCAGTCTTGCTACTAGACAGGGAAATGAGCTCACTTACAAAAATGAGCTCATAGGCAATATTCAGGAGAGGCCAGGTGATGTCAAGCAAGAATTCTTGTACAGTATCTGAAGTCAAAGGAAGGTTGACTACACAACATCTACGGTACAAAACTTTCTTGGGAGGAAATGTCTTTCCCTGTAATGACCAGCAAAGAGATATTCAAATTAAATAACCAGAACTTGGTTTTGTTTTCTCCAGATAAGTAAAAGGAAAACTAAAGATCCCTGTAAACACTGCATTCTTTCTCTTTCATCTCCTGAAGGAAAACAGAGGAAGTGTAGCTAGGTATAAACAGCTATTTGCCTGGTATATGCAATTTAATCTTTGCCAATTAAAGGGAATGTTTGTTGGGATTAGGCAAAGAAAAGCAGAAAGAAACACCCTTCACAAAATCCTTTGAGGGACTTGAGCAAGAAGTGAAGCAACATACTTCTGAATTGATCTAGAAGACAGGCATAAGACAACTGACCTGACATTGCCTATCCCAACCTTTGAGGTCTCTCATTACCCCTTGTAAACAGAGCCACTGCAATTTTGGAATTCAAAAACGTCAGATTGCCACCTATTATGCAAGAAAGAGATTGCAGAAATTCTGAACCCTACTCTGTCTGCTAAACTTCTGTTGCTCTTGAGAGAGGTTATACAACTTGTTAATCCCTCAAATCCAGGACTCTCAGGTTTGGTTAGAATCACAACTCAGGTGCTCACTAGCTATGTGGGCATGAGTGAGTTGGGAAACCTCTCTGGACCTCCAATTCCTCACAGAAAAATGGCAATAGTCTCAATGCCTTCTTCATAGGTTATTGTGGGTATAAAATAAAATAATCCAAGTAGTGTTAATGGTTTATAACATTACCTACCATTTATTGAGCATTAGAATGTGCCAGACATTGTACAGAAAGGATCTTACCGAGTTCTCTCAGTGATGTTGCAAAGTACATAGTGGTTCATCTTTTTTATAAAGGCTCACAAGAATTTGAATATCTTGCCCCATTTTATACACTCAGCAAGACAAAGCTGTCTTTCAAATTCAGATATTCAGTCCTGCCTAACTCCAGTGCAGCTTCTAAGTATTTCTTGCTGTAGTAAACTATGCTATGGTACATCTCGTTGTATTGTCTTTAAAAGAAATTCCTCCAGGTTTTCATTTGGGAGCAGTTGAGGGGTAATTCTCTAGTGCTTCTCACAGTTTAGAAAGCAGGACAGATTCCATAAAAGACAGTGTCTCATTTTGCCACCAGAAGCAGGTTGAAGTTGTTACACCAACATGCTCTTTTTTCATCTGGTATATGGCAGCTGGTTTATAGGCCTTCTAAGTTTGGGCTGGGTAAATCTCCATCATAGACTGGCAGGCTACAGCCTCATGCAACCACACATTTTACAAAAGATGCTGTTTCTCTCTTTTTCCAGTCTCCCCCTTCCTCTCTGCAGCTATTTCCCTTTCTTCCTGAAAATGGATAAAAATTCTGACACCCTGATTTTTGCAGTTAATATCATGTGACCTTACTATTTTTTTTAATTAGCTATTCATGATATTACAGTGATCTTGGCAATTCATACATTTGAATCTTTGGGGTACAATTTCTCATTTTTCTAATTGTACAAATTGCAGAATTACACTTGTGACCTTACTATTGACAATGACCTGGTTGTTTCACTCAGCGACAGCACAGTTGATAAGATGACAGTGCTAAGGACAAGGATCTCCAGCAGACAGAGCTGGGAGCCATCTCTCAGTATTGGTTCCTCTCATGGCACACATCATATTCTCAACACCACAGTGACACTAAACTGTAACAACCAACATGTGCCAGGAAACTACTACTTGCTCTTAATTTAGGATTTAGAATTCATTCGTGTGTTCACTCCCCATTTATAGAGCAAATACCTTATTGAGAATCTACCATGTTCTAGGTACTGTACTGTATCAGTGACTCAAAAAGAACCCAACTACTTGGTCATGGAGCATGAAAAAAGGCAGTAAATATATATATATCAGTGATAAAATTGTGAATAAAGAATAAGACATGTGATAAGAGTGATGAGAGACTGCAGTTAGCTTTTAAACCCCATCAATAGGCAGTTCAAATTATCTTATTTTGCAGATGAAGAGTTTGAATAATCTGCCCAAAGACACCCAGTGATAGAACAGGAATATTTATTCTCGTAATAACAATAATAAATACAGCAACAATGATTATAATAGTTGCCATTTATTAAGGATATTGTTTGCATGAAGGAGTCATATAATCCCATTTTATGAGTGAAGAAACCAAGACACATAAAGATGATATCATTTGATTAAGGCCACACAGTCAGTGGTAGAATAAGGATCTAAACTGTGCCTGAATGGTTCAAAGTCCAAGATCTTTCCATATCACCATGTCTGCTCTGATGAATTTGTTATGTTGGAAATTCTTCCTGAAGAAGTTCTCTAAGAGTAGGGACTGTTGTCTTCATTATCTCTCAAAAGTTCTAAAGTATTGAATTTTTGTGTCCAGACCAGCCTCATTTCCTGATAGAAATTTAAACAGAAAAAAAAAAAAAGATGGCTGCCAATTCTCACTTTCGAATCTTCTCATCTTTCCTTGGCAGTGGGGTTGGGGCATGTAACTAGCACTGCAGCCAATACTACTCTCAAACAGCAGAGTGCTGAATGATTTCCCAAACTCACAACACAATGGCAACTTGCTAGAAGCATCAACCTAACCTCCCTGACATACCCACATTCCCAAGAAACTTGTGACCTGGGCAGACATGTTTGCCTTTTTATTAGACTTGTGTTTGTCCAGGAATGAAAGGAATCAACAAGTGGGATGTGCATGCCCTGCATTTTAATGAGTGCTGTAATCTTCTGGAGTAAAGGGGGGCATTGTGAAGAATTTGAAGGGCATTTGGACCCCTGCATTACCCCAACTCCAGTTTAACAATGCTTTTCTCAATGTTCCTCAGCCCTGATGCTCACAGCTGCGCTAGACTTTGCATTTTACATTTGCATGCAGAGCCTGGCTAACCCATAATAAATGATGAGAACTGGTGAATGATTTTTTTCTTACCATTTTTGATGAAGTAATTGTACAGCTAAACATAAATATATGAGAGTAAAATTGCTTAAGATTTAATCAAAAGTAGATACTTCTTAGACAAATCTAGGTTCACACTTCAGTGGTGCTAACTTGGACCTGACTAAACTTGGAAACTACCTTGTTGGGCATCTCTTCCCCTGGTCTCATTGAGCCCTCAGTTCTCAGCTCGGAGAAAAGCCTTCCCTCACCACACTGACCCCTCTGTCCCATCATTGTTCTCTTTCTCTTCCCCTCTGTTCATGTGGTGCAGCTCTTACCTAACTCCTAACATGAGTGAACTCTAAAGACCAAGTGTCTGTCCTTCCTCTGTGTCCCCAGAGCCTGGCCCAAGGACATTCAACTAACATCGATTGAATGAAGTAAGGAAAGAAGTACACGCTAAACAAAGAGGAAGGAAGATAAACCCAAGTGTGAAAGGTTGAGGCAGAGGAGAAAAGGGATCAGGCAACTAACTGCCTGAAGCTTTGCTCCCTGGAAATGGCTGCAGGGGGGCTTAGGCCTTCACCCTCCATAACTTCCCAGCCGGGGACCCCCAAGATCAGAGCTCTCAAGAAGTTTCTAGATTCTGGAGGACTGCTTATCTCCAGTCTTGAAAAAATAATGCCATTTTCTCACTCCTATGCCTAGGCATCTAAGGCATGCTGGGAAAATTGCAAAACCCTGCTGATGAGGGGTTTTGCACACACTCCTGCTGCATCACTTCAGCAAAGCCGCTAGACGTCACCACTGTGGTTCGATTTGCTCCTATTAGCTACCATGCAAATGTTCATAGACACTTTCCCACACCTCCTATTGCCATCTCACCAGAAGATCAAGGTCGTTTCAATGACTTAATGCTCACTACTATTCCTAGGACTTTGGAGGGTGAGGAATACTAGTAAAAACTGATTATTGTTCTTGTTTTTCCCTAAAGATCAAATTACAGATTGAGGTGCTTCTGAGGGAAATTGCTAGTCTTGTATTAAATTCAGGAAGGTCAATCTCAGGCAGCCCAGATGATATTTTGAGATCCGTGGGGAGCTGTTTCCATTGATATTAGGACTATAAATATCAAGGGTAATAGCAATGAGAGATCTAGACCCAGTGAGTGGATGAATGTCTGGGAGCTTCTCACAATAGGCCTTTTCCAGGTGCTTGGGCCACCAAGGGACTAGGAAATGACTCAGGTCAAAGTCATCCTTGATAAACAGGCAGCAAAAGCTTCTTTTTTAGCTGGTATCTGACAAGTAGGAGCCACCATGCTCAGTGAGCTCCCAGGCTGAGATGCTGTGACAGCCAGCTTTGCATGGCACCCTCTCCACACACCTTGTTTCTATTCCCACAGACTCTCTACTTTGAAATACTAGTTATTTCATATAAAAATAACAAATGTCTTGCAGACCACATGTTCAGTGCTCATGTAATTTCTTTACAGACATGATCTCATTTAATCATGCTAATAGGTACTATCATTATCTGTAATTTATGGGGGTGGAAAGTAGGAACAGAGAAATGAAGTGATTGAGCTGGGACTTTAAACAGTGTTGCTCCAGAGCTTGAGCGCTCAACCCTTTACTCCGTGCCATCCATCCCATCATTGGGATGGACGGATATGGAACCGAAATCACAAGTGCATTTCCCCATTGTTAAATCCATTGAGGACAAATGCAATTAACAATCAGCCTCTCAGGTCAGCTGAGCATGAGTTGAAGCTTTGGAATTCAGCAGACCTTGGTTTGGATTACAAGAGTTGTTGAGAACTTTCAAAAGTCACTCAGCTTCTTTAGGCCTCCATTTTGTTATCTAAAAACAGAAATAACAGTAACTCCTTCCCAGGGTGACTTTGGGCACATGTAACAAACTTTCTGTAAAAGTCCAGAAAATAAATATGTTGGGTCTTTTGAGCCATAGGAGGATCTCTGTCACAAAGACTCAACTTGCTGCTAGTACTATGAAAGCAGTCACATGCCACATTGCAGAGGGGGGAGGGGTTGAAACAAATGGGAGGTTGGCTGTGTTCTAATAAAATTTTATTTACAAAAACACATAGATACAGTACAGAAACAGAAACAAGAGAATGCAGAGACAACTTACAGAAGTATCCACGGAGAATACCTGCAAACCATACATCTGATAAGGGGTTAATATCCAAAATATATAAGGAACTCAACTCAATAGCACAAAAATCAACAATCTTATCTAAAAATAAGAAAATAACCTGAATTAACATTTCTCAAAAGAACACATACAAAAGATCAACAAGCATAGAAAAAAAACAGTCAACATCACTGCTCATGACAGAAATGAAAATTAAAACCATGATGAGATGTCACCTCACACTGTTGGAATATGAAAGATAAGCATTGGTGAGGATGTGGGGAAAAAAAGAGAACCTTTTAATGCTGTTGGTGGCAATGTACATGGGCATAATCATTATGGAAACTAGTACAGAGACTCCTCAAAATATTAAAAACAGAACTAACATATGATCTAGAAATCTCACCACTAGGTATATATCCAAAGGAAATGAAATCAGGTCAGAGAGGTATCTACATTTCCACATATATCACTTACAAGAGCCAATATCTGGAATCAACCTAAGAGTCCATCACCAGATGGATGGATAAAGAAAATATGGTGTATACACACAATAGAATACTATTCAGTTTTAAGTGAGCTCTTATAGTTTCCAAAAACATGGATAAAACTGAATGGCAATATGCTTAGTGAAATAAGCCAGGCACAGAAAGGCAAATATGCATGATCTCACTCATATGTGGAATATGTATATTCTGCATATGTTAATTTATATATATATATATATATATATATATATATATATATATATAAATTGAACCCACAGAATCAGAGAGCAGAATGGTGGATACTGGGGGCTGAGGTAGGAGATAATGGCACATGTTAATAAAAAAGTTTCAGTTAGGAGGAATAGGTTCTAGAGACCTGTTGTACAACAGGGGACTAATTAATCATAACACACATATTATACACTTGAAAATGACAATTCAAATAGGCAATCTATGAAATCATTCCAGGTGTCAATCAATAGAGGAATAGATAAGGAAAATGTATCTATACACAATGACGTTTTATCCAGTCATGGAGAAGAACAAGATTATACCATTTGCAGGAAAATGAACGGAGTTGGAGTACATAATTTTGAGTAAAACAAATCACATTTAGAAAGAGAAATTGTATGTGTTTTATCTTACATGTGAAAGCTAGAGGGAAAAAAAACAGAAAAAAGAAGAAAAGGAATGCCATGAAAGAAAAAGGAAGGCCATTAGGGTACAGGAGGAATCAGTGGAAGAAAGGAGGGAAAGGGGTGGGAATTAGGGTGTGAAATTGATCAAATTGCACTTTTATGTGGGTGCAAATATGCCATGATGAAAGCCACTAATGTGCATCATTAATATGCATGAGTAAAAAATAAATAAAGTAAGCACTAAGGAAAAGAAAATTTCTAAGACTAGTTTTAAATGTTCTCAGTACAAATGATAACTATATGAGGTGGTGGATATGTTAACTAGCTTGTTTTAATCATTCCAAAATATATACCCATATTGAAACATCATGTTTACAAAATCAATACATGTGATTTCACATTTGTCATCTAGACAAATAATAAAATAAACTGCATAAGTATGCAGATAAACAGCTTTCTTTAGAATCTGTACCAATGGTTCTTGAAGTATGATCCCCAGACCACAGTGTGAGCACCACCTGAGAACTACTTAGAAATGTGAATTCTCAGCCTCATAGTGGAACCACTGAGTCAGAAGTTCTATGTGGAGCACCCAGCACTGGGTCCTCCAGGGGACTATGTGGCAGCCAACACATGAGACCCACTGATCTAGACATTCCTTTCTCCTTCTGAAGGAATCCTTTCCTGATTATGAACAAGCTTTTTCCTTTTGTTGTCTTTTGTTCTGCAATTATAAAATAAAACTTTGGCATGTTCTCAAGAAAACAAAACAAACAAACATAAGACAAGCGGGATAAGGTTTGACCTGCACATTATAGTTTGCCCTCTATAGGTTTTGAGGATTGCATGAGATAATTTTAAATGTTTTACCCAATCCCCAGAATATGTCATCAAAAATGGTAGTACAGTTGTGGATTCAACAGGAGATGATATTAAAGAGATAAATTAAAAAAAAAATAGTTTTAACCAAAATCAAAGAAATTTAACATTTTCAATAACCTCTGAAAGCTTACTTGAATAATGCACAATGTTCACAGACTTCTGAAATATTAAAAATATTATCAGCACTCATTTCCATATCTCTGCATACAATAATTTGCAGTTTTTCAGCATTAAGGAAATATTTATACTAAAATGATATTCATTGTTTAGACTGAAATTTAACTGGGGCATCCTGAGATTTTGTTGTTATTGTTGTTGTCCATTTGGTTCGGTTCGGTTCGGTTTTGCTCAGTCTGACAATCCTACCTGTAGATCACTATGGCTTCACAATTTGGGAACCACTGGTTTTATCGCCTAACAAGGATAACCCAACACAAGCAATATTTTGTTCTTTCAGGGAGGAAAAGAATTGCATTCTTGTGGAATTATCCCCAAGGTTCAAAACTAATAACTCCCCTGGGTAGAGGCCACTGAAACACTCAGACAACCCAGTGCTCTGTGCTCACGGGTGCCAAGAACAAGCTTAGGTCACCCAAGGAAAAAGTGCAATAATCTTACATTTGTTCCCGCTGATTAAAGTCAAGCAGTTTCCAGGAAAATGTTAGGCGCCCCTCATGTTACTATGTTGAATTAATATCTGAACAATATTAATGATGGAAAAACTCAATTATATCCAACATGTCCAAAGTTTTGCAGTTGAATTTGTCAGTGATCAAACAGTGTACTAAGAAAGCCTATTTTGTCAGTAAACAAAGCTTCTGAGTGGAGGAGACATACTCAATGCACATAAACAGAGAGGCCTAAATCAAGGATTCCTGGTAAACATTTGATAATGAAGATGTGGGCGGAGTAGGTTCCTTCAGGCTTCTGATACATTCCAGCAAGTGGGCTAATAAAACCATTCTCCAGGGAGTTGTAACAAAAGAGGAAATGTGGCTCCACATGCCACAATCCATGTTCTTTCACTTTAAAGAAGGGAGACGATAGGTGATGTGTCCACTAATAATGCTTTTTATTGAAAAAGCACAGTATTTAGTGTCAGAAGACCCATGCTTGGATTTCAGCTCCACCGCTTCCAAACTGTGCAAACTCGAGCAATTCACTTAGTCTCTTCACTTCATTTCCTATCTCTAAAACAGAGATGATAATAACTCTCATTTCACATACTTTGGTCAGGGCCAAAGGGGATCATAGATATGAAAATGCTTGATAAATTGTAAACTGCAAAACACTGTCACCTAATGTTCCTATGAGCAATAGCAGAACCTCTGGTGACAAGAGAATAACACAATGTTATGTTGAGTGTTACCAGATGAAGCCATGCTAAGGGTATTATGATCTCAAGAAATTTGTGTCAGCCCTCTCAGGCTACCATAACACAGTGCCACAGACAGGAGTTTAACCAACAAAAATGTATTGGCTCACAATCACAGAAGTCCAAGATGTCAGTCAGTGGGGTTGGTTTCTTCTGAGGCCTCCCACCTTGGCTCATAGATAGCCACCATTTCCCTTTGTCACTCCACATCATCTTTCCTTCATGCATGTCTCTGTACCCAAATTTCCTATTTTTATAAGAACTCCAGTCATATGGGTCAGGACCCATTCTGCTTTAATTTGATTACTTCTGTGAAGATCTTATCTCCAAATAAAGTCACATTCTAAGGTCTCAGGGCTTAAGAATTCGAATTTGGAGGGGGATACAATTCAAGCAATACCAACATCTTTAACTTTTTTCTGTTGAAAAGTGACTAAACAGATTTCACAGTGTTTCCCAATCAATGCCTGGTTTCTCACCAGACAAAAACATTCTACTCCACGATGGAGACCTTCCTGCTTGTTGATATCTAAGATGATAAACTATTTAGTTTAGAATAAGGATCCAAGTCCATGGCCTCACACCTTCACTGAACAGCAAAACACTAGGCAGATTCCTCTTTTCAGAGGACTATCCTTGTTTTGTAGCAAGTGTGTCCTCACTTTCCTGTATATTGGGCTTATAAACAACAATTTGTCTCACATTGATAGGAAGACACTAAAATTTTTAGATTTTAAACTTGATTCTTTGTTGGGCTAATATGTTATCAATTATCAATCATTTCTTTGCTGAGCCTACAGGTTGTTCACACATTTTTCAAATCAGACACCTTCATTAAATCATAGGACTAAAATTATATTAAATAAAACTCATATATAATATTCATAGCATAGAATAAAAATAAAACTTTTAAACATAAAAGTATACCTTTTTTTAAAAAAAGTATGTCTTTTTAGCATGATTGCCATCTTAGAAAATGTAAATGTTCCATACAGAGGCATGAATGTATATATCAGAAGGCCAGTTATCACAGCACTGTGTAACATCAAAAAAGTGGAAACAGCTTATTGTCCAGCAATAGAACTTCACTAAAGAAGTCATCATGTTTGTGAAAAGTATATAACAACATGCAGTCATACTTTAGGTGTGTTATTAAGTGAAGACAGGTTACAGAAAAATAGAATTTTAAGAATACATGTGCAAGCTGGGCACAATGGCACATAACTGTAATCCCAGTGGCTTGGGAATCTGAGACAGGAGAATCGCGAGTTCAAAACCAGCCTCAGCAATGGTGAGGCTCTAAGCAACTCAGTGAGGTGAGGCTCTAAGCAATTCAGTGAGACCCTGTCTCTAAACAAAATACAATATAGGGCTGGGGATGTGGCTCAGTGGTCAAGTACCCCTGAGTTCAATATCTGGCACAAAAAAAAAAAATTTAAAAAGAATACATGTGCAGAAGAAATACAAATGATCAATAAATATATGAAAAGTATTCAACATCTCTAGCAATTAGAAATTTACAAATTAAAACTACACTGAAATTCCATTTCACTCCAGTCAGAATGGCAATTATCAAGAATACAAGAAACAATTAATATTGGTGAGGATGTAGGGGAAAAGATTCACTTGTACACTGTTGGTGGGTCTGAAAATTGGCTCAACCACTATGGAAAGCAGTATGGAGATTCCTCAGAAAACTTGGTATGGAACCACCACTTGACCCAGTTATCCCATTCCTCGGTATATACCCAAAGGACTTTACATCAGAATACTACAGTGATGCAGCCACATACATGTTCATAGCAGCCTAATACACAATAGCTAAACTATGGAACTAACCAAGGTGCCCTTCAACAGATGAATGGATAAAGAAAAAGTGACACATATACACCATGGAATATTATTCAGCCATAAAAAAAGAATGACATCATGAGTTTTGTCTGTAAATGGATGGAACTGGAGACTATGATGCTAAGTAAAATAAACCAATCCCCAAAAAACCAAAGGTCAAATGTTCTCTCTGATATGCAGATGCTACCACATAACAAGGGGTGGGGGAGAAGTTCAGTGGATTAGACAAAGGGGAATGGAGGGAAGGAAGAGGGAACAGGAATAAGAAAGACAGTAGAATAATCAGACATAACTTTCCTATGTTTATATATGAATACACCACATGTGAATCTCCACATCATGTACAACCACAAGAATGGGATCCTCATTGGAATAAGTTTACTCCTGTATGTATAACATGTCAAAATATACTCTATTGTCGTGTATATCTGAAAAGAACAAACAAACAAAAGAATACATGTGAATAAAAGAATATACAAGGAGGATTCACCCAGGTGTTAATATGCTTATCTCTAGGTAGTGAGATAGTAGACAACTTTTGTTTCTTCTTTGTGCTTTTCCATATTTAATATTTTCTACAAAATGCATGTATCACTTACATAATAAAAATGATTTTTCTTAAAAAAAATAAAATAAAAACTCTCTGAAGGGCGACATTGCCTTAGACAAAGCAGCGTTCAGTCCACTGAGTTACTATGGAAATTTTCACAGATCCTATTACAGGACTAATAGCAAATGGTCCCTTACCAAAGAGGTTCAAATGAGAATAAAAATAGTAATTTACTCAGCATTATAATGCAAACTATCATGTTGCAAAGAAGCTTAATTTCTTTAAAGACAAAATGAGGGACAAGGACTCATTGCTGGCTGAGCTTAGGACTTGAGAAATGGTATGTTTTTCAGTAAGGTTTTAGAATGTGTGGGGGAGTCTTGCTGGTGTAGGAAATGGCATGAGTAAACAAAACTTGCAGTCCAATGCTGGGTCTGCCTGAGGGCAACAAAGCCTTTCGCAGGAGAAGTTCATGATGTTTCTAAAGAGGCAGGAAAGTGAAGTCGAGGGAATCAATGGCTACAAAATTTATTGCTCAAACTGGGGCCCTCTTGAGTGTGAAAGAGGATGATGCTCTCACAGCTATTTTGACATAACAGGCATAACCTAACCCTGCACCAGGAAGCCAGGACACAGGGCTGCCTACAAAGCTGCCTCACACTGGGCCTTAAACACCAAGCTCAGATACTTGAACTTCATACACTGAAGCCTGGAATCTTAGAGCTGAAAGGCAATGTCAATGCCCTCCAGTCTGGCCAGTCGCACCTCTGCCTCTCCAGCTTTTCAAAGAACAGTTATCAAGACAACGCTTAAATTTCTGTGGCAAAGAACTCACTGCCTTGGAACAGCTGTTAGAACACTCTTCATTGTATTGAGCGGAAATTGATCTGTTGAGAGCCACAGCCGAATGGGCCCCAGCAAACTTCCAGCTGCCAGCATCCAGCTGCCGGCTGATGATTGGCTCACAGCGGCCCCAGCAACATCTAGCTGATTGGCTCCTCTGCAGTGATGCTCATTGGGCTGTTTCCCTGCCCTTTCAGACCACGGAGCTGCTCATTGGGGGACTTTTTTTGGCTCCGCCCACGTGACCCAGCCAATCGGCCTCAAGAGCAGGAGGATTGTGGGAGGTGGAGAGAAGCTTGTGGGGGGAGAGAGAGGCTTGTGGAAAGCCGGTGGTGGCAGTTGAGGCTCTGAGGGTTTTTCCTGAGAGGCTGTTTTATTTGGCGTGTGTGGTTCTAAAAATAAAGTTAGTTTCTTTTGACAAGTGGCTCCTGATTGTGCCCAGCCAGACTGCGGCATTTCGCCTAGCCGTCGGGGAGCGACTGAGGGTAAGTGAACTGCTCGCCCCTGAGGGCAGGNCCCATCCTCTTGCCCTGCCCTCAGGGGCGAGCAGTTTCACTTACCCTCAGTCGCTCCCCGTGCGGCCCACCAAATGCCGCAGTCTGGCTGGGCACAATCAGAAGCCACTTGTCAAAAGAAACTAACTTTATTTTTAGAACCACACACGCCAAACAAAACAGCCTCTCAGGAAAAACCCTCAGAGCCTCAACTGCCACCACCGGCTTTCCACAAGCCTCTCTCCCTGCGTTCCCCACCCGTGGCCGGGTCCTGCCATCTGAGAGATGGCAAACACAACACTAACCTCCCTTCCAGGTCAGCATGAAAGCTATAAAGATAGATGTCATGACTTCCTAAAATCTTATCTTTTTCACAATAAGAGTCTGTGCCCATCCTTTTTGTAGCATTCCGGCAGCTGTCACTCTTCACTTCGCATCTCCTGATTTATGACCTTTGAATGAACGCACTCTTGTCACCTTCCCTGCCACCCTTCTGGTTGGGGCCACCATCTTTTCTTGGTTATATCACCACAGCGTCTCCTAAGTGGTCTCTCTCATCCTTCCTCCCTCCAACACACTGTCCATAGTGCATCCCTGCTAGGCTTTTCCCCATTCTCCTAAGGATTAATTACAGCACCATAATTACTAAGCACCACTTCAGTCTCATCTCTTTCATCCCCTGCTCTCTGAATTTTTTTTTTTTTCCGGTTTCTTGAGCAGCCCTCTTGCCCTCGGCCTACTGAAGGGACTGTCATCTCTGCTCGGAAACCTCTTCCCTCTACCATCTTGATCTTTCTCATTCCTACTCAGCCTCTGAGTCTAAAAATTTAGAAATTAATTTCACTAGAAAGTTTACCTTGTACCCACTAGGTCTGGATTAAACACCCCTTCTTAAGTGTTCCATGGGGCCTAAGCTTCTCAGATCAAAGCAAGTATAACCTTAAGGTCACCTGGTTCCTTGTCTAGCCCCACGATTATACTAAGCTCCATGGGATCAGGACTTTTTGAGCTTTGTTTTCTTCAACATCTAGCACCGTGGTTGGCACATAATTATAATTGCTATTAAGTTAACGTGTAGCACCCAGATCTAGATAAAATTGTTTTAAAGTTGGTCTGAACGATACAGATAAGAATGGCTCTTTCCTTCCATGTTGCATACTACAGACCTCTTTTTATAAAACCAAACTTTATTTGAGAAGAAATCACTCACTTTTGATTTTATTGTCTGTTTAAACCCCTAAACCTTAACCCTTGGAAACTATCACATCTCTTTAACTTTTCTTCTGTCTCTTCCTTTCTCAGTTTCCCTCTCCCAGTCTTTCTCCCTCTCCCTTTCCCTCTCAATCTTGCTCTCTCTCCCCTTCCCACCTACTTCTCTCACCACATAAATACACACCCAAGAATTTGCAACTGATGTTAAAGGCCCATGCATACAGCATTTTATATGTGTCTCTGCACACACACACTGCAAAAATAAAAAGTCAAATAGACTACAATATATTGATAACATTTGGACTCCTAATTCTCATACCTTTTTCCTGAACCAATGTGATCCATTCACAGATATCAGTGATAAATAATCAGGAGTGAGCACAGGGCCCAGTAGCATGCTAGTAAAGAAGTCCATCTGTCAATGCATCTGTCAATCAGTTCTCCTTTAACAAATGCACTCCGTTATTAATGCAGCCCATATGCACCCTTTTGATCTGAAGGAATGTCAAAAGATTTGGGCCTTTGTAAAAATCAAGGTTTTAAATTAATGTTTATTAAATGTAACTATATTACATTTAATAATACTCATTATCCAACACTCATTATCCCTTTTTTATAGACAATGAAATAATCACTCAGAGAGAAAATCACTATCAGAGTGATTGCCAGAGCAGGGACATGAGCCCAGGTCCCATGGCCTCAAGTTCATGGTCATTAGCACTCATTAAACTGTGATCCTCTCAAAAGAGAAAACATGCACAATTTGACTTATGCTTACTCCTAATCACCATCTACTTCCTTTCTAGAACATCTTCTTAATTAATTAAGCCTTTGATTAGAAATTCTTAACTGGACATTCATAACTCAAGGGAACCCAAGTGGTACACTGGTAGGAACCCCTTGGAAGTTAAAGTGCTATGTTGTATAGTGGTTGTTTTCTTGTTTGTTTTGATTTTTGTTTGTTTGTTTTTGTTGTTCTTGTTTTTTTTCTTAAAAGAATAGCATGCATCCAAATTGCAAAATGACCATGATCACAAACAGTTTAAGAACAACTTGAAGTTTAACTAATTCCCTGTAGAATACAATCATCATTCACTTCTCTGTCTAGAGTTTCAGAATGCACACAGTGTCTCTCTTTACAAAATCAGAAATGCACTTTCTCATTGGTAGTCTTGCAAAGGTTCCATCACTCTCTAGAGAGTCAGAGATTTCACTTGCTGGTCTATTCTGAGACCCTGGATGCCTTGTCTGAGCCAACTTAGTAAGAGTCTTTTTAAACCTTCAATGTCCTATGCCAAGCTCCAGTTTGAAGAGGATTCCTTTGCCTTCACGAAGTCATCAGAGGCAAAATTGCAAAGGACTTTCATACAGTACTTCTTGGACTTGGATAAGGTTAAGATAGATGCTGGCAGCAATAAAAGAAACTGGAAGCAACAGGAAGAAACCCCCAGTAGATTATAGGGCAAGTTGGTAGAACCAGAGACTAGGATCATTTTCTCAAACACCCAAAAAAGTCTAAACCCTTCCTGTTTTAAGTAAGTGGAAGAGTGAGCCTTTTCTTGATTAATCATAGTTGATCTTTATTCTTTGCTATATTGTAGCATAGATATTTCCAGATTCCCTTTTGTATCTCAGTCATCTAATTCAATACCTGAACATAATACTCATTCACAAGAATTGTATAAAATTCATGAAAATTCACGGAGCATCCCAATTGAATACCGGTAATAAGCTTTAAAGACATTAAGACAAAGAGTGGATCTCTGTCCGTCAGGAGTTACAGTCCAATAGGGGATAGACAAATAGATAGTTGCAGTAAACAATAAGTGCTCTGGTAGCAGAAGTAGAGGAAGTTTGGGGAGAGTATGGGAGGGTTGCCTAACCCATTCTGGACAATGGGATGCAGATGGTCTGGGAAGTTTCCAAGAGAAAGTGGCTTTCAGTTGAATGTTGAAAGAAAAATAAAGGTCAGGCACTGACCTAGGAGAAGTACAAGGTGCAAAGTCATATTTAGTAAGAGTTTAATATGCCTAAATTTATATACAATGTGTGTAAATGTACAAAAATGGTACATCAGATGTACAGAGTGATAAACTATGAGACTGAAGAGGAAGGTAAAGGGGGACTTATGGAGAACTTTTATACATCGATGGAATTTTCCAAAGAATAAAATAGGAATCCGTTAAAGACATTTTACAAAGGATATGCATGATCATATTGCATTTTTAGGCAGACCGTGTAACCCAGCATGGAGATAAGTTGGGGTCAGAGAGTGAGCAGAACTGGTCCCAAGTGAAACTAATGGGAAGTTCTGATCAGAATGGCCTGAATCGAAAGAGTGACAAGAGAGGAGACAAAGGGGTCTGTATGAACTAGGTTCTGCAAGTAGACAAAACTTGCTGACATTGTTGTGAATAAAAAAGAGGAAGTCACCTAGGCTGATTCTGGTGTGTCTGGCTTGAACAACTGGAAATGCCATTTGGTTAGCACAAAATAGAAGAAAACCAGGCGTGGGAGAAGGAGAGAGAAACAAGCATGTTGATTTCGATAGGTTCAAAGCATGTCTATGGAACATCCAAGTGGAGCTGGTGTTTAGTGCTAGTGTTTAGGGAAAATGATTGACATAAGCTACAGATCTGGCATGACACCATATCATGGATTTATGGTTGAAGCCATTGAAATGAATGAGATTATCTGGGGGGCCTGCAGGACAACCAACTAAGGACAGAGAGTCCAGGAGGAAATGGCAGGACACACTAAGGGGTATGAAGCGAGGCCTTAAGGCATTAAACAGTAACTCAAAAGGGCAGATGGGAACCTGGGACGTGTGGTATCCCAGAATCCAGGACAGAGTCCAAAAAATAGAGAGGGAGTTGACCAACTGTTTCAAATGACACAGAGACTGGGTGGAAAGCCTATAAAATGCTCTAAGATTTGCCTTCAAAGAACCCTTGGGTGGCCCTGTCAGAGACTGGTCTTCAGAGGTGAGGGGTAGATGCCAGTGTCCTGGGTGTGAAAGGGTAAGTGGGTAGCAAGGACTCTGAGATAGTGAAGGTCACCCCTCTTTCAAGAAGTTTAGGGGGAAAGAAGAGAAAACCAGGTGGCAGCTGGAGGTGGCCCCAAAGGAGAAGAGCAGAAGCTCAATAAATACCTGGTGAACACAAGTGTTAGAAAACTATCCTCCAAGGAACTGGGTATGTGATAAATAAACAAATACCAGAAGCGGGTTCCCTCTCCATCCCGCTGAGCACTAGAAAGACTTTTGTTTTCATTGCCGTTATCAGTGAGCAATGGCTCCATGTTTAACGTGTTAAAATAAAACCAGAGCGTGGAAGCCCAGCAATCCCCAAACCCTTTAACCCTTTGCTCCACACCTGAAGACTGGGGGCCCGTCAATGCTCCCCATCTGCTCCATTTGCTCTTGGAGACTTCCAAGTCCAGATCAAAAGCACCCATAATCAGTTGAGACCCCAAGCTCCCTCTATTCTTAGCCAAAGTGAGCCATGTCCATTTGAAAAGCTTGTTCAAATAGGAAAGTACAAAAGGCCAGAGCCTGGCTGCTCCGGATCCGTGCAGTCAATCAACATCTTTCCTTTGTGGAGCAGGCGAGGGGATCCAAGGGATCGAGGGGATCAGTGGTAGGGAAGGGGCTCCCTCCATCAGGAATATGCTTCTATTTCTTTGGGACACGTGTAGGAGACCAGAGAACGTTACTGAAATAGGTGGCTTTACAAATCCTTATCCTTCTTGCCAAGCCCTGGCCCAACAGGTAATAAACAAGGAGCCTAGCGATCTCGCTGCCACAGGCGGGCAAAGCTCACAGTCCCCTCTGTGGCTGGTAATGGCCAAAGGGGCTCACCCATTTGCACGGGCTGGAGCGGTGGTGAGCCGACATCCCCAGCCCCTCTGCAAGTCCTACCGGCTCGTTTTCCAGAAACAAGATACGTGTTTACAAATCCAACATTCTCTGGCAAAGACAACTCGAAATTAGTTAAGCTCCGCGTTTGCGCGCCTGGAAATCTCTCCAGCTGAGTGCAAGCGAACGCAGCCCAACAGGGACCGGTTTCCGGCAAATCGGGAGGCCCTTTGCTAGGTTTTTTCTGCTTGACAGAACAGCAGCTTTGACCGGGGAGCCCAAGCAATGGAGGACGTGCAGAGAGAAGCGCCTACCGTACCCGATCGGCGTGGCGGGCCATGCTGCGGGCGTCGGTGACTGCTCCAGGCTGCGGCCGGGGACCTGGGAGCGGTGCCCAGGACGGCTGCTCCGGACTGCTCTTGTTTGCGCTGGGCCGTTTGCTTTTGGGATTTCTCCAATGCAGATGTAGTCAGGGGGCCGCTATCCCGGGGGACAGTGATTCCATTGGAAGCTGGCCTTTGACAAGACACACACATGACCTTTGACTAAAATGGCTTTGGGGAAGGAAAAGTGTCCGGAGGCTGAAGACGGGGCGACCGGCACAGCCATTCCATTCCAACCCCCAACAGTGCCTAGTTAATTTTTCATCTTTCAAGGAGAGTGTGTGAGGTTTGGTTTTCCATCTCCTTCATTCTGCCGGGTTCATTCCCTGTTTCCATAAGAATTTTGCTGCAGAAGTTTCCTGCCCCGTGGTTGTTCCCAGAACTAGCATTTTCAGGTTAAGCCGGGGCAAGGGGACACTGTATACAATTTCCTCTAACATTCTCAGGAATACTACCACCATTTTTTCCCTAGAACATGCTACAGCTTACAAAGAGCTTTCCCGCAGTAATGCTGTCATCTGGCCTCCCAAACAATGCCTGGGGAGCTCTCCTATTACTATTTTACACATAAGGAAATAGAAGCTGGGGGAAAAAAAAAAAAAACATGTGCCCAATCACCCAAGCAGAAGGTGAAATCTACTAGGTCCTCCTAATCGGAGTCCACTCCACATTCACTACAACAGCCATCTCCCTGGTGGGTGAACCCCCTGACTTAATGATAATGCAACTCACAAACAACAGATAATTAATTTTTCATTATAAAATTATTAGAAATTATTTATACTGTAATAGTTGTTTTGGTCATTGATCTTTGAATACTTTGAATTTATTGACCTCATTTTTTTTTTACATTATTATTATCATCTGCATTTCTTCTCTTTGCCAGCTGTTGCAGGTATGTTATCAGAACCAGTCTGGATTCCCACACCTTTTTCTCCTCTTTTTCTGGGTCTTTCCAGATTTCCAAGCGGAAAATCACTAACCCAAAGAGAAAGGAACTATGGAACTGTGAAGGGAGCTCTAGACAGGCAGCTGGAATCACAGAACTTCAGGGTTATGAGGAGAGCTATGGCGGAGGCCTGTAGAGATGAAATGGCCCATCGCACCCCTCCCCCAGCCTTTTTCCCCTCCAGCTTACAGAAGGAGATACTCACTCTCAGTTTTGAAGGGCTTGAAGGAGTCAGCCAGGAGAAGAGGAAGAAGGACATCACCAGCCCAGACAACACCATCCACAAAAGCTGTTGTGGTGCCCCCAACAAACTGAAAAGAGTCAGGGCTGGCAGGAGCGTGTGGGAGCCTGCGTCCAGAGAAGATGGTGTGGGATTGGACTATGACCTCCCTCATGTGTCACTGGAGGAAATCTGGACTTCATCCTGCAGTGTCCAATGAGTTAATAGAACAAGCACTGGGTTATCAGTTCACAAGAAAAGGATGCAGAGGTCACATGGTATTCTTACAACATGGGAAAAAGAAAACATCAACATAGCTTGGAGGTTATGGGTATTAGCTTCACCAGAGAGATTCAGTTTCTTCTTTCTAACTACAAAATGTGAGCAATATATTTAACCCCACAAAGCCTCAGTTTCCTCATCAGTAAAATGGGGATTGTGATATATGCTGTGAAGATCAAATGAAATTATGTAAGTGAAACCCTAAGCTGTTCTTTGGGGATAGTCGTACTCAGTAAAATGTAGCTATCATTTGCTTTAAAGTGCTTTCATGTATGTAATGCCTCCAGTGGAGTAACAGGAACTTCCTTTTCTTTCATTTTTCTCACTCCCTTCTTCCCATCATACTTTTGGCTTCTGCCTCATTAGAAGTTGGTCCCTTCCTCTTCTCTTCCTCTTATCTTTGAATTCCTTCTTGACATTACTTTCTTTTTGTCCCAGTCTAGACTTAATATCAGTTTTAGTCTTTTTCTCCTTCCATCTCCGTTTGTTCATTTCCTTGTCTTACCACTGCTTGCCATTTTGATCTGTGAAAGCCCCACCCAGGGTGCTATCTGTGAGAACTAGGCCTCATCCCACCTCCATGTCCCCTGGTACTGCTGTGGCTGTGTGGTCTGCCTCTGCCCGGGGCCCTCAATACCTCTGTGATCCCTGCAAGTATGCCTTGTGATCCTTGCAAGCAAGGTCTCCCTGATTATGCAGAGCCACTCCCCCCACTCTTCAGGCTTCCCTTCAGCAAACAGCCCTTCCCGCAAACAAGAATACCAGAGAAGGGGAGGGATAGGGGAACTACTGGAGACTGAAGTGGAGCAAATCATATTCCAGGTTCCTATGGTTGTATCAAAATGAACCCCAATATTATGTATAGTTGTAAGGCACTTATAAAAATATTTTTGAAAAGGAAGAACACAGTGGGTATCAGGAGGAGTCTCCACTTCCTTTTTCTGCACCAGAGGGACAAACCTCTACTCTTAACCCCCACATGGGAGGTGCTTCTTCTGTGTGCTATAGATTTCCTGTCTGGAATATTCTTTCTTCAAACACTCCCTTTCACTTTCTTCTCTACTGATTTCATTAGTTCCTTTATTCTGTGGATATTTATAAAACAACTCTTATATGCACTCGGCATGCTTGGTTCTGGTCATACAGGGATTAATAAAATACCACAGCCTAGAAACACATTCATTATGTGCCCTCCACAATATTGAACATTGTTTTTTTTTAAATGTGGTCTAAATATGCCTGTTCCTTGCAATAACAACAAAACACACACACACACACACACACACACACACAAACAGCCAAGAATATTCTTCCCATGGACGTCCAAGGCCAGTTCCTGCTCAAACTGTAGGTTTTAACTTACTGTCATCTCCTTGAAGAGACTTCGCCTGGCCAGTTAAGCGAGGTAGCTTCTTCCTGATAGTCTGTTAACCTTCACTGTTTCCTTTGTATCTTTTATCCCAGGTCAAAATGAGAGATTCCTTGGTCCACTTCCTTGTTTAAGTTCTATTGCTTCTACTAGTTGGAAACTTCATGATGCCTGGGACTCTCATCTTACTTGAGGTTGTATCTCCAGTATCTCCAGTACCCTGGTACGACTAGAAAGTTCTCTAGGAACATATGTTGATTGTATTCTTCAAAACACCAGGACCACTTTGCCTGTTTTTCTCCCCTCTTTCTTCAAGTCCATCATAAAACCTATGGATTTTTTAAAAATATTTTTTTAGATGTTGATGGACCTTTATTTTATTCATTAATTTGTAGGCAGTGCTGAGCATTGAACCCAGTGCCTCACACTTGCTAAGCAAGTGCTCTTCCACTGAGGCATAACCCCAGTCCCGTACTGATTTTTGATGTTGACAGCAATTAGAATCTCCAAAAATTCCTGATGCCCAAAGTACACTGAGACCAATTGTTTCTGGAGAAGATTTAGGTAATTCCAAAAGCCATGTTTGAGCAGCAATGACTTAACCTCCGCATGACACTGGTGACTCAATGAAGGAATAAATGAGTAGATAAATAATTCAAAGAACACAGTAATTAGCTCCTGCTTATCTTGCAAACCCCCAATGAGTTTTGCCTTTTCATTTCTCTAAGCTTTTACCTGCTGCTATCTCTACCAAAAACCCTCATACCCCATCTTGGCTACCTAAGGGGTTTCCTGCTGGACCCCCCAGTAAACTCTGGATTTGAGCTCAACAAAACCTCCTCTGGCCTCTTCTCTGCTTGCACACAACATGCTGTGAGAGCATCCTGGCTGCTTCGCACTGCTGTGTCATGATTTTCTTGACCCGGAGCTCTCTTCTCACTGTATCCCATGTGTAAGCAACTGCTTAGCCAGAAAAGGTATTCCAAAGATGCTGTGGAATTAATTAATGAGTTAATGGACCAACACACTGAATGAATTTTTAAAGAGATGCTCTACTTTTTTTTTAGTTTTTCGTTTAACAGCTTTATTGAAATGTAGTCATGCGACATATAATTACTAATTTACATTGTATAACTCAATGTTTTTAGTAGATCCAAAGAGCTATATAACCATCACATAATCAATTTTAGAACATTTCATCACTCCAAAAAAGAAACCCCATACCCATTAATCATACATCCTCCCAGCCTCCCAGCCCTAAGTAATCACCAGTAGAGACAGAATTATGTCTCCATAGGGGCTGAGATTGTGGCTTAGCGGTGGAGCGCTCGCCTAGCATGGGTGGGACCCGGGTTTGATCCACATAAAAAATAATAAAGGCATTGTGTTATGTCCATCTACACCAAAAAATAAATATTAAAAAAGGATTATGTCTCTATAGATTTGCCTATTGTAGTTATTTCCTACAAATGGAATTATCCAATGCCTGATCTTTTGTGATTCGCATCTACTTCCACATGTGAAGATCCATCCATTTTGCCATGCATTTCATATAGAGTGTATGTGACAGAATACAGCTTCTGGTAGAGATCTGGGAGGAAAAATCAAGGCAGTAGTTTTTAGACAGTGTTATTACACAGAAGCCTGATGAATTATCCAAATTCCTGAGCTCCAAAGGTAAGGGGGAGAGGGGAGAAAGAAACTCAGCTATACCTGATACCACAGAAGAACAGGAAACAGGGTGTGGAGGCCAGCATGGTTCAGCTCTGCCTCACCAGCCCTGTTCCAGCGAAAGCCTTTTGGGCAGGACCACCTGAATCATCAGGACACCACATTGAGGGAAAACTTCCTGGGTCTAGCTTTACCATACATTAGCTGTAACTCTTCATGTCCCATGTCCTCAAATCCAAAATGGAGATAAGAAAAATTCCTACCTTATAGGCATAGCATCATAGAATTGTTGCAAGAATTATACATATAAGTGCACAGCAGAGTACCTGGGATGCTGTAAATATTTCAAGTATGTTTATGTTTTTTCTTGTTTTTGCTTAACCCTGGCTCTTTGTATATCGACCTTCTAAGCAAAATTTAATATAAAAAAGGAATCCTGGTCCTTTAAAAAAAAATGCAAACCATTATCTTGGGAAAACTTCACGCAACATACAGATATCCACTGCTGGATGGTCAGTGAGTCTCCTCTCCCTTTCTATTAACGATGCCTCTTTGGCTTCAGCTAAATCTTACTAAATCTGACAAATATTCAGCTGATTTAGTTGAAGCCAGAGAGCAATTATTAATAGAAAGTGAGAGGAGAGGTGTGTTAGGTCCATTTTTAGCACAAAGTTGATGGAAAGAACCTAGTTGTCTCCACCAACTATTCATCAGCACCACTAGCAGGCAGAGTATGTCGGCTTCATGGACCTTTGGTCTTATCCTTTCACCTGCTCTCCTCTCCTACAATTTCTTTATTTTCCTTTTACTACTCTGAGGTGTCAGACCTGCATATGGCACCTTCTGCTAAGCCTTTCTGGGCATCTCTTAAAGACAACTGGAATCAGACATTGGGCGGCTAGCCTTCAGTAGGCAATTCAATGCTTGGACAAGACCATCCATCTGCACTGAGGCAGGTGGCCAGAGGATACATACACTGATTTTGCCACCATCTTGTTGGACAATTACCCTGCAAGCCCCCAAAGAGCTGCCCTTGAAAGCAAGCATCTATCTTGAGTTAGGGAAGAAATCACAGACCTTCTGGTTTCCACAGCTTTGAAGGATCTTTCCTACACGTCTGGCAAACCTTTGTTCAGTTTCAGCTCTGCTGTTCCTCTTGCCTTTCTCTCTCCTGTGATTCACCAGACTAGGATAGCACTGAGCATAGTCTCCAGTTACCACCCATGTGGTGTACGACCATCTCTGCTGTTGCACTGTGAATGACTGTACAATAGGGACTTTTTCATTTATTTTTATGTCTCCCCTTTGATCCCTAGGACAATGCATGCTCGTTCTTCTATTTGACAGCTATCCATGGAGAGCCTCTGTGTGTGCCGACACTTCAAAAAGCAAATAGAAACATGACATTGCAATTCTGAAATGAATTTTGAGAGGAGGAAATGAGGCCCAAGAAGGGAGTTTCTTGTTAAGTGTCCCAAAGAACCAGTAGGGAAAACTTCAGTGATTAACCTTGTGGTAACATTTTATGGTAAGAATTTCCCCTTTGGTTAAAATAATAGATTGATTTAAACTCCACTAGAAAACTAGAGACAATCTGAATGATTATTTTGTTGGTTATTGGTTTTCCCAGCTCAAATACTAGCCTAAATAAGAGGTTAAAGATATCCACACAGACCAATGCAAATTTACAATGTGGCTAATTCCACTGTTGTCTTACTCTCTGTGTTTCTTACACCCCCACTCTGTTGGCTCATGTCTCACGCCCACCAGGCCAGGCCCACCAAGGGCCTGTGAAAATTTAACCTGGTAGGATTGCACAACTTTGAGAGTTTGAATTGCTTTTGGGGGGTAATGAATGAGATTCTTCAATAGCCTTGTGAAAATGTTTCTAGTAGGAGGAAAAATGGAACAAATTGCCACAATCTGTTCCTCATCAGGCTTGGGTGAGGTTATTATACAACTAAAGGAGGCTGAGACACTCATCCAGGCCATCCTGGGGACTCATGGCATCTTGTTCTGTGTCCTTCTTATTTGTTGTGGAATTTCTATTGTTTAGGATCTACTTCCCTTTTGGAGAAGATAAATGTGTTTTTTAACTTGATTGTCAGATGGTTTCCTAGGTATCTGCATATGTCCAAACTTTTTTAAAGTATTGATTATATCTCAATAAAGCTTTTATAAAAAAATAAAAACCTATTTCCTCACTGAGTCAAATCATGGTCCATCAAATCCACTGTTGTGTCTTGCACCCAGGCAAGTTTTGGTAAGGAAGAACAAGGCTAATTTCTACCATGTTCCTTGAAGGCTGCTGCTGAATCTCCTTTAACTAGTCATGATGGCTGTAATGCCAACGAATGTCACTACTTTAGATGAAACCACCATCATCTCTCCTCTAGACCACTGAGCATATCTCCTAACTACCTTCCTTGACTTCAATTCAAAGTGGTCTAGCAAAGTTTCCATGCTGCAGTCTGAAAAATCTAAAATTCTAATCTGACTGCTTAATTCCTCTGCTTAATGCCCTGCAAGATTTCCCATTGACCTGAGGACAAAGCACCAACTCCTCCATACAGGTTAGCAGTCAGTGAGTCTCCTCTCCCTTTCAGAGGCCTTTTCCCTCTGAAAAGGCCTGTCACCTCCTGCTAGCCACCCACCTCCTGCTTCTATCCTAACTTCAGCATCACAATCCTACTATATTAGCCCACAGAACTCTGCTTTCTCTTCCCTCTGACCCTCTGCCTACATTCCCCTCTGCTTGAACTTCTTTTCCTTCCTGTTTGTTTTTTTTTAAATTAATTTTATTATTTTTTTAAGTGCAAGACAACAGTGGTCCTTCCTGTTTTCAGCTAGGTAAATCACATTCTTCTGCCTGCTCTCCACTTAAGCATCACCCTTCCTGAGCCTCTTGGACTGGGTTGGGTGCCCCCAAAGTACGTTCCCAAAGCACAGTGTGGTTTTCATAATGGAGCACTCATCCTAGTGTCTTATAATTGCCTATTATCTGTCTCCCCTTGAAAACAGGACTGCCCTAAGTTACTTTGTAATCTCTTTGTCTAGATATTCAATAGATACCTGCTGATCAAAGAAGCGAATGAGTAAATGGATGGATACATAAATATGTTAAGAACTTGGAACTCATGTTTCTTATTACCTACTCCCTGTTTTTATCTTAAGTGGTTTTTTATCTGCCTTCACAGAATGCACTTGAAGAGGTAAAGTTCTAGGAATTGGTAATTTATCTTAGTTCTTCCAAAACCACAGTCTTTTAGATTTTATAGACTAAAAATGCCAGATTTCTTTCCTTTGAGTCTTCATGTTTCCAAATGAAGAGATGCTGGTCTCTCTCAGGTGTCTTTGCTCACGGTGGGAGGCCATGGCTGTCTTGTTGAGAAGTTTAGTATTCAGCCTGTGGTAAAGAGTCCATGGAGAATGTTAACAAGCGAGTGACATGTTCAAAATTGCATTTTGTGTAATCTCTCTGGTACTATAAGGAATATGAGAACTTGGGACCAGAGAAATCAGAGAGAAGACCAATGGTCCAGGAAAGAAATGATGAAAGCCTGGGGCAAAGACGGGATTATGGCAAGGCAGATGGAGATGCAGAATCAAGAGACATTCAGGAGGTCAAAATACCTCTGACTTGATTCAACATGGATGGAGATTACTGGAGGGAAAGAAATCAGGGATGATTCCAGAGTTTCTAGTTTCAGCAAGTAGGTCCCTGGTGGTACCATCATCTGAGCTCAGGGCTGTGGAGGAGGCAGTGGGTTTGCTTTAAGATGTATTCAGCACAAGAAATAAAGGTACTAAACACATCTATTAACCCAGCTTCCATATGCCTTACACAAAGAAGGTGCTCAAAATGTTTCTTGAATCAAAGGTGCAATGCATCCTAATTAGAGGATTTTTCAATATCTCCAATTTACACTGTCAGTGGTGTATCTTTTGTAAGATTCCATCCAATCCATCCAACCATACTGCTCTAATATAATATAATATTTATCCATATGACAAGCTAAGAAATTTCAACCCCCTGGAAAGTATGACTAAGAAATTTTACAGCAATAATAATTTTCACCAAGTGGTTGAAGGAATGGGGAAAAGGGATAGTTATTATAACAACCACAAATTGGTTCAGACCTACATTTGGCTTCCAATTTCACTACAAATTTCGGAGAAGCCATAAAAGATTCAAGTGAAATCTGGTTGGTTGATTAGAAACATGTGAAGGAACCCCAAACAGGCACGTGTTTCACATTCCCACTTCCAAGTTCGCCAAGAATTAATCATCATCTGCCCTGTGATATTCCAGAAAACAGAATCACCCCAGCTGGCCCTTGGAAGGAGAGGGCCTGGGTCAGCAGAATGCCTAACACATCCAGGATGTCCTAGGCAGGAAGTTAACAAATCCTATACAAAATGGAGGTGCCATACTCAACTTGCTCCATTGTCCCTTCCCAACTGTTACCATTGCCCCGCATGCCCCACCCTTGGCCTTCTCCATACTCACCTCTGTATCAGAAGAGGAGAAGTTTTGGGGAGTAGCCTCTCCTATGAAAGCACTGTTGCCTCATCCTGAACCTCCCTCCCTCCCTGTCCAGAACACAAATTCCAGAACAGAACAAGCACACACTTTGGAGCCAGAAAATCCCAAACTTGAAACCAAACTCCACCATTTACTTTGAAGAATTCACTTTAACCCCTTTGAGCCTGAGTTTTCCTCACTTATCAACAAGGGAAGGCCTACTTTGAAAGGGTGTTATGAAGACTGAATTCAATAAGTTCTGTGCAATACATGCATGCATATGATGCTAACAAAAGCATTTGGACCTTTTTTTTTTTTTTGCCCTCTCCCTTCTGATGAGGCAAGCTGGAGCACAATTGTCACAAACACAGGACCCCATCAAGGAAACACCCAGGGAATGTTCACAGCATATGCACTATGGAGACCTGAATTGGATCTAGTCCTCCTTTGACTAAGACTGAGCAAGGGGACAACAAATCCGGCCTGTCTCTGGTTATAGTGCTATGAGAACAAGGAAGTGGGGTAATTTGAATTAGTCAGGTCAGACCTCATAGATGAGGCCACATTTTAATTTGGACTTAATGGATGAGTAACATTTTCTGGGACATTTCACACATAAGGGGTGGATAAATAAAGACATTGAGACCATGGTGTGCTCAAGAAACCGATTATGTTCAGCTGGAGGTGAGGTTAAGCAGGAGAGGTGCTGAAAAGTAGGACTTTACTCAATGACTTTATCAAGAGCTTACCATGCTGAGGCAGAGACTCTTGATTTAATACTATAAATAATGCAAGCTTATTAAAGAGATTTGAGAATTTCTCCTTTGAATTTTATTGTATTTTTCCTAGCATTTTCTATCTGCATTATGAAAATCATACAGATGGTAAAATATATATATATATATATATATATTTGAACAGTACAAAAGGATGCAATAATTTTTAAAATCTCTTTTTTCCAACCATGAGTCTACTGCTCAGAAATAACTAGTGTGAAGTCTTTATTCTCTTCTTGCAAAAATGTTCTATGTTTAAATGCTCTTGTAAGACTTTCTGTGAATGAATAAATAGCCCCTTTACTGCACTTTCTTCTTTTTCCCTTTATAATGTCTAATGAAATCTTTCCATTTCAGCATATATAATTTCGCCTCATTATTTTAACTAGCTAGATGGTATTTCACACATTACATTGTTGCATCATCTTGTGTTTTACTAGTCCCTGGTGACAGATTTTTAGACTGTTCCCAATTGTTTATTATTAAAACTTGGCAAGTATCTGAGAGTATCCCTGTAGAAAAAACTACTCAGCACAGAATTGCTGGAAGAAAGGGTATGTGCTTTTAAACTCTGAAAGCTATTTTCAACTTTCCCATTAAAAAAGTACCTATTTATACTCCAGTCTCTAGAGGATGACTATATTTGTTTCCACATACCCTTTATATCATTCTGCTATCAAACTTTTAAATTTTGGCCAATCTGATAAGTGAACATTATTTCCTTGTTTAAACTTGCATCTCTTTAACTGAATAAAGATGAGCAAGTACTCATCTGTTTACCAACCATTTTTATTGTTTTCTTTTAGAGCAGCATTTTTTAATGTTCATTGCCAACTTTTCTATTTGTTTGTGCTTTTTAATGATTTATAAGAGCTCTTTATATATTTAGAAAATGGGCAAATGGACCACTGTTTTGTTTATGCTTTCTGAGCTCTATCCAAAACTTAGAAAAGTCTTTACCACTCCAATATTATTTTAAAATTCACTCATATTTTCCTTTTCACATTTTTATTACTTCCTATTTCATGTTTACATTTTTGACATATTGAGAATTTGTTTTGCTATAGGGTATGTTATACAGGCTTCATGATTCATCAGTTTTCTTTTAAAAGATGACTTTAGGGCTGGCGATATAGCTCAGTTGGTAGAGAACTTGCCTCACATGCACAAGGCCCTGGGTTCAATCCCTAGCACCAATAAATAAATAAATAATAAAAGACGGTCTTATTCCCAGGTAAATTTATTGATACTTCCTTTATCTTTGATGTCTGGTCTGCCTTTATCTTCTCTGAAATCCCCCTTTACAGAGAACTGTTTGATGGAAGAGCAAGGAGATCTACCTGAGACACAATGGAATCTCATATGTCAAAAGTGCTTTGTGTGTGTGTGTGTGTGTGTGTGTGTGTGTGTGCGCTATGTTAATCAGTTGACTCTATATGATTTCACACACCCTCTGATAGGGTATGTGATCACTCTGAGAATTCCTGTAAAGTGGGCATTTTGCAGGTTTCTCTTTGCCCTTCCTTTCCCATGGTGCGCCATGGGAAACAAGGATGTGGATGTTCACCTAGTCTGTTGCTATTTGGGGCACAATTGGCTCCTATGATTTTCTGCCTCCTTTTGGAGTCCTCTATAAAAAAAATGGACTTACTGTCAATGTCTTCCTCCAATTAGATCCAAATTTTACTATGTTTATTAAATATTCTTTAGAGTTTGGGGAGGGTAGGTTCTTTCTTTCTTTCTTTCTTTCTTTCTTTCTTTCTTTCTTTCCTTCCTCCTTTCTTTCTTCTTTCTTTCTTTCTTTCTTTCTTTCTTTCTTTCTTTCTTTCTTTCTTTCTTTTCAGTTTTGGAAGATAGACTAGGAGTAGAAATGGCTTTAAACTGTTTTCAACCAGAATTTTTCCATTTAAGATAGTTAAACAGGGGAAACTATATTGATTGTGATTTTGAAAGAAGGACTGGGGGAAAAAAAAACGGAGGTGGAAAAATCAATAGGAAGCCAGTGTGGACATCAAAAATAGAACAGAGGTGAAACGAATCTAGTGGAAATAATAATAGGGAGGAAGAAAAGTCTGCAGGCCAAACTGACAGAATTTTGTGAATTATTTAAAAAAAAACTTAGTTCAAGAGAAAAAAAAAAGAGGTGACTTGCTAGATAGTCCTAAATTAATTGAGGCAAGAAATATAGCAGAGGGAACGAGTTAACTTTAATATGTTTTGGTGCCTGTAATATTCAGAGGACACTATCAAGTGGACTGTTGGAAATATTGAACTGAGATTCAGGAAAGAGCCAAGGCAATGAGTATAAATGTAAGTCACTATTAGATTGAAAGTTGTGGTATCTGGACCCATGACATAGATTAATTTGCCAAGACTGCAGTATAAAGTAAGATGAGGGTGGAGACAGAACCCAAAGAACGCCAGTCTAAAGGGCTGGTGGGGGAAGTGGAACCCACAAAGTTAGAACTGTAAAGGTGGGAAGGAGACACTGAGGCAGAGACATCATGAAAAAACATGAGGGAGAGTGTAGCAAGAAAGGAGTCGGCAAGTTCAATGGGCAATAAAACAAGCACTGAACATCATCCTCTGAATTTGGCAATTGACCAGACAACTTTGGTAAAAAAGGAAGCAGAGCAAAGGAGATCTAATACATACCTGGCAACACATTAGCATTGGCCTATCATTTCCACTTTTTCTGCATAAAAATCCCCCAGAAGAGGAATCAGTGGCTACCAGATATTAACTAATCCTCTGAGGATCATTCAGAGGCTCAGGGAAGCTGTTGAATTTATATACAGGCCTGCCCCATTTTCAAAGCGCTATTTCCACTACCTTATCTTTCAAGTAAGATGATATTGAATTAACTAATGTCTTTAGCCTCGAAAACGTAGTATACTTTCATATCACAGTTTCCTAAGTTACTCCTAGTAGAAAAAGTTTGCTTGATTGCTTTTACAAATTCTGATAGCCAAGACAATCACTAGGACTGGTGGCAAAATGTGGGCTAATCCGCCTTCCTCCTGCAAACTAGCCCAACTGCATTGGCTTCATTCCTGGCAACGAAGTGCGCAATAGATGGTGACTAAATCAACAGCACCACAAAATTAGTGGCAAAAGGATAACAATAATAAACAAGGCAAATCCCGTATGTTTTCCCTGCCTTTTTTTTTGGGGGGGGGGGGCGCGGTACTGGGGAGTGAACCCAGGGGCACTTAACCATTGAGCCATATTCTCAACCATTTTTACTTTTTATTTGGGTGCAGGGTCTCGCTAAATTGATTAGGGCCTCACTAAATTGCTGAGGCTGGCTTTGAACTTGGGATCCTCCTGTGTTAGCTTCCTGAGTCACTGGGATTACAGGCATGCACTACCCTTCCCAGATCCCTTCATGTTTCTTTTTTTTTTTTTTTTCTTTTTCATAGGATATTTTTTTTTTAAATTCTAATTTGTTATATATGAAAGCAGAATGCATACAACTCATATTACACTTATAGAGCACAATTTTTCATATCTCTGGTTGTATACAAAGTATATTCACACCATTCATGTCTTCATACATTACTTAGGGTTCCTGAATGTTTCTTTAATAGAAATTTTTCCCTAATTGATTGTTCATCTCCAACTATGTTGGAGAGAGATGAATATACACAAACTTTCTTGGCCTGGAAATGACACTCTCACCTCTTGTATTCCCTTTTCACGTTTCTGTCTCTCTCACAAGACACCAGCGTCTTCTTTGCTCAATGCAGTGCACACTATAAAGGAGGTGCTCAACAAATGTTTCTTCCTCTGAGTTGTTTCCTCTCCATCCCCAGGCTGAAGACAGTGCTGGTGGTTCTATAACCAACTTGCCTTCCTTAAGAGAGAAACTAAAAAACACATCAACATCAGAGTACATGATTAGTCTCAACTTCATTACTCAACTGTTTCAAAACATATCAACTGATGATATTGGCTGAAGGAAGTATCAGTAATTTTATAGTCTTCCTGAGTAGGGGGAAAAGATAAGTTGTATGAACAAGTTTATAATGGGAAAATAAATAAAGATTCTAGAATTCCTCCTTATCATTTCTATCCAGAGAAATTCGCCCCCAAACAGAGAATACTATGAGAAGTGAGATTTTCAATAGGGCCATAGGACCAGGATTTGTGTACTATATATAATATTCATAGCAATTGATTTTCAAACCAACTTAACTAGAAGAAAAGAAAAACTCCTTGCCTTGGCACTGTGGTGACTGTACTTCGTAAGACTGCCTCCTATAGCTAATTGGATAATACATCTTTTAGTGGAAATGTTTTAAGGTACACATTTTCTCAATAGGGAATTTAACCATGTACCATAATTTTCTGCATACTTATACATTTTCCAGGGACTGTGGCTTAATTCTTTAAATAATCCTATATGTCAAGGATCTTAACCTAAGTAACACATTTGAAGTCATTGGAAAAGCCAGGGTATAACCAGATCTGTTTATTATAGAATCTGTTATCTTAATTATAAGACTAAAGACTGGTGACCCTCCTTTTAATTAAAAAATACATTTTAATAACAACAGATCCCTTGATATTTAGATGGTCCTATAGCCCCCCAGAAAAAAAACAGCCTTTCTTGCAGTTAGTTAAGGTCATGACTAGGTTTTGACTAATGTGATAGAGGCAGATGTGATATATGCAATTTCTGAAATTTATTCTAAAGGAAAGAAGCATACCAGTCTTCATCATATCCTCCTTCCTACTGGCTAGAGTTTACATGTAACTGCCATAGTTCCTATAGTCATTTTGGTATGGAAACTGTTTTTGTCCATTCTGTGTTGCTATAACAGCATACCTGAGACTGGGTAATATGGTTTTTTAAAAAAGAAATTTATTTCTCATAGTTCTGGAGTCCAGGAAACCTAATATACCAAGATGCAGGCTTCTGTTGGGGGTCTTCTTCCTGTGTCATAACATGGGCAAGAACATCACATGAGGAGAGTACAAGAATATCATCTCAAGTCCCTCTTCCTTTTCATATAGTCACTAATCTAATCACGGGGCCCCACCCTCATGACATCATTTAATTCTTTTTACCTGCAAAGGTAATTAATTTTCAAATACCATCAACATGTGAATTTGGGGATTAAGTTTCCATCACATGAGGACTTGGGAGACAAATCCAAACCATAGCAGAAGTAATAGGGAATTGCAATAGGGAAGAAAGTGTCTGGGCCACGTGCACCATGGAGTACTAGCTACTGCCCACGGACATCTTGAACCTGGGGATATCATTCCTATTTGCTTAAGCAACTGTGTTTATTTCTTGTTACCCACAGTTGGGTCTAATTCCAACCCATACAGGAACCTTATGGTATCTCATGTATTACGATATACTAACATTGAATGCGAGTTTACTGTTAAAAGTTAGTATTGGAAGTGCTAAGTCCTAATGATAACAATGACTTAGATACAGGCTTTCTTCAAGGAGGTTTTAATCTAGAAGAGGAGAGGAGGTAAACCAATGGGACCACAATAAAGGGATTACCTGGTATGTGAGTAGAATATTTCTACACACCATTTATTTTTAGGTATGTTTTGAAATTTTTAAATTTGGTTTCATACATGGACAAGGGAGAAGGCGCTGTGAAAGTCTTAATTTGGGGGGAATGTTTCAGTTTCTGTCCTTCCTGGGCCTCAAGTCTTTAATTACAGTTAATGAATTATGAGGGTTGGACTCCATGGCCTTCAAGGTCTCATGTAGCACAAATGTTCCCTGACTATGTGGCTGGAAGCCCAAAACAGGGATTTAGGGAATCTTGGAAGATGTGCAATGGACTGAATGTTTATATCCTCCCAAATTCATATGTTGAAACCTTGCTCCCCAGTGTTATGGTATTTGGAGATTACCTTTGGGAGGTAATTACGTCATGAAGATGGGCCCTTTATGATGAGGTTAGTGCCTTTATAAGAAGAGATAGAAGAAAAGGAGAGACCTTGTTCTCTCTCTCTCTCTCTCTCTCTCTCTCTCTCTGCTTTTTGCCATGTGAAGACATACCAAAGAGATAGCCATTTGCAAAACCAGGAAGGATGTCTTCACAAGAACTCAACCATGTTGGCACCCTGTTCTCAGATTTCCTATGTCCAGAACTTTAAGAAATATATTTCTGTTGTTTTAGTCCCCCAATTTATGGTATTTTTGTTATAACAGAATTAATTAAGATATGGGCTGGGGTCCTAGCTCAGTGGTAGAGTGCTTGCCTAGCACACGCAAGACCCTGGGTTCGATCCTCAGCACCACATAAAAATAAATAAAATAATAGGTAATAATAAATAATAAATAAAATAAAAGGTATTCTGTCCATCTACAACTAAAAATAAATATTAAGGGCTGGGGATGTGGCTCAAGCGGTAGCGCGCTCGTCTGGCATGCGTGCGGCCCGGGTTCGATCCTCAGCACCACATACAAACAAAGATGTTGTGTCCGCCAAATACTAAAAAAAATAAATATTAAAAATTCTCTCTCTCTCTCTCCCTCTCTCTCACTGTCTCTCACTGTCTCTTTAAAAAAAAATAAAAATAAAAAATAAAAATAAATATTAAAAAAAGAATTAATTAAGGTAGGTTGAATTTGGTTCTTCCACTAATTCACATGATGATCTTGAAATAGATATGCAAATCTGCTAACCCATAAAACAAGGCTGGTGAATAGTATAAGATGCCTTATACTATGTCAGAGAGTTCATTTATTCTATGAATACCTTTTGAAAAATTATTCTTTCCTGATGGAAAACAATCAAGTTAGTATTTTAAAATATATGGTTGTAGCATTTAAAATAACTCTAACCTAGTATTCCCCACATAAACCAGGGATTATTTTTTAATTACCACCCTGTGATAATACCAAAATTGGAAGAGAAATGGAATTTTACATTATCTTTTATCATTTTACATGGGCTTATACAGATCACAGCTGAGGTCAGAAATGAAAATGTTCTCTATGGAAAAAGTCATGTAGGTCCGTGTGGATGACCATGACCAACAATCTTAATGTCCTGTTATTCCCCTTGATCCCAAATCAGTTTCCTTTTATCCAGGTCCAAGCAATTCATCTATGTCCATTAGAAAAAAATCATTCAGCATCATCCATCCCCTTTTTAATACCCTTCAAATCCTCCCTTACAATAAATCTTAGCCTAAGGCCAGCAAAGTATTGTGTTTTTTCCTTTTAGAGCTTGTACAATGTGTACACATTTCCAGAGCAAGACATTCTACGTCAACTCCAGGCTGTAACTAAGGACTTAGTAAACAAAACAGTTAGGGGTAGTTAACATAGCTTAGTGCCAAAAAATTGAAAAGTCACTATCTTCATCAAACAACAAAATCCTGAGTGAATGGAAAATTTTATTGCTTTTTTTTTTTAATTTTTGGGGGTAATTTTCAATTTGTCAGAAGAACATCAGTTTATTTACCTATTAGAACTAGAAAAAAACAACTTGAATAAAATAAATATACCAATCTCCTCTTCCTAAATTGAGGCTCAAATTTTGAAACTTTGCATTATGGACTGAATTTGTTCCCCAAAAGCTCATATGTTGGATTTCTAACTCCCAGTATCTCAGAATGTGACCATATTTAAAATAAGGTAAAATGAGGTCACATTAGGTGGGCCCTAATCCAAGATGACTGATGTCCTTATAAGAAAGAACACAGATACCACACTGAGAAAGTGTTTGTGAGGAAGGAAGAAGAAAATCCTCTATAAACCAAAGAGACAAAGGCCTCAGAAAAAAACAACACTGTGGATATCTTGATGTCAGAGTTCTAGCTTTAAGAATGGTGGAAAAATAAACTGTTATTGTTTAAGCCACCCAGTCTGTGATACTTTGTTATTGCAGCTCTAGCAAACTTATACAGGTTGCATATTCTGTGTCAGATTGACACAAATGGTGAGTCTCTGAGAGTTTATCCCAGTGCCTTGGACATCATAAGCACCACAAATGAAAAGATAATTTTGTAATGGAATCATAACTCACCTAGACTTCTAGAGCTTAAATTGTTTTGAAGTGATAAATAACCAGCCCATTTTTCTTTAAGCCTCTCTCTCATTTCACCTCAGGCCAGCATTTCTGTAATAGTTCTTACTGCATTTGTGATGGAAACCAATGCTCTTATTGCACTGCTTGCATATATGTTCTGCATTCTTCTAGAATTAGATACAACTCTCTCCATAAGTGAGGAAGTGATCTTAGTGTCTCTTTATATAGCCTTTAAAAATGCCAGAACAATGGAGAACATTTAAGAGACAACACCTGAAGTCTAGGAAAATTGATCCACCTTGAGAACTGAGGAACAGATAGGACAAAAACAATTCATCTGGGTATTTGGGATTGTATTTGCCCATTCTGTCTTCTCTTTGAGGCTTTATGGAATTGTAAAGTTACTTGAACTCTTTTATCTGGTCTTTCCAAATGAGCAGAGTGTCACTTAAAAATTTCTCTTGAATCATTCTTCCCTTTGTACTTTGCATGTCAGATATTTATGAATGGGTCTATAGAGCAGTAAGATAAGCCAACAAAGCTTCAATCTTTACATGTAATACTTAACCTTCAAAGTGTTCAATAGAGTTATTCTGGTGTTGCAGTCTTGGTTTTGAGTGTGGGAGTGTTTTTGTGGTGCTGGGGTTTGAACCCAGGGCCTTGTGCATGCTACCTTTGAGGTATATTCTCAACCCTTGTGGGTTTTTTTTTTTTAAATAAATGAATAAACATCTCCAAACTATGGCAAATTTATTCAGCCAATTATTTATTTAGTGCACCATCAATGCAGGCACCCTACCAAGAATGGAGATACAGGAGTGCAGATAAGGAACTTTAAGACCAAATGAAAGGACCATAAATGAATAGTGATGATACAGTGTAATGTTACATACCATCTGTGTGAAATGGTAATGGGAACACAGCAAAGTGAAAACTATCCTATTCTAGAGTCAGGGCTTCCCTGTAAACCTTTGCTCCCCTTGTCCCCCTGAATATCCTAGCTATCTTTCAATTTCGTATATTCCTACAGTTCTTGACTTATTAAAAAAAGCAAGACATTCTATGTCATTCTATGTCAACTCCGGGCTGTAACTAAAGACAAAGAGCTCATACTCATATTAAATTTTTTTGTAAGTCCAATGGGACTTTTAGAAAGCCCAGCTTAAGTTTTAACCCTTGGGAAAATCTTTTCTGATTTTCCATCATCTTCCTCACAGTTAAAATCCATTTAGCAGTGACTCTAAAACCATCTTAAGAAATACTTCATCTTTTCTTCCTGCTCTTCCTCCCTGCTCTGTTCTTAGTTGCTCTCATTATATCAAAGAAGACATTTGGTATTTGTTTTTTAGGGATTGGCTAGCTTCACTAAGCATAATCTGCTCTAGTGCCATCCATTTCCCTGCAAATTCTATGATTTT
>NW_025999949.1:18579188-18597963 GCF_001458135.2 Marmota marmota marmota
AAAAAAAAAAAAAAAAAAAAAAAAAAAAAAAAAATCAGATCTACTGAACACAATTGAGATTTAAAGACACGTGCATTTCTATCTGGTAGTAATTAATATCTTTGTGAAGATAGACTAAGAAGTGGGTGCAGAGGAAATAAAAAAGGCCACCCTCCCTCTGCTCCTAGTTCTCAATCTGTCAGTTGCTGTGGGCACTCCTAACAAGTAGCAGGGGATGTCTCTACCAGAATGGAGAAGTCCAATTCATGAGTTTTGTTTTCAGAGCCAACCATATAAACAAATGTGTCATATATCTGTCTGCTTAAAACTGCACGTGATACACTCCACTCTTAGGATGTCTATACTAGGGATTCAAAATTACTGAAGAGCTTCCTCCCTGCACTTTGGAACTAATAATTAAATCCAGGGATGCTTTACCACTGAGCCTCATCCCCAGCTCTTTTTACTTTTTGGTTTGAGACATGATCTCACTAAGTTGCCCAGGCTGGTCTTTGAACTTCCCATTTTCCTGCTTCAGCCTCCCAAGTCACTGGGATTACAGGTGTGTGCTACCATACTGTGCCTAAAGAGTTTTTTAAACATGCAAATTCCCAGATCTTACATCCCTGAAAGACTGGTGGAACAATGGTGATACCCAGAAATTTGAATTTTTAGTAAGAGGCTCAGGCAGAATTGTGATGTAGATGCTTAGATCACATTTTAAAAATTATTTTGGCAGTTCTGGGGATCAAACCCAGGGCCTCCTGCATGCTATGCAAGTGCTGTACCCCCGAGGTGCATTCTCAGCCCAGACAGTACTTATTGAAAGATTTCTCAGGCAAGTGTATCAGGCACCAGATGGTTACTCTTCCAGAGCTCACTAGCTCCCTGTCCTAGTCACCACCCTCAACTAGCTGTCTCACTGGAAACCAGAAACCTGACACAGCAAAGGTGGTAATAACTAGAAAACTTTTCTCTCCCAGAAACATTTTTTTTTATTTTAATGAGGGAGAAAGAGAAGGGGTGGCTGGTTTAGAAAAACACTTTTACATGAAGGAAAGATGGATGCTCAAAGCATCTGCCCAGTAAACCTGGCCCTGTGGCATTTCCACTTATCCATGCAGAAATTCTCAAACTCCTCTTTCTTAATTCTCATGACATGTAAGCCCACCCCGAAGTCATATTCTGTCTGACTTTCTCTCTGCTATCTTTGTGAACCAAGCCTGACATTTTTGGCATCACCAATTATGGAATTCTTTTGCAGTTTTCTTTTACTTTTTATTTTTGCCCTCTTCTAATTATCATTGATCATCAAAAAGCCTGCGAAGTTAAAAAGGCAATATCCTCAGTTCTCTATTGAATTTGCTCCCCAGCTCTGCCGTGTCATAGGAAAATTAATGAAGACTGTTCCTTCTGCACTGAAGAACCTAAAGCATGCTTTGCAGATTCAGTCTGCATGAATGTTATTTGTTATTTTTGTTCATCGGGGTGTTAGTAAAGAATAATGACATGGTGTTCAGAACATCTACTAAATCCTAGATACTGAACTAGGTCCTCAACATCCATTAGGAAGTTTAAACGTCCTATCAGCCCTGCCCTGGAAGATGCTATCATGACCATTTAACAGATTAAGAGAGATTGAAGTGATTTGTCAAAGTCACACACCTGGAGAGCTGGAATTTGTCCTTCTGACTTCAACCCCATACTCTTCTCATTACATCACAACTGCTTCCCTCTATTAAACATGTTGCAATTATTTAATTATAAGCAATTAATTGTAAGCACCAATGTGCCAGGGACAACATTTCGCTAGAATTGTGAATATAATTCAATTAAAATCATATTGTACTCAAATAGCCAACAGATATCCACAAAGCGTTTCACACTCTAGAGAAGCTATGCTACAACATAAAACATATCCAGGCAATATGGTTAGCACTGACTGCATCTGCAAATTGCCTTCTCTATTCAGAGACAGGATGGCTTTTTAATTTCAGGGCATTAGTTCAAATCTGTTCTAGATTTGAATTGATGGAAAATTGTTCCCTCCTGACAGCCATTCGGCAGTCCATGCTCATTCTCAATAAATTGGTGTTCCCAGAGGGCAGAGTTGCTTGTGCACAAACTCTGAATGCCATTGTCTTCTGCTAAACCACATGGTAGAGTTGGGGAAAACCTGAGGAAAAGATCAACTTCCTTTAAAAACATTTCCTAAAGGGACCCTGTGTTTAAGGCAAAACAGATGCTCCTGAGAAACAACATCAACTGAAGGGGGCCTTGTGTTCTGCCAGGAACCATCCCAAAATTCAGATCAGCCCTTGATCATGGCTCCTCTTTTTCCAATCCTCTTCTTTTTTATGTCTTTGCAGCACATTCACACATGTGCACACACAGTGGTCAGAAGTCAGGTTGTAGACTTCCTCAATGTAAAATCTCAGGACAATGGAGAATCATCCAGCTTTGCAACAAACTATGTGGGGATGACCCTAGTCAACAGTGGTGCAAATACCTACAAATTTACGGAGCTCTTAATGTACCAGACCCTGGGCCAAGTGATTCTTGTGGATGTGCAGATGAGGAAATTGGGGATTATAGAAGCTGTTATTTCCAAGATCATGCATCTAACCAATAGTGGTTCTGGGATGCCTACCAGCTCAATCTGACTCTGAAATCCAAGCTCTAAATTCCCAAATTGCACACATTCTCAGTCATCCCTATAAAGCTCATCTGTTAAATGGGTATGCTGGACAAATTTTAGATTTTCAGAAGATCAAAAAAGGAGCTCACAGGAGTTGTGGAACGTTTTTATTTCTTTGAGTTATTGTAATTTTTTGCCACAGGTTTTTTTTTTTTTTCCAGTCTTAACTTGGTTGCTTTTAGTCAGGATATTCACACCCCTGTTCATCCAGGGCCCATCTATCTTCCCACTTTAGGCTCTACTCTTTGCCTACTACGGCTTGTCTTCTGAAGGCATTAACATTTTCAACTCCTGAATGCTCTGTACGTATTTCTTTAGCTTGACCATCTATAATCTCTTCATGTCTGAAAGTTCGGAGCTCTGAAAGTGGGGTAGATACAAAGTAGATGCTAGTGAAGTCAGAGTGAGAGATGTTGAAATTAACAATGGCTATGTGACAAGATGCTTACACGAGAAATGGAAGACATTATTTATCTAACATGTCAATTCTGATTGGTTTTTAGTAGAAGAATGGAATTAGGTGTTGAGAAGGATTCTGAGGCTGTATCCAGACACAACAGAAGAGAGTACCAAGTTTGATTCTTGAAATGTTTTAGCCACAGAACATTTTCCTTGAACAAAAGCTTGTTAGACTTCATTAACAAAGCACAAGTGGAGTTGTTTGAGCTTCATGAAACAGAGATAAGACTTAAGCACCATTCTTCAAGTTTCCTTTAATCCTTTGTAATTATGGACTTAACTACCTTCATAGAGATCCTTTGGCTCCTAAGAGATAATTTAAAAATCATTGGCAAAACCGTTCTCAAAGTATCCTTCATACTCAGAGATATATGGATTCCTTGAGACATCAAGAGCCTCTAGATAGGAAAATTCTAAGGAAAATGGAGGTTCTCACTTAAATACCTTTAATCAACCTAAACACAGGGTCAACCTCTTCAGGCAGAGATAGGTTGCCATTTACGTCATTTCCATGAGTGCTTATCTGACAAGCCAAACCATTTCCATCATGTCCTCCATGTTCCAGAAGGTCATGGTCTCTGCACTGCCTCCTGGATGGCCTCTCTGCCTCACCCCTCCCATCTAACTTATTCACCACTAATGCAAAGAGCAGACTTTTAAACATTAGATCACCTCATGTCTCCACTCAGGCCTACAAATCCTTCCCAGTCAACCTAGGGAAAATCCCCAAGTTATCACCACCTGAAGGTTGCTCCATGTATTCCCCAGTGACATCTCCACCGATCCTTTCCTTACTGTGCTCTAGGGCAGCGGCTCTCAAATCCAGTTTCTGACACTCTTTCAGAGGCCTGAGAGGTCAAAATTACTTTTATTGTAATGCTAAGATATTGTTTCCTTGTTCATTTTCTCAAAGCCCAAATAGTTTATTGATATGGATTAAGATTCCACATTGTGTCTACCTTTTAAAAGACTAGCACTTGTTGAGTATTGATGTAATGTTAAAGAAGAAGAACTACAAGTATCTAAAAAGCCTATTAAAATACTTTCCCACTGTCTGGTCACAGATCTCTCCGAGGCCAGATTCTCTTCACATTGGTAAGCCTGGAATGGGCAGGCCTGGTCAGACTCATCTTCCCAGAGAGATGTATATAAGTGGTACAAGAGAATACCCCTTTGTCCTGGGGCTGCTAAGCTGGGAATTAATGAATCAAGGGCCATTGACATTCTCTTGCTTCAGTTTCATGAAATAAGATCTATCTGCAATAGGAGGGAACAAGGTCAACATACAAAGACAAGCAGATCCACAGTAAGAGGAGACGACATCATTTGAGGAGATGACATCATTTGAGTCCTTTGAGTGAAGTGGGCCTGCAGCCTAATGTCTCAGTTATGAGATCCAGTAAATTCCCTGAGATGAGTTGGGCCAGAGTTGGGTTTGGTTTTTTTTTGGACATCTTTCGCTTGTATTTGAAATTCCTGACCAAAACTTACATCACTAGTATGTTTTCTTTAAAAATTGTTTTAAGGCCAGGTGTGGTGGTATACCCTTGTAATTCCAGAAGCTCGGGAAGCTGAGGCAGGAGGTTCTCACAAGTTCAAAGCCGGCCTCATCAACTTAGCAAGGACCTAAGCAACTTAGAAAGACCCTGTCTCAAAATAAAAAAATAAAAAGGGCTGAGGAATGTGGCTCAGTGGTTGAGTGCCTCTGGGTTCAATTCCTGGTACCAAAAGAAAAAAAAAAGTTAAAAAATGTTATTTACTATTAAATAAAGATTAATTTCTAATGTGAAAGAAGAGAATGTGTGTACATTTCTGCCTCAACCACACATATCTTTGAAGTCTGGCTTACCTGCTTTGAAAAGCCCTTGCTGATCCACCTCTCCTTTTCACTCTTCCTGTCCACCTGTGAGGGCTGGATGCTCTCATTTTTGTTACAGAACACCTGGGCGTCTTCTTAACCACATCACATTGTATTGAAATGCCATTTCTAGGATTACCCGTCGCTGTAGATGACAGTCTCCTTGAGGACCAGGATACCTTCATATACTAAGTACTTATACTCACAGCTGTGTCTAATAAGGACTATATTAAACCTAGAGCTGAAAATGTGTACCCACAACTTATTATCACCACCTTGTGGTAGAGGTCTAAACTACTCTTTCATTTCCTTTGGAATATATCAACCAACCACCAAGTACCTTGGAAGGGGAAACCAGGGAATGTGCCTATTCAGCTTACTAAATTAGAATAAAATTCTCAAATACAAAATTACTGAAAGGTTTCTAAGTCAAAACTACCCAAAAATAGTACTGTTAATTTTAAATAAATCTCAAGAATGGTCAAATCATGGGAACATATTTTGGCAGATAAAGCTTGATTTATATTGTAAAATTTTGCCATATTGCATTCAAGGATTTTTAAAAATTAGATTCATTTTTATATAAAAATAGTCAGAGGCCAGTAAGTTTCCAGTAGTTTCTCTCCTTGAGGTGAAAAGCAAGGTCTGCTGCAATCACAAATCCTCAGCAATCAGTGATTTCAGCTGGCTGCATTTCTGTGTCAAAACTAAGTAACTCTGGGAAATGAGCAGACAATAACAATAAATCAAATATGAAATTTTCCACTCTGCAAAGAGAAAAACATACCATTAACACACCATTGCTAGTAGGTGAACATTTGCAAGTGCTATATTTTGCATTTTCTTACATTCCTAACATCCCCAATCCCCATCCTATTGCTTCTCTGGTAATAAACACTCTACCCTCCATCTTACAAACTTCCTTTCCTAAATGATGATACCAGCTCCTGACAAAGCATTCTCTAGCACTTTCCCATGATTGCCTCTGCCATCTGACAGGTGTGTCTCTTAGAGACCTATCCATATTAATAACAGCTTGAGACATATTCATGTACTATACAATTTATCCATTTAAAGTATAAACCTCAGTTTTTTAAATTTTTTTTTCACAAAATTGTGCAACAATCAATTTTGAACATTTTCTTCACCCCAGAAAAAAACACTGTACCCATTAGCAATGACTCACCCCATTCCCCTCTCAACCCTAGGCAATCAATAATCAACTTTTTCTCCAGATAGATTTGCCTCTTCTGAATACTCAATTTAAATGGAATTACATAATATGTGGTCTTTTGGAACAATGTTTTTAAAAGATTTAACAATGTTGTAGAGTGTATCAGTATTTTATTTCTTTTTATTACTTAATAATATTCCACTGTATTTATTTATCCATTTATCAGCTGATAGACATTTGGGTTGCATCCACTTTTTAGTTTTTAAAAATAAAATTTTAAAGAAAATTTGGGTACAAGTTTTCAAGAAATAGATTTTCATTTTTTTAAATACATTTCCTAGGATTATAACTGCTGGCTTATATGTTTAATCTTTCAATGAACTGAGAAATTATTTTCCAAAGTGGCTATACCATTTTACATGAATAGTGTAGGAGGGTTCCTGATCCACATTTATAATTGCCTTTATTTTTAATATCAGCCATTCTAGTAGAAGTGCTGCTAGTTCATTAAGATTGTGATTTGTATTTCCTGTTGAGCATCTTTTCCAGTGTTTACTGGCCATTAGTATATGCTATTTTGTAAATTTGATGTCTATTCAGATCCTCTGCCCATTTTAAAATTGGGTTGTCTTTTTATTTTAGAGTTGTAGGAGTTCTTTATATGTTCTAGATACAATTCCTTTTGCAAAAAAAAAAAAAATCTTTCTGATTTTGTAGTTGTTTTTTTCATTTTCCTGATGTCCTTTGAGGTGCAGTTTTTAATTTTGTTCAAGTCTAATGTATCTACTTTTTTTTTTTACCTCATGATTTTATCATATAAGTGTCAAATGAAGGTCACAAAGATTTAGATTTGTTTTAAGAGTTTTATTACTGTAACTCTTACATTAAGTCTTTGATCCAATTTGAATTAACTTTTTGCATGTGGTTGGAGACAGGGATCCAACTTCATTACTTTGCATATGGTTACTGTGGCTCCCCAGTTGTTCTAGCACCTTTTGTTAAAAGACTGTGTTCTTTTCTCATTGAATTATCTTGCCACCTTTGTTGAAAATCAATTTCCTGTGAATGTAAGGGTTTGTTTCTGGATTCTTGATTTTTATGCTTATGCTTGTACCCTATTGCCCTGATTGCTATACTTTGTAGTATACTTTGAAATTGAAAAGTGAGGATCCTCCAATTTTGTTCTTATTTTTCAAGATTATCTTTGTAGACTTTGGTCCCTTCCATTTTATATGAGTTTTGGGGTCAGCTTGTTAATTTCTACAAAGAAATCAGCTGGAATTTTGAAAAGGATTATATTATTATCTGTATGTAGATCAAGTTGGAGGATATTGCCATCTCAACAACATTAATCTTTCAACATTATTTTGTAAGTTTTCAGCATGTGCATTTTATACTTTTGTTTAAAATATTTAGAAATATTTTGCTTGTTTTTACGTTATAAATGGAATTTCTTAGTGTCATCTTCAAATTATTCACTGCAAGCATATACAAAAATCTTTTTAAGTCTTTTATGTGATCTTATATACTTCAATACTGTTTATTAATTACAATATTATTTAATGAATTACTTTGAGTTTCCTATATATAAGATTATGTATTCTGCAAATAGAAGTAGTTTTTTGGTTTTTTTTTTTTTTCAATCTAGATATCTTTTATTTCATTTTCCTGCCTATTGATTCTGGCTGGCAGTAGTATCATAATGTTGAACAAGAGTGGACAGAGTACAAACCTTTTTCTTTTTCCTGGATATTGGAAGATTTAGTCTTTAACCATTAAATATGATATTAGCTATTGGGGGTTTTTTGTTAATTGTTTATTTTTTTAGCTATTTTTTAACTTTGTATTTTATCAGTTCTAATCAGTTATATATGACAGCAGAAGCTTTTCGATTGATTGTACACAATTGGAGCATAACTTTTCATTTCTCTGGTTGTACATGATGTAGAGTCATACCACATGTGTAGTCATACATGTACCTAGGGTATTGAGGTTTGTCTCATTCCACCACCTTTCCTACCCACCTGGTCCCTTCCCCTTGGCCCAGTCAAAGTTCCTCCATTCCCCACCCCACCCCCCATTATGGATCAGCATCCATTTATCAGAGAGAACATTCGGCCTTTGATTTTTGGGAATTGGCTTACTTTGCTTAGCATGGTATTCTCCAACTCCATCCATTTACCTGCAAATGCCATAATTTTATTCTCTCTTAATGCTGAGTAATATTCCATTGTGTGTGTGTGTGTATGTGTGTGTGTGTGTATGTATGTGTATATATATCACATTTTCTTTATCCATTCATCTATTAAAGGGCATCTAGGTTGGTTCCACAATTTAGCTATTGTGAATTGTGCAGTTATGAACATTGATGTGGCTGTGGCTCTGTAGTATGCTGTTTTTAAGTCCTCTGGGTATAGACCAAGGAGTGGGATAGCTGGGTCAAATGGTGGTTCCATTCCAAGTTTTCCAAGGAATCTCCATACTGCTTTTCAGATTAGTTGCACCGATTTGTAGTCCCACCAGCAATGTATGAGTGTACCTTTTCCCCCACATCCTCGCCAACACTTATTGCTATGTGTATTCTTGATAGCTGCCATTCTGACTGGAGTGAGATGAAATCTTAGAGTAGTTTGGATTTCTCTAAATCTTAGAATAGTTTGCATTTCTCTAATTGCTAGAGATATTGAACATTTTTCATATGTTTTAGGATTAAAAATTAGCTACTCTCAGAATGGAAAATAAAAATCAAAACCTAGAAGCACATTGTTAAGTATTAACATGGAGTGGTGATTATGGGGGAAGCCTTAACATTTCAATATAAACACATCCCATATACCAGGTGCCAAAACTAATGCCAGAGAGCTTTATTTAAGAAACTTCACTTCATCTTTCAAGTACCACAAGGAGGGTGATTAAGAGCTGAGTCTGAAGTCAGCCTTGTGGGATCAGAAATCCAATTCTGTCACTAACTAGCTGATTAAATTGAAATACTTAACATCTCTGGGCTTCAGTTTCTACATCTGGAGATTGGAGATAATAATGGTACTTATTAATGTAGGAGTTAAGAATGGGCTCACCTGCAAGTAAAGGAACACCAGACAAAAGTAGGTTAAGCAAGTAAGGGTATTTTTACATAATCAAATTTCTAGCAGTGAGTGCACTTCAACAATGTCAGGGATGGTATCTGTGATTCATTTGGCCTTTTCTTCAGGAGCACAAGATGGCTGCTGCAAACCACACATCATGTCAACAAGGCAAGCAGCAAGAGGGGCCAATTGGAACTAGCTACAGGGTCCCCACTTGGGCAGCAAAGCCAAGGCAAAACCCTACAGATTTTTGTTTATGTCTTCATGGCCACACTATATTATATACATCCATTTGAGATAGATATATGTAGGAGACATTCTTCACCCACTCAAAATCTATAAGCAAGTGAGAAGAATTACTGTTAGATAAGCACCTAAATAGTGTCTGCCATGTTATTCTATGAGGCTAGGGGAACTGAGGGAATTCATGCTCTTAACACAGTCCAGGTCCTCATCTACTGCAGTAGAGGTTACCTGGGTTATTTTAATGTTTGTTTTTTGGCAGACAAAGAGTTTGAACAATTTGTCTCAAACACATGGTTTCTATACAAAAGAGCAAGATTCAAGAGCAGCCCTGTGGCCTCCAAAACCTAAGCATTAATAATGTAAAAAGTCATTAGAATACCCAGATAGGAGCTTTTAAAAATATTCCTTTGTTCCTGCATTCCTCTGTATACTCTAAGACGCACACACTTTTTTTTCTTTCATAGATATATTAAAGTATACCTCTGCTGGAGCCCCTGCAGGATTAATGGAACAAGAAGTGAAGAACAAATCTAGTGTTTAGTCTTCTGAATCACCAAGCAACCACCTATAATGCAGCAAAAAGACATGTGCATTTAACAGAAAACTTTGTATTTAACCAAAAAAATTGCCATGAAGCTCAATTGTTCGATTAAGTATGGAAACCAAATACTAACCTTTTAGGATAATAATTGGCTTCTCTCAGAATGGAAAATGACTATGAGAATCAAAACCTGCTGTGTGAACTATCCCCTCAAAGCAAGATATTCAAAAGATGTTAGAAGCTTTTGCCAAGAAAACAGACATCTTTATTTTTCACTTGAAATTTACCATCACTAATTAAAACCACAACATTTAAAGACTGATGTCTCCTTGCCCCACACCCCAGCCACTGCATGAAAGGAATTAGGTTCATATTTGTAAGGTGTAAGGAACATGTAAGGCCTGGTGACTTCATACAGAACAACTCGATGAATATAATTACTGTGTACAGAGGTGTCTGGACAGCAGATTTTCATCAATGCCAGGACAAGCCTGTATTACATTATTAAAAATGGAGAACACATGGTTCCAAATCTGTTTTTCAACCATAAAACGAGCAGAGTATTTGTAGCTTTATTTCCTTGCAGAGGATAAAGAGAAGCTCCATGAAGACACAAGCTTCAACTCTAAAGCATTGATCGCAGTGGTTACCAGACCTGGGAAATTCAAAACTGTCAACTTTTACCTTGCCAAATAAAACCAATTGTAACAACCAACAACCAACCAGCAAACTAACCACCTTCTTCCACCTCCTCCTGCTCCTCCTCCTTCTTCATCATCATCATTTCATAGAAGGACATTTTAATACCAAGCAAGAACAATGGACATGCTTATTCTCAAAGTAACAGGCAATATTTAAGCGCAATGAGTTTCATCAAAGTCTATTTTTTTAAAATTATTGGATACGAACAGATTAGCATTCGGGAATCACAGGGTCAGTCTCTGCATTGTTCTCTCTGTCCTAGATCCATTTTCCAGGGACTGGATTTTAAGGATAAGAGAGCTCTCTAGTATAAGATTATAAGCAGGACCCAGAATTTCCAAGATGCATGCAATGAAAAATTGTCATTAGAAGATTTCAGAGTATATTTTTTAATTGGAGCAAAGAACTTGACAAGACTTCTCATACTCCCCACACGGTATATGCCCTAAAGTATCTTATTAGTTTTAAGACTGAGCTTATTCATACTAAAGATTCAAGTTCCTGTTATTGGTATTTTTTGCAAACACCTTCACCATACAACATAGCCTCCCTGAAGGCAGAGGCCTTCTATTCTTCACAGGATCTCCCACCCAGCAGGAATCTAATGGTGCTTACCTACTCCAAGTGAGTCAGCATGATCGTGAAGCCTGTAAAAGATCTAAAAGGCAATCAGCAGCTGGTGAACATCACTGTGAGCTAGTTTTTTTGGGGAAAAAAATAAATCTGTCCAGAGTTAAAACAGTTTACAGAAAATTAAAAACTTTCATGCTCATTCACATATTTTAACTATAGTATTTTGTCCATATGTACAAAGTATATGCAGATGGTGTGAGGCTGAAATATTAGTCTTCAATAAAGATTTTCTCTATGCATTTTACTATATAGTAGGAACAGAATAATCACAGATGCCTTGTGACAATCTTATAATTTTCATTCTTCAGGGACACTAGCCTCAGTAAGATTGGGTGACTTTTTTTTTATTGGTGCATTATAATTATACAAAGTAATGAATCCACATAATAGTGAGATTCATTATGGTATATTTATGCACATAACATAATCTGATCGATTTCATTCCCTGGGTCCTTCCCTTTCCCTCCCTTCCACCCTGCCTCACTTGCTCTATACTACTGATCTCCCTTCTATTATTACCGCTATTTTAATTAGTGTTGTAATTATATAGATGCATGTAATTATACACTCATATGCATGTGTGTGTGTGTATGGTTTGTTGTGGTATATTCATACATGGACACAGCATAATTTGGTAGATTTCATTCTTTGGGTGACTTTTTTCAGGTCACAACACAAAGCTCTCAGAGTTGTGACACAGAACCCAATTCTGTTTTCCAGAGCCATGATCTCTCTACATTGATCTCTCTGCTTTCTGATTGATATTTGACAAAACCAGAGTTCATGTTAAGTGCAAAAAGTGACTTGCAGTGGTACTCAATGATTAAGAGAGGATAAGCATCTTAAACAGGATAAGGACATGACTTGTGCACTCAGTGACTCAAAGTCAAATGGAAAGGATCCTCAGATACCCAAGTAACATCTTTTAGGGTAATTTAGCATCATAAAAATTTTCAATTTTTAATTCATCTAATTTGCTGAGCCTTTCCACTTTCTCTACCACATTCATAATATCTAACATGTATATTATACAGAATACCTTCTATAGTCAATTAGGTATCCCTATTGGAGAGTGAAATAAAAGCCCTCTCTAGAAGCTGCATCTCAATGCTTGTGAGTAGGAAAATGAAATAATATATTTTATATTAAATATATTTATATTTCGTGCTCCTTTGCACAAAACCCTGCACATTTAACCTACACACTGACATGCAATTGTCACATTAAGAATTCCATTTAATGTACATCAGTGTTCATCTAATCAATGTTCCAAACAACTATCATTGTAACTCAAGAACACAATTCCTAACAACTATAATGAAAAAGAAGTGAGTGAAAGATTAGTTCTGATTGGCATTATCCTTGAGGATAGGGGCTATCTGTCTTCCTGACTGTTCTAGAACAAAGAAAATAGTGGGTATTCAAAATACTGCATGTGTGAGTGTAAGGAACAAAGGAAGGAAGAGGAGGGAAGAAGAGAGAATAAAAGGAGGGAGAAAAGAAACAATGGTTGTGTAGTTGGAACCTGAAAATCTCATGTCAGAGGTGGCCTGAGTGGGGTCTCTGAGCAAGGCAAGATGTTGAGAAGGGGAAAGTAGTGGGCAAGTCATCCAGGCCATGCAGGCTGTGCACTGTCATACTCCCGAGGGCTGTTTACATAAGACCCTGATACTCTGGTTTCTCTTCAGATCATATAAATCTTTTGCCTTTTACATAAGACCCTGGCACCCCTAAGGAAATGAAATCTATCCATAATGGTGGATATTCCCTAAATGTATTTATAGTTCATCAATCGTGATTGATTTGGCTTTTTCTTCCAGAATATAATTTAGGTGAAGGTAGTGGTAGAAACTGAGATGAAGTGCTGTTCTAGAAATGATATCTAGGTTAAAAACTTGACCCTTCTTCTCATTTAACTGTGCAACAAGCTCCTTGAGAACAAAAGTGGCATCTGTCTTGTTCATGAATTTACCCCAATGCCTAGCACACAGACTATAGCTAACAAATGCTGGATGATAAATTTTAATCACAAATCACATAGTTGTTATGTCATCTATAAAACAAGGACATTGGCACTTATTTTACATGGTACACTGAATATGAAACACAACAATGCACATGAAGCAGGTACCAGGCACAGCGCAGACGGTTAATTATTGGAAACAATATGAATTTGTTTATTTTAAATAATGAAACCAAGCAATTTTCTGTTTTGTAAGCTGACAGACACTAATGAGAATCTGGAGAGAATTCTGTTAGCCAAAGAGTTTCAAACGTGAGCAATACTTTCACGTTTAATATAAAGACAGGTAAGGAGTTCATGATTGTTCCAATGACTGGGCATGCTCTTGGCATGCAGTGGACAAGAACCAGAGATGCTAAATGTCCAATAAAGCATAGAGCAATGCTACATAAAACACCCAACACATACAATCATGCTGTCATGAAAAGCATCACATTCTTTGAGATAATGATGTCTACTGGTTTCCTACCATCTTTTACTTTAAAATACTATATCCACAACAGGAAGTATGTCTTAAAAGTACTTGCAAATCAAATTTCCACATTGTTCTCATACATAGAAAAATAAATAGCAGGTCCCATCATATTATAAAATAAATTCAATTAAAATGTCACAATTGCCAGGAGTGGTGGCACACACCTGTAATCCCAGAGGCTTTGGAGGCTGAGGCAGGAGGATTGAAAGTTCAAATCCAGCCTCGTCAGCTTAATTTTGTGAGGCTCTAAGCAACTTAGTGAGACCCTGTTTCAAAATAAAAAACTACAAAGGGCTAGGGATGTGGTTCAGTGGTTAAATGCCCCTGGGTTCAATCCCCAGTATCAAATCAAATAAAAAGGGCTGGGGTGTATATCAGTTATAGAGCACTTACCTGGTATGTGCAAGGCCTTGGGTTCAATCCTTAACACTATCCAAAAAAAAAAAAAAAAAGTCATAATATTCTTATGAAGGCATAAAAAGTTCTAATAATAAAAAATAAAGACAAAATATGGCCCTATAAGCAGAAAATATGTCTGTAAAAATCATTAAGAAGAATTTCATCTCATCACAGAAGCAACCAAGAATTTTTTTCTGAAGAAAATCAAATAAAAGCAATTTTGAAGTATTCCTATATTTACCCTTTTATTTATTGTATCTTTCTGGCCCTATATCTCATATAGTAAATATTTGTGTCCCCTTAAGATTTGATTCTTTCAAGGGATGGGCTAGCTGATGAATGCCAACTAACAGAAAGGACTTCTGTTTCCTTCTAGGTGGTGGCCCAGCTGCAAAGCAGCGTTGGCCTTTTCCTGAGCGGGGTTCCGACCACCCCTCTTCCTGGACCCTCCCCCGCTGATTGCCAATAGCAGTTGGGGCCAACTTTCTTGTAGATGGACACAATACCTTTATTTATCTATTTTTATGTGGTGCTAAGTATCAAACCCAGTGCCTCACGCATGCTAGGCAAGCCCTCTACCACTGAGCCACAAGCCCAGCCCCTTTGACTTTCTTGGTGTGAACTGTATTACAAGTTTATACCTGGATTTGAGGAACTGTGAACAATAGCAACAAGTTTTTGTTTCTTATATGGTTGAAGAGAACAATGTTTGACTATGAAGTGATTATAGTAAATAGGGCTCAGTGGCATCTCTTAAAGTCAGGCTGATATTGAGATCAGCAGAGGTCATCATTGACATAAAATATCATTATATTGATATTTACCCAACCCAGGGGTCTTAAGAGAAAGAAGCTCACAAAGTAGTCTATTAAAGAATTGGAGAACCATACCAATAGATAGATGGGTAGCCATATAAACAATATGAAATAAGCAAGGGAACAAACCATCCCAAAGAGCCCAACAACTGATTTCCTTGACACCACAACAACTGATTTCCTTGACACCACAGTGGAGTAAATGTCTGAGAAGGAATTAGAAAGTTCATAGTTAAAATGTTCAATGAACTAAAAGAAGATAGAAAGTGAAATCACAGAGAAAATACAGGAAGTGAAAGATTACTTCAAAATAAAGATAAAAAGATTCTAAAAAAGAACCAAATGGAAATCACAGAAATAAAAGAATCAATAAACCAAATTAGGGGATGTAGCTAAGTGGTAGAATGCTTGCCTTGCACATATGAGGCCCTGGGTTTGATCTCCAGCACCACAAAAATAAATAAACAAACAAACAAACAAATTAAAAATTTAAAAAAATAAATCAAACTAAAAATTCAGTGGAAAGAATTACTAATAGATTAGAACACTTTGAAGATAGATTTTCAAGCCTTGAAGACAAAGTATATAATCTTGAGTATAAAGTCTACCATAAAGAAAACAGTGTTAAAAGGACATGAACAGAATAGTCAAGAAATCTAGTATAACATTAAAAGGCCAAATTTAAGAATAATTTGGATAAAAACTATGAAATACAAGCTAAAGGGATGCACTTTCTTCTCAACAAAATAATATCAGAAACACAGAAACCACTCTAACACATGGAGATTAAAGAATACATTTTTGAATGATGAAGAGATAGCAGATGAAATCAGGGGAGAAATAAAAAAAATTCTTAGAAGTAAATGAGAATAGTGATGAAACATATCAAAATCTCTGGAAAAGAATGAAGGCAGTTCTAAGAGGAAAGATCATAGATTGAGCTCATACATCAAAAGAAGAGAAAGATACCAAATAAATAAACTAACATTACTTCTTGGATCCTAGAAAAAGAAGAATAAACCAACACCCAAATCAGTAAAAGACAGGAAATAATTAAAATCAGTGCCAAAATCAATGAAGCTGAGATTAAAAAAAATATAAAAGATAAATGAAAAACAAAGAACTGGTTTTGTGAGGATGAACAAAATTGATAAACCTTTAGCTAAACTAACCAAAAGAGGAAAAACTCAAATTAACAAAATCTGAGATGAAAAAGGAAATATTACCACAGACACTACTGAAATCCAGAGGATCATCGGAAACTATTTTGAAAATTTATACTCTAATAAGCTAGAAAATCTTGAAGATACTGACAAATTCCTAGAGACACATGGCCTACCCATGAGGACATAGAAAACTTAAATAGATCAATATCAAGTAATGAAATTGAAGCAGCTATTAGAAGCCTTCCAACAAAGAAAAGCCCAGGACCAAGTGGATTCTCAGCAGAGATCTACCATACCTTTAATGAAGAACTAATTCCAATCCTCCTCAAATTATTCCAAGAAATACAAAAGGAGAGAACAATGCCAAACTCATTCTACAAAGCCAATATCATACTGATACCAAAACCAGAACAGAGATACACCAAGGAAAGAAAACTTCAGACCAATCAATGTACTTGATGAACATGATGCAAAAATTCTTAATAAAATACTGGCAAATCACATACAAACACACATTAAAAAGATAGTGCACCATGATCAAATGGGTTTCATCCCAGGGATGCAAGGTTGGTTCAATATACAGAAATCAATAAATGTAATTTACCATATAAATAGACTTAAAGGCAAGAATCACATGATTATCTCAATACATGCAGAGAAAGCATTTGACAAAATATAGCACCCATTCATGTTTAAAACACTAGAAAAACTAAGGATAGAAGAAAATTACCTCAACATTGTAAAGGCTACATATAAAAAACCCATGGCTAACATTATTCTGAATGGAGAAAAACTGAAAACATTTCCTCTAAAAACAGGAACAAGACAAGGATGCCCACTTTCACCACTTCGATTAGTCAAAGTCCTTGAAACTCTAGCCAGAGCAATCAGGTAAGAGAAAGAAATTAAAGGGATACGAATAGGAAAAGAAGAGTTCAAATTATCTATGTTTGCTGACAACATGATTCTATATTAAGAAAACCCAAAACACTCCACCAAAAAAGACAACTAGAGCTCATAAATGCCATCAAAGTAGTAGGATACAGGATCAACATTTAAACCAATTACATCCCTATATTCCAACGATGAGTCCACTGAAAAAGAAATTAGGAAAACTCTCCCATTCATAATAGCCTAAAAAAAAAAATCTTGGGAGTCCATCTAATAAAAGAGGTGAAGAACCTCTACAATGACAACTATAAAACACTAAAGTAAGAAACTGAAGTCCCTAGAAGATGGAAAAAACTCCCATGTTCTCGGGTAAGCAGAATTAATATTGTCAAAATGGCTATATTACCAAAAGTACTATATAGATTCAATGTAATCCCAATCAAAATGCCAATGATGTTCTTCACAGAACTAGAAAAAGCTGTTATAAAATTCATGTGGAAAAAGAAAAGATGCAGAATACCAAAAGCAATCTTTAGTAAGAAAAGTGAAGCAGGAGACATCACAATCCCGGATCTCAAATTATATTACATTACTGACACCAAAACAGCAATGAAGACCAATGGAATAGAAGACATAAGAGACAAACCTACAAAAATGCAGTTATCTCATACTAGATAAAGATGCCAAAAACATACATTGGAGAAAAGATAGCCTTTTTAGCAAATGGTGCTGAGAAAACTAGAAATCCATATGTGGTAGAATGAAATGTAACCCCTATTTCTCATCCTGCACAAAACTCAACTCAAAGTGGATCAAAGATATAAGAATTAGACCAGAAACCTTGCAATTGCTAGAAAAAAATGTAGGTCCAACACTTCAACATGTTGGCTCAGGAAGTGACTTCTTTAAGACTTCGAAGGAAAAAAAAAAAAAAAAGACTTCGAAGGAAGAAAAATAAAAAATCAACTAGTGGGATGGCATCAAATTAAAAAGCACTTCACAGTAAAGAAAACAATGGAGCATGAAGAAAGAGCCTACAGTATGGAAGAAAATCTTTGCCACCTTTTTCTCAAATAGGGCATTAATATCCGGGACACATAAAGAACTGAAAAAACCAAAAAAAAAAAATTTTTTTGATTAATGGGAAAAGGAACTAAACAGACACTTCTAAAAAAGAAAAAAAGAAAAAGAAAGAAAGAAAGACAGACAAATGGTTAACAAATATATGAAAAAATGTTCAACAGCTCTAGCAATGAAGAGAAATGCAAATTAAAACTATACTGAGATTTCATATCACTCCAGTCAAAATTATCAAGAACAAAATAATAATAAATGCTGATGAGGGTATAGGGAAAAAGGTACACTCATACCTTGCTGGTGGAACTGCAAATTAGTACAACCATTCTGGAAAGCAGTATGTAAATTCCTCAAAAAACTAAAAATGGAATCACCATATGACTCAGCTATCCCACTCTTTGGTATACATCTAAAAGTTTTAAAATGAGCATATAATAGTGACAAAGCCACATCAATTTTAAAGCAGCACAATTTACAACAGCCATGCTATGGAAGCAGCCTAGGTGCCCTTCAACTGATGAATGGATTTTGAAAAATATAATATATATATATA
>NW_025999949.1:18597988-18632057 GCF_001458135.2 Marmota marmota marmota
ATATATATATATATATATATATATATATATATATATATATATATATATATATATTCACATACATACACACACATACAAGGGAGTATTACTCAGCCATAAAGAATAATGACTTTATGGCATCTGCTAGTAAATGGATGGAACTGGAAATTATAATACTAATAAGCCAGTCCCCAAAAAGTCAAAGTTTGATGTTTTCTCTAATATGTGGAAGCTAATCCAAAATAAGGGGTCTAGGGGTGAAACAAAGAGAATAGAAGAAAGATCAGTGGAGAAGACAAGGGGAATGAAGGGAATGAGAAAGGATGGGATAGGGAAAGACAGTGGAATGAATCTGACCTAATTTTCTATGCACGTATATGAATGTGCTAGAGTGAATCTCACCATCATGTATATCCACAAGACACTAATTTTAAAAAAAAACTAAGTAAATAGCAAAACAACAGTAGAGTAGAGGGAAAGGAACAAGCAGAGGAAGAAGAAGAGGGTTAAGGCAACTACTGGGGACTGAATTAAAACAAATTATATTCCATGGTTTTATAATTATGTTAAGATGAATCCTATTGTTATATATAACTAAGAAAAATAAAAAAGAAAATTAGTTTGTAAGTAGTGTTTAGTACTCATGGACATAAAATAGAAAATGTTCTATTTTAACTTGGCTTATAGTCACTTAGTTCTGGTAATAGTTTACTTTATTCATTTTGAAATTCTGCATAGGCAGAACTTTATGTTCAAGTATAAACAGCAGAATGACATTCAGATAGAGCTAAATAATTTCACTGAGGAAAAATAAATGATGTAGGTTCTTATCAAGAACTTGTTTTAACATAATCAAGACCAGGAGAATAGAGGAAGGGTATCAGGGGAAGGGAGGACAAGCAGAGGTATCAGGAATTAAATTGATCGAATGATGTTATGTACATGAACACATATGCTACAACGAAACTCACTCTTCTGTATAATTATTATGCACCAATTAAACAAACAAACAACAACAAAAAGTCTTATTTCAGCCAGCCACAGTGTACCTGTGATTCCAGCTACTCAGGAGAATGGGGCAAGGGGGTCATAGGTTTGAGGTCAGCCTGGCAGTTTAGACCCTGTCTCAAATAAGGAGGATGGAAGTGTAGCTTAGTGGTAAAGTACATGGGTGAAGCCCTAGGTTTAATCCTCAGTACTGAAAAGAAAAAAATACTTCCATTCTGAGAATTATCTAGGGTAGCTATTACCCGTTTACCAAATCATCCATTAAAACAACCTCAGCATGGCATTTGTGGAACCATCTGATTTTGAAGTACTGTATACTAATCAGTCTGTTAGAATAAGTTATCTGGTCATGAATAAAAGAACAGAGTAAGTTCCAGTTCTGTGCCAGTAATCAGCTGTATGGCCTTAGTCAAATCTTTAACTCCTTTATGCCTTAGTTTCTTTAAATCTATAAAAAGAAGTGATCTCTGCTATCCTATTTAAAACAAAGTCCATTATTGTGAAAAATTTTTGCTTGTGTCTATAAAATTTAATGGTTTTGGGCTGGGGATGTGGCTCAAGCGGTAGCGCGCTCGCCTGGCGTGCGTGCAGCCCGGGTTCAATCCTCAGTACCACATACAAACAAAGATGTTGTGTCCGCCAAAAACTAAAAAATAAATATTAAAATTCTCTCTTTCCTCTCTCTCTCTCTCTCTCTCTCTTTAAAAAAAATTAATGGTTTTACTTAAAAAATTTTTTTTTAGTTGTGGATGGACACAATACTTTTTAAAATTTTTATGTGGTGCTGAGGGTTGAACCCAGTGTCTCATGCATGCTAGGCAAGCGCTCTACCACTGAGCTACAACTCCTGCCCTGGTTTTACTTAGTATAGTTGATTCTGAATTACCTACCCTTTTTCTGAGAAATATTTTAGGGAAGTTTTAGGCTAATGGTTTGGAAGACTCTGTTGTTCATGCTAAGGCCCACATTGATTATTTTTACAAAGAATTGAATGAACAGTTCAGAACTCTTCAGATATCCATCAATCAGAAAATTAAAAAAAAAAATCTTTCTATTTCCAATTCAAATTAAAAACAAGCAAGTACTGGGAACCATGGCATGCCTGTCATCCCAGCAGCTTGGGAGGTTGAGGCAGTAAGACTGTGAGTTCAAAGTCAGCCTCAACAATTTTGTAAGTCCCCAAACAACTCAGTGAGACCCTGTCTCTAAATAAAATATAAAAAGAGCTTGGCATGTGGCTCAGTGGTTAAGTGCCCCAGGGTTCAATCCCTGGTACCAAAAATAAAAATAAAAAGCAATTAGGTATTAACTGTGTGTCTCAGTCCTCTGCTGCTCAGTTATTGTCATTCAATCAATGGACTAAAAGGCATTTTGCAGGGCCAAGTACCATGGACTTCACCTGATCATTACTTTTATATCTGGAGCTTCAACTATATCCTCCTTTCTGTTTTAAAACATGATGATCAACAGTTTTGAAATCAGTTTACAATTTCCCCTTTATCATATGAATTGCTCAGAGGCAGTTATCTAAGTAGCAAACTAGGAGAAATTCTCATGATAGAACCAAAGGACATATTCTTGCTTCTCTTTACTATAATTCATGAAAATTGCCTTTTGTCAATGAAAACCCAAAACCTTGCAGTCCGAGGCCCTAATAGTCAGTGTTGACTAGGTTAGCATATTCACACAGGAAGGAAGCATTGTGACGTGGCAAATAGCCAAATAACACCCCCAGTCTGGTGGGCAGGATTGTACAAGGGTCCCCTGACTATTGAAAAGTCCATCTATTGCTTGTTATTATTGTTGTTATTATTTTTTTTTTCCTGTACTGGGGCTTGAACCCAGCAGCCTTTGCATATGCAAGGCCCTGGGTTTAATCCCTAACACTAACCTCCCCTAACCCCTACTCCCACCCCCCCAAAAAATATATAGATAGAATAGATAGATAGATTACCTCTCAAAAAGATGTACTGCCTTTTTTTTCAGTGCTGATGTTGGGCGCTTGGGACCAAAAGCCAGCCTCCTGCATGTTAGACTGGAGCTCTACCACCCAGTTACAATTCCACCCAGATGCACCAATTTTTCATTCTATCAGGGAAAAGTGCCTATTGTCCCTTACCTTTTCCACTTTTTGTGATTTTTGTTGTTATTAGTGAATGGTGATCTTTGTCAAATGGGATAAAAGTGGTATCTTTTAAAATGTTTATTTCTTATATCACTAATGAGATTTAACATTTTTATGTATATTTGCTATTAATACTTTCCATTTATAATTTCCCTGTTTTCTATAAAAAAAAAAAATTCTAGTTTTCCTGCTGAGCATTAGTCCTGCTGGTTGGTCCCTTGCCCTAAGACCCACCTATTCCTTTGCAAAAATGGAGATGGAGGAAAAACAATGATGAAACATTAAGGTACTGGAAAAGCAGGAAATAGGTTAAGGATATAAGTTCAAAAGTGCAGAACAGTGGCCTCCAAAGCAAAGTGCTTATATGCTTGGCTTATATTTACTTATATAATTGATAATCTGTTTATCATGCCAGAATATCATATTGTGTCTTTTAAAGTTTCTGAGCCCTGAGTATTCCACTGGTTTATACAAGCTGTGTGACCTCTGGTTTAACCTTCTTATGCCTAATCATTTGCCTATCTTATGTGGTTATGGTTCAAGTTAAATTAGTAATACTTAAAAAGTACTTAAAATGTCGCACGGTATACATAAGTTTTTATGATCTCCTAATCAGATTCTGAGAGAAAGGAAAAATAGAAGTAAATTATTAAAATAATTTGAAATATTAACAAATTCTTGTTTTTAATAAACCAGAACTGAGTTTGTATTGGCTTCAATGTGTTATGTTGTTAGTATGAAGTAATTAAAAGCATCAGAGTAACAAATAATTCAGTTATTTACAATAATTCAGTTCATCTTTATTTTAGCCTTTTTATATTTTATAATAAACATAATATTAATAAAATTTTAAAAAACATATACATTGGTCATGCACACTAAATTTTTTAAAAAAGTAAATGGAATAAACAATCAAAAGTGTTTGGAAAACACTGATAAATCAAGAGAAGTTTGTTTCAGCAAGAAAACAGTGCTGGGTAGATAGGTATTCAGTTACTGCTTTAAAGTCAAGTAGATACTTACTGAGTTAAAAATGTTTGCACAAGGAATCCTGATTACTCAGAAACTTTAAAAAGCCATCATATTCAGAAACTTTAAAAAGCCACAATGTAAATTACCCAAGAACAGAGGAGGCTCTCAGTAATTATGTCCCTTTATTAAACACTAAGATATTTTTGAGTAAGTCCTGAGAACTGGCAAAATTTCTAAAACGAAGGACTTTTCTCAATAACTGATTGAGAAAAATCATACTTTGGCCTTGAAAACAGTCCAAATAGCATAAATTATCAGGATAATAATGAAAACTTATGTCAAATAGACATTAAGTCAAAAAAACTGTAAAATGAGACAAAGAAAGGACATTATATAATGATAAAGGAGTCAATTCATCAAGAGGATATAACACATGTTGGAGCATCCAATAGATAGAACAAATACAAAGGATCTGAAAGGGAAGAAACTGCAGTACAAAAATAGCAAGGGACTTCAGTACCACACCTTCAACAATAAATGAATCATCCATCAGAAAATTAATATAAAAACATTGCATTTGAACAACATTTTAGGCAAAATGGACCTGATAAGACATATACAGAATGTTCCATGCAATAACAACAGAACATGTATCCTTCAAACATACACTGAATGTTCTCTACGTTATGTTAGGGCATAAAATGAGCCTAAGCAAGTTTAAGAAGATTGAAATCTTTTATCTTTTCCAGACCTAATGGTATGAAACTAGAAATTAAATATCAGAGATTTCAGAAAATTCACAAATACATGCAAACTAACTTGACCAACCTGAACAGCCAATGGGTCAATGAAGAAATTAGAAGGAAAACTTAAAATTATCTTGAGACAAACAAAAATGGAAACACAACACATCAAAACTTATGGGATACAACAAAATCAATTCTAAGAGGGAAGTTTATAGCAATAAGTTCATACATTTAAAAGGAAGATCTCAAATAAACAACTTCATATTACTCTTCAAGGAACAAGAAAAAAATCAAAACCAAAATTAGCAAATAGAATTATAAGGATTAGAGAGAAAATAAATAAAATAGAAAAACAACAAAACTAAGAGTTTTTTTCAAAAAAGATAAGGCAAGATCAACAAGCCTTTTAGTTAGACAAAGAAAACAGAAGACTCAAAATCAGAAATGAAAAGAGGAGACAATACAATTGATGGCACACAAGAACAAAGGATCATAAGAGATCATGATGAACAATTATATGGCAACAAACTGAATATCTTAGAGGAAGTGGATAAGTTCCTAGATACATACATATATCATGCCAAGACTGACCTGTGAAAGAACAGAAACTTTGAACAGACTAATAAGGAGACTGAATTAGTAATAAATAAAGACTCCATTCAAAGAGAAGCTCAGGATCTGATGTCTTCACTGCTGAATGCTACCAAATATTTACTTATTGCACTTTTTTTTTATTGGTGCATCATAGTTAAACCAAATGCTTAAAGAAAAACTAATACCAATCTTTTTCAAACTCTTCTAAAAAACTGAAGACAAGGGAATACTACTAACCTCTTTTTACAAGGCCATCATTACCCTAATACCAAAACAAGGCAGGAACTTTACAAGAGAAGTACAGGGCAATATCCTTTATGTACATAAATTCAAAATTCCTCAAAAAATTACTAGCAAACTAAAGTTGACAATATACTTAAAGGATCACCCAACATATTAAAGTGGGATTTATCCCTATTTGTGATACACCACATTAACAGAGGAAGGATTAAAAACTTTCATTATGATCATCTCAACAGATGTAGGAAAATTAATTTATAAAATATTCAAAATCCTTTCATGATAAAAACTCATAGTAAGCAAATTAGATATAGAAGAAATATACCTCAGCATGATAAAGGCCATCCATGAGAAGCTCAGAGCTAACATATCACTCTAATGGTAAAAAACTGAATTTCTTCTAAGATCTAGAACAAGACAAGGATACCCACTTTTCTTTTTCTTTTTTCTTCATCAAAGTATTGGAAGTTGTTGCTGGAGCAATTTGACAAGAGAAATAGAAGGTGTCCAATTAGGAGGAAAGAAGAATTGTCAGTCTTTGCTATCGACATGATCCTATTATAAATAAAATCATAAAAATTTCACCCCTCCCTCCAAAAAATTATTTATAAGTGAATATAGTAAAGTTGAAGGATAAAAAAAATCAACACATACACACACACACAGAGACACACACAAAATCATTGTTTCTATACACTAACAAGCGACTATTTGAAAAAGAAATCAAAGAAGTCTCATTTATGAGTTACCAAAAAATAAAAATAAAAAAACCTTAGGAATAAATTTAACCAAGGAGATAAAGGACCTGTATGTTGCAACTATGAAATGTTGATAAAAGAGACTATAGACACAGATAAATAAGAACCACATTCATGGACTGAAGAATCAATATTGTTGAAATGTTTACACTATTCAAATTGATCTACAGATTTAATGTAGTCTTTTTATCAAAATTCCAATCTAATTTTTCATAGAAATAGAAAAAAATAATCCTAAATTTCATATGGAATCACAAAAGAAACTGAATAGCCAAGGCAATCATGAGGAAAAAGAACAAAGCTGGAGGCAACATACTACCTAATTTTAATCTATAGTGCAATGCTAGAATAATTAAAACATCATGGTACTGGACAACAAAAAGAAACACCGACCAATGGGACAGAAGAGAGCGCCCAAAAATAAACTCATGAATGTATGGTCAAATAATTTTCAACAAAGGTGCTAAGAATATACAATGAGAAAAGAATGTCTTTTTAATAAATCATGTTGGAAAAAAATGTATATTTATATGCAGAGGAATGAAATAAGACCATTATTCACATCACATATAAAAAAACAAATCAATTCAAAATGGATTAAAGCCCTAAACTACTTGGGGGAAAAAAAAACAGTGGAATAACATATGACATTGGTCTGTGCAATCATCTTTTGAAATTGACCCATAGAGCATATGGAACAAAAGCAAAACTAGACAACATAAAACCAAAAAGAAAACAACAGTGTGAAGAGACAAACTATGGATTCAGAGAAAATATTGGCAAACCATACATCAAATAATGGGATGATATCCAAAATGTACAGAAATTCGAACAACTCAGCAACATGAAAACAAAACACCCAATTAAAAAATGGGCAAGGGACCTAAACAGATATTTCTCATGAGAAGACATACAAGAAGTCAACAGATATATGACAAAATACTCAACAACACTAGCTGTTTCAGTTACCTTTTTCACTGATGTGACCAAAGACCTGACAAGAACAATTTTAGAGGAGGTAAAGTTCATTTTGGAGCTCATGGTTTTAGAGGTCCCAGTCCATACGTAGCCAGCTCCTTTCCTCAGGACTCGATGTGAGGCAAAAATGATGGCAAAATAGTATGGTGGAGAAAAGCAACTTAGGACATGACAATCAGGAAGCACAGAGTGAGCTCACCTCACCATGCCAAAAATATAAACCCAAAAAGGCACGACTCTAATAACTCACTTCCTCCAGCCACATCCTACCTGTTTTCAGTTACCACTCAGTTAATTGCCTATCAGGGGATGAACACACTGATTGGGTTAAGGCTCACATAACCCAATCATTTCCCTTCTAAATCTTATTGCATATCTAAACCATAACACTAGTCATTAGGAAATACAAATGAGAACTACAATGACATAATATCTTACATATTTTATGATGGCATAATCAAAAGGATAAAAGTTAGTGCTGGCAAGGATACCAAGAAAAGGTTACCCTTATACATTGTTGGTAGAAATGTAAATTAGTACAGTCATTATGCAATGTTGTATTGAGGTTCCTCAAAAACCTAAAACTAGAATTACCATATGATCCAGAAATCCTACTCCTGAGTATGTACCCAAAAGATCTGAAATCAGTTTGTCAAAGAAATATCTGCATTTCCATATTCGTTTCAGCACTATTTATAATGCCCAATTCACGGAATCAACTTGGTATCCATTAATAACTTAACAGATAAAGAAAATGGTACATATACACAATGAAATAATATTAAATTTTAAAAAGGAAGGAAATTTTGTCACTTGTGACAACCGGATAGAATTAGAGAACATTAAACTACATGAAATAAATAAGGCACTGAAAGACAACACATGAATCTAAATCAATTGAACTCACAGAAGCAAAAAGAATAGTGGTTATAGAGGTGGGGGTGATGGGAGGTATGGTCAAAGTTCAGTAAGATAGAAGGAATAAGGATTTTTTTTAATTCCATTGCACAATTATGATGAACAGTGAGTGAGTGTACTATATATTACAAAATTGGTAAAACCAAATTTTAAATGTTCTCACCAAAAAAATAAATATTTGAAGGAATATATTAATTAATCATCCCACATCATATTCTTAAATCATTGCATCACTGTGTACCCCATAAATCTGTACAATTATAAATTGTTAACTTATAATAACAAAAAGACTTACTTATTCCTCAGCCTTTTCATTTCTTCCTTGGAAGAAATCCTTTCACAATTCTCTCTTGATTACAAATTTTGGACCACTATCATTGGTACCTTTGACCTTTCTCCAAATGTACTTCTAATAAGTGTACAAAATTTTATTCTAAATCCTGAATTGAGGAAATGAATTTTTATATCTCTAAGAAGTAAATAATTTGGGTCATAGAGACAAGCAAAATACACTCATATTTTAGGATTGCAATTCTATTAGCAACTCTTCCTTAGTATTCCCACATACTCTTCACCCAGTTTTCCCTATTGTTAATATCTTATATTACCACAGTACATTTGTCAAATCTAAAAAACGACTGTCCTACTACATGTAAGTGGTTGGACTGGGCATACTTTTAAGTAGCTTATAAAAAAGAAAAATTTATCTCAGTTCTGGACTCTGGGAAGTCCGAGATCAAGTAGGATGTCAGCAGATTCAATGCTTAGTAAGGGCTTGCTTCTAGGTTAATGGGTGATGTCTTCTTCAGTGTTCCCCTCTGTCTGAAGAAGCAAGCTAGTTCTCATGGCTTTCTTTCATAATGGAAACCCTCATGACCTAAAAAGTTCCCACCTTCTAATACCATCACATTGGGGGTTCAATTTCTAACATCAATTTGGGGGCGGGGGGCAAAAACACTCAAACCATAACAGCAACATCAGTACATTAATGAAATTCCAAAATGCACTAGAATTTCATTTGTTCTTCCACTAAAGTTATTTTTTTTCTTGCAGGATCCAATCCTGGATATCACAATGCATTGTTGTTATAGTCTCCTTAGCCTCGTCTGGTCTGTGAATTTCCCAGCACTGTCTTGTTCTAAATGATGTGAAAGCTTTGAGATTAATGGACAACTATTTTCTAGTGTCCCTCAGTTTAAGTTTGTCTGTTACATCTCTTATGATAAGTATGATTAGATTGGGTAATCAAGATTGTAGGTTTATTTTTTTAGTTGTTTAATATTTTTTAGTTGTTTTGTAATATTTGTTTTTATGTGGTGCTGAAGACTGAACCCCATGCCTCACATGTGCCAGGCAAGCACTCTACTACTAAGCTACAACCCCACCTCTGATTGTAGGTTTTTATACCTACAGGTAAGTGGCCTTCTCATCATATCACACTAAGAATTCTATAAGATATTAACACAACTTGTCACTATGATTACTTGATTAAGATAATTTCTGTCACTTTCTTAACAGTGAAGTTCCTATTTTTCCCTTTATGTACTCAATTCTTAGAAGCAAGTCTAGCACACACTTTCACAAAGGGGAAGGTGCTAGGAGTTTAACTTTGAAATAAAGTTCTGCTTAGACCGGTAAACATTTGATCTGAGGGAATTTCATTTATTTATTAAAAAAATAGAAAGGATGAGAAAACTAGTAGCTTTCCAGTCATTTCACAGATAAGGATTTCAAAGTAAGGATGATATTTTGATCAAAATTGTCTTCTTATGGAGTTGCATGACTTTGGTGGTAGATAAGTAGCTTCTCCAATCTCTATGAAAGCAACCAAAAGAAACACAAAGAAGCCAGGCATGATGGCGCATTCCTGTAATCCCAGCAGCTTGGCTTGGGGCCAAGACAGGAGGATTGAAAGTTCAAAGCCAGCTTCAGCAAAAGCAAGGTGCTAAGCAACTCAGTGAGACCCTGTCTCTAAATAAAAATACAAAATCGGGCTGGGGATGTGACTCAGTGATCGAGGGCCCCTAAATTCAATCCCCAGTACCAAAAAAAGACCCCACAAAGAACAAGAAGTAAAACCATACCAAGGAACTAAAAGAAATGTGAATCTCAACCCATGACACACGAGGAAGGGCTGCCAAAGTACACAGGGTGGAGGAAGACCATGAGAGAGGATGTTCATCCTCGCAACTCTCAGGCAAACTTAGCAAGAGAAAAGATGTCATACAAAAGGCAAAATTAGAAAACTAGTACATGAAGACTTGAAAAGAGGTAATAATACTTCCATCATTTACAGATGTAATTATTTTCAAGGACAATTGAAGAAATGCTTTAAAATTTTGCAAATAATGAGAATTCAGGCAGATAGTTAAGCACAAGTTTAGCATAAAAGAATAAATAATCTTATAGTGAAAAAAGACAATTTATAGAATATCAAATGATAACATAATGATTTTAAAAGAACTATTATATTAATAGTAATATTGACATCTCTAATATGAATCAATAGCAGGATATCAACTCTAAGTTACTTCCTGATTTAACCACAAACTACAAAAATAATTTTGAGGAGAAACTAGAAAAACTGATTTCATATAAATACTGAAAATAAACCCACAAAAAGGAAAAAAATAACAGGGTGGAAAACTGATAAGTATACAACAAGGAGTAGATTTTACAACATATAAATTAGAAGATAAATCAAAGGAAAAAAGAAAATAGTCCACAAGAAGAGACAAAAAATTCTGAAAATGAAAAGTAATAAAACATTAGTTATATCACAGTTCTATAATAATCTAAACAGTATGGTAGTGATAAGAAGACAGATCCATGAAATCAGCTATAAAATAATTTAGTAAAGAATATATTGAAATCTAGAAATTAAAGACAAGAGTTTTAAACACACGGTGTTGGGTAGCATTCGAGAAGGAAAAAAAAAGTGGATCCCTATCAATATTTTATCAAAACAATTCAAGATGGAATCTAGTTAGACAAAGGGTATAAACTTGAAAAAAACATTTTAAAAACTCTAAAAGAAAAAAAAGAGGGAAATTCTTTTATAATCATGGAATAAGAAAAATAACTAAAGGCAAAAAAAAAAAAAAAAAAAAAAAAAATGGAAGGAAAAAAACCCTCACTTTTTTGGTACTCTGTTCCAAAGATTTGAAGGCAGCAGCAGACTATCTTACATGAGACTATGTGTCTTTGTTTTTCTATGTATCTCATTTAGACATTTAGCTTCAAAAGTCTAGTAGATTTAGGGGCTGGAGTTGTGGCTCAGCAGTAGAGAGCTCGCCTACCATGTGCTAGAGGCTGGGTTCAATCCTCAGTGCCACATAAAAATAAATAAATAAAATAAAGGTATTGTGTCCAACTACAACTAATATATATATATATATAAATAAAGTCTAGCAGATTTAAAGCAAATCCACAGGACACCAGAGAACGGAAACAAAATAATTATATCTGAACAGCATTTCTGTTCCTCTCTTTTGTTGCCATTGTTGTTACAATGGCTTTGCATTAAAAATATTAAAAGCAAAAAGAAAAAACCACCACCAACAAAAACTGTATAAATAATATACCTGTAAATGTATATGGACTAGCTATAGAAAGGCACTAAACACTGCCAGCAATGACTGCTTCTGTGGAAGGAGGGAAGCAGACTGAGATGTTTACACTAGAAGTCTATATTGTTTGTATATAATTACCTATTTTCAAAAACCTGAATAAAGTAATTTTCACATTGTTTGCTCTGAACTATCAGCCTAAATAATCGAGAGTGAACTATAAAAAAAGTTCTTCACAAGAATAATACAAATATCCAATTTTGCAATAGCACATATAATAGATCCTAGTTTAAAAGCACAAAAGGTGCTTTTAAATTATAATAGAAAGCTATTATTTGCCATTCTTCCTACAACACAAATAACTGAAAACTTGTCTGTAGAATTTTCAAAGCTGCGAGTTCTATGTACAGTACCACTGTGGACTCTATCATAAAAGATCCCGTTTTCCAAAAATAATTTCAGTTGGTCAACATTCAATTAATTAGAATCTTTAAATACCTGTCATTTAAGCACTTCAACATCTGAATATATTCCTTTGCATTCACATTCCAAGCCATCTGTGCTTTCTAATTCCCAAATATGTCCTTACTTTGCTCATGCCTTTGAAGATACTGTTTCTTCTGCTGAGACACTTTTGCCTCACCTTTACCCACTAAATGATCCTTGCTATTGGGGCCAACTCAAATTCACCTATTTGCAAAGTGCTCTGCAAACCATGTGGATAAGTTTATTATATATACACAATAAAAAAGGAAACAAACGACATAGAAAGATACAAAGGCAGAATGGTCAATTTAAAAAGTTATTTATTAAACAAGTTAAATACAACTAAAAGTATACTTAAAAGTTTAACAATATTGGATCCCTTTTGAAATATCTGTTCAGGGAACAAGTATCTTGTCAAACTTTTTAATGACATGGGAAATGATAAAAATTGAAGATATAAAAAGCATTCTTAAACAAACAATAAAACACGTGGTAAATCTAGAAGAAAAAATAAAAACACAAAACCACACAGATTACTAAACCATGAAACCAAAACGTTTCACATGTTTGCAAATGTTTCTGTTACACTCACATGAGTACTGAACTGTCTTCATCCAAATTAATAAACAAATAAACTCACCTTAAGGTCATACGTTGTGGTATATGATTTTAAAAAGAATACATGTTGGGTGTGTAATTTGTCCACATCTAACAAAACATTTTACATATGAACCTATTCACTTATACTTAATGGAAGACAAAACAAAACTTATAATTTAAGCATCTTGATTTGAGAACAACTGTGGATTTGGTATCTCTGTTAAATTCCAACATCATAATCACCAAATGTGCTATCAAAGATAGTTATTCCAATTTTTGCTAAAAAGAACTTCTTCCAAAAATTGTAGTATTTCAGGATAAAAGGAAACACAACATATTCTTTGTTCATAAATTACATTGCTTAGTTTCTACTGTTAACACAAAAAATAGTGCAAGAGGGAAGACTCCTATAGAAAAGCCTCTGTCTTTTCAGTAGTTTCAAATGGCATTATACAATATTTCACTGGAAATAGTGGTTACACCACAAATTTGGCAGTTGCTTCTGTTTAAACCGTAACTCTGCCCCATAACATCCATCAAAGGCTTTCAAACATAATTGGTTTTGGCAGTACACATGGAGATCATGATGTGAATGGGGACTGCCCAATGGACACCAGGGCTTTTGTAAAAGAAGTTTTCTCTGTGTGTCTGTGTGTTTTAAGTAGGAAACAGGCGAGTGTTTTAAGTAGGAAACAGGCGATGAAATAGTTTATCCAGAACCATAAAACACATCTTCCTAATTAAATCTCAATTGTATAAATAATATAAATCAAATGTCTAGGACTTAAATGGATTCTGAATTTATGTAAGAAAAGCAAATCCTTTCCTGCCTTTTATCATTCTCTACAGAGGATAAAGCTTTAGTTATATACATTCTTCTGGACACAGAGGGAAAGGGCTCTTTGTCCCTTTTTCAGTCTGAAAGAGAGGAGAACGAGCAGACCTGCCACTGGCAGGGCTGGAGTAAGTGAAAGGATCCTTGTCCTTTTCTTTGCTGTCGTGCTTATGCTTGTGTTTATGTTTATGTTTGTGCTTCTTCTTCTTTTTCTTATGCTCATGGTGATGGTGGTCACTGTGTTTGGAGGATGTAGATTCCTTAGTAAATACTGAGAGTGGAGCTGTTGCCACTGGATGCATACTCATCTCCAAAGGCGATTGTTCTTTACCTTTAAGATTAAAAATAACCAAATGAATTCCTGTTGATACCAAGGAAGACAAAACTAAAGTAAGAGGAAGCTGATGACAGTATTATGGAAAGGGAGATTCCTAAGTACTTATCACTTCCATCAGGAATGAGGAATACTCAATAAGATATACAACCAGTTATACAAAGTTTTTAGTATTTTTGGCCATGAAGTTGAATGTTTTAGTTTCTTATGATACATACCAATGAATATATTAAAAGATGACCAAATTACCTTTCAATATTTTTAAGTATTACATGGTTTGTTACAGATTAAGATCTACATTAGTCAATGAAAATATAACTACTTCCAATACAGTTCTGCCTTATGTATTATATGTAGAAATGGCAGTATTTGATTAGTGCCATTTAAAGAACTATTCACTCACAAACGTGTTAGTTACTGACAATGATATTTTAGTGAAAACTGAACATTCTTATGGTCCCTTAATACAATTTCTGGGAATAGATGGGCAAAAGTAAACTCTCTGAGAGGATTCATATACACAGTTTTAGAAACCCAGAAAAGGCATAGTGTCATTGAAAAAGAAAGGGTCAAGAATTGGGAGATTCTTGCTCTAAACTAGGTTGTCCTGCTAGTCTTTAGTGTACTTTATCTCTTAGAGCACTAAGTCCCTCATCTAAAAATCTAAATAGAATATTCTCTCCAGTTCTAACAATCTACCAACCTAGGACTCTATAATAGTAGTTCCGAGACTTGAGTAAAAGAATTTTCCTCTTGTCCTTTGACCATGCTTTAAAAAACAATTACCTCTTATGTTACTTCAGGTTAATGGCATTGCTTTAGATGCAGCCAACTAAGGAAAAAGTCTGAGATTCATCTCAGATCCCATCTCCTCCAGATCTAACTGGTCACCAAATCTTGTTAATTTTCTCACAGCCTCTCTTAAATCAGTCCCCACCCTAATCCTGTCTGCAACTGTATTAATTCATACCTCTTCATCTCATCTGGATTACACCAATAGTTTCATATTAACTGATTCCTCTGCCTGAAGTATACCCTAACTATACTTTATACAGTTGCACAGTAGGTTATTTGGCAATATCTGGAGACTTTTTTTTTGTTTTTTTCAACTGGTAGGGGATAGGAAATGTAACTTGGCATTGTATGGGCAGAGAACAGGGATACTGCCAAACGTACAATCTACAACCCCTTACCTCACAACAAAGAATTATTATGCCTAAAGTATCAATGAAGTCCAGGCTGGCAAACCCTATTCTATAATAATCTTCCTAAAAACAAAGCTGACCATGATATATACTTAAAAGGTCAGTTGGTTCTACTGATAATATATAAGCTTGGGACTTCAGTGTAGAAGTCTTCCCCACCACCACCCAAATTAACAAAGAAAAAAAAATTCAAGCTAAAATAAGCTTCAAGGTAACTGTTTATATTTTTTTTTCTGTTTATATTTTAAAAAGTAATTTCTCAGCACAAATTCTGATCCAAACCAGCTCCAAAACTGTAATTTTCAACAAAGTAGAACGTTTTCTAAAAACTATACCATAGCACTAATTTTACTGACAATTCACAATGTGTCCTGAAGTTACCTTTCCAGTCTTATCTTCCACTCTTCCTCTAGGCAAAAGAGAATATTTGTAAATATTATTTCCTTGTGCTTGGAATAACCTCCCCTTTTTATTATCTGGCTCACATACTCATTTAACAAATATCAGAAACTATAGGGGAACTAGAAAAAACAATGATAAATTGGATGGATCTTAGCTCTTCTGCAGCTTACAAATCAGAAAAGAAAAAAGAAAGTAAGTACACAGGACTTAAAGATACAGGAGCCCAGTAGGGGACTTAAAGTATTTTGGAGGCAGAACTAGAAAGACAAAGTTCCCCAAAAAGTAATAGTAAAGATGTAACCTAAAGGAGGGTTTAGAGGACCACTTTAGTCTCTTTAATCGTTTAAAAATAAATTCAAATGTTTCTTTGGGATGTTTCCCCAATGTCAATAAGGAATTAGTTGTTTCAGTTCCCACAGTATAATACAGACAAGGAAAATAAAGCAGTGAGATTAAGTAATTTGCCCAAGGTGGTACTGACAGATCTGAGCTACAAACCCAAAAAGCCTGATTCTAAAGTCTCCTCTTAACCCTTTATGCTATGGGCGCACCCTGCACGCAGACAGACTAGAATGTTTCTTTTTACCTATTAGTCTCTTCTATTAGCCTGAAAATTTCTTGAGGACAAGGAGTAGGTCTTTTTCCTCTGTGTCCCAGTGTACACACAGTATCTGACATCCCCTACCTGACCCCACTCTTGATAAAGCTTGCTAAACAAATTAATGAATTAATAACAAAATTATATAGGGTTTCTTTTCAAATAGGATGTCAGCTGAACTTAGTCCTTACATAATTTGAGGTTCACTAGTTTTGATGGGAGAGGGATAAAGTACAAAAACTATTATAGATTATAATTTCTTTTTGGAAAGCTAACACTATTACTTCTGGAAAAGCTAAATAATTCTTTCTATGGAGAAGCAAGTTTGTAATATCTGAATCTTCTGTAATAACTAGTACCTAGATATTCTCTAGAAAAAAAATAATTGAGATCATCTGAATCAAATGTACTAAAATGTGATCTTAATTTCAGTTTTAAATGAATTAGATGGGTATCCTCCCAAAGCTATTAATACAGGAAAACAGCTCCATGCCTAACAGAATGCAAAAGTAGGCAACAAGAAGTAATAACAGACTTGAAAGCCTCAAACGATTTAGCTCCCAGCTCATCATTTAGTTATTCTACATAACAGACTTCTGCAACTTTCTAATTTGCTGTCTGCACTCCTGGGAGACTGAGGTCCTTTTCTGGCTTGAAAAAAAGTTTCTTCATCTAATCCTAAGTACCTGCCAAGCTACTTGGATTGCAGAAAAGCCAATAATTATACTGGAACCTGTAGTTCCCAGCAGAGGCAAGTACCAAATGAACAACTGAGCGTTTGTGGTGTACTCTTTTCTAAGGAATATTTAGAACCACTTTGAAAGTGATTCCAATCTTTTGTCTGCAGGTCCTAAAGTTTACACTAAGGTTACACTGATCACAAATCTTGCACTTCATTTGATTTACATGGGGTCTATTTAAAAAATGGATTAGAGCTGGGGCTGTGGCTCAGTGGCAGAGCACTTGCCTACTATGTGGGAGGCACTGGGTTCGATTCTCAGCACCACATAAAAATAAATAAAAGTCCATTGATAACTAAAAATATTAATTTAAAGAATGGATTAGAATACAAGTTAAGAATACAGGTATTAGGAACCAAGGTCCTAGGAGAAATCTGATTACAGGTCCGAGGAAGAATATTTATTTACAAGATAACCTGAAATATCATGTAAGAAGGAAGTTAAAAGTCTTGCCAAACAGATTCAGGAGTCAGCTTAAGAGGGCATTAATGTCCAAAGACAATTTGAATACTGATAAAGATAATGATTATAACAGACTCAAGTGTCTCACTGAAGGATGCTAGTCAACCAACTCATTATTTTTAAATGTAATAAGTTTGTTATTTTAAAAATTATTGAATAAATAGAATCAAATATTTATTTTGACCTTTCTAAATGATTTATATCATTCTGTACAAATGAGGAAGAATTTAGCTTTATAGAAGTAGCAGATGAGTAGATAAAGAAAATGTGGTATGTATATACCATGTGACATATATATGTATTACTCGTAATTTCATTCTTCTTTATGGCATTTGTTGATAAATGGATGGAACTGGAGAATATCATGCTAAGTAAAATCAACCAATCCCCCAAAAACCAAAGGCTGAATGTTTTCTCTGACATGTGGATGCTAATTCACAATAGGGACATGGTGGTAGGGAAGAATAGAAGGACTTTGGATTAGACAAAGGGGAATGAAGGCAAGGGAGGGAGAATGGGAACAGGAAAAATAGTAGAATGAATCAGACATTACTATCCTATGTGCATATATGTTTACACAACCAATGAAATTCTACATCGTGTACAACCAGAAGAATGAGAAGTTATACTCCATATATGTATAACATATCAATTTTTTTTTTTAAAAAAAGATGCTCTTGGGGAGGGAAAGGGGAAATACTGGGGACTGAATTAGAGCAAATTACATTCTATCCTTTTATAAATTATCTCAAAATGAAATGTAATGTTATGTATAACTAAAATGAATCAATAAAAAGATGGGCTTGTTTTTTTAAAAGTAGCAGATGAACAAGAATTTTACTTTATAGAAACAATCCAGCTTATAAATAAAAATAGAAGATGAATTAGAATATCACCATCTTGCAACCCTCAGGAACCTAATGAATCTACAACCTTGAACATTTACTGTGGTTAACCTCACAAAAAGGAATTGACCTGACACCGTATGCTTCCAGATGAAGAACACACCATCACCTGTAAACATGAATCCAATTACGCTCCAGTACAACTACTAGTACTATAGAGACTTCTAATATTTATACAAATAGCAAAATACAGACTTAAACAAAGCCAAAATAATGGGCTGGGGATATAGCTCAGTTGGTAGAGTGCTTGCGTTGCAGGCAGGCACAAGGCCCATGGTTCAGTCCCCAGCAACACAAAAGCACCAAAAACAAACCAAAAACAAAATAAGTGTATCTATGAATCAATTAAAATTGAAGCAAATTAGATATTTAATAGTATAAAAATACTAATTTTTAGGTATAATAATTTTACTGTGCTTATAAACTTTAAAATTTTTATCTTTTAGATACATATTAAATTGTGGATGGAATGACAAGATTTACTTCAAACTAATTCAGAAGGGTAGAAATGAGTAAGAGTACAGATTAAATGAGACTGACCATGAACTGATCATTGTCAAAACTAAGTTAAAAGATAAATGAAAATGAAGTTCATTGTACTAGTCTACTTTGTTGTTTTCCATAATAAATTGTTTCTTAAGAAGTAATTAGGGTAATTTAGCAATATATATGAAAATGTTAAGTGGCCATATCTTTGATATAGTAAAGTTCATTTCTAGAAACTTATACCACTAATATGTTCATGAATATGTGCAAACACATGAACACAGAGAAATTGTTTTTAATAGCAAAACATCTGCCCACATTATACTATCACCACAAAAAAATTGTTAGCTCTTAGCTCTTACGTTTTTTCATTTGTTATAAACAATGCATATTTCTTATTTGCTTTTTCTCTATCCTTCCTGAAAAACTTTACCAGGTCTAATCCAAAGTGATAAGAAATACAATTTCCTTCTCATGTAGATCACATTAATATTCAGATTAAGTACACATGAATTTACTTTCACAATAATATAATGAGGTTACTCAAGGACTTTCATGAATATGCATGTATTAATCATTTCCTGGACACAAACTGACGCACAATTTTAGAGGTTTATAAAATGCTTAAAAACTTGAGGCCCACCCACAGTTAAGCGTCACTCCTTTTTAAGCTAATGAAAACCATTTTTGTGACCTAAAATATGTATTTCTATTTAAGATACCAGATAAATCAGAAGAAAATAATACACATAATTCAAAATACTACAATTTTCCTATTTCATAGTATAAATAGAAAACAAAAGACATATTCAGAGTTTTGTTTTTCCCGAAGACCAAATAAAATACACCATGAATAAAGGTTATTGCAGCAAATTTAACAAATGCAAAACAAACAGAAAGAGGCACTTCCTATAAGTTTAATATAGGTTTTTAGTTCACTTGATAAAACTGCTGCTGAGAAACAGTGAATAATCTGCTAATTAATCTATTAAATTTGTTCATATTAAGTGTTTGGATTTAATCAAAAACCTGTAGGTTCTATTAGGAAAGGTATGAAGTAGTTTTTTTTTTTTTTCCCTCAATGCTTTAAAGCAATATAAAAATAAAGTGTTGAATTATACCATGATGATTTAAGGATAAAAAGATCAAAGTCTATGGCTGGGGCTGTAGCTCAGTGGTAGAGCACAGCTTCTCATGCATGAGGAACTGGGTTCGATCCTCAGCACCATATAAAAATAAATAAATCAAGATACTGTGTCCATCTACAACTAAAAAAATTAAAAAAAAAAAAAGATCAAAGTCTGTTTCTCATATTTAGTACCAAAGAAAGACCTATAAGGAAAGTTTCCAAACTTAAAAAAAAAAAAAGCTTTAACTTAAAAAAATCAAGCACTAGAAATATGTTCTTCTGATTTGCACAAGAAGAATTGCATAACATAGTGGCCAAAGTTAAGCAGCTGCAGGAACTTGCCTTCTCTTCCCCACAGAAACTACTAGGAATTCCCAATGCACCTTGTTCCCCTCACCTTCCTCTCCTGTTAATCACTGTAACACTGTAGCAACCTGGAGATAGCTCTGTCACCTTAAGCCTTTACAGTGGTGGAGAGAAAGCTGCAGTAGTTGGAAGGGAGGGGCTTCAGTATGTTCAGCCTATCACCAAGAGGACCATTTAGCCCTTTCTGCACATTCCCTCCCTTACCTCAGCAAAGGGAAAGGAACACTCAGGTAACGAAGGAAAACAAACTTGCCACTTTTCCTTTCTTACCCTAATGGCTCAACCTACTACCCACATATGACTGATTACACCCTAAAAGTGCCCTTTTATCATATACAAGGAAAGGGAAAATTGTGTATATGTGAGACATATAGGGTGAGGTTTAGAAAGTAAAACCATTACTGTCCTCTACTAAACAGCTTCCATTTCCTCTTTTACCTAAATCCTCATTCCTTTTCTCTGTCTTCTAGATGAACTCTGCAACACATTTTAGTTCTTAATTCCAATTTGGTTCCCTGGTCCTAAGCTTAAGAAATCTGAGACTTCATCTCAGCACAGGAACAAAGGAGGCAGGGACCCAAACAAAAAAGCTTTAAACCCAAGGAAAAGTATAAATAAGCACACTACAGGGTACAGCACAAGAAAAGTTTGAACTGGAACGTACATACCCTCCTTATGAAGTCCTCTCAGTTAAATCTTCAAGAAAAATCTAGATTATGTGTGATCTCTTCATTTTTAGTCAACCCATTAAAAAATTTTTGTAAGAATTACCCAGATTGAATAAAAGACATTTCACCTGGATGAGCCGAACGTGCCTCCCCAAACCCATGTGTCCTTAATCTAGATTCCAAAGACTGAAGAGAGATCACCTTACTGCTGCTCTACCTTTCTCTCAGGAGCCTCTCACATGACTTTCAATCTCAGAAGATCCCCAGCTGTTACTGAGAGACAGGAAGAGAATACATTCCTTTTTTACAAAGAATTTCACATGACTTTATTTAGGTTAGGCTGAAGTTGTGCTTCTGACCTCCCAAAGATGAAGCTGAGTGGCCTGCTCTCACAGAAACTTTGTTATACACAATGGCTAGATTTGATACTTCTATTCTCCATCTGTGGTATGTGTTCAAAGGGCTCTTGGTAGGCCAGTTTGGGAAAATTACAATATCCAATATTATCAACAAAGTATTTATGGAAAAACTGCATTCAAAATTCTAAAATCAATACACATAAAAACAAACTTTTGGGGCTGGGGTTGTGGTTCAGTGGAAGAGTGCTTGCCTCATGTGTGTGAGGCACTGGGTTTGATTCTCAGCACCATATATAAATAAAAAATAAATAAAGGTCCATCGAAAACTAAAAAAAAATTTTTTAAAACAAACTTTTGGAACACTACCCTTTGTAAAATGCATGTTTTCTAAAATCTAAATATTGCTGTTGAGTTTTAAGAGATGCTTAATGGTTTTAGGGTACTGAATAGTCCAAATATACTTAAAGGAAATTATAAAGGCATATCAAAGAGTATATTTAAAATTAAAGTTTAATAGATCAGTCTACATAACTGCCATATATTTTGCCTTATGATATAAAATAGTTCTACATGGATACCAATCAAAGCTAAAATTTTAACACTTTATTATTTTCCACCACTAGCCTGTATCTGTCTCTCCCCAGGCTTCTCATGTGACGCAATGAGAACTACAACAAAGATTGGGGGTAGGGGGATTTTTAAAAGCAATATGGAACAATGATACAAAGCACACTAGTGGACATAAAAATGTATTAAAGTTTGCTTCTACACAAGTTTGTGGGCCACATCATTAAGAAAATCCAAACAATGTACTGAACTTCTTTTTGGACTAGAAACTGATTTGACTCTTAGAAATTCAGACAGAACTTATTTTTTCATAGGCAAAGAAGGCAGGCAGAAGCACCATAAACTGTATCAATAAGTTTTAATCCCATACGCTTTGTAATTTTTTTTTTTAAAAAGTAGAAAATTATTCATGTCCAGTAAAAGTTTAAAAAATACACTGATGATAAGGCAAAACTATACCAAAACTAAAACCAAGATAATACAAAGCCCTGAGTGGTTGAGTGCTTTGCTTGTCTAGAATGTGTCAGGATCCAGGTTCCCCCTCTAGTACCAAAAGAAAAAACAAACAAAACCCCACAAAACAATAACAACAAAAAGAAAAAACAAAACAAAACAAAAAACAAACCCAGAACACAAAATCAGCAGAGGCCAAGAAATGAGAAATGTGAAAATTCATTCATCAGAATAAGCACCAAAGTGCAATAGTCTGGGGTCTCAACACCAAAATATTTTGATGTGTCACTTTTATTTGAACTCGCCTTTTAGTCACAGTGACCCCTAAGCTCTTCAAATGAATAAACAGTACTCTATTGCTTATACTGGGAAATAATTTTGGTTACATATCTTGTTTTTCACTCCCTGTTTCTTGAAAACTTGAAGACTGATGAATCTTTATTTCATGGTAGCTCATCAGCATCTAAAGTTTATTACTCTTTATTTGGATTTTAATCTCTTAGTAAGTAACATAAGAACAGAATAAACAGAAAAATATGTAAAACCATGGAAAAGGTAACAAGCACATTTGTATTGAATTACCTTTCATAAACTTAAACCTAATTAGTATACAATAACTTAAAAGATATAACATTTGAATTTTCTAGGTAAATCATCAAGTCTTCATAAATGAATCACCAATCATGAACACTGGGTTTATGGAGGGAATAAGCAGATGATTTTCATATTTTATAAAGTTATAATGATACAGATTTGATGGTTTCTACTTAAGTTAGTATTTGTCATAATAATTAGAAAATGTACTATAAGAGCAAAATATTAATTTAAAGGGTATATGTAATGGTATCAGGTGGAATGATTTTTTATTTTCATTTATTTTTCTGTTATTTTCAAGTTTCCTGTAACAAAAGTCCATTTCTTTTGAAACAGAAAAATGTCTAATTTAAAAGTCTTTAAAGTTAAATAAAGTCAAATGTACTGTAAGGAAAGCAACTCCTAAGATCTATATTTTTAAAGTATTTTTCCAAGTTATTAAAGTAACTCTATGTAGTTTTACAGATTTGTTCTTGAGGGGAAAAAAAAAAAAGGAAATTAGTCGATTGATTTTTACCTGTTCCCTTACGTGTAAGTTCCATACTCCATGGGGGTTTTGTGGTAGCTGTGCTATCACAACCTGATGAATGCTGAGGTATTAAAGCAGATCGAGAGCTAGCTGGTCGATATTTGGAAAGTCCTAAAATGCCAAACAAGAGGAAAAGGATGGATTTACTTCCTTGTTTCCTAAAAGCTGAAAAAAGCCTGATGGGTTTTTATAAGTTACCCTTAAAACTAGAGGCAGTGGAACCACAGTAAAATTCTGATAATAAAAAGAATATCCTTTAAAAACTACTAACAATCCCATTTAATTTAATCCTTTGTCACAGGTCCTGTAAGTTTAAATCTGAAAATAATACACATTGAAGAGAGACAATATGGTGGAATGACTTGGTAAACATATAAATTAGATTCTATATTCTATCACAGAAACCATTTCATAAATTTTTTTACATGGAACTTTGCACATAATAAAATGTGCCCACTCTCCAAAAAATCCACTAATAAATTACAGTATAAAATTTATTTTAAAATAGATCAAAATGATTTAGGAATTACAGAAGACATTTAAGAAGGGAAGTGAATGAGGCATGGCTGCTCACATCTGTAATCCCAATCCCAGTAGCTGGGGAAGCTGAAGCAGGAGGATTCCAGGTTTGAAGCCAGCCTCAGCCACTTAGTAAGGCCATAAGCAACTTGGTGAGACCCTATCTCAAAAAAAAAAAAATAAATAAAAAGGGATGGGGATGTAGCTCAGTGGTAAAGCACTTCTGGGTTCAATCTCCAGTGCCAAAACAAAAACAAACAAAAAGCAGATAGTGGTTTAATGGTGTAACACGATCAGTATCTGATACCAAATTTATCAACAAGTATCTATTTGTGTGTTAATTCCTTCACCTATAATATGGAAAAGTTCTAAGATTTGGATGTAGTTGGCCATTACATGTGTGTGTCAGTTCAGGCAAATCATTTAAATATCTCTGCTCAAGTTTACCACTTAAGTGAGCAAAACAGGTCACTATTATTATTAAGATCTCTTACAATTATAAAAGCAAAAGAATTCAGGACCTATTAGTTTCCAATTATATCCTAGGCTCATATTCTATCTGAAACCAGTTCTCAAATTCTTTAGTTCATCTTAGATTACCAGATCATATAAAATAATATAGGTCCCATAAATAAAAAGACAGACAAGCAAATCAAGGTGAATAGTGGGGACTTTAGAACTTAAAAAAAGTAAAATTAAAAAAACCTCACTCAAGCTGGGTGTGGTGGTGCATGCCTGTAATCCCAGCAGCTCAAGAAGCTAAGGCAGGAGGATCTCAAGGTCAAAGCCAGCCTCAGCTAAGGCTAGGCACTAAGCAACTCAGTGAGACTCTGTCTCTAAATAATATACAAAATAGGGCTGGGAATGTGGCTCAGTGGTCCAGTGCCCCTGTGTTCAATACCCGGTACCAAAAAAAACCAAAAAAACAAAAAAAAAAACCTCATTCAAATGTAAAAATTATAAACTACAACTACATGGNGGGGGGGGGAAGCACCATGACAACAAATAACAAGAGATAAAAAAGCTAGCCTGTAGTGTTAGCTACTTGGGAGGCTGAGCTCAGCCTCAAGGGATCCCTTGAGCTCAGCAGTTAAAAATCAGCCTGGGCTACATAGTGAAGTGAAATCACCCCTCACAAAAAAAAGCTGTATGAAAATCTTAAGATGAATATCTCACAATATAGCTAATATTCTTTTCAATAATATTTCAGGAATATATACTAAGAACATAATTTAAAAGTAAAAGTATCAAAAGCTTTCTTGTAAAGATATTGAGTTCAGAATTGTCTATAATCAATAAAGACTAGAAACAACCTCAATATCTGCCAACACGGAAATAATAAGGCAAATTATAAGCATTATCAATTCAATAGTGTCTTGGGTAGTATTTCCAAAAGAAAACTTGCTTTGAGAGATACATGCAAAAGTTTAGAATATATTACATGGAATAGGCAGGCACAAAGAGAAAGTAGTGTTATGGGCAGCACTAGATTTAGTTTTAAAAAATTAACGTAAATATAGTTACATTATTAAAAACTCAACGAGACCTAATTTTTCATTTCAAAGCTGAGTCTACCACACATGTGCACATTTACTTAAAGAAATTAAAGCTACTGGGCTGGGGTTGTGGCTCAGTGGTAGAGTGCTCGCCTAACATGTGTGAGACACCGAGTTTGATCCTCAGCACCACATAAAAATAAATAAAATAAAGCGCCTACAACTAAAGAAAGATATTTTTAAAAAAGAAAAGAAATTAAAGCTATTGTAAGGAATCTGATAAACAGGTTTTACAAAAAACAAGTTCAAAAGCACACAATATTTTAAAAAAATTAAATCAAGAGAAACACTTAAAATTTTTTTATTTTGCTTATGTGTTTTAAAATCTGGTATCATCTAATATTTTGTACTGGCTGCCTTTTCAATTTTATAGGTTTCATTTGAAAATAAAGCAACAAACGTTCAAATGGAGATATCATGTGAACTCCTCCTTCTAAGTGAGAGTACAATACTAATCTTACCTGGAGTTGACGGTCTTTCAAGCATGTTCAGATGATGGGAGATGAAGGCCTGACTATCATGAACAGTATCCATGTCAATCTCCTCCTCATCTTGAGAATTTGAGAACTAAACATAGGCACACAAAACAAACAAAATAAAAAGAAGCCATTACATCACTTTATATTTAGATCTTATCTTTTAGAAAAAGTGGCAGAGGCAATAAGAATATAACCCCTTATAATCTTAAAAGGAAAAGCAGTCTCTTTTCCTTAAAAGGTATTAAGAGAAAGGAAGGATTAGGTGGTCCAGCCTCCAAAAGAAGCTGATTTAGAAATTACTGGAAATGTAATAGCAACTAAAATCTACTCCTATATTGTGGGAAGAAGTAGTGAGTTGTGGTGAAACGTGCACACATAGTTCCTTCCCCAAACAGAGAAGAAATATGTGATAATAGAAGTTAAATAATTGGATGAAATGACTTGGAAGGACATTTGGGTTGTTTTATGATTCAGTCTGTCCCACATGTTCCTGTTAAGGAAAAACCATTCCAAGTATTCAAAAAGATTTATGAGAATGTGAATACCCTACACTGTTAATACAGGTTGAACCTGTATTTCTTACTCTGATTTTGAGTTTGACTTTACTGCTATCCTCATTCTTCTCCAGTATTTGACCAGGTTCTAGTGGGGACCCCAGTGGTGTATCAGCCTTCCTCTTCACTCCCTGCTGATGAGCTGATACATTACATGATGCTTCCTTGGCAAGGTGATCATCTTCCTGTGGCAATATTTAAGATCAAAATTAGACTTGTAAAGACAAGTAGCTCATATTATAGCTGAAAACTAATAGCTATAACAACCATGCAGATTAGAGCATGCCCAAAGGCTAAAAAATGGGCTTAAAAATATAACCTTTTTCTGTGTGTTTTACTTTTGGGGTGAGAATATAAGTATTTAAGTGAACTTCCAGAGCTTTTCCAAAAGAATGTATCTTTTAGTGTCACTTTCTTCACTTATCCTAAAGTGTGAATGTGCACAATTAACATATGGGCAAGAACTATAAACTATTTATTTCCACAGGTTTATAAATATCTAAATCTAAAAGAGCTCCTTTTTTAGACTTGTTTTTCCTATGTAAATAAGTGTGGTTACATTTCAAAAAATTTAGGTAAATAAGTTTAAAAATTACTTAGTATCATAGAGAAAATCTGAGTATCAAAATGTTAAAACACCAGTAGGGCTTTGCCATGCAAGTAATCTGGTCTAAATATTGGTGAAAAATGAAGCTTGAAATACTACAGACATTGTCATCAGTAAGAAAAGTGTTTCTGGAAAACTTTGTTTATAGTCAAATAATTAATATGTATCCTATAAGTCCTTTTACAAAAAGGCTGACAATTGTATGATATACAGTTAGAAAAGCTTTTCTAAAGGCAAACACACACAAATATATAAAAATTTTTAAGACAGTCTTCTCCCAAATCGGCAGCTTATTTATTTACCTGATCATTCATTCATTTATTTATTTTCATTCAACAAGCATTTGCCAGGCACTTACCATGTTAAGAATTGTGCTAGGTACTACACAGAGCAAAAATTTAAAAAGACAGGGCCTTTGGGTTCAAACAGATTAATATGTAATAGATTAACTATTCATTTTTATTTTCTACTACTCAGAGGAGAAATTCTATGCTCAAATATTTTTTTAAAATGATTATGTCATCACAAAAGAGAGTAAATGGACTGATACAATGCTAAACAAATGTTAGCTACAGGTTTTAAAATGGCACTGTGAACTGTTTTAGTTGCTATAAAATTTACCAGTTCACAAGAAGCAATTCTTTTCTCTAGATGGCTCTATATAATAAAACCATATCTTCTGTATGTAATACTTGTGATTCTTACAGAATTCTGAAATCCAACTAGCTGTGCATGACTGCTTGGATTATTCGCAGCTTCTTGGTTGCCTGCTACAGCCTCTGGAATTATAGTAGGATTCAAGACAGCTTTTTTCTCCTTCAGATTAAGAACCAACCCAAGCTCTGGTAAGGGTAAACAGGAAGGTCTACTGAGGCCAAAAAGTGTGAAATACAAGTCCACAGCACCACACCGCAATCTCCAGTCATGTGAAGTACCTGAGATATAAATAATAAAGAAATTTTATTATCACACCTTTATTCTTACAAAATGAGTACTATAGATCAACTAAAAAATCTAATATTCTAAAAACAATTTTTTCCCTCTGGCTTTCAATATTCTTTTACTTCTTCCTCACCAGTAATTAGTTATACCACATTCATTCATTCTCTGTCCAACTTGTCTGATTCTCTTCATCAACAGACTGTCAAGCAAACATCACTCCATAATCCTTCATGTACCCTATCACAGAAACAAAGTTTTAAAGTATTTAAAGTATTAAAACAAATACCTACTGCTCTCCTACCTTTTATATATAACAACTATTTATATCTAATAAAACACATTTCAACCTATCTTTTGATTGAGTCTTTATACTAAAACCAGTGTTAGTTTCAACCTATCAGAGACATCAGGCAAATTTGGTGAAATGTATGTAATACTTACAAACCCATAGAAGAAGAACAATAACCTGAATAAATAAAAATGACTTAAAAAAGACACAGGTTTGGGGTGTGTTCTGTGGTAGAGCATTTGCATAGCATTCACAAGGCCCTGGGTTCAATCCCCAGCACAGGAAAAAAAGGAATTACAAATATCTAAAATATAAGCAGCATAATGATAATATCATCATTACACTTGTCTAACAACATTTTTAAGTATTCAATATAAGCCAGATACTGTGCTTAACTCATTTTAATTCTCAGTTTACAGGAGTTGATATAATTATCATGTGCATTTTATAAATGAAAAAAGTTTAGAAGCTACACAGTGAGAAAATAACTAAGACTCAACTATCTGCAAACTGGTTTCAAAGATAGTGCTCCTAAGCAGTGTTATCCTACTTCTTGACCTCACTCAAATAAATTAAGTTAAAACTATAATATACCATGAACTCCAGGGTGCAAACCAAAAACAATATGCAGTTTTAAAAAATGGAGACTGATTCTATATGCACTGACTGCCCCTGCAAGGATAAGAAATTGGTTACTTATGGGAAAGGCCACTAAGTGGCTATGGAAAAGAGGTGGAAAGTTTAAGTTTTCAGTACTATGTAACACTTTGTAGGGTTATATTAATAGCCCTTTAATCATCTGAAACACTTTCAAATAAATTAATCTTTTATTTCCTTAACCTCAGTGGGGAGCAAAGTGAGCATATTCTTAACCAATATTATAATACCCATCACTGTAAAAGTGTGATATTCTACTTGAAAAAAAAAGGCAAAAACTAAAATCTTCTGTTCTTAAGTGCTATTGAATTGCAAGTCTGCTATAAAATGAAAATACTCTAATAATAAAAATTTCTTTAAAAATCACTGCTCTCTTACCAGAATTCATAAGTTTCCAAAGTTGATCTACCAGGGCTTCATTGCATAATGGAGACTCCATGTTCTTTGTAAATGGTGGATTCTTAGTCAACATATTTAGAATCTTATGTCTGAAAGAGTAAAAAACAAATTAATTAATTTTTGCTGACCATCTGTTGACTGATACTGAGTCAGAGACACCACAAAACAGCTGAAAATTATGTGTACTTCTTCCTTATTAATTTGCCACTTTCCATTAGGCCTAGTTTTGTGACTAGATTAGTTTGATTTCAGAAGACTTTGAGTTATATCCTAAATACTTCCTACTTGTTTCAATTAAAAAAAATCTGGTTGTTTTGCTTCTAAATCAACTAACTGTGCAATAAAAAGCTTGACTACACAATCTTAACCAATCTTTACCATAACATTTTGTGTGTGTGTGTGTGTGTTAGTAGGCCTCTGCATATTTTAAGCAAGTACTCTATGACTTGGTTATATCCCCAGCCACTTTCATAATTTTGAAACACAGTTTCAAATGGCACAGGCTGAACTGACTTTTTCCTCCTGCCTCAGACACCCTAGTAGCTGGAATTATATGCTTGGGCCACTGTGCCCAGCTACACCCATCCCATGTTTTAAAATAAACAATCTACTCTCCATAGAAACATGTACAAAAAAGAAAACACACATAGACACATAGACTGGTCAGTTAAGTACATCTTAAAACTGAGGAAAAACCCCCCAAAACCCACAAAATACATAATAGACCTAGAAGTCTACACTTTAGATAATAAAATGAACATAGACATCATTATTCTATCTTTGTAGAGAATGTGAGGGAGCATTTTAAATGCGGTACCTACAAAAAGATTCTTCAAATTAAGCTGAGGTAAAAAAGAGTCAATTAAGAAAAGTATTCTCATAGGGGTAACTGTTAAACTCTACTAAGTCATTTAGTCAAAATACGGCATTATGATGAAGAAAAAATTTGAAAAAGAAGTATCTGATGGTATGAAAATAAGACATCATATGAAGTATATAGAGAAAAGACAAACCCAGGTCTAAGATCAAGGAAAAATTCAAGGTTTAAGAGTAACTGGAGAGCTGGGGTTGTGGCTCAGTGGTACAGCACTCGTCTAGCATGTGCGAGGCCCTGGGTTCGATCCTCAGCACCACATAAAAAAATAATAATAATAATTAATTAAATAAAAAAAGAGTAACTGAAATTCTACAATATAAGTGAGAGGAAAAGAAACTGAATTTTATCCTTATGGTGCTTAGCAAGTCTTGAGAAAAGGTGAATCTGGGAATTTTTTTACATTTAATTATTGGTGGTAAGACACCAAATTAGACTTGAAACTAGGAAAGAGATGGGAAGAAAGTTGATCTGTAAGTGATAATTTCTTAGACACTAAATGCTTATTGGCTATAATTTCATATTTATAATACTGAGACGTGGATTCTGTTAAATACACTTTGGGGCTATGAAATTAAAGACTAAAATAAGACTGCTAAAAGACTACAGGAACAAAAAAAACAAAATGTTGTTATAGATACAACTATAAAGTGTGGTATGAATTTTTATAGATATCTACTTTTGTCTTTATGGATAAATACAATTCCTGTCCTTCAAGAACTATTACTCCATTTCTAAGAGTATGGAACTGTATTTCTGGGCTTGGGCCACTGTGCATCCTTAAAATGTGAGTGAGTCCCAATCTGGTCAACTATTTTGACTATCTCAGTTAAGAAGATTCTTTCATTCTTCATCAAGATTTTAAAATTTTTAACTAATTGATTTTATTCTTTCTGTATGTTGAGGGAGATGTATTCTGGCTGTGCTGGTTGGTTCAGTGACATATATATATATATACACTTATTTCTTTTTCTTTCATTTGTAGTATTTTAAAAAATGTAATTATTTTTTCCTAGCATAGTCAAGGGTTCAAGTATTCTAGATTGTAAAATTTGATTTGGTCCTGTATTATTTTCATTTGTTTATTTCTATTGTTTCTCTTTTTCTCTTCTCCTGCTAAGAGCCAAATTCTGTTGTTTTTTGTGGTACTGACAATTAAACCCAGGAGCACTTAACCACTAAGCCACATCGCTGAGTTGCTTAGGGCTTCAATAAGTCGCCGAGGCCAGCTTTAACAATTTTCCTACCTTCTGAGCTGCTGAGATTACAGTCATGTGCCACAGTGCCTGGCCAAATTCTATTATTCTCTTTCCCAATACTTTGCTTTCCTCCCCACCCCTTCTATATAAACATCACATCTACATTTCTTCTGCATTTACTCCGTTCACTTTTTTTTATTTTTTAAATTTTAATTTGTTATACATGACAGCAGAATGCATTACAATTAATATTACATATAGAGCACAATTTTTCATATTTCTGATTGTACACAAAGTAGAGTCATATCCTTCATGTCTTTATACATGTACTTAGGGTAATGATGTCCATCTCATTCCACCGTCTTTCTACCCCCATGCTATCTCCCCTGCCCTTTCCTTTTCCCCTTTGCCCTACGTAGAGTTCATCTAATCCTCCCCCCTCCATCACATTATGAATCAGCATCCTTAAATCAGAGAAAACATTTGGCATTTGTTTTTTGGGGTCTGGCTAACTTCACTTAGCACTAATATTCTCCAACTCCATCCATTTAACTGCAAATGCCAAGATTTTATTCTGTTTTAATGCTGAATAATATTCCATTGTGTATATATACCACATTTTCTTTATCCATTCATCTACTGAAGGGCATCTAGTTTGGTTCCACAGTTTAGCTACTGTGAATTTAGTTCCAGAAGATCTTTAAAGTAGAATTAATATCAATACTCTTCAATTTATTGAAAAAGAGGGAGCACTTCCAAATTCATTCTATGAGGCCAATATCATCCTGATTCCAAAACCAGGCAAAGACACATCAAAGAAAGAAAACTCTGTTCACTTTTTGGAACTGTAAAGTCTTTTCTCACTTCCTAACACATTTACTTTCCCCCTAATTAAATGTACTTTTATTATCTTTCAGAACTAATTGATTTATATAATTCCTCCCCCACCATTAATGCTAATACAGTCATTACTGCTATAGATGATAAGGTTGACACTTGCCATTTGCTTCAAAGCCATATTCAGTTCATGGTTATTGTTTTTACTATTGACAATTGCCCGAACCAATCTTTCTTTTTTATTGGAGGCAATTAATGCTGAAGACTTCACAGGAGGGACTACGTATTTACTAAACACTGTATATTGTTTGTTGTTTGCAACCCTTGTTCTGTTGTTTATTTCACCCCATTCTGTGAGGTGCTAGGAACCTATAGGGACACTAAAAGTTCATAGGTTAGAGATTCTGCTGCTGACCTAAACATTCCTTAACATTACTTCCACTCAAGGGAGGAAACCAAAGACTCAAACCAATAAGGACTCAAGGAGGGGAAAAAAAAAATGGAGAAGGAACCCAGGTCCCATTCCTTGGCATCTATGTATACATCAAAAACAGAGAGAAGTCCCAGAACAAATAAGATTAAATAATAAAAGAATACCCACAATAAAAGAGGTAGAGGAGTCCATCTGAATTGATGCATAAGACTAAGACATTTGAAAACATGAGAAAACAGGTAAACAGATATCTCAAAATCCACAATCCCCCAACAAAGATCCAGCTGATACTAAGGTGGGTGCAAGCCTAGAGAAAGATTATTAAAAAAAAACCCATTCTTAAAAATGTTCAAAGAACTAAAATAAGACATAAGGAAGGAACTGAGAGAGCAATTACAAAAGATGAAAGAAAACTTTTAAATAGAGTGAAAAGACCAAACAGAATTCCTAGAAATGAAAGATACCATCAATCAAATTAAAAACTCACTTGAAGGCTTCACTAACAGATTAGACTGCAGAGAATATACAACCTTAGCCCTTGAAGACAGAACTTTCGGCCTTAAAGAGAGGCTATATTATGATCTTGAGTACACAGAAGGCAATAAAAGAGAAAAAATTATAGGACATGATCAGAATATAAAAGATATCTGGGATAACATTAAAAGACCAAACTTGAGAATCACTGGGATAGAAGAAAACATGGAGATAAAAACTTAAGGCATAAAGAAAATTTTCAATGAGCTAGTTACAGAAAATTTTTCCCATATCAGAAATGGTATAGACATTCACATACAAGAGGCTTACAGGAATGGAATGAAACTGGAAATCAATGATAAAAGAAGGAAGGAAAAATCCTACATCACATGGAAAATGAACAATATGTTACTGAATGATCAATGGGTTACAGAAGATATAAAGGAGGAAATCAAAAAACTCTTAGAGATAAATGAAAATACAGACACAACATATCGGAATCTATGGGACACAATGAAAGCAGTTTTAAGAGGGAAATTCATTGCTTGGAGGTCATTCCTCAAAAAAAGAAAAAACCAACAAATAAATGAGCTCAAGCAAATGTAGCAGAAGGCAAGAAATAATTAAAATCAGAGCGGAAATCAA